>NC_092513.1:56360084-56968298 GCF_047511675.1 Marmota flaviventris
TTTCCCGTTTTTTTGTTTTTTATTTTTTTGTTACAGTGCTGATTTATGGATGCAATATCCTTTCAAATTTCTGAAAATATTAAGTCATTACAAGCTTTCTTTTCTTCTCTCAACTATCTGTTTCTATCAGGATATATATCACACTGTATTTCTTTTACTGAATGTTGATTTGAAAAACTGACTATGGGTCTTGGGTAAATCAATACAGTATGTGTGCAGTGTATAAATGGGAATTAGTTTGATAGCACACATGCAAAAGTAGACACACACACATACACACACACACACACACAATCTTAATCCATTTCCTCTATCATAGAATATCACAGCCTGGGTAATGTATCAACAACACAGATTGATTTCTTACCATTCTCCAAAACTGGGGAAACTCCAAACTTTGGGAGCTGGGCTGGCATCTAGGGAGGGCCTTTGGGCTCCATCATCCCACAGTTGAAGGTGGAAGACAAAGAGTCAGAGGGCATTCTCACAGGTGCCTTTGTGTCCCATTCCACTCTTTAAAGCTCTACCTCTTAATACTGCTACATTGGAAATTGTATTTCCACCACATGCCTTTTTGAGGGACCCATTCAAACCATAACACAAGCACACACCTGAATGCCTAAAGGGAGGGGTGAATAATTTCGTGAATTCTTTCTGTTCCACACAGAATCGATGTTTTCCTTTTATTCTCCCTTCCGTAAAGGTCCAGAGCAACCTGATATTGAGGTCTGTTTTGGTCCCAAGTCTGAACATCTGTCCTGGAATTCTTCCCCCCAAAGTACACTTTGTTTAGAGTGCTTCTCTTGAATTCATATATAGCTATTCCAAGCTATTCATGGGGGCTAGGTAGAGGTCTCTCCTGCCATTTCCTGAGAAACACTTATAATAAACTACCCTAGCCTTGCCCTTTGTATTTTTTATTTGAGCTGTTTATTTGTTGTTTGCAGTTTTCTATGGATCTGTCCTCTCCATGCCAGAAATGTGGTCTTATGTTGTTCTTAGGCTGAGAATAGCCCCACAATTTTCAAATTATTTACTTGTGATTTTCCAGGTATCTCTAACAAAATTTCTGATCTGTCATTAGAACACTTCGTTGTTTCTAGTGCCATTCTGAACCTGTTCTTATCAAAATACACACCTTCTTAATAATGAGTGATTGGGTGGAGGAGGGTAGGTGGTATGTGCTCAGTCTTCTGACCAAAACTGCTTCTGCTTCCTCTTGAGCATTGTTTGCCACTAAAAACAGATGCTTTTCTATTTATATAATATGTGCACTTTGGGGGAAAGTTAGATAACACAGAGAAACAAGATGAAAAATAACACCTTCTAAAGTTTCATGTATACATGATTTTAGTAATATCCAGTATGTTTAATTTTGCAAAAAGTTGCTTCAACCATGGAATGTAATATTTGCATTTTATTGGGAAGAATTCCTCTATTACAGATGCTGCTAAATCTTAGAGCTCATGCACAGGCCTGCAGTGCAGTCCATCACAATCAGAAACCTAATTTCTAAATACACTTCCTGCATAATGAAAATCAGAGCTTTTCCAATATTCAGTGAATGGGAATAAAATATTTAGTTCAGTCCTATGTATTCATAAAGTACTTGTTCTAATATATTTTCACTCTCATAATAGAAAAAAGATGGACTATTTTTTGCTATGGATTTATAAACCACTGCAAAATGTAGCCATAAAGTCTGCTTTTAAAACCACATGGTATTAGTCAGTGAGCTGAATCATTAGACAATTAGAGGCTTACTTTTGTTTTAAAATAAGAAGTTCAAGGTAGGAAGGTCAAGGCTGGAATGGCTGTGGTAGAATGAATCTACCAATTCTTTTATGGTTTCATTCTGTTCCCTTAGCATACAGGCTAATAGCTTTTACTTATAGGACAGGATGTTTGGGCATCTCGGTTTCCTGTCTATGTTCCTGGAAGAAACACTAGTCAACTGAATTCTTCCATTCCAATAAGAAAACACTGTTGGATGCTCTACCAAGTAGAATTTCATTCTTATCTAATTGGATGTAGCCATCACAGGATGACACTTAAGTCTTTTTGTCCATGGAACAAAATCATGATATTCATAAGTTATTAAACAAAAGGGGATTTTGGCAGGCAGTTGGCAGTGTCTTTATTTTTGAGACCAATTCTATTATAGTGCATGGCATTTATGAGAATCAATATGGTTATGGGAAAATTGGTAAGTGCTATTATCAAACCACAGGTAGTCATTATCTATCTCCACACAACTGCACAGATATATACAAATGCTGGTGGAATGCATAATGGAATGCACTGTCACATTTGGAAAGATAAATGCGTGGATAAAAACGACTTTCTTTCTTCTTTTTTTTTTTTTTATTAGCCAGATGATGCTTGTGACAACCATACTGCTCAGTTGGGTGGCACTGAGGAAGAAAAAGAGGTACCAGAAGTTATCCAAACGAGTGGTCCTGTGGTAAGTTATAGAATGGGAACTGCGGGTAGGGATGAAAGAAGCAGCCATTTCTTCAAGACAATCATGCAAGCCTTGGAAAAATTGTGGTGTGATTAAGACGGTTGGACAACCACAGCTTTCAACATATCTGTCTACCTTTGATCAATTTGTAAGAAAAATATTCAGCAGCAAATAAGATCAAGTTTAATAGGTAAATCCACAAATAAATCCATTATTTTATGAAAATAGACATACACGGAGGAACTCTATGATTTGAAAGCATTTCTTTTTTGATAGAGTTAATGTCCTTACATTTTTTTTTTCTTTCATTTATAAAAATTCTCTTAGGAGTCTTAGTACCACTGAGTTACAAGTCTGCCTGCTGCAACAGGCTCTTGTTTCTGTGTGTTCTTTTTGTTCCCCGCTGCAGGTGGATATCCGTCCCCTTATGAGGACAGCACTTCACCTGAGGTGTCCAGTTCCCCTCTCTCTTCCCTATTCCCCCACCTTCCCCAGAAAGCCACTTCTCTTTGGGGTTAACCAGAGCAGGGCAAAGTCAGGCCAGCCAAGGACAATGATCAGGCCTCTATTAAAGTACAGTGGGGAAAGGTTGCTGTATTTATCCCTCATCCACTGATTTTTCTCATCTGTTTCTACTTGTAGCCTAGCCTAAGCTATCTTTTCTCTCCCAGTCTAGAGTTTATGTAATTTATTTTCCCTTTTATTTTTCCATCTTCTTAGCCCCTCTCCCGACTTCTTCCCAGATAGAAAAAAAGCAAACTGGCAAATCCCAATAGGTCCTTTCTTCTCTGCAGAGATGATGTTGAGCAGAGACTTTTAGTTTGAAAGGGTAGTCACAGATTAAACCTACCCGTGGCTACTCATACCTCTAGTTATTATCTTTCCTGCTTCAGAGGAGATACTACTGTGTAATCATTTCCAGAATTTTCTGCATTTGCTTCATCCTTGTGCTTGTGTTAATGAGGCAAGAGGTAGATTTGGGGAAAGAATCCACATTATTTCTGAATCTCTCTCTCTGACTTATATGAATGCTGCTATGCTTATTCTTTCCTGTCTTTTAGCTACATCTTGTTGCTTCTGTTAGGTTTTAGGAGAAGGGAGGGTTGGTCAGCTGGCTAACTACCATTGTTTCCCAGATTATAATCCCTCTCATTTACAGAAAAAATATAAAAACTCCTTTGGATACTAAAAGTGCTTCACCATCTGCTCTTTGCTGGTATTTCCAACCCTTGGTTCCCTTGAATTAACCTCAGGAACCATCTACTTCTAAAAACAAATCAACTTTCTCTCCCAGGCACATACCCTAAGTCTTCCAGTGTCAACATTTGTTAGGTCTTTTCTTGCCTTTTAGAATGGGCAATAGGCACTTCTTCAAAGAAAGCACCTAGATGGCCCATAAGTTCACGAAAATGTACTATCATTAATGATCATAGAAACGCAAATAAAGCCATAGCGAGATCTCTCTAGATTCCCTGTGGAATGGCTCAAATGGAAAAGACTGACCTCATTGAGCAGTGTCAAGAATTCAGAGCAACTGGACCTTTTTTACGCTGAGAATGTAGGTGACTCATCCACTTTGAAAGATGATTTAGCAGCTTCTTAAAGTGTTAAGGATGTACTTACCCTTCCACCAGAAGGTGGTACATATCCATACAAAGACTGTTTAAATGTAGTTATATTTGTAATAGCCCCAAACTGAAAACAGCCCGGATGTCCACCTACTGGTAAATGGATAAACAACTATAGTATGTCCACACAGTGGAATACTACTCAGCAGTAAAAAGCAATGAACTGTCTACATTTAGCATGGATGGACCTCAAAATAATCATGCCATGTAAAGGAAGCCAGACCAAAAAATATTCAATATATATAAAATTATAGAAAGTGGAACTAACATAGAGTGACAGAAAGCTCAGTGAATTGCCAGCGATCTGGGGAAGGTGAAGAGGGGAGGGGAGGAGAGGAGAGATCTTGTCTGCTTTTTAAATTAATGATAATTATTATTATCTTGACTATAATTTTTGTCAAAAATTATCAGATTGTATGATGTGTACTCCTTAAATATTGCAGTTTAAATTTTCACTTAACTGTGTTTTAAATATGCACTTAATTGTATATTGGCAGTATCTTGATAATAAGTTTATTGAGAAAATCTTTTGAACTTTGAACAAGTGTTCAAAGGAGTCCTCATAAAGGACTATGATTTTATTTATAGTAAACTACTTACAATAAATAAATGAGTAGTCTATTCATGTATTAGATGTGGCTGACCCTTGACTCTTCCACAAATGCCCCTAAATCTGCATTTATCAAAGATTTACAATCCAGTCTGCCAGCATCCGAAACCTCATCTACAAATCACTTCTTATATAGTTAAAAGAAGACATTTCCCTTATGTTCAGCCAAGATAAATGAAATATTCAGTGGAGATGTTAGTTTATTGAAAAGGCAAAGTAATCAATCTTGTTTATTTCCAGTGTCTTAAGTGAAAATCAAATAGCTACACTTGCTATTGATTCATAATTCACTGCAAAATACAATCACACCATCTGTTAAAAATCATCAGTTGCATCTGTGTTTGCTTCCTATAAAAGAAAATCTAAGGAACCTTGATTTAAACAAGTAGGAGTTTGTTTTAATCACAAAGTAAGAAACCGATGGTGGATAAACCAAAGCTGGTACAGCTGCAGCAGGGTGCAGTGGCAACTTTCCCATGGACCTCTGGCCTTTTCCTGTGCACAGTGCCACCTTAGCATGTGGAGTTAACCCTTATTCTTACAAGATGGTTAGGAAACTCTAGAAACTGTGCTGATGTTTCTGTTAGGACCATGTGCAACTAACTGTTCATTTTTAACACAAAATCTTAGTTCTGTGGAAAACCTGCACAGTAGAATTTCTTTTATTTTTCATTAACAGGTTTTGACACTTTTCACAAGACATTTGCTTTTGTTTTCTGTTTTTCTTATTTTAGTTGCCGGAACCTTGTTTCTTTTTATATAAGCTTCTCTAGGATTTTTGTTTGTTTACCCTCTCTTGCAACTGTTTCAATTTTATGAATTTGAAAAATGTTAAGGATGTACTTCCTCTTCTACCAGCAGTTCTGAACTTCCACAAAGATTTGTTCTTCATTTCCTTCATTTCTTATCAACGCTCAGTGGATACTTTCCATCTGAGAATTGTTTTCTCCAGTTTCTAGACATTGTCTTTCATTATGTCTACAATTATTTTTTTCTCCCCATTTTCTAAGTCCCATCCTTTTAGACTACATCGTTGTTGCTTTGCCTGAATTATTAAAATTTATTATTATTGTTATTTCCTAAACTTTCTCTCATGTATGTCTGTTCATTCTGTCTTCTAGATTTTTTTCATCCTTATATTCTAGATTTAATATTTTTCTTGGTTGTTATTATTTTTCTTGCCTCACTCTATTTGTAAATATCAGCAAACATATTCTTATTTCCTAAGAAAAACATGTTTCTCTCTGATTTACTCATTGTTATAGTAGTATGTTCTATTTCAAATTACCCATAGCTACTTATCTTATTTCTGAAGATAAGATATCCTTATCTTATCTCTGAAGATAAGAATTAAATTATTTTTCAGTCAAAAATTTTTAAGCTTTTTGATGTTGAGGCATAATTTACACATAATAAGTGCATATACTTTTGGTACATAATTCAATTAATGTTAACAAATGTGTTAATCTACCAAAATGTAGAATATTTTCATCCCACCATCAAACCGATGGTGGATAAACCAAAGCTGGTTCAGCTGGAGCAGGGTGCAGTGGCAACTTTACCATGGACCTCTGGCCTTTTCCTTTGAACAATGCCACCTTAGCATGTGGAGTTAACCCTTATTCTTACAAGATGGCTAGGAAACTCTAGAAATTGTGCTGATGTTTCTGTTAGGAGCAGTGTTCCTCTTGGTCAGTGTTCCTTCTCTCCCTTAGAGGTAAACCCTGCTGTGATTCCTAACACATTAGGTTGGTTTCCCCTTCCACATAGATGGAATCATAAAATACTCTTTTGAATCTGCTTTTTAAATTAATGATCATAATTTTAAGATATATTTTATGTAGTCCTATTATAACTAATAGTAATCCATTGTACCAATATGACACTATTGGCATATTTATTCACCTACTGATGGACATTAGGATTATTTCCAGTTTGGAGCTATTGTAAGCAATGCTGCCATGAACATTAATACAATATAAAGAATGTGTATTTTTATTTCTCCTGGGTATTGATGCCACATAATTGAGATTTTTGATAAACACAAATACAGCCTCATCATTCTTGGTTCTTAAATTCAGCAAGTAATAATTTTATGGGTAAATCCAAAATAACTAAATTCTATCTTTAAAATAATCTATAGGCAGACATAACAATAGCAAAAATAGTTTATGCACATCCTGTGTGTTGGTTATTGTCAACTAAAGCTTGGTCTTCAAGGGTAAGCTTTACAGACAACCCTGTAAAATTCTTTGCAGTATTTTCAGTATTGACTAAGATATAAACATTTAGTGTTTTCCAGTGATTTTCCAAATGTAAATATTCCGTGGAGAGAACATGGTAGCTTTTGCAATATGTAGCAGTAGTGATGTAAACAGTGACGTATCTGCTGGAACATGAGCACCATCTGGTCCGGAAACTGCACACCTCCTATTGAGTGGCAGCGAATGTCCTCCAGTGGATGGAGAACTTCTGATCAAGACTGTGGGTCCTAGGAGTTTTTCTTCCTGTTCAGTTCCCCAGGCCCTTGCCTAGCCTATCAGCACCCTGTCACAAAGGAGGGTGGTAGATCCACCCAAAGATTCCACCCAAGGAAACACAGTGGAAAGGTGTTCCACAGGGCAGAAGATTTGAGCACATTTGCAGATGGACATAACAGCTCTCTGAATTTCTGAAGTTTTCTGCAGAGCTAGACTTCATTGATTTTTTTTTGATTGGTGTAGGAAATTATTTGATGTTTCCTGTACTGTTAGGTAGATTTATTTTTCCAAAATGCAAATATTGTCGATTGTGAGTTCATCTAAGTGAATACTGGAATATGCTAAACTTTAAGGTGTGTAGAGTGGGTAGATTGGTTACACACTCTCATTGCAAAACCAATGAGGGAGATGAAGAACTCTTAGTTTTTTACTTCTGGGCAAAGCTGATTTCTGCTTTTGTTCTCCCCTCCATGTCTTCATTGTGACTTCTGGAGTTCCTTTTCCTTTAGACCTTTGGGCCCACACTAGAAACTCATCCACCCCAAACACTTAGATCATTTTGTTTAGATTGTATTTTTTTGCATTTTCCTAGGATTATATTTAAGGATTATCTACATTTTTAAGGAAGGGAAGGTCTATGTGGCTTCCGTTTTTGCAAACATTTCTTAATAATTTGCCTGTGTTCTCTTCTTTATTATTTATTTTTCTCTTCTGTCCTGAGAAATTTTCTTTTATGCTACTTTTAGGCAGAGGTTTTTATCCTCCCAAACTAATCCCATTTGTATTACATCCAGAAATTTCTTCAAGTTTTCTGCTACAGAATTCTCTGCTGATAATCCAGTGCTGTTAAAAATCTGTGTGTGTGTGTGTGTGTGTGTGTGTGTGTGTGTGTGTGTGTATGTTTTTCCTGCCATTTGTAGTGATATGGGGAGGACAGGGAGGTAGATGTTTTCCATCTTGGTTCAAATTTCTTGTGCTAGGTCTTGGGTTTTATTTGTTTCTTTAAAGAAAAGTTCTTTATTCATTTTATAAAAGAAATACAGGCCATCTATATGAGAATTGAGAAAATATGGTCAAATGAGTTGAGAAAATTGGTCAAATGAATTGAAGATTGACGGTTATTTAAAAAGAAAACATTGTATGTTTTCATAAGTATCAAATATATTCAATTTTGTGATGTTTCCTTTGGCAAAGAAAATAATGTTATCTTTTAATTTCAGTATAATCATTGTACATTACAGGAAAAAAAACAGTACGAGCTTTATGAATGACAAAGAAAAAAAGAGTTGGTACCATTGCTACTGAATTCTATTCACTAAAAAAAAAAAAAAACAGTCCTAGAATTTGCAAGAATGAACCAAAAAGTATTAGATCAATTAAGTTTGCATTTGGGTGCATGTAATAAAAAAAAAAGTAGTTGTTTTGCTTCCCATGGAGATACTTAGCATAGGTGGACCAGGTCTGATGGGGCAGCCATGTGACGCCCTCTTCTCATAGACACAACCAGATCTACAGAATCATCATCCCTATGATCCTTATTTGTACAAAATACCTGACAACTCTAGGCTGTGGTCCTGTCACGAGCATATACCAGCTGAGATTTTTTTGTTTGTTGGTTGGTTTGGTTTTGATCAGGAAAGCCTTAGCTTTCCCAGAAGCTCTCTTGGTAAGTTTATTGTTACATTTTATTGGCCACACTAGTCCCATGATCTCTCTTAGCTGCAAATGAACCTAGAGATCAAGGTTTTGAATTTATCATCTAGCTCTCTGGAATTAAACCAAGGTAGTATTGAAGCAAATGAAGTTTGTGGCAGATAACAGCACTGTTTGCCACAGAGATCAGTTTCTGTGAGAGGGACTGGCATTCAAATGGCTCACAGCAAGGCTGTACCTGTCAGTGCCCAGGCAGTCATTGATTCATATATTCCACACATGTCTCAATATGTAGATACAGTGGAATGCACAACCACATTAGAAAGCATTTGCCTGAATAAGAACGGTACTTTCATTTCTCCATTTAGCCAGATGATGCTTCTCTCAACAGTACTACCCTGCCCAATGGGTCCCGGAATGAAGAAGGGAGTTTTGTAGATCCTAGGATCGGCTCCATGGTAAGTTCTTTCATGCTAATACAATTGCATGTGAAGGCAAAAATCATAAGTCTAGGCAATTAATGAAGAAAGGTAAGAAGAAGTGATTTCTCCAAGACAAATTAAAAAGCAGAACTTGACCTAGGATTTCAAAGAAGCCACAGCTGCTGGCAGACCCCCCCACCCAACCTTGTAACAATCAGGAACGTGACTCAAAACTTAGGAATGATGAAATGAAAGGTGACTGCAAAAACTAATACCACTGTGTCCAGAAACCAAAAGGTGTTCTTTGCAGGCCTAGTGGAACTTGTTAATTTTGGTCCTCCTCACATAAAAAAGTACCAGAGGCTCAATGATCTGGCTTACCTTCGCCACCTTGACCTAGAAGTCTCTTTATCCACAGGATAAATTTAAAACCTTCCTCCTGATTTTGAAGACTCTCGGATTTTGCATACATTTCCAGCCTTAGTTTTCAGGGCTCACTCATGCAGACTCTTTCTCTTTATCCCCGTGACTGAGGGCTCCTGATCTTACTTGACCTTAAGTAACAGAATGTGTACTTTTATTTGTTAGAAATTCTTGTCACTCCCCCTCCAGTTCCCTCTACCAAGAACTTCTGCTCAGTGTCTCAGAGCTTGTGCTCTGACAGGGTAGATGTGATGGACTCCTCAAAAGACAGTGAAAGACCCCATTAGAAAGGCCTCTTCAGTGGTAGCAGCTAGTCAATGACAGTCAGATGGAGGTAACACCCTCAAATGTTCCTTTGGGCAATAGTTTGTCAATCATTGCCCATTTTGAAAACAAGATAGCTGACATTCACTTACATGACACACTCCCAAGATATCCCCATTTAAGAAGAATAAAATAATGTGAATTGTTTTTACCATGAATAATCAGTAACTCTGTAAGCTATGTCACAGATAGGCTGAAGGATACCCACAATTTCTGACCTACTAGATGAAAGTTTGTATTTTCTTTTCTCATGCGAGACCTTGCATTGGAATGAAAATAAACTAGAATGTCTCTATTTTAGATATCATCTCAAATTCACCCTATTTATTAATGAAAACAAAGTAAATCATTCACAAACTCTGGTAACTATCAGAAGGAGTTCCCAGTAGTAGATCTAACACAATTATATTGTATCCCTGGAACTGAGGCTTCCTGATCTAGCCCTTTCCCAGGATCCTTTATCTTCCACCTTAGCTGGTAGCACCCATATGCACACGAATTATCCCTTTGCATCAACTGTAACTTTGCCTTCTCACTTTTTCCTGTCCATCTCTGAGACCTGTGGATTTATCATGTGAATGGCTGTAGAATATTTCTACCCTCTGCCTTTCTTAAAACTACTTCTTTAGTGTGGAAACTACTTTCTGCATTGCTGAAGTAGCCACATAAGGCATCTCCCAGTCCTTAGCTTTGTACCCTTCCAGCCCATCCTTCCCATAGCTGCAAGTCACCAATATAAAATGCAAGACTTGCTTTAAGGCTACAGTGTTTATCCAGCACCCTGCAGTTAACTTGAAAGCTCCTGACATAGTCCTACCCCTGTCTGCATCTCTAGCTGACTTTAATAAGCTCAGTGTCTTGTTCAAGCCAGCAACAAAGGTCTGCAGGTGGGTGGTTCCATGTATGTACTGAGCATAACTTGGAGTAGGGTGATTGCATAATTGGGTGCTGAAGAAGAGGCAGATAATCCTTGTGTTTTAAGTTTCTATAGGAGATATGACCACAATTTTATTACTAATAAGACTGGTGCTAGTTATGTTTTTCCATTTCTTCATTTTTTTCTGCTAACTTTCCATATGATTGATTCATTCATTCATTTGACAATCATTATTGAGAACATATTGTCTACAAAGCAAAACAAAAAAAAAATTTAAGCAAAAAGAAAAGAAAAAGCTTTTCAAAAAAGACACACACACACACACACACACACAAAACAAACATAGAAAATTTAAAAAGGAAAAAAGAAAGAGAACCTATTGTCTAAAATAGGGTGCTTGGAAGTTTGAGGATGTGAAAGAAAGAAAATGATCTTGCATGGCACTTACAGGTAGAGCTGTCCACAGCAAATTAAACACTCAGATTTCATTTTTGTTTTTCAGAAAACAAATTTGATACCAATAATGACATAAATAGAGCACTGCTGGGCCTAAAACTGTCTCATTGGCATCAATCTCTTGACTTACTTTGGATTCTTTGTTACTGAGGATATCTTTATTTAGAAATGCTATACAAAATGGTTTGTTGCTAAAGTAGCCCTCAGATACTGACTTCACCCCCACTGTACTTGTCCTGAAAGGATCCTAGGCCTTCTTACCATGAGGTAACTACTTTTGTAAGCCACATGGTTCTTGCTTATAAAAGAACTACAGGCACCCCAGTTTGACTCCCAGGTCTCTTGAGATGGTGGGATTTTTAGTAATTGAGTGAAGTAGGATTAAGGGTTGGGGGTCTATCCTGCCAGGATGAATTCTGAAGGACACCTTACTGTCTCTTCAAGACTTCAGGAGGCCCCAAGAATTGCCCTATTTGAATTTATGTTATGAAATGGCATAAAGTATGTAATCTGACTTTATCTTTCCCAAAAATATGCCTCAACTTGACTAGTACCTTTTTTTCCCTCAATCTGTAATCTTCTTTACATATTTGAGATGCCACCTTTATTAAGATAAGTAAAATCCCCACTTTTTTAAGGGTCTATTTCTATGGTTTGTTTTAAAAATCTGTTACAGTGAGTTCACACTCATAAAAATCTACATGCAAGATTTCTTTTTCTTTAGAAATTTTTTTCTTCCAGATCAGCTCACCAAAGGCCATGCCTACCTCTTAAAAAAATTAGAACTTTTCTTCTAATGTCTCATCACTAAGTAAAATATTTCTTGGTTTTAAAACTTGCAATTGTTTAATCTGGAATGGAGTGTGCATTATATCAAATGATCATCCAGCGTCTATTAAAATAAATAGATGTAACAGCAGATTCCACCAACTGCAGATCAGATATATTTTTTAAGTTGCATTTATCTTGAACATGTCCAAATGTTTTTCCATTTTCATTGTTCCCTAAGACATATAGCATAGCATCTGTTTTCATAGCACCTATATTGTACTAGTACAAATATACAAGCAATCTAGAGATGATTTTAAGTATACAGAAAGAGGTATGTAGGTTATTTTATAGAAAGGACTTGAGTATCCATGATTTTTTTATATCCATAGGGGCTCCTGGAACCAGTCCCCCGTGAATCTTGAGGGATAACCATATAAATGCTAAGCATCTAGCCTCTCTACTTGACCTATTTCAAAACTCAAGGACCCTTTGTGGGCAGGCTCATCTTCCTTCTCCATTTTCACTGAGTGATTTTAAAAGGAGAGGGCTGCTGGTTGTGGTGGTGCACACTTATAATCCCAGCAGCTGAGGAAACTGAGGCAGGAGGATTGTAAGTTCAAAGTCAGCCTCAGCAACTTAGCAAGGCCCTAAGCAACTTAGCAAGACCTGTCTCTAAATAAAATATGAAAAAGGGGTAGGGATGTGGCTCGGTGGCTAAGTACCCCTAAGTTCAATCCCCAGTGCAAAAATGAATGAATGAATGAATAAATAAATAGCAGAGAGCTCCTTTGTTTTTTCTGTTTTATTTTTAACTCTTATGATTCTAAGTCCCAGGGTTTCTGTTTGGCTTTTAGCCCCTTCCATAATTTGAGCTGATCCTTTTGATTAATTTCTCTCTTATATTTATCTAATACTATGACTCAACTCCTGGAGTACCCTGCTCTCCATGATCCTTGTGCTGAAACACTTCAGCTTTGTCCATGTCTGAAATTTATTCTTCTGTTTCTGGCCTGAATATTTTCCCTGTCCTCTGCCTCTGTAAGTCCTTTTCTTTGTCCCTTGGTTCAAGCTCAGGTTCGACCACTTCATCCACAAAAACCTTCTGGGCAGCTCCTCTTCCCTCTGAATCATTTTCCAATAATACTTATACTTTATAGAAATAAGTTCTTAACAGTGGATTGTGTGTCTTCTAATAGTGTTCCCTATGTGTTATTCTGTCCTCCTCATTGTAAGTGGTCCAAGAGGAGGCATTATGACTCAAACTTCTGCCCCACAGTAATTTATATTACAAAGAACAGACAGTCATCAGTACAATAGGCTGGCTAGAGGCCGATTACACTGAGTAGATGGACTCTTCTCCACAGATTAAGAAACTAACAATTCAGTGAGTTTAAGCATCCTAAGCCTTCAGCTTTAAATTCTCAATAAATTCTCAAATGCATCAATAAATTAAACGTTTCTCAATTTTCCAAAGAGTCTTCCCTCCCACCAGGGAGTCATTTTAAGGCTGACAAAGCATTTCTTTGTTGGAAAACTTTAGGAAACCACTGAAAAGTTGTCCCCATCTTTTCAAGGATTTTCATATGTGGATACATTAGTCAGCTTTCTATTATGACAACAAAATCCTGAGATTATCAACTTAGAAGGAGGAAAGGTCTATTTAGCTTACAATTGTAGAGGTTTTAGTCCACAGTCTGTCAGTCCCAGTGCTTTGGGGCCTGTGGCAAGGCAACACATCCTGGCTGGAGTGCGCAGAAGAGCAAGGCACTTCCCTCTTGGCAGCTGGAAGCAGAGAAGAGAGGAAGAGGAGGGATCAAGTTCCTAATATCCCCTTCATGGGCACTCCCCCATTGACCTATGGCCCTCTATTTTGGCTTCACTTCTTAAAGGTTCCACTACCCCTAATTGCTCTAAGCTGGGGACCAAGCCTTTATTACTTGGGACTTTAGGGGGAGATTCCAGATCTAAACTATAACAGTAAATAAGCTTTATTCTATGTTGTAGATTTTAGAGCCACTACAAATCTGACAGTGAACTACATAGCTCTTATATAGCCTTTGGACTTTTTTGTCTTTATTCCCGTTCATTACAGTATTTGGGCACCTGTGTTTTAATAATTGGCAATCTATTTATACAATTAAAAGTATATAAGCTCCTTTGAAATGAAAGAGAATATCAGGCTCAGAATTTGAGACTCCCTTGTGTGATTTGTAGAAAACATGATAAAGGATCTTTTATGAAACAGATGTTCAATTATTGCAAAATAAATATGAGAATAAAAGAAACAACATCAAGCTCTAGGGGACAAAAAGAACAGATTTTATGTGTGAATATCATACAAAAAATTCTTGACCAAATAGGAGATTTTCATTGTCACACGTAATTCACAGATAACTCTCACATGAAAATTTATAGAATTTGTTAGAATTTCTGTGTAAATTTTTCACATATCCAACTGGACCTGAACAAAGAGATACTCAACTTCTGATGACATTGCAGCCAAGTTAAATGCTTTGACAGGATTTCAGTGAAGAAAGTACTAAGTTGATTAAGAAGAGAAACAAAATTAGAAAAGATACTTAATTTTTGTTATTGTCTGTTTTGCAGTGAGAGAATTAACCTGTTAATATTTGTAATATACTTAATAAAGACAAATGCATCAAGATTAGCAAATCAAATAATTTCCAAGTTGTATGACATCAAGTTTTATAATTTGTATATCTTAGCAAAGGTTAAATAGCAAATATTGAAGAGCTAAGAAAGCAGGCTTATATTGACCTTGACACTGTTCCATTTTGAGAAACCCAAATGGAACACATCTAAACTGAATGCAGTGACAATGAAAATTAATGCAGACCAGCTATGAAATCAAGAACTTTGTGTGTGTGAAAAGAACTCTTACGTGAGTCAGAGTGAAATGATGGGTAGCCTATATTTGTGGTATAATGTTCTGTGCTCATTTTCCCTTGCTTAGCAGTCCATACTGGAGGCTATTCCAGATGTACCAGTTCATTCCAATGGGTCTGCAGATGCGGGGCAGTCAGCTCATAGTACATTGAGTGGTGAGTAACATGATCACCTATTGAACTTAAGCTGTGTCTTCTCACTTGTGTTTGGGAACTTGACACAGTAGTGAGTTTCCTTTTTTAACTGTTTCTTTTAATACATTTATTTTTATACCAATATATAAATACATAAATCAGTATAACTATTAGTGGTTTACCATGTGATGTTTCAATATATGCATACATGGGGTAATGGTTCCATCAGGTTAAATAGACTGTCACCCAAACATCATTTCTTTGTGGTGTGAAAACTTTCAAACTCCTTTCTTAAAATTTTTTTGGAATTTACAGTACATTATCATCTTTTCTAGAAACCTTACCATATGATAGCACACTAGAACTCCCTGCACCTGACTGCAACTTAGTACCCATCGACCAACTTTCCCCATCCCTCTTCCTCCCAGTAGTGAATTTTTAAAAGCAAAAAAGTATGTTTTTCTCCCCATTATTATTCTATTGCTTCCAGTATTCTCTCTTTCCTCTCACCTTCCAACACTTGATTCTGTCACAGAAGACAAAACTAATAGCCATGCTGGAAGCAGAGTTTCTTCCTCCTCTATCACCAGCCAATTATCACCAATTTAGAAACTCCTCGCTTAAGCAGTGTCTTTGACTTGAGGCCTCTGCCCAGCAGTTGCAGGAAAACCAGGAAGCAGGCCACTTCCAAGACTCCCTAATTACTGCTCAGGAACACGTTTTTGAGCAGCTAGCAACATACAGGATTACAGCGGTAGCTTTTATCTGGGTCTTTTCTTTCTGAGAGGTGGGCTCCCTACATGGCTCAGAATGGAATCTCAAATCCACCTGATAGATGGAAACAGGCTCTTGAGGGCCATGTACTTTTGTGATTGCTCAAAGTTTTCCGGAAGTATGTGCAATCATCTTCTAAAAACAGCCTGTACTTTCAGCATTCCCATCACAATTCAAAGAAATAGAGTTGATGAAATGTTCCAAAACTGACTCGATGATGATTGTCCAACACTAATGTGCTAAAAACCATTGGTTTGTCCACTTTAAGTGATGTATTTCATGGCACATGAATAGTATCTCAATAAAGCTGTCACAAAACAAATCAAGGAGAAGGTATTTCCAGAAATTATTTATTTGTTATTATTTATTTGTATATAATGCCATATGGTAACCTAGCTCAAATTATGCCTCTAAAAGAAACATCAGTATGCAGTGGTCCTCTGGTTTTGAGGAATTGGCCTGTTTAATTGCTGCTCTCCAAAGACTTTGTCCATTTATCCTTAAGAGGTTAGAGTATTATTTAATATTTTTTCTACCTCTATTTTGAGGGCAAGCCTCCATATGACAAATAAAAACAACTTTGTCATTTTTGAAATTCATGGCACACCCATTTACTGGGTTTCCAAATTTTAATGTAAAATTTTAATGTAAAATTAATCAGGTCTTCCATTAATTCTGCCTTTTGTTCCTTTTTGTTCCAGTTTGTCAAATTGTCAGTGTCTATAGAAGAGGGCAAAAGAGAATGAGTTCTTTTTGTAATCAAATAAATCATTACTTTGCACATAAACAGTTTTGCCAGGTAGTGAAACAAGATGACAAGCCAAAATCAATCAATAATCAGAGGATGGGATTGCTCACATAATTTATGGATTCCTTTGTTCTGGGTCAAGGAATCTTCTGTCCTAATTTTCAGACTAGCTGGAGAAAAGCAATTCTGTAGGGCATTATATATATATATATATTACTCAGCAGACTTCTTCTTAATGTGTATCATACAAAGTCAGGTAACCAGCATCAAATAAAGAAATTCAGATTATTTCATTTGAACACACCTTGCAGTGAAGTCCAAATTCAATTTGAACACATCTTAAGAGGCAAATATTTCACAGTTAAAAAAAAATAAGAAGAGGAAGAAGTAAAAGTAGAGAGGAATTCCAGAATCTCTTCTTTCTTCCTCTGCTTCAAGCTTCTGACTCTCCAGTAAGTGACAGTGGGTCTGGATGGGCTTAATTTCAATATCACAGGAATATATAGAAATACCCTGCTTGGGGGCTAATCCTCAAAAACTTTCATGAGACATAAAAGTCTAAAATTTGAAAAATAAGATTATATTGAAAGTTCATTTGGATAACAGTAGAAATCTGTTCATGTGGAAGCTGATGACACCACAGCATTACTTAACTGATGTGCTGTGGGTAGTTTTGTGAATATTTTGTGCTTATTTTCCAGTACATGGTACTGCTTGATTAAGTGGCATATTAAATATTCTGTATCTTTTGTTTCTCTAGATGATTATCTGGAAAAGGACATTCCAGCAGAGACTGAAGAGGTGTCCTTTGAAGTATCTTATTCAGAAATGGTTACAGAGGCTCCAAAAAGAAATAGATCTAAGAAGTCAGAGATTAAGAAAGAAGACTATGCTTTAACTGTAAGTCAAACCTTTCATGGTTATTCTAGTAACTTCCTGTTTCTGTTCCATGAGCCCAAACAAGGATTATTTTCTTTTTAATGTCTGAATATGCTCAAGGAGACTGGGAAGAGTGGGCTTCAGCATTGCATACCACCATTTTGGGGACTATTTATTATGTAGTGCACAGTTCGCCTGGGTGTACCTAGCAGTCCTGGGTTGAAAAAAGTTATGAATACATATGTTTGAATACTGCTTGACAGGTTGTTTTTAGTCAGCTTCCCATAACTGTGATAAATGTCTGAGACAAATCAACTTAATAAGAAAGATTTATTTTGGCTCACAGTTTGGGAGGTTTTAGTTTGTGGTTAGAAGGCCCATTGCTTTGGGGCCTGTGGGTAGGCAGACCATCATGGCAGAAGCACACGGTAGAGTGAGATGCTCACTCCATGCTGTTCAAGAAGCAAAGATCAAAGAGCAAGGGCCAGGGCTCTAATGTCCCTTTCAAGGACACCCTCCCCCCAATGACCTACTTTTCTTCCACTAGGCTCCACCTCCTACTGTTTCCACCACACATCAATAGCACCACAGGCTGGGGACCTTTAATTCATGGGACTTTGGGGGTAGATTCAAGATCCATACTATAGCACAGATGAAGTGGATTTTTCACCTGGTTTGTGAGTTTTCTTGCACTTCATATTCTTAATTCACATATAAGTCAGTGCACACCTTAACTATATGTATTTTTATCTCTATAAATCACATATCACAAGGGGGCACAGGGCTGGGGCTGTAGCTGTGTTGCAGAGCATTTGTCTAGTATGTGTGAAGTACTGGGTTCAGTCCTTAGCACCACTTAAAAATAAGCAAATAAAATAAAGGTATGCTGTCCATATATAACTACAAAAAAAGGGGGTGTGAGTACAGCAGAAAGTTATAGTCATAACAATAAGAAGTAGAGCTCATAGGACAGACAGACACTGAAGCTTACCAAACCCAATTCAGGAATTTATATTACTACATGATAGACAGAACTGATAACACATACACACACACACACACACACACACACACACACACACACACCTAGAGTGGTCTATCCTGAAAACCTACCACAGAGCTATATTACATTGATGTATTCACTGTTCAATAAATAATGCCTATATGAAGAGTTCATGATGTGGCGTCCTGAATATTCTCTTTTTATCAGGGATAGAGGCATGATGAGCAGGACTTGGGCAGTTTCAGGACTAAAGGAATGTCATCTGGAAATAGATTTTTTTTGGACCAGTCAGCCTGGACCATACCCAGACAACTGGCCCATGAGGGAGAGAAGAAGAGGAACGGGAAACGCTCTAAGACTCCCTGAGCAACCTCCACAGGCTTGACACTGCGCCACGTGTTCTAGTTGTATAGTGGACCCTATTGATTACTCCTATTTTACAAATGAGAACACTGAGGCCCAGGGAGGCTAAGTAACATGCCCAAAGCCCTGTAAGAACATATTTAAAGCCTAAAATGTGTCAAACTCCAAACCCTTTCTGGTCCCTAAGCAATCTTCATAAGGGAGGGCAGAATGCAACAGAAAAGGAAGCCTATGTAGTAGTCCGATTTCAAGGACAGTCCTTCCTTTTTGTTACAGAAGGGTCTCCAAGAGAGAATATTGCTCCTAGGTTTCCTCATCAAAGTTGTCTCTTTCTGAGGTCTGGCTCATTCAGGGTATAGGTCAGACCCCTAGGAAGAACTTGACATAGGGTTTAATACACAGTAGTTGCTCAATAAATGAGTGCAGTTCTTATTTATATTGTTGTTATTATGTATTACTATTTTTTTGTTTTGTTTTGTTGTACCAGGAATTGAACCCAAGGGCACTTAACCACTGAGCCACATCCCCAGTCTCTTTTTTTTTTAATATATTTTATTTGAAGACAGGATCTTGCTAAGTTGCTGAGGCTGATTTTGAACTTGTGATCCTCCTGATTCAGCCTCCTAAGCCTACCAGACCTTCCTTGGTTTCAAGAAGAAGGTGAAATAACCAACTGCTAATAGCACAAGATATGCCCTAAAGCACATCCTACATATGGTTTTACTTTTAAATGCTTAAAGTTCTGGGTGAGGATATAAGTGGTGGTACTTGCCTAGCATGTATGAGGCCCTGGGTTCAGCCCTCAGCACCACAATATAAATGCATGCAAACATAAACTTGGGGTTCGAGTGAAAAAATTGTTAATGAATGAATGAATGGGTATATAGTTTAATAACCCCCAAAAGCTCCAATATAGGGAACCTGAAACTGTGTTCTTGAGGCTTTATAATTTAAATAACTGTAGGATTTTTCTACTTCACCATACTTTTCAATACCACATTTTCTGAGAGCAAAGCATACCTGTGGATGTTATATATGAATGATCTTTTGCTTGCTCCTTAGAGTCTTCACAACATTTCTAGGTTATTAAGATTTGTGGTTATTAATTTAGTGTATTTCCTCTCTTAGTGTAGAAATGAATAACATAACAGTATCATTGTCTTCAAAAGTAAGACATAGTAAGATTAGTTGTATTTTCTGGAATTTTTTCTTTTTTAAGAATTTGGAATCATCTAAATATGGTTTTTAAGCAAAACTTGATTAGGAGACTATTAATTCTTTTTAAGTATGCAGTATAGCATACACGAATCCTAAATCAAGGAGATTTATTGTCAAAAAAAAAAAAATCCAGATCTCTCCTGTGCTACACTTAGTTGTGTTCTTTGCTTGTGTGTGGCACATGTAATCCAGATTAAGGACCCACAGTGGGTACATTCCATGTGATGCTTGACATGTGTGTTGCTTGACAATACAGCATGTTGCCTTTAAAGGGCCATTTCCACAGTTATGATAGCACTGTTATCATGGACTTCAGACTACTGTTTTGCTTCTAGTTAGCATAATAGTGATCTGCAAATGTTCTCAAAACATACTCATAATATTTTTATGATGCAGTATGCTCTTCAGCACTTTTTGCATGTTTTCTTCTATAGGTTTAGAGTGTCTGGGTGGTATCTGAGTGAAAGTATAATTTTCCTTTGCCATTAAAAATAAATATCTTCACTGTGTTATTTCAGAAACTCACTGTTCAGAAAACCAGACTTGGCTTAACCGAAGCAGGAGACCTGTCTGCTGAGGACATGAAGAAAATTCGCCATCTCTCTCTGATTGAATTGACTGCCTTTTTTGATGCATTTGGAATTCAACTGAAAAGAAACAAAACAGAGAAAGTAAAAGGACGAGGTAACTTAGGAGACAGATGGCTTTGGTTTTTAATACTGACATGCTAGAATAAGACAGTACTTTTCTGATTTTATTTATTTATTTATTTTTCTTTCTCTCGTGACTGTGTGACATTGAAGACAATGGGATTTTTGGAGTTCCACTTACAGTCCTCCTGGACAATGACAGAAAGAAAGACCCTGAAGTGAAAGTTCCCCTTGTATTACAAAAAGTGAGTAGAACGCAAATGAATGAATGAGGAGGGAAGAGAGCCTTGTGCTTATGGTTGAGGACTTTGTAAACCCACTAATGAATTTTCCTTTAGGTTGAAAGACACTGAACCCTATTAGGAATGAGACCCTTGGCAATTTTTTACTTGTTCCAGGTAGCCTCACGATGGCCTGTAAGCATTGAGAACAGTTGGTCTTCCTATTATCTGCTTTCCATTACTGTAACAAAATATCTGAAGCTGGGTACTTGTAAGAAAAGAAGTTTATTTAGTTTAGTATTTTGGAGGCTGAAAGACCAGCTCTAGGGAAGTTCCCCGGAGCTGCCTGACCTTGTGGAGGGTGGTACCACACTGGTAGCAGCGTGTGTGAGAAGGAGAGCTCACATGGTCAGAGCAGAAGCCAGGGAGAGGGAGGGGCAGTCATGACCTCCCACTAGGCTCTGCCTCTTACAGGTTCCTCCACCTCAAGATCACCACACTAAGGACCACGCTTCTAGTACTAAACCCTTGGGGAATAAACCACATCCACCACCAGCAGCCTTGCCTGTTAGACACTGTCTGACCACAGAACATCAGAGGATGGACACAGTTTTGTTTTTTCCAATATTTTTTCAAATGTAAATTGTCCATATGTATGTGTGTGTATATTCATTCTGTCAGATAAAGCTGATAATTAATTACTATTTTAGTATATTTATGGAATATTTGCTAAGATATATCATAGACTAGATTTTTAAGAATTACTGTGTGTGTGATCATTTTATAAATTTTTCAAACAAAGTTTAATAGACTTTAAAAATCATCTTGTTCTAGTGGTTTTCCAGGTATGACTGGGCAGATAGGATACTTTTAGACAATGAGAAGAATTTTGGTAGAAGAAGATACTTGATCTCTAGATTATTATGCAAGTATCTCTGCTGTAACTACCCTTGCTAAATAGCTGATTTACTTTTAAGTTATGTTCTTGTCTAATAGGCAGCAATTCACACTGATTTACCTAAGTATGCATTTATTCAACAGTGACATCCAGTGGCACAATTAAAATTCCAAGCCCTCAACACAAATCTTGTTGAATTTTAAGATGTTTTTGAATGATATATATATAAAACTGAAGAATTATAGTTACTTTACTCACACTAACAATTCTTCATCCCTCTTCTTGTCTTCCTATATTTTGCTACCAATGCCACAAATTGAGATTCTCTCTTAAATCTGGGGACTTAAATTTGAGTTTGGGAACAGTCAGATAAATAGCCAGAGTACACTGGTGACACCTCTGTGCACAGGGCCCATCTACAACCACCTCTCCCCGGCAGGGCTGCACCATTGTTATCCACATAATATCCTTTGAGTCAGCCCAAAGCAACCTAAGGAGATCAGTGTTGTTAATCTCCTTTTTGCAATTGAGGCCACTGAGGCATAGGAAGGTGAAATAACTTACCCAAGATCACACAGCCAGCAAGAGCAGCGTGGAAAAGAAGGAACACAGTATGGATTCAGGCCCATAGTTCATGGTGACTCTTACGATTTTCTTCCCTGCTTTGAATGAAAACTATATGATGCCCTTTTTCCTCTATGTAAAGGAAAGAGTTCAAAGAAAAATTCATGGAAATCTGAGAAGACTCAACACTTAAATTTATGTTGTTATGTAAGCACAAAAACCTAGCACAGAACTTAGCAAATGGTAGCAAACAAAAGGCGCTCAAGAAGTGCTAGTTAAAGGCAGTCTGGAATTTTATCACATTAGTCACTCAATAAATGTTATTACTGTTGATGTTAAGCATTTCTCATTTAAGACAATTTGAGGTTGCCCTCTTTCACTCTTAAAGGAGCGTCGTTTCTTTCTCGGGTTTTTTCTTCCTGAATATCTGTTTCTCTTTGTACCTAAAAGAACTACTTTAGTTCCAAGTGCCATCCTTTCTTTAAAGGAGATAAAGACACTGGATTCTCCTTTCACTGTGTGAAGTTTCACTTTTCTGTACCTCAGTTTTCTCAGTAGTAAAATGAAGAAAATAATAGTATCTACCTTATATAATTATTGCCAGAATTAAATAAAGTAATATATGTAAAATGCTGAGATTAGTATCTGAGCTGCAATACACAATAAGTAGTGATCCTATAACTTTTTTTTTTTTTTAAAGCAACCATCACCACTGAGAGAACTCATGAGAGTGATTAACCTTTGAAATCCCTAACTTCTTGGTCAGATATCTGCAAGTCCCATAGGGTCTTAGCCAGGGTGATTACAAAGATTTAGAATCTTTTCTCACTGATCAGTCTTCAGAAGAGGAGATATAGTAGAAGTTCAATCTTAAAATGGTTAAGTGACAACATATTATACAACATATTATACAACATATTATACAAGAAACAAAGCTTGGGAGAGCCAGTGCCATCTCTTGGAGCTTGATCTTGGGAAAGTTATGTAAGGACTCAAAATCACCATTTGCTCATTTGCTAATTGGAGGATTATTTTGACCTTTTAGAGTGGTCAAGAATAGTTAACACAGTAGTCAAGTACCAGTTGCATGTACGTGCTCAATATGTTGATTATTGCTATCATCACTATTTCAGATGTTTATAATCCTATAGAGGTGCTTATTTTTGTAATATATCATTGCTTTCTAGTTTTTTGAGAAAGTCGAGGAATCAGGTCTGGAATCTGAAGGAATTTTTCGACTTTCAGGATGTACTGCCAAAGTCAAGGTACCTAACATTTTCTGTTCCTTGTTAGAAATCAAAGCTAGTTAGATCCAGCCCAAAGGAGCTTTGGGAATTTAGTCTTTGTTGATGTCGTTATTTACTTGATACGATCATTTGGCTCTTCCTAATATTCCTTGGTACCTATGATTATGTGTTTGTTTCATGATCCTTTTAAATTAAACAACATTAATAATAATAAACTGTAACAACAAAACAATACATCAAAAAACACTGCCTATTTTCAGTTTGAAAAGTCAAAATGCTCATCCCTGTTCTGAGTTAGCCACGTCAGCTTGCTGGGTTCCTTTTTGTCATGAAAGTCACTAAGCCAACAATATGGGAGCCTGCCCTTCTTTCCATTTCCAGTTACTTTAAGCTTAGAGACATTCACTGGTTTTCCTTTTAGTTGAATTTCTTGTGAGAATTTGTAGCCATGGTCATAACACTGCAGTTCTAAAACCCAGTTCCACTTATGGTAATGTCAGTGTCCACGCACGACACCCCTCAAGCCATGTGCATCCTTTTACCTTGCCTTCTTACTTCTATAAAAGTGCGAACTCTACAAAAGAATAAGGGGAAGAATCATTGAGAAGAAAAAGCTTTTGTCATTAATTTCCAGTAAAGTATCCCACTGCATCTTCTGATGGGCACACACGATGAAGAATTCATCCTTGTGCTGGGATCAGCCCTGGTTGGTGGATATTAAATAATGAACCTCTGAGAAAAATGTCTCAGGGGAAGGCAAAAATGAATTTAGTTGTGGTTAGAATTATTCCAAGGAAATGCATAGAAACAGAAAGGTGTGTCTTCATTAATTCATTTTGGTACCTGTTTGGGGAAATTCTGTTTTGTATCCAGAAGTCTCAGGACTTTTTATAAAGAAGTTTTACAAGATTTTTTTAAGTGGAAACAGTAAATAGCATGTCTTTTTGATCCTCTAGAGAGCAGATGCTAAGAGGGATTAGCAGTGGAAGAGAGTTGTACTAAGGGATAGTGCTTCTGAAGGTTATCCTTTATAGAGGGCAGGAAGCAGGATTGGGCAGGGTGAGCCTCAGGCCATAGTGCAGGCCTGGCAGTTCCTCCCGTTAGGTGCCCTGCCCTGCCATGGACTGGGCTTCCTGCAGAGAAGGGGCCAACCGCCTGGAGAGTCAGCTGCCTGAATGTTTTGCAGATGCATGTGGCCAATTCTCTTTTGAAGGGAGATCTGAGCCCAGTACCAGGCCATTGACAGTGATGTCAGGGATTAAAGTATATTGGGAGTTTTGACTTCCCTGTTGGAGTTGGCTAAATATAGCTTCACGTGGAAGGCAGGTGAGTTTCTAATGGCTCCTTAGGGTTATACTTTCCAAGTTCCATCTACTTTTTGCCTTTGTTTCTCAAATGACTGATTCTTAGATTCACTTCTGAATAAATGTATCCTGTATCTGAAGGTGGAAACTGTTACTAGTTTTGGTTAAATCTGTGGTTACCAGCAGAGTTAGAGACCTGAAATAAAGTCAACAAAATGAATTTCCTCAACAAAATCAGACTCCCATTGGAAAGCTACGTTTACATATATTCTGGCTGCTGTGTGTGTGTGTGTGTGTGTGCGTGCGTGCACGCGCGTGCATACACAGGTGAGTTTGTGAGAAGCACAATGGATAAGATCTAGTTTTCTTTTTCCTCAATAACCAATGGAAGAAAATATAGGATATCTCTTATGTGCAACAAGTTTAACCTTATAGCAAAAGATATTTTTCTTGAGCTAGTCTTTGACTGAAAAATGTTTATCAAAGGCTAATCGTTCCTTCAGAGTGTTCTTACAGGCAAATGCATTCCTGAACCACATTTAGGTCAAAGTCCCTTTTCTATCCTAATCGGTTTTATGTACTGTCAGCCTATTTATTCTACTGCTTGTTAGTCCGAAAAATGTAATCCAGATGTTTTCATGGTTCAGGCTCCAAGAAACCAATGCAAAAGGAATCTGGGCCAGTGAGCAAAAAAAGGAAAGTACTGCAGTTAGAAAGGCATTGAAACTTGACGTACTACAGAGGCTTTTATTCTTTCTCCTCAATTCAAACCTCAAACTACCTCTTTCTTCCCTTCCTTTCTTCCTTCCTTCCTTCCTTCCTTCCTTCCTTCCTTCCTTCCTTCCTTCTTCAGCCACTGTACTACATTTTCTAGGAATGTGCTTTGGAGAAAGTTTTTTTTTTTTTTTTAATTCTACTGTAATGAGCCTCACCTTGTGCCAGTAAAAGACAGCAACTATTTGAGGCTTCACTATTGAACACCCAGCCTGGCTTTGTGTTTTAAACACTTAATAAGACTGACAGGGAGGCAGCCTTGAGAAGTTGCAAGGCTTTAGCCAAACAGAGACAAAAATGCAAGGCCAGTTCCCCTGTTGGAGGCTGCAGGTCATTTGGATCCAATTTATTGCTTTGGTGTGTTCAGTGATTTTCTTTTAAAAACATGGCAGAAATCTGAGCCAAACACTGGGGAGTATATTTTTTTATGGAAGAAGGCAGACAGTTTGACATGTGAGGTTCTTTTTTTTTTTTTTTTTTTTTTTTTGACTCATTTCCATTATTCCCTGGCAGCACTAAATGCTCTATAGTTACATTACCTGGCCTGTTAGTTTCTCTTCCTGAGCTGGTGGCTGCAGGCTAGTCATTGGCATTTGTATGAAAACTAAATTTTAGCAGGTTGTATTTCTGCTCCAAGGAGATTTAAGAACCTGAATTCCAACCCTTGCCTCTGGTCTCATTAACAGTTGACAGGAAAATTGACTTCTACACCCTCCAGGTGCTCCCTGCCTGTTTGAGGCCAAGTAAACTCACATCTGGTTTATGTGGTTTCATATTTAGGGCTACCGTGGAAATGTCATATACCCTCTAGCCTGCTCTGGTCAAAATTGGAAGAGGACGATCTTTCTCTTGGTGATATTTTACACTAGCCATCTAGACAATAGATCATGTGGTGTCGTTGCCCAAACAATCACGCTTTATATGCATAGATTCCTGTAGGACTGACCCTGAAGACTGGAATAGACCTAGGAGGAGGGAGCAACCATTCTTTTTATGGTTGAATCGTATTCCATGGTGGGTCTGAACTGCATTTTCTTATCCGTTCATCAGTCGGTGGACACTTTAGTTAGTTTCCCTTTCTTGGCTGTTGTGTATAGTGCTGCAATGAATGGCTTGCCACTGTCTCTTTGAAAAACTTATTTCCTTTCCCTTGGACACATACCCATAGTGGGATGGCTGGATCATATGGTGGTTGTATTTTTAAAATTTTCAAGGAAGCTCCACACTGTTTTCCATAACAGCTGTACTAGTTTGCATTCCCACCAACAGTGCAGGAGGGTTTCCTTTCTTTTCATGTCTTTGCCAATGCTTCTTATCTTGTTTTTTTTAAAACTACCTCCTACTTGGTTCTTTTTAAAAATTTCTTCTAATTCATGACAGCAGAATGCATTTGGACACATTGTACACAGATAGAGCAATTTTCATTCCTCTGGTTGTACAAAGTGCAGAGTCACACCAGTCATGCAGTCAGTCATACATTTATATAGGGTAATAATGTCCATCTCATTCCACAATCCTTCCCATCCCCCTACTCCCTCCCTTCCCCTCTGCTCAATCCAGAGTTTCTCCATTCTTCTTTAGCAATCCCTCACCCATTAGGGATCAGCATCCAACATCCCCTTATCAAACAAAACATTCATCATTTGATTTTCTAGGTTTGGCTTATTTCACGTAGCATGATATTCTCCAGCTCCATCCATTTACCTGCAAATGCCATACTTTCATTCTTCTTTAAGGCTGAGTAATATTCCATTGTGTATATATACCATATTTTCTTTACCCGTTCATCTGTTAAAGGGCATTTAGGTTGGTTCCATAGTTTAGTTATTGTGAATTGAGTTGCTATAAACATTGATTTGGCTTTGCCACTGTAGTATGCTTATTTTAAGTCCTTTGGGTATAAAGCAAGGTGAGGTATATCTGGGTCAAATGGTGGTTCCATTCCATGTTTGCTAAGGAATCTCCATACTGCTTTTCAGAATGGTTGCACCAATTTGCAGTCCCCCCAGGAAGGTATGGGTGTACGTTTTTCCCCACATCCTCGCCAACAATTACTGTTGCTTGTTTTCTTGATAATTGCCATTCTAACTGAAGTAAGATGAAATCTTAGAGTAGTTTTGATTTGCATTTCTCTAATTGATAGAGATGTTGAACATTTTTTCATATATTTGTTGACTGATTGTATCTCTTCTGAGAAGTGTCTGTTCAGTTCCTTGGCCCATTTATTGATTGGGTTATTTGTTTTTTGGTGATAAGTTTTTTGAGTTCTTTATATATCCTGGAGATTAGTGCACCATCTGAGATGCATATGGTAAAGATTTTCTCCCATTCTGTAGGCTCTCTCTTCACATTATTGATTGTTTCCTTTGCTAAGAAGAAGCTTTTCTGTTTGAATCCATCCCATTTATAGATTCCAGACTGGAATAAAAAAATAATTCTTAATTTTACTTCTTGCACTTTAGGAATCTGGTTAGGAAAGTCAGGTCCTAAGCCAACATGATGAAGATTGGGGCCTACTTTTTCTTCTATTAGGCACAGGGTCTCTCTCCATTCTATTGTTGAAAGGAAAGTGTCACCAACAGACTAGATCACTTCTTATCTTTTGTCTTTTTGATAGCAGCTATTCTTATTGGAATGAGGTGATACCTCACCATGGTTTTTTGCCTTTCCCTGATGATTAGTGACATTGAACTTTTTTTCTTAATATATATATTATGGCCATTTGTATGTCTTCTTTTGAGAAATGTCCATTTTGGTCTATTGCCCATTTTTTAATTGGCTTGGATTTTGTTTGTTTTTTATTATGAGTCTTTAGACTTCTTACATAATATATTCTGAACATTAACCCCTTGTCAGAAGTATAGTTTTCAAATATTTTTTTTTCCCATTCTGTAGGTTGTGGTCTTCACTCTGTTGATTGTTTCCTTTGCTGAGAAGAAGCATTATTAGTTTGTGTAATTTCATTTGTCTATTTTTGCTTTTTTTCCTGGGTCTTGTCCACAAAATCCTTGCCCATTCCAGTGTCCCAGAGCATTTCTCCTATGCTTTCTTTCAGTAGTTTCATTTCTCACATTTCATTTTTCATTCATTTTTGAGTTGATTTTTGTAACCGATGAAAGGTAGAAATCCAATTCCATTCTTCAGCATGTGGATACCCAATTTTCCCAGCACCATATATTAGAAGACTGTCATTTCTTCAGTGCATGTTCTTGGCTCCTTTGCTGATCATCAGTTGGCTGTAGGTATGTGGCTTACTTCTAGGCTCTCTGTTCCATTGGTCCATATGTTTATTTTATTTCAATGCTGTGCTGTTTTTTGGGATTTCTTTTGTCTTGCTATACTGTTTTAATAACTATAGCTTTGCAGTTATTTTGAAGTCAGTTAGTGTAATGCTAACTTTGTTCTTTCCATTCAAGATAGTTCTGGCTATTTGAGGTAGGAAGATCATTTTAATACCCCTATCATATTAGTGAGAATCTTGAAGCATAGGCCATACAGATCAGTTGGTGGGGTTGTTGGGATAAGAACTTCAGAGATCTTATTATAATGCCCTTGGCCTTGGTGCATTATTGCCTCTTAGGTGACCTGAGAACACTTGCAGGTTAGGAGAGTCACATTAGATGGGTTCCTTTTGCAGAGATTTGTGGAAAACGAATCCGAATTGTTCTGTTCTTGAAGAACAGTTGCCCCTTGCATTACAGTAGGAGTACTAGGCAACTGATGGAAAACTCTTGCTCTTCCTCTTGTTTTTTCTTTTAACAATATTTGCACCTGCCTACGTTTTCCCTCCTAGGCATTTCTTTAATAGCCTCTATTCTTTCTAATTACAATTGCTTGGTAATTGTCCTTTGGTGTATGGCCTCATAACTGGACTCTTTACTTCTTTTGCCTTCTCCTAACCTGTACCAAACCCCTCATTCCTCAAATAATTTTTTCAGTCTGGATGTCATCAACAATGAATTTCACCTTGACATTCTCCAGCTTAGAGATGTCCCAAGTTGCCTCACTGACTGCAGGAAGCAGTCCTGTCCCCTTCCGAGTGGCCATGGCTGCTTCCCAGGTTCATTCCTTACTCCAGCAACATTAACCTATCTGCAACTCTCCATGCACACTGGATCTCTATGAGTACCTGTCACTGCTTGAGCTATTCTTTCTACCCAGCATGTCCTTCTGTGTCCTCTTCTGGTATCAGGTTTCTCAAGATTTGGCCCTAGCAGTTTGGTTTACTTTCTCTGATGACTGTTACGGTGCCAATATGTGACCTTTATGAAAGCATTTACATTCTGAATTAGTACTATCAGTTCATGAAATGGTCCCCTTCACTGTACTACAAGACACCTAAAGACAAAGAGTGGATTTCTTGTATCTTTCTTTTCCAGAACCAGTCTGCTGCATGATATCCTTTATTCCAGGACAACTGGAATAATTTATTTATCATCAAAGGACCACTTGGTTAGCTGTAGTATTCCTATTAGATTTCAGGATAAGAAATCTCCTTTGACTCATTTGCAGGGACTGGAGGGTGGATCTCAATCCCATGTATCTCTGTAAGTAACTTGTTATGTGAAGGATCTCCATTTTACAGACTCTGGGAGCCATGAGAGCATCTGTACCTGGCATATTAATGAGCTGCTCTTGATAGGAAAAGGTGAGATGTGTGAACTGACTTTGGCTGAGTGTGTTCAAAGCTGGAAGAATTAGGCTTCTAAGGGTTTTCAGTGTTTCTTTCAAAGTATTCCTTTCGGAGAAGTTAGTGTCAGTCAGGAGACTAATTGCCTGTTACAGTAGGTAAACCTTGTAGTTCAAAGGAGCAGGAGAGGATGAGTTTGACTTTAGAAAAGAAACATGGAGAACCGGTGGCACTGATAATCAGATGAATTGATAATGTAAAACTTGTAAGGCAAGTAGAACCTTTGAGGGCTTAGTGCTTTTTTGTTTGTTTTTTGAAGTATTTGCACAGTGCTCCAAACCTTATGAAGGATTTGGCAGGCATGCAGACATGTGGAGGACATGTGTGTGTCTTGGCATAAAACTTTGCTGTAACTGCTCCAGGAAGATGTCATTGGCCTGCATGGTGTAGTGAGGTCAGAGTTACTTTATTGGGACATTTTTCCTTCTGTATGTGGACTAGCTGAGAGGTGCACATTCCTGATCTACTTTAGAAATACAAGTGACGATGGCAGAAGGGATTAAGAAAAGAAGGGAATAGGGACTTTGTCAAAATCTAGCAGTGCATTTATCATGTGGGAATAGTGGTTTCCTGCCAAAACCACAGAAAGGAAACTATGATCTAACTAAAAAATTTTTATATTTGTCTAGTTCAAGATTAACATTATTTTTTAAATATTCTCAAATACATTTTTAAAATTTTATTCATAATCAGTCACTTCAGATCTATTAATCATGTTGAAAAAAAGGCTTAGTATATAGTGCTTTATCATTCTATGTACAAAACTAATTTAATTAATGATAGTTTTCAAAGGGGATAAAAGATGGTAAAAACACACTAAATCTCATTGCTGTCTTCCTTGATTTGCAGCAATACCGTGAAGAACTGGATGCCAAGTTTAATACTGATAAATTTAAATGGGACAAAATGTGCCATAGAGAAGCTGCAGTAATGTTGAAAGCATTTTTCAGAGAACTGCCCACCTCTCTCTTCCCTGTGGAATATATACCTGCCTTCATCACCCTAATGGAAAGTACGTAGAAGATGTTAAATGTGAATGGACTAAGATATGAGGTCAATAAAGTGATAGAGTCGAAGAGAGGTGCCTAATGACATGTGACCACATGTGTCGATTTGCTGTTTCCTGATGATGCTTGGTTGAAATATTAAGTTTGATTGTAAACAGTTATCCATTTACATACTAATGTGTTTAAGTCTGGTATGTATGATTTTGAGGGCTCTGTGATAGTTTAAAGGGCAGAGGGGTTCATAGGAAGATGGGACTCTTCAGCTTTGAATTCCTGTGTAACCATCTTTTAGCCATGCAAACTTTATGAGCTTCAACCGCTGTACCTATAAATTGCAAATAATAATCACTTGTCAGGGTTATTGTGGGGACTGAATGAAAGCATCAAGAAAAGCCCTTCAAAAACATGAAATCCCTCCCTTCTTAAATTTGAAGTCCTGGGTCTGACGATGCAATGTGTAACAAGTGTGAAACATTTTGTTTCTGAAAATCATAATACCACACAGTGTTTCTGAAAATCACAGTCTCATAGATTAGATCTTAAATGAGGTACTTGACAGAATGCACAAAGTTGGACTGTGTGGCTGTATTTGGCAGTCAGGGAATACTTTGAATGGTTGGTTGTAAGGGTTGAGTATTGTTAGAGGATATGAAAACAGAAAAATTTATAAAAGTGGAATGGGTTAGATATTGAGGGCTTTGCCTACTGACATGGTGAAGTCAGGGGTCACAAGCCTAAGACTATATGAGCATGTTAAATAAATGGTAGTTCTACATGAACAGAAAAGGGCTATGACCAAACTGAGAGGACACTTCCCATTTACAGACACTGGTCGCTGCTCAGCTCTGGGTAATAGTTGCCCTGCAGGACTGAGAGCCAAATTCAGGCTTTAATGGGAAAATTTTCATTTGAAAATGTCAGCCAGAAATTCAAATTTTAAAATGCTCTGTGAGTTTAACACATGATATTTATATCTGATAGTCTGCAACCTTCTGCAGGTTTACTAGAACTATAAAGTCATTAAAATATTAATGAAATAAAATAACATAGATCCTAAGTTATCTAAAAAATTTGTCCTAAAAAAATAGAAGTTTCCTATCTTTAAAATTTTTAACTGAACCAGATTCACAGAATAATCCTTTGTGTATTTTAATAAGAGACTATTAGAGTCAAGGCGACCCTTTTCTAAGCTTTAATTTACATATGTAGTCTGTGACCAGTACCTTTTTTTTCCCCCACTAGGATCCAGTCAGTATTTTAGAAAGAAAAAATTGCTAAGAAAGAAGGAAAAGTGACTTCCATTCTTTCATTTTTATTTCAGATAATTGTGGGATTTTTTTTTCAATTCTAGGATTTTCAGTTGGTGCTTTTTAAATATTTTTTATTCATATGCTAAGATACCCTATCGTTTCCTTCACTTCATTGGTCATAATTTTTATAGCTGCTTCAAAACCGCTATTTGACTGGGTATGTAACACGTACCTGTAATCCCAGCAACTGGAGAGGCTGAGGCAGGAGGACTACAAGTTCAAGGCCAGTCTTCAGTCTCTTTGTGAGAACCTGTCTGAAAATAAAAAAGGGCTGGAGATGTCACTCAGTGGTAAAGCACCCTGGATTTGATCCTCAGTACTGTAAAACAACTACAACAAAACACACATGAAAAAAACCTGTCGGCTAGTTCTGCTGTGTGGGTTATCTCAGGTTTGGTCTCTGTCTTTACCTTTGAGAATAGATTACATGTCCCTGTTACTTCTGTATGTCAAGTCAGTTTAAATTGTCTTCTGAACATCATGAATGTTGTGTTTGGAGACTGGTTTCTGTAGTAGTCCTCCAAAAGTATTTGTTTGTTTGTCCTCTTTTAAGCTGGTAATTTGCTTGGCTGGACTCTAGTTGCTAGTGTCTTTTGGACAGCAGCTCAGCAAGGCTCAGTTCTGTTATTTAACCCTCTGCTATGCTGTCCTGAGTGGCTTTGGGGTCAGCCAATGATTTGGGTGGAGTTTATTCTACAAATAGGGTCTTCCATCTCTGGATCCCTCCTTTTTATGATGGCTCCATAACTTTCTGGGAGCTGTGGTTGCCTTGAACCCTATTTTATGATTCAGGTCAGAAAGAGTAGGATTATTTATTTACTTATTGCACTTTTGGCCATCCTAGACAACCCTGACTATGGCCTGGCCTCAAGTTAGAAGCCAGGAACACGTGACACTCTCCCTATGCCCTCTCCTCTTCCATGTGCCCAGCCCCTCCTGAGCGGGCCTCTTTTGTTCCCTTTCCACTGTCTCAGGTAGTTGGATTTTGTACTTTGTCTGAAGATTATTCAGAATGGTTGACTTTTGTAAAAGGAGCTTACTCAGCCAAACCAGAAACAGAATTTCCTATTTTTAAGTTTAAAATTTTTTTTTCAGGACTTCCTATTTTTGTTTGCTGTCCTAGAAAATGGACTGCAAAATTATTAGTTTCCCTTTGCTTTGTGGTTCATATGCCAAAGAAGTCATCGAAAGAAACCATGCCACAGAGGGTTTGTGTTTTTGTTTGCTTGTTTGTGTGGTTTGGAATTATGAATTATGCAAGGAGGATTCAGACCTCCAAAGGTTTTAGAGCCATCCTGAGAATCATATTAAGAAAGGCACATGAATAAGTGAATTTCTCTTCCCATCATCGCTTCCTCTCTGACTGCAGCCAGTGCACTTCACTGACGGGGGATAATTTGAAAAATATCCTGAAAAGGTTCACAAAGGAGTCCACACTTCCTGTAGGACTTTGAAAGTGAAAAATACTATATTGCAGGTGATTGATTTGATACCAGCTAACCCTGCAGGAAGCCCAGAGTTCTAGCCTATGAGCAGCAGGAAATAATGGCCTTTTTGCCACCTGAAGAAAGCTCTCGTTTTAACGAGATTTTCTGAAGGGGAGAATTGTGAACACACGCGCGTGCGTGTATAAGCAACCCTTTTGATACTGAAGTTCAGAGAGCACAGATTCTTTCCCAGTTGTGTAATTACTTTCTCTTTTCAATCTTGGCCCCCAAATTGCCCGTACAATTAAAAAACTCATCAATTGAGCCTCATATGCTTTCTTGAAGTGTTAATAACTTTCTGGGAGAATAATGACCTCAGGAAAAAGAATGTTCTCTACTAAGATGCATTAAACGAATTAACTGCAAAACTATTAACCACAGAACAGTTTAGGACCAAGCTTCCTAAGTAAAATGAAAATGGATTATTTGCCACATGAAACTTTTAATTGTAAAGAGAACTTCATAATTTCTCTGAAACGGATGGAAATAGAGAGCTCCCAAGCCTACATCTGCATCTCATTTCCCCCACCCAGAGGTGTTTTTGTATTACATTGGAAGATTAGAGACAGTCTGCAATCTGCAGTTTATGTATTAAAATAATGTCTCTCTGTCCCTAAATGCTCTGTACAGAGACATTCTCCTGATGGTTCTTATTCAGGCAAGCTCACGTCAATGTGCATTGGTGGTTTTCAGTTACATCCTAAACTTAGGTCATATTTTGTTTATGAATTTGACATAAATATCTAAACTTCACATATGGGTTGTGCTGAGAGCATGTGGTCTGATCCTTATAAACATGCCTCTCACTGCTGCCTTATTCATGATTGTATACACTTGTCATCCATTCTTACCTCCAGTACTCACAACCTCTGCTAGCCTAGTGGCTCGTCACGTGAGCATTTTCACTGCTATGAAGCTCAGTAACTTTATAACAAACTGCCTGCTTTTCAGCCATTGAATATAATATTCTCAAGTTGAAGTTCTCTTGAACTTGAGAACTCCTGAGGGATTCCAGAACATAATGCTTTCCTGCAGGAACTCCTCACCAAGAGACCATTTTGAGGAGAATACAGAAAGATGAAGGAAAGTCTGGATTCTCTAGTGTACTTTAAAATTTCAGCACGGCTGCTTGTGGATTATCTTGTGTGGATGGACTCTATATAAATGCCAACCCTCTGGCGCCATCTTGTGTCTTTAAGGAATAAAATGCCTCAACAGTCTCCAAAGAGCAAACCACAAACACCGTCCCTAAATGTCCCTGTACAAGCTAGAACAGGTGACATTGATCACAAGAGCATGCATATGTAGCCATGATTGTATTTAGGCACTAACTTAAACACTGTGCATTTATCAGCTCATTTAGTCCTCACATCAGTCCTGTAAGGTAGGTAGGATGACTATTCCCATTTTGTAGATAAAAAGAAAGCAATAAGGTCTTATATAACCTGCCCAAACTCACACAGTGATTTAGTAGTAGACTTTAAATTTTGAATTTGAATCTGGTTCTAGAATAAATGTTCATAATAACTATATCTTGCTGCCTCATTTTGCAGAAGCAAAATTGAGCAAATAGACTTTTAGTATAAAAGTAAGGCGAGGTCTGTGAAAATCCTTTGAAAATAGAGATGCTATACAAATCTGGGATTATTTTAAGTATTTGGTTGGCCACCTGCTTTTACAGTGGCATGATGGGAGGTTGATAGATGGAGGCTCCTGTCCAAGTGAACAAATTTACATTGTTGAGCACAGAACCTGAGTCCTTACCACTGAAAACTGTCAGGAGCCCTCCTGTGCCACCAGATGTTAGCAAGAAATGCTGTCAGAATACATCAGTATTGTTTCAAATGTGTAATTATTTCTGTTTTCTTGTTAGGAGGGCCTCACATCAAAGTGCAGTTTCAAGCCTTACACCTGATGGTCATGGCACTTCCTGACGCCAACAGGGATACGGCCCAGGTATGTTGGGTTGACCTCAGGGTTTGTCATGGGGGTCATATTGCTCAGAGGAAATGACTCCTCTAGAAAAAGTTGAAAACTGATGACAACTTAAGATCCCACTGAGCATGCTGCAAACTGACTGCCTTTGCACACCCCTGCCCCACTGCCACTGTGCTGAGGAAAGAGAAGGTCTGGAATCTTCTTTGAACATTTAAATTCCATTCATTTAATTCATTCAAGGGATATTGTTTACTTTGATGCTGGGCACTGGGCTAGGTATTAGAAGTAGGAGAAGAGACAAAGATGAAAGCCTTAAATGGAACAATTTCAGAAGTAAATGAGACCATTTTATAACCTGTAAAATATAAGACTGGGTGCTGGGGATGTGGCTCAAGCAGTAGCGCGCTCGCCTGGCATGTGTGCGCGGCCCGGGTTCAATCCTCAGCACCACATACAAACAAAGATGTTGTGTCTGCCAAAAAACTAAAAAATAAATATTAAAAAATTCTCTCTCTCTCTCTCTCTCATATATATATATATATATATATATATATATATATATATATATATATATATATATATATATATATATGAATGACTGTAATTGTTAGTTCCTCAGCTACTCACTTTAGTGGCAAAAAAAAAATTTAATGGGTAGATTTTGGGGAGGAAACTTGAAGTCATTGGATTAAGTGAAACTTCTAAAATGTTTTGTGTTTTAAAATGTGTGAAAATAATACAAATTAAATAATTTTAGAATTTTAGACATTACTTGATAAAATCTGGTCATTTTGCAGATTAGGAAAATGAAGCTGAAAGAAACAATTTGTTCATTAACATATAACAGAACATTTGATAGAATCATATTTCATAGTTCTTTATCTCAGATATCCCTCCCTTTATTTCAAATTCATTGCTTTGTTGTGTGTTGGTAAAAAAAAAAAAAAGAAAAGAAAAAGTTTCTCTTGCCATTTCCATAGTAATTCTATATACAATAGAAGATTTGTTTTAAGTATACAGGTATTTGGAATCTTTGAAAAAGCCCATAATTTTGAACCCAGTAAACATATGCTGAAAACAAAACTGTGTCACCTCTTATCAGACTCTCTGTGTGGTGAGGACCTTTCCCCCCTACACAGTAAAAACACTTATGTCAATTATGTGTTGATTATATCTTCAACATAAGGATGGGATTACTGAACCATAACAATGCCAGTCTCTAATATAATTCAGTAATTTTTTAAAAGATAGAAATTTGTTAGCTTGTTTTGGGTGTTTGTCTAAACCATCGTATTTTATCGAAATCAAAAGTCTATCTGGTGCCCAATATCTGAGTTCATAATTATTTTAGGCAGTTTCCAAATAAGTTATTAGTCAAGCTCTAAAAAGAAAAGTGGAAATTTAAAAGGACACTCTACATAATGGATTCTTTAGTTTTATAGCTGTGTTATTTTGATTGAATCAATAGTTGAATAAACATATTTGGCATTGACTATAAAGTTAGTTCATTAACATATAAATTTTATATTCAAATTTAGGACCTAAAGACTGAAATTAAATTAAAAGTATATATAAAAGGATATTTAAATAAATGATTCACTAAGTATTGAATACTCAATTTTTTAAAACATAGTTTTATTTTATTTTTGTGGTACTGGGGATTGGACCAAGAGGTGCTCTACCATTGAGCAATGATCCCCAGCCCTTTTAGTTTTTATTTTGTGATAGGGTCTCACTAAGTTACTGAGGCTGGTTTCCAACTTGTGATCCTCCTGCTTTAGCCTCCCAAGTTTCTCGGATTACAGGCATGCACCACTGTGCCCAGTTGATTTTTAAATTTATTTATATATATATATATCTGAGTCAAAATGTCATCTACCCTTTCATATAACTGAGGATGCAGCAGTTGTCAAGAAATCCAATACATTTCTAACAAAAGATCCCCAAAAAAGTTCATGAAACTGGTGATGTTATATATGCACATACTCAACATGCTTGTGCGCACACACACACATTTTTTTGTTGTTGTTTTTTGTTTCCATTCTTAATTGTGCCTGGATCTAAGATTTAAGCTGGAAGAATGCTAACTATAGGGTTGTATGTAGCTCAGTGGTAGAGCGCTTGCCTAGCGTGTATGAGGCACTGGGTTCCATTCTCCCCACCACATATAAATAAATAAAGGTGCATGACAACTAAAATATATATATAAAAAAAAAGAATGCTAGCTCAAGAAGTGGTTTCCTTGGTTTAGATCCTGGCTCTGCTAGTTAATTCATTGGTGCTAGGAAAAGCCACTGGGCCCTTCTTCACCTCTGTTTCCTCATCTGTAAAATAGAAACCTTTTAGGGTTTAGAAGGATATAAATAAGTATAAATCATTAAGAATAATGCCTGTCCTATGTTAATCTTCAGATAAATAATAAACTATTCACATAAATAATAAGCTATTATTACTACCATATGCTATGCATTTTCTCATGACAAATATCTGTAGTAGAATTGAAATTGCAAAACCAAATATTAGTTCCTTTTGAGATTTCAGTCTTCTTGATGAATTTCTTTTTTTTTTAATTTTTTATTGTTGGTTGTTCAAAACATTACATAGTTCTTGATATATCATATTTCACACTTTGATTCAAGTGGGTTATGAACTCCCATTTTTACCCCGTATACAAATTGCAGAATCACATCAGTTACACATCCATTGATTTACATATTGCCATACTAGTGTCTGTTGTATTGTGCTGCCTTTCCTATCCTCTACTATCCCCCCTCCCCTCCCCTCCCCTCCCCTCTTCTCTCTCTACCCCCTCTACTGTCATTCATTTCTCCCCCTTGTATTATTTTCCCCTTTCCCCTCACTTCCTCTTGTATGAAATTTTGTATAACCCTGAGGGTCTCCTTCCATTTCCATGCAATTTCCCTTCTCTCTCCCTTTCCCTCCCACCTCTCATCCCAGTTTAATGTTAATCTTCTTCTCATGCTCTTCGTCCCTACTCTGTTCTTAGTTACTCTCCTTATATCAAAGAAGACATTTGGCATTTGTTTTTTAGGGATTGGCTAGCTTCACTTAGCATAATCTGCTCTAATGCCGTCCATTTCCCTGCAAATTCTATGATTTTGTCATTTTTTAATGCAGAGTAATACTCCATTGTGTATAAATGCCACATTTTTTTTATCCATTCGTCTATTGAAGGGCATCTAGGTTGGTTCCACAGTCTTGCTATTGTGAATTGTGCTGCTATGAACATCGATGTAGCAGTGTCCCTGTAGCATGCTCTTTTTAGGTCTTTAGGGAATAGACCGAGAAGGGGAATAGCTGGGTCAAATGGTGGTTCCATTCCCAGCTTTCCAAGAAATCTCCATACTGCTTTCCAAATTGGCTGCACCAATTTGCAGTCCCACCAGCAATGTACACGTGTACCCTTTTCCCCACATCCTCGCCAGCACTTGTTGTTGTTTGACTTCAAAATGGCTGCCAGTCTTACTGGAGTGAGATGGTATCTTAGGGTGGTTTTGATTTGCATTTCTCTGACTGCTAGAGATGGTGAGCATTTTTTCATGTACTTGTTGATTGATTGTATGTCCTCCTCTGAGAAGTGTCTGTTCAGGTCCTTGGCCCATTTGTTGATTGGGTTATTTGTTATCTTATTGTCTAATTTTTTGAGCTCTTTGTATACTCTGGATATTAGGGCTCTATCTGAAGTGTGAGGAGTAAAGATTTGTTCCCAGGATGTAGGCTCCCTATTTACCTCTCTTATTGTTTCTTTTGCTGAGAAAAAACTTTTTAGTTTGAGTAAATCCCATTTGTTGATTCTAGTTATTAACTTTTGTGCTATGGGTGTCCTATTGAGGAATTTGGAGCCTGACCCCACAGTATGTAGATCGTAGCCAACTTTTTCTTCTATCAGACGCCGTGTCTCTGATTTGATATCAAGCTCCTTGATCCATTTTGAATTCACTTTTGTGCATGGCGAGAGAAAGGGATTCAGTTTCATTTTGTTGCATATGGATTTCCAGTTTTCCCAGCACCATTTGTTGAAGATGCTATCCTTCCTCCATTGCATGCTTTTAGCCCCTTTATCAAATATAAGATAGTTGTAGTTTTGTGGATTGGTTTCTGTGTACTCTATTCTGTACCATTGGTCCACCCACCTGTTTTGGTACCAGTACCATGCTGTTTTTGTTACTATTGCTCTGTAGTATAGTTTGAAGTCTGGTATCGCTATATCGCCTGATTCACACTTCCTGCTTAGCATTGTTTTTGCTATTCTGGGTCTTTTATTTTTCCATATGAATTTCATGATTGCTTTCTCTATTTCTACAAGAAATGCCGTTGGGATTTTGATTGGGATTGCATTAAACCTATAGAGAACTTTTGGTAATATCACCATTTTGATGATGTTAGTTCTGCCTATCCATGAACAGGGTATATTTTTCCATCTTCTAAGATCTTCTTCTATTTCTCTCTTTAGGGTTCTGTAGTTTTCATTGTATAAGTCTTTCACCTCTTTTGTTAGGTTGATTCCCAAGTATTTTTTTTTTTTTTGAGGATATTTTGAATGGAGTGGTTGTCCTCATTTCCATTTCACAGGATTTGTCGCTGATATACAGGAATGCCTTTGATTTATGCATGTTGATTTTATAGCCTGCCACTTTGCTGAATTCATTTATTAGCTCTAATAGTTTCTTTGTAGACCTTTTTGGGTCTGCTAGGTATAGAATCATGTCACCTGCAAATAGTGATAATTTAAGTTCTTCTTTTCCTATTTTTGTGCCTTTAATTTCTTTCGTCTGTCTAATTGCTCTGGCCAGTGTTTCGAGAACTATGTTGAACAGAAGTGGTGAGAGAGGGCATCCCTGTCTTGTTCCAGATTTTAGAGGGAATGCCTTCAGTTTTTCTCCATTCAGAATGATGCTAGCCTGAGGCTTAGCATAGATTGCTTTTACAATATTGAGGTATGTTCCTGTTATCCCTAGTTTTTCTTGAGTTTTGAACATAAAGGGATGCTGTACTTTGTCGAATGCTTTTTCCGCATCTATCGAGATGATCATATGGTTCTTATTTTTAAGTCTATTGATGTGGTGAATAACATTTATTGATTTCCGTATATTGAACCAGCCTTGCATCCCAGGGATGAATCCTACTTGATCATGGTGCACAATTTTTTTTATATGTTTTTGTATCCGATTTGCCAGAATTTTATTGAGGATTTTTGCATCTAGGTTCATTAGAGATATTGGTCTGTAGTTTTCTTTCTTTGAAGTGTCTTTGTCTGGTTTAGGAATCAGGGTGATGTTGGCCTCATAGAATGAATTTGGAAGTTCTCCCTCTTTTTCTGTTTCCTGAAGTAGCTTGAAAAGTATTGGTATTAGTTCCTCTTTAAAGGTTTTGTAAAACTCTGCTGTATACCCATCCGGTCCTGGGCTTTTCTTAGTTGGTAGTCTTTTGATGGTTTCTTCTATTTCCTCAATTGATATTGGTCTGTTTAGGTTGTCTATATCCTCCTGACTCAATCTGGGCAGATCATATGACTTAAGAAATTTATCGATGCCTTCACTATCTTCTACACTTGATCTTAGCCAAAAGGCCGAGAAGCGATGACTATCTTCTAATTTATTGGAGTATAAGGATTCAAAATAATTTCTAATTATTCTTGATGAATTTCTAAAGGTGAGAATCTATCTATACTTTGGTGGCTCTACAATATTTTTCTAATTATTTCTTCTTCCTCCTTCATCCTCATCTGCTTAGAACAGTTGTATGTAAGCATTATTTTCCTGTGGGCAGTTGAAGATTTCAGAAATGAAAAGCAATAGAAAAATATCACCCAATAGTAAAATTTTAAAACTTTTTCAATTGAGTTTACATTTGTGCAGATGAATGAAATATTTATATTGTTTAAATTTGTTTTATTTCTGAAGGAAGAAGTAACTCATTTTTAACAGTAATGCTTCAAATTAAAGGTTTATTTTAAAGAAGTACTTCTTTCACTATAGACTGCATTTCATGTTTATTTGAGCTGCAGAGTTTTCTCTCCCTGTTTTATGTTTAATTTTAATATTTGTCAGATTGTTTGAAACAAAAGAAATAAGAAGATATAAGCTATAATTTATAGAGACCCCACAAATAATAAATTCTCTAAAATGTAGTTATTTTATCAAACAATCAAATAAAATTTTCTTCTTAGAACTTTTAAGCAGATTAAGGGGAAATATGACACATTTATGCATTCTACACTTCTGACATTTCCCAGTGTCACAGTGAATGGGTATAGAAATGAGTGGTCACAGCCGCTGGAACCATGGACGGTTTACAATAGTATGACACAATGCTATTTCTTGTTAGGCCCTCATGACATTCTTCAATAAAGTGATTGCCAATGAATCAAAAAACCGAATGAGTTTGTGGAACATTTCCACTGTAATGGCACCAAACCTTTTCTTCAGCAGAAGCAAACATTCTGACTATGAAGAATTACTGTTAGCAAACACTGCAGCCCACATCATCCGCCTAATGCTTAAGTACCAGAAAATTCTATGGAAGGTAAGTAACAATGAGATGACTGTCAGGCTCCCCTCCAAAGTCCACCAGCACCAGGAGATGTAAGGATTCCATGATGACGCAATCCCCTTAGTTAGAAGGAGGAAAGATGAGAACATAGAAGCTATGCCTGTTATGCCATCCACTTAAGCTGTCTTTCCATATCCACAGGTTCTGTAGCTCCATATTCAGCCAACCACGGAATGAAATTCTGAAAAAATTTTGGAAATATTTCCAAAATATTTTTCATCAGTACTGAATATGCACAGATCATTTTTTACCATTATTCCCTCAATAATACAGTATACAGTATGCTTTTTACATAGTATTTACATTGTACTGGGTATTATAAGTAATCTGGAAATGGATTAAAGAACATGGAGGTATATGCATAGGTCATGTGCAAATACTAGACCATTTATAGAAGGGGCTTGAGCATCCTCAGATTTTGGTATCTGAGGGTGTTTCAGGAACCAGTCAGTCTGCCTTGTGTATTGAGGGATGACTATACATTCTTTGAGAGCTCCTCTTTAGCATGTTTTCCCATGTTAAACAGAAATTCTTATTTTTTTAATTTCCCTTTTACAAGTCAAATGCCACAGTTCCTCGTTCCAAGATGCTGAGTGGCACAGGGAAAAGCTAATATAACTGAGGGAGGTTTATTTCAAGTGGTTTCCATCTAATCAAGCTATTTTTCTTCTCCAGGTTCCATCTTTCTTAATCACCCAAGTAAGGAGGATGAATGAAGCCACCATGCTGTTAAAGAAGCAGCTCCCAAGTGTGAAAAAGCTGCTCCGGAGGAAGACCATAGAACGGGAGGTGAGAACAGGGAGAGCGCACACTGTTCGCCTTCTAGACTTATTCTCAAATGAAGGCCAGAGTAACTTTTTAATAATTTAGAATCAACAATTTTACATGGTCTTGTGATTATGACTGTGGCCTTTCCATTTTGTTGAATTTTGACTAAAGTTCTTGAGATATCTATCTCATGAAGATAATTTAAAATTCTGTTAAGGAATTACTGGAACAGCTAGAATGGCTCTCAAAAAAGCTGCAAGTTGACATTTCCATCCTTGTGAACTGGATTTAAGGGCAGTCCCATATCCAGTAAGTCAAATAAGTAGGGAAAAAGATCTCTTTAGGGATGGAATTATATGAGAGATAATCATCAAATGGCTTTTGGTAAATTTATTGCATTCCCAGGAATTTTTCCTGTAGCAAAATTATTTGTGTAGAGGTATGTCATGGAAACAGGTTTTAGAAGAAATATCTTCATTGCTTCAGTTAAACTTGGGGGTGATCCATGAATGTCAAGCATTGATTTCATTCAACCTTAAGGAGGATCCAGATACTTGAAACTCACTTCATCTTTAAGGAACTTGCATCTAATGTGAGAAGCAAATGTGTCTAAGTGCATGAATACCCAGGATATGCCTGAGTGACAGACCAGTTGTGCAGACAATGTCCCAGGACTGTGCAGAGAATAAAGATATGTGCGTCAGCTTGAGGAATTGTGGATGACTTGATGGAGGAAGTAGTGTGCAAGTTACATCAGGAAAGATGGGTAGCACTGAAAAGAAAGAAAGGAAGGGATGTTTGTTCAGAGAAAGAGCAGGGAGGTAGGGAGGCAGGGAGGCGGGAGGCAGGAAGCAGGAGGCAGTATTGCTACCTGATTCACCACAGCACAATCGTGATGAAGGGCTGTGGTCCCTTGTAGATTGTAAGCAAAGTGACTTCATATAAGGAAAACCAACACTTGCATTTGAAGGAAAAAAAATTTTAATCTATAAAAAATTCAAACAATATTAAATTCATCATTTTAACCATTTAAAGTTCACTGGTTTTTAGTATATTCACAAAGTTGAAACTTCTTTTTTCAGTAGTTGTGTGGATAAGACATATTTTCTTTCCTGTTTTGAATGTCTGCTAACTTTTTGTTGAAGACTGAACATTCTGAATATTATAATGTGGCAACTTTAGAAGTCGGAACCCTCCTACCAGATCCCTATTCAGAGTTGGTTGCCACTGCTTATTGTACCTGTTTAGTCACTTTTTTGCTGAACTAAGTTTGTAATGTCTGTTTTGTGTGGCTACTAAAATCTCTGTTCCGTGAGCTTAATGGTTAGCTGTTGCCTTAATGGGGGCTTTGTTCAATGCCTAGAAACAAACCATCCTCACAGTCTTTGCAGATGAGCTGTGTGAGTGTTGGGGTCCCCTTTCCCTCCTCAACCAGGCAATTTCTAACTCTTCCTGAGCCTTCTGCCTCCTGCTTGCACAGAACCTGGAGATCAGCCTAGAATTTATGCCTTTTTCAGGTCTTTTCCAGTCCTGTGCTTAGTAGTGGCTGAGTACTTAGCCCTTTAAATTCTTAGAAATGTCAAAGTTTTTCAAACCCTTATTCCCTAATGCAGCTCAGTACCCAGCCTTGACTCCCAAGATTTTCAGTTATCTGTTTTTCCCAGCTCTTATCCACTGCATCAGGCAGCTGAGACTACAACATTTGCCTATAAATATTTTCAATATTACACTTCTTAGCACAGGTCAGGTTCCAAGTTAGACGACATAAAGCAAGTCTTTTGAGCCAGTCTTCCAGGGATCACCCAGACAGGTCAAAACAAGTTTTAGGATTCTTTGTGAATAAGGTCCATTTTGTTCCCTTCTTACCTATACCAGGAATGCAGGCTGATGCCTTCAAGGTTTTGCAGAGCTAGGGAGACAGGATGGGAAGAGTGTAAGTGGAAACACCACAAAGCTTGCTTTTTTACTGAGATTTGGTTGTTGTTGTTCTTATTCAGACAACCCCCTGTTTGCAACCTTTAGGTTAGCATCCAGAGTTCTGAAAATGTTGATACCGATAGTGCTTGCCATTTTTTTTTTATGGAGGGGTGGACTTTAGGGTTTCTTGTGCTGTCCTTTTTACTCAGGAAAATATTAATGGCATAAATATGATACATGTGGAGCTGAAGCAGAGGCCTGGTTGCCAGTTACTACCTATATGAGCTTGGGGAAATTTCATTTGCTCTTTGAGCCTCAATTTTTTTTATCTTATAAATTGGAAGTAAAGTAATATCTATTTTACAGACTTATCACGATGTTTGAGTCATATACTGTATAGGTAAAGCACTTTGTAAACTTTATATTGCTATATGAATGTCAGTTATTTTAATGTCTGGAATATATATGTGGATTGGTTATATGTAGCACCAAGGTTGAACTTAAAGTTTATAAATACCATGGAAGCAATGGTCTTTCTTTAGCTCTATTATAATATATTGTGTAGGAGAATTGTTTATTTTTGGTGCCAGGGATTGAACCCAGGGGCACTTAACCACTAAGCCACATCCCCAGCCCTTTTATATTTTATTTTGAGGCAGGGCCTTGCTAAGTGCTGAGGCTGGCTTTGAATGTGTGACCCTCTTGCCTCAGTCTCCTAAGCCACTGGATTACAAGTATGTGCTACCACCTGGCAGTATTGTGCTTATAATTCTTAATTTTGGTTGAATAGGCAGTTCTTTACTGAATTACAAATTCAAAAGCTAGAAAAGACTGGAAAAAAATTAGCCAGTCTTGACTTCCCCTCCTGAAGGCAAATAATTTCACCAATGACAGAATATGTCTACACAGGAGCATATAAATATGTATATTTCCACATATGCTGTATGCACAGATTAGCAAATATGAATACAACTGACCTTCTGTATCAGTGTCCACTGCTTCTGATCTGATTTAAAATATTCAGGAAAAAAATAACATTAGTACTGAATATGTAGACTTTTTTCTTGTTAATATTCTCTTAAAAATACAATATTTATTTTTACAATATTGGGGGTTGTGGCTCAGCGGTAGAGTGCTCGCCTAGCATGTGCAAGGAACTGAATTTGATCCTCAGCACCGCGAAAAAATAAATAAGTAAAATAAAAGTATTCTGTCCAACTACAACTAGTTAGATGGTATCCAATCTTTTGATATTACAATTTGTGCGACAGTGAATAAACTTGTTTATGTCGTTGTTCACAAATGAAGTAATTTATAGTATAAATTTATAGATGGGGAAGTGTGTGGTCAAAATTCATATTCATTGTATATGAATAAATACTTAAATGATAAATACTTAAAACCATAAAGATTGTACCAGATTCCATAAGCAGCTCATGCTTGGTTTCCCAACATGAATCCTGACGACTAACCATGTTTTCTTTAGGGTACAAGCCCCAAGACTTCAAAGGTACTACAAAAATCACCCTCTTCTAGAAGAATGGTAAGAAAACAAATAGTTTCCTTTCCCCCATTAACTACCTACATACAATCTGGCTGCATCTACCACATTCTTGTATAATTTTGATCATGATCTATCCTTCAAACTTGGCATTTATGGCATGGAACATAAAACAGTTGTACAGAGACTCAACTAACTGATGATTGTGAGGTGTGTGGTTAGGCATCCTATATACAAGTATGAATGCCACTGAAAGTTATAGGGGAAGTGGGGTTGTTATGATCATAAGCCCAATAATACCAAAGCATGAAATTTATCTTATAGAGGCTTCTGGCTGCAGAGCTGGGAGGGGAAGGACATGAGATAATCAAGGAGTATTTTAAGAGTACAGTCTTGGCTGCAGTGAGCCAGGGACTCTGCCCCCTCTCAAATCCACATCCCTCACCATCCATTTTCTGGCATGTTCCCTCAGTTCTTGCTGATAATACTAGGAAAGTGTTATAAGAACTGACCCTTTTTAAAACCAGTGTTATAGTTTCCCAGGTCTGCCATAATAAGGTGCCACAAACAGGGTGGCTTAAAATAATAGAAATTCATGCTCTTATAGTTCTAGAGGCTAAAAGTCCAAATCAAGATGTCAGTAAGGCGAGTTTCTTCTGAGGGATGTGAGGAAAGGCCTGTTCCAGGCCTCTTTTCTAGTTTTTGGTGATGCCAGCAGTCCTTGGCATTTCTTAGCTCATAGATGCACTACTTCAATCTCTGCTTCAATCTCCACATAGCATTCTCACTATATTTGCCCGTCTTTCTTCCACTCTTTTTTTTTAAATTTAAAAATTGAAGACTGTTTATTTGATTCTTTTAGACTCAAGCGTCTTTAAGCAACAGAAATATCCTTTTGTCTAAACATATTAAGTATCTTGTAACTGTTGGATGAAATATTTTAATTCTTAAAACGTGAGCTGGTAATTTTTCTATTAAATTTATTTATTTATTCTAATATGTTATACATGACAGCAGAATGCATTTCAATTCATAGTACACATATAGAGCACAAATTTTCATGTCCCTGGTTGTTCACAAAGTAGGGTCACACCATTCATGTCTTCATACATGTACTTAAGGTAATGAAGTCCATCTCATTCCACCATCTTTCCTATGCCCCTACTCCCTCTCCTCCCCTCTCTCCTCTTTGCCCTATCTAAAGTTGCTCCATCCCTCCCCTGCTCCCTACTCCATCCCCATTATGGATCAGTATTCATATAATCAGAGAAAATATTTGGCTTTTGTTTTTTGGGGATTGGCTTACTTTGCTTAGCTCTAACTCCAGCCATTTACCTGAAAATGCCATTTTATTCTCTTTTAATGCTGAGTAATATTATACACACAGTTTCTTTATTCATTCATCTACTTGAAGGGTACCTAGTTTGGTTCCCCAGTTTAGTTATTGTGAATTGTATAAACATTGATGTGGCTAGGGTTAACAGGAACAAATCTCTTCCACTCTTGAAAAGGACATAAGTCATATTGGACTAAAAGCCCACCTACTTCAGTTTGACTTCATCTTAACTAATTACATCTTCAATAACCCTATTTCCAAGTAAGATCACATTCTGAGGGTCTTGGATCTGGGACTTCAAATATGATTTCTAGGGAAATAGTTCAGCCTATTATGTTGTTATTCTAGGGTATGTAATGAGTCAATTCCTATGCACTTTCTTTTATCAATAGTACCATCCTTTAAAAAGTTAGAAATTTAGAACAATTACCCGAGGAATAGATTTGCAAGTGGAAATTTATTTCTCTTCAGCTACATAATTATTAAAAGAGTAAAAATTTTTTGAAGCAAATGGAATTTTCCACTCTGACAAGACAGAAATTTCTGTTAATCAAACAGCAGCACAACCCTTTGAATATTTCATTTAGCTGAAAGCCCCAAGATCTGCTAATCACATCCTTCAAAAGCAAAGACACCTTCTTCCTCAACATAGTCACATTCTGTTCTGTACAGGGTTAGCTACATGCTTTGCAGGCTAGTTTCAAGTGCCCACGTAGAATTTTATTTGAGCTGGCCATTCATGGCCACTTAAGAAAAGAGGGTATTTGAGAATTTATTACTAAAATTTTCAGAAATTTGGCTTCTTAAAGTATTTTAAATGTTGAATTGTACTTAAAATAGGCTTATTTAGGTCATTGTTCAATAAAGACATTGATGGAAACATTAGTTTTTTTGTCAAAAGCCAGTTTTACTCTTTTCATTATTTTTTAAAATGTTTTATTTTTATTTTCATATTTTTTTAGTTGTAGTTGGACACAATAATCTTTATTTTTCTGTGGTGCTGAGGATCAAACCCAGTGCCTCACACGTGTGAGGCGGGTGCTCTACCACTGAGCTACAGCCCCAACCCTCTTTTCATGATTTTGACATCTATGTGTGTAATTAATGAAAGTAAAATCCCAGACTAAGTTTGGTCATTAGTTATTCTCTTGGTTAAAAAGAAAACAGTGCTCTATTCTGATTAACTGTTGGTCATATTGACATGAATTTCTAATTCTTATTACTTGATTTCTAATTAATGTTTCTTAAATGCAGTCATTGAACTAATAATTCATCCTAATTTGACACAATGTACTGAATTTTCCCTCATTGACAGTCTGACGTGCCAGAAGGAGTCATAAGGGTCCATGCTCCTCTTCTCTCTAAAGTGTCCATGGCCATTCAACTGAATAGTGAAACTAAAGCCAAAGACATATTGGCGAAATTTCAATATGAAAACAGGTGAGTGAGTGTGAAGGAAGGTCACTTCACAAGGAAGAGGGATTTGCATCAGATGAGTAAATTTCTAGGCACCTATAACCTTTGCCTTTTGAAAAATTAGAACTGTTATTTTGGGAATTTTACCAGAAGACTATAAAAGTTAAAAGCGGAGAAACGGCAAATACAAAAGTCGTTTTTTAAAGGAATTCTACAAATGGGATTCTTGCGAGGTACTCTTTATCTTAGTCACTTCATTTATTTAGTGGAATTGTACATTTTATTAGAATGAAAAAAAATACAGCAAGCTAGTTTTGTAGATCTCTTGATAGTTTTCCAGGAATATCATTACTTTAGACTTCCTCATGGGCATCACAGTTGTTTCTTTCCTGAAAACATACAAACATATTACTAATAATCTTTAGACTAAGAATGATATTTAGATTTAGGTATCTGCCATCAATAACCATAAAAGAGCATAAATCATAATCCTTTTTGTATAGGAATGCTTACTCAAGTATAAACATTTGCCTTGAGATTTTCGAATGATAAGTAGCATATATATCGTTTGTTGGTCTCTACTAAAACTCATGGATATCCTTAAAAAGCATTTCACTTATATTTCAAAGGAGTAGCTGTGCTGACCAGAAAGAGCCAATTCTAAAAGTGTGCATGTTGTATGATTCCGTTTATATAGCATTTTTGAAATGAAAAATTGTACAAATGGAGGATAAATTAATAGCTGCCATTAACTTGGGATGATTGTGGGAGGAAGATGGGCATAGGTGGGAAAGGGCATCATGAAGGATGCTGGTGGAATTGGAACTGTGCTGTTGGACTCCACTGTGGTGTTGGTGGGTCAACAAACCTCTATAACATTGTATTGAACTTAATTCACACAAAATGAGCACAAGTCAAGCTGCTAGATCTGAATGAGATAGATGTATTTTATCAACATTAATATCTTTATTGTAGTTTTGCAGAATGTTACCATTGGTGAAAACTGGGCAGGAGTACAAAGAATCCATCATTTCTTACTATATGTGAAGCTATAATTATTTCAATAAAAATTTCAGTTAAAAGAATAAACAAGAGTAGCTAGCCAGTGAAAGTCATCTGTGATATTAGAAGTTAGGATGGTGGCAGTGCAAAGGCATAATGAGAAAGAAAGTGGGAGGCCTCCAATCCTTTTTTTAGACATGGGTGTTGGCTTCATGGTATGCTCACTTTGAAAATTCATCAGGTCATATTTGTGACTTGTGCACTCTATGTATGCATGTGCATGCTTGCACACACACACACATACAGACTCACACATATATGTAAAAGCTTATACTAAAAAGGAGAAGAGGAGTAGACAGAAGCTAACAAGAGTCCTGAATATTTACTTCTCTCTGTTGCGGTTCCAGGCACTTAAGATACCATAGAATTACCTCCTATGAAGTCATACAAAGACTTGAAATAGCATTCCAGGTACTTGAGCATCCAATAGGTTCCTACTTTCTTTCATATATTACAAAACTGCCTCAGTACTCTCAAGTAGACTTTTTGTGGAAAAAAAATGTTTCTAATAAAAACAAATGAGAACCAATGACTACAAATAGACTCAAATCCTTTGAAACAACTTCTTCAAAAGATCTTGTCTTGTCTGTTCTTCCATTAGAGCTATGGGTATCTCCATTTAAAAACTGCAAACTGATGCCATTTGGTCTATTATACCAGAGGCTTATTTTCTCTCTATTCATTCCTCCTTGTGCTTATACACCAAAAGTGGGAAGGAGTGCTGTTCCTCCTAGGACCTCCCTCTTAAACTAACACAGCAATCAGAGAAGGACTCTGAAAGGTGGAAAGAAGAGGTCCAGAAGAACAACATGGTTTTGAGAGCTTCCTTATTGCCTCCCACATATGCCAGACAGGCCCTGCAGAAGCCTGCAGCCTAGATCTCACCTCAAGCAGTTGATAGGACTCCAAGAAGAGCTTGTTCCCATAACCAAAGGACCTGGAATGGGGTGCCTAACCACAGAGAGCCTTTTGGGCAATACCTCCTCTACTCCAACCAAACATCATCAGAAGAGTCATACCACTGCCACTTGTGGTTTCAGTGGGACCAAGAGGGAAACAGCTCTCCCATCCCCTGTTCAACAGAACCAGAGAGTGATTCCAATTCCTGATTCAGGATAGTGTCTGCACCATCAAGGTCTTGTAGTAAGCCGAACATCCACCTCCCTGCAGCAGCAGTGAGTCTTAGGGAGGAACAACAATGAGGCAGCACTAGGCAGGTTATCTCCATTCCCTTCCTCAGTGTCAGTAGTGCCCAGTGGGGAGCTGAGCTTCCCCCCACCCCCAATCAAAAGAATGGAACCAGACAGGTTGAGTCAAGCATCCCTGTTCTCTCCTGCCCCTACTGATATCTGCCAGGCCCAGTGGGAAGTTGAGTCTCCATCTAACATCTGGTAAAACGGTGGTAAGAAATAGGAATGGCAGATACTCTGCTTCCAACCCCCTCTCCTTTGTTGTCACTGGACACCTGTGACAAACTGAGCTTCACCCTCCACCACAGCAGCAAAGTGGTCTGTCAGCGTCTATTTACTCCTGCCCTAATGTCAGCAAAGCCTGGCAGGAAGCTCATCTACACCCCAAATGGAGCGCAGCAAGAGGCCATACATACATGTGTCCACCTAGATCCATGCTAAACCTCAACAGGAAGATTGCCTACTGGAAAACGGAGATCAGAGTTTCACAATGTAATATCCCAAATACAATACAAAACCATTACTACAGGGGAAATCACAAGGTGAATGAGAAAAGACAATAGATGCCAACATTAAACAATTAGCTTTTAGAATTATCTGACAAGGGTTTTAGAGCAACTGTCACAAACGCTTCAACAAGCAATTAATGAATTCTCTTAGAACATATGAAAAAAACAGAAAATTTGAGCAAAGAAATAGATGTTGTAACATAAAGAACCAAATGGAAATTATAGAACTGAAAAATGCAATAACTGAAATAAAAATATGCTGGATAGGCTCAGTAGTGGAGTGAGGTAACAGAAGATGGAATTAGAAAACTTAAGAACATATCAATAAAGCATATTTATTTTGAACAACAAAAAGAAAATATACTGGGGGAAAAAATAGCCCCAAGAACCTGCCCAGGACTATAATGAGAGCTAAATTTCCTATGGTCATTATTCCAAAAGAAGAGGACACAAAGTGAGACCAGAAAAGTATTTGGAGTAATGATAGGAAGCTTCCCAAATCAGCAAAGACATAAACCTATATACTCAAGAAGCTGAGTGAACCAAAAGGGTAAGCTATAGAAATTCATGCCAACACAGCATAATTAAACTTGTAAAAATTAAAGACCAAGTGTTAATCTTGAAAGTATCAAAGAGAAATGATTTCTTGTAGGGAGATGTCAACTCAGATCACAGTGAATTTCTCATCTAAAACCATTGAAAGTCAGACATGTAATAACATTTTTCAAGTACTGAAAGAAAAGATCCATCAATTTTCAATTCTATATTCAAAAATATTGTTCAAGAAAGGAGGGAAGATGGACTTTCTCCAATGAAAGAAAACTTAATAGTTTTTTCTCAACAAGCCTACTCATAAAGTTCTTTAAACAGAAAAGAAATGATAACAAGGCTTGAAACATAGGAAAGGAGAACATCACAATGGATAAAAAATAGTGCTAAATATAATAAACTATCCAACTTCTCATGTATTTCTTAAATTGTGTGATGGTGGAGGCAAAGCTCATACCATCTAATATGGTATTCAATATGTGTACAGAATGCATATAAGACAATTATATTTTAAAATGATGGGATTCCACAACTTTAAAATGGTCTACTTAAAATGATTTCCTTCTAAAGTGTACAATACATAAGGAGGGAAAAAGCAATTCTTCAATTTACAAATCTGCTTTAAGGCACATAATGAAGATAAACAGTGATTAGTCATGTTTAAGTCACCCTTTAAGATGTATGATGAAAATAGCACTTTATTTACTATTCGATGTTATATAAATAACCTTAAATTTAAGGAAGTTTTGACAAATACTACAATATGAATGAAGCTTAAGGACCTTATGCTAAGTGAAATGAGCCAGTCACAAAAAGACATATAGTGGGACTGGGGTTGTGGCTCAGTGGTAGAGTGCTCACCTAGTATGTGTGGAGCAGTGGGTTCAATCCTAAGCACCACATAAAAATAAAATAAAGATATTATGTCCACCTAAAACTAAAAAATAAATATAAAAAAGACATAGACTATATGATTCACTTTTATGAGCTAGTTAGTGTTCAAAATCATAGAGAAAGAAAGTAGAATCACAGTTGCTAGGGGGAAGGGGAAATGGGAAGTTATTGTTTAATGGACATAGATTTTCAGTTTTATATGATGAAATGATTACTGTAGATGGTAGTTGTAGCACAACATTATGAATATATTTAATACCACTGAACTGGTACACTCTGCTCCTAGCCACTGGTAGCCAATCTTCTACTTTAAGTCTCTATGAATTTGACTATTCTAGAAACTAGTACAAATGTAACTCAAGAGAGAAAGGATTGCCTTGTCAACAAATGGTACAATTAGACATCCATAGGCAAAAGTTAAAAACAAAACAAAAAAACCCTTGAACTAAAACTCACCCATCATACAAACATTAACTCAAAATGGATCAGTTAAATATGTGATGTAAAATTATAAAACTTTTAGAAAATTACATAGGAGGGCTGGGGATATAGCTCAGTTGGTAGAGTTCTTGCCTTGCATGCATAAGGCCCTGGGTTCAATCCCCAGCATCACACACACACAAAAAAAAAAAAAAATTACATAGGCGAAAGTGTTTGTGACCCAGGACTGTGAAGAGTTCTTAGACTTGACACCAAAACTATGATATACAAGAAATAAAATTGATAAATTAGACTTCATCAAAATTGAAAACTTATTCTCTGAGAGACCCTAGGAATAGGATGAAAAGACATGCAAAAGACTGGGAGAAAATATGTGCAAACTACATATTCCACAAAGGACTAGTACCTAGAATACATAAACTCTCAAAACAGTAAAAACCCCAAACAATCCAATTTGAAAAGGCAGAAAGAACATGAACATACATTTTATCAAACCAATTTTGAAGTCAGCTTCCTGTTGCCGTCACAAACACCTGAGAAAAATCAACATACAGAAAGAAAAGGTTTCTTTTGGCCCATAGTTTGGAAGTTCTGGTCCATGACTGATTGGCCCCATTGCTTTTAGGCCCATGACAGCACATATCAGTGGCCAATGGCAGAGCAAAACTGTTGGTCTGCAATCAAAAAGAAGAGGAAGAAACTGGGGTCCCATAATCTCTTCAAGGGATTACCTAAGGACCTCCCACTAGCCCCTACCTCTTAAGTTTCCTTCACCTCCCAATAGCACCACGCTGGAGACTAAGCCTCTAACACAGGGGCATTTGGGTACACCTGGAACCATGGTAGAGACATACAGGTGATACACACGTGAAAAGATGCTCACAAATTAGAACTACAGTGACATTCTTACATACCTGTGAAGATGGCTAACATATAGTGTCAACACCAAATACTGACAAAGATAGAAACTGGATCACCCCTACATTGCTGGCAGGCATGTAAAATAGTTCAGTAACACCATAAAACAGTTTGGCAATTTCTTATAAAACTAAATATTCAGCTGAATATACAGCATTTATACTTCTGAACATTTATCCCAAAGAAATGAAGTCTTGTTTTCGTACAAAAGCCTGTACACACATACTTACAGCAGATTTACTGATATAGTCAAAACTGGATAAAACCCAGATGTCCTTCAAGAGATGGATGACCAAACAAATTGTGATACATGCACACGAGGGAGGGCATATGACTCAGCAAGGAAAATGTAACAACTTGGTGAATCTCAGGATTTATGCCGAGTGGGAGGAAAAAAAAAAAAAAACAATACAAAAAGGTTTCATGCTGTATATTTCCATTTGGACAACATTTATGAAATTGTGAATTTGTAGAAATGCTGACTAGAATAGTGGTTGCCAGGGGTGAGGTGGGGATAGGGTAGAATAGGGAGAGGAAAGTGAATGTTACTATAAAAAGGCAACAGGAGGGAAGCCTGTGATGATGGGAATGTTCTGTGCTTTGACTGAACCACGGTCAACATTCTGGTTGTGGAATTGCCCTCAAATTTTGCAACACGGTACTATTGGGAGAAATTGGGCAAAGGGTGCACTGGATCTGTCTTTATTATTTTTTTCACAGCTAAATGAAAATGTACAATATCTCAAATAAAGTTAATTAAATAGAAGAGGGCACTCATCCTCCTTCCTCACAACAGAGAGGCGAGGGCAATCAGAAGTAGCCATGCCCCAGGTGGTTCCTGGAGCACATGGAGACCAGCCCTGGTCTTTTGGGCTATTCTATCCCAGCATTCAAGTCTGGGACAGAAAAATTGAATTGGGCAATTGTTGTTTTCTGATTTGCTTTTATTATAGGCAGACTTACAAAGAAGTCAACCTTACTTTGCAAAATGTAGAAATGTGACATGGGCTGAGCAGAGAATGTCATTCAGTTTTGGGCAAATATAGAAATGAAACTTGACTTTTGAATTGTGGCCAACAAATGATTATTAAACACGCAGCTGCTCCCTGGCCAGCCTTGATGTGTCAGCATCCGTTCTCTCCCTAATAGCATGCTGACAGTTGTGGCTAGAATGGGCTCTCTCTGGTGTAGGCCACTGAGCATGTCATCTTGGTTTGGAATCATCCCAAATTATCTGGACTTCAACTTCTTTATCTGTGTCAAAAAGGGAAAAAAAAAATTATTTTTGTCATGACTCTAGCTGTCATATGATTTTATGGAGTTTATTTCATCAAGACAGAATGAATTGTTTGTTTTCATGTTTCTAATATGCAAATTTACCTCAAATCAAGAAAGAGAGTTAAAATTATATTGCTTTCTCTATTTTTAGTCATGGTTCATCAGAGTGTATTAAGATTCAGAACCAAAGATTATATGAAATTGGAGGAAATATAGGTAAGCATTCTTTAATAATTTCTGCTTCTAAATTCTCTGACTATCCTAAAAGAAATATTGTTATTATAAAGGTATATTTTATGTGTTATGTCTATTTATTTTGGATAAGAAGTCAAAATCAGTTTTCATTTTTTTTAATCGTATGTAAAAAAACAGGTGCATGACCTGTCTACAGTATTCTAAAATTTAAGTGAGACTATTTTAGTGTGGATGTGGAACAGACTTAGGTCTAGTCTCTCTTGAGGTTCATGCAAAACAAAGGGCACTGAGAACTGAGAGAAGAAGCATGACACCCTTTTTCTTCAATTTTCCCATTTTAGCTCAGAGCCCAGGATCTTTCACTTACTGATTTCCCTGATAGGACTGGATCCAAAGAAAATCCCTTCTCCTTGTGCCTTTGTCCACGTCCTCTGAGCTCCACGCACCTGTCTGTGCCCTGACTTGTGGCCTGCGTGCCTCCTCCTGGCTTTCCTGAGGGGGTCCTGTCTGGTCAGGGCCTTGTTCCAGTCAGCCTCGGTTCTATCCTGCATCTTCCACTTTTCCTTCCCAATGGCATCGTTTCTGTTGGAATTAAAAAATGGTCGGTCATTTCTCTCACCTCTATGGAATTCTCTCTTGACCCCCCTCGGGTCCACTCCCGTTTCTCTGTTCCACGTACAGCGAACCCCTTCCATCAGTCAGTCCTCTGCACTCCTATTTCTTCTGTTTTCTCTTGAAACCACTCCTGTCAAGCCTCCCCCCACCTCCCCAGTACTTCTCCAAAATCGCCCTCTTGTCAAGGCCACCAGAGAACTCTTAGGCCATGAGATCCAGTCGTCCCTTCTGTCTTTTGGACTGCCCGAAGTCTTCTTTCTCTTTGACAAACACTTTCTCTTGATTTCGAGGACAGTTAAGCTTCTGACTTCCTTAGAATCCTCAGCATTCTCACACAGTACTCTCAGCCCACCTCATGGCTTTAAATACACCTGAGGGCTGATTCATCTGACCAGGTGTTTCCTTGGCCCCCAAACTTGAGTCACCAGGCTCACTTTGCCTGGCACTCTGTCCTTGCTGTGGCTTTACCCAGGATGCCCCATTTCAGATATCCTCCTCTCCCTCTCGCTTCTTCCGTGTCTAGGCTGGTGACTCTTCTAGTGAGGTCTTCCTGGCTCCTGTACCCTCTCCCTGTGCCTGCCTTGCTTTGTTTTCCTCTAATATTCTTATCACCACTGGATTGACTTTATATTTTACATGTTTATCTGCTACATAAGCACCCAAGGGCAAGTGTTTGTGAACATCCAGTGCATTGACCCAGCCTTAGAATAGTGCCCGGCACTCCACTCCTCTCTTGCTTTTGGGCATGACTTCCACAAAGCAACAAAATGTCCAGTTCCTAAAATAAGCTTGCCTTGAATCTTCTCTGCCCTTCTCAAGTTTTACTGTCTGTAAAAGCATTAGAGGATATATATTAGCATATAAATGGTCAGCTTATACCTGAAAGGAGTTCTTGCCTTGTTTTTCTAATGTACATGTTGAAGCTAGAGAAAGTGTGCCTCTGGAGGGTATGTCTGTTTCTCCACAATTTATATGAGATCCTTTTGAATTATTTCAGTCTTAGAAATGGAGGGAAGGAGGGAAGAGGAGGGAAGCATTGCTATGAAACTTCGAAATATATACACTTTGGGCTGAGAACTATTGGCCTGATTTGAACCTTACTCACATATGAATGTGCATGCATGTACACAGGTAGAAGTTGCCCTCTTGAAAACATTCTTTGAATTTCTCTTTATCTTTAGGACAGCATTGCTTGGATCCAGATGCATATATTTTGGATGTATATCATGTAAATCCTCATGCAGAATGGGTGATTAAGCCCCAAGCGAGTCTTTGAAGATGGCTGCTATTCTGTGTTCTATGCCAAGAAGATCCTACATTTTGTGGGGGAAAATAAGATTGCCTTGACATGTTTGTTCCCATAACCCTGTTGTGTTTCTCAAGGAGTGGTATCTCCAGCTTTGTCCGCTTGAACTATGGAAGAGGAGCTGGTTCACCACTTAAGCTGACCTTCATCACGTTTCCTTGATAAAAGGAAAGCAGATGTGATGCTTCCAGAAGAAAGGTCAATGGAGAATACAGAACTCTAATCATTTCTAGTATTCAACTTTGCAGCAGAAATGAACTTGGTCCTGTACCTGGGGATCAGCAACACTTCTTGATGTAGCCAATGCTACCAAGCATAAGAAGTGAAAAAGACCCTTTTTTATATTTGGGTTTATACATATATTGACCTCTTTTAAGCGAGAATGCCAGAAATAGCCTTACTTTCTGCCCTACAAAATAATCTAGATCTACTTTCCAAAGAGAATCGGTTTATAAAGTGACACATTTTATCAATGCTCTGACTTATCTCTGAATTGGGGGAGGAGGAACTTTGGTCTAAAGAAAACTGTGGTGTTAAGTATGTTGTGCCATGCTACCTGATAACCCTTAACTTCCTGGTGCAAATGAACAATACTCTGTTACTGAATATTGAAAATTGGTATTTTTTTGTCTTTTTATTTCTGGTACTGGGGCTTGAACTCAGGACCTCACATGTTAGGTATTTGCTCTACAACTGAGCTATACCCCCACCCCCTTTTTTAAATTTTATCCTAAGACAGGGTTCTGCTCAGTTGACTAGGCTGGCCTCTAACTTGCCATCCTCCTGCCTCAGCCTCCTGAATAACTGAGATTATAGGAGTGTGCCACTGCACCTGGCTCCAAAATAAATATTTTGTAGTTTATTGTCTTATGAGCACAGATCCCCATTGTAAAGCTCAACTTGACAAAGAGTATCTTCTGCTCTGCAAGAGCATAAAACAAAAGCCTTTGTTTTTGTCAGCAGGCACAGAGTCTTTTCTCATCATGGTTATGGTGCTCAATGAAATCCTCTCATATGCCAGGCAACAATTTCCTTTTTTGATCAAACAACCTAAAAACACAGACCTGCCTTTATCCAAGAGTGCTGAAAAATACTATTAGATCCAGTTTTATAAGCTGCAAAAGACTTTGCTTTTATTTATTAATCATAGACATGGCTAAGCACTGTGGGTTAGCATAGGGCCATAGAATTGGATGATCAGATGGTGCGCTGAGAACTCCCCCGCTATCAAGATCTCACAGAGCCATTTTCCAGACTCGAGATTGGCCAGAACACACAGTCCTCGTGTTTCTAATTTAGAACAAATCTGAAATGTGCTGAGGGATTGGATAGTGCTGCCTTTCATCTTGAGATTGCAGATAGGGTCCTCCTAGGGATAAGCCTGAAATGGGGACAGAGTTCTCATTTATCCCAGACACATACTCTAACTCAGAATTCAGATTGAGGTTTTGATGGATTTGTATCAGATTAAATAAGATTTAAGGCCCAAGCCACATTCTCATGATTCAAAGCTGAATCACAAATACAGAAAAACGTTTGTTATTTATCAAGTCTCAAAACATAATGTGGTAACATTCAAAGTGCATATATGGAAGAAATCTTTTATATGCTACATTATGCCTTGACGTCTACACAAAACATTATTTATACTCAGCATGTAGATAATTGCATTTCTAACCTGTAGAATTTTGTTATGCTTTTATAGGAGAAACAATGATCCATTCATTTGACTTGTTTGAGAATTTTTATTTTCTTTATCTGAAAACCATTAGAAACTAAACTGTATATGTGGTTTCTATTCATTCCTACATTTCAAAGTTTTCAATGTATGGCTAATGGTATGTGAGTTTACATAACGAATTTCCAGAGTCTGGAAAAATAATTTTATCATTTTTGCAATTCAAATAACAAAAGTAAACGTTTCACCTTAGGTAATTGCCAAATCCCAAGACATCAGATAGAAGTAATTTATGCCCACACATGGAAGAAACTTCCAGTAGCTTCCCTACACATCTATATACCTGAAAACTGATCTTTTTCATTGTATTTCCTCTCATTAGAACAGTTAAATTCTGTTGTGTTTATATAGAGAATTCACAGATCTATTCATTTAATGTCTTATTTTGAAGTTTTCATGTCTTTTGACTGAAGTACATTAGGTCTCACACAAAGATTCTAAATGTGTTCAGATTTATCCCAACTTATAACCATCCTTAAATTCGAAAATGCCTGTCATCTTAAGTATTGAAAAATCTTTTGCCTTAGCAAAAGTTGTTTTTAGAAAAGTTCATTAAACAGTGTGTAAAAATGAATAGTCAAAACCAAAGGAAAGTCAGATGACTGGCTTGTAAATACCGTTCTGACCCTCACCCCATCCCAAATGTTCTTGGTACACAGTAAGAAAAATAATATCGTCCAGGAAAGTAATTACAGGAAGTTAATGTTTAGGAGCACTCATTCTTAGATCTGGCTCATTGTTTCCTTCATTCTGTAAAAGCTAACTTGGGAACATGATCTTTGAACAAACTGGAATGTCAGTTCTTTACGATGTATATACAGTATAAACTACCTCACTTGCTTTTCTTGGGGAAAAAACTAATAGACTTTAACAATTTTTGTTACAAACTGTCTTAGTCATATTATTTAAGTCACTTCAGTTAGCTTTCAATGTGCATTTATTAATATGCATTTAATGATGTAAAATATTTTTAGCAAAGTTTAAAACCAACTACTCTGTAACTGTGACCTGTGGTATACTCTGAGATCATCCATGGTCCCTCACTGATTATCTTGTGTTTCTAATCAGGTGGAAATGCAGGTTTTCAGAAGCAGGAATGTCCATCTTTTCTTTCAGACATTTGCAACTGTTGTCTGCATAATTCATTTGGCTGAAAAGTAACATGAGAATAAGATGTCCCTTCATTTTTTCACATAGATATTACTTGCCTAAATAGTCAATATATTATGAGATTAAAGAGGCCCCTGACAGACATTTTTTCAACTGTTTTCCATAAATATGTCACACTAAAAAATAAAATAACTTGGGTTTAAAGCATTCCTTTCAAGGATTTCAACAGTTTTATATATACATACCTAATTTTAAAAATAACATATTTTCTTTCAGGGACTTTCCAACTATTTTCTCAAATTGTGTAAATTGAGAAATCTTATGTTGCTGGAAAATGCCAATGTATGTTTCTTCCCATCTCAAAAGTTCATATTGACTCTTGTCTCTTCAGTTTTCATTGTCGTGTAGCATGAGTATGTTGCATTTTAACCCCTAAAAATAAAGAAAAAAAAAACAAAAATATTCTCACAAAAATTCTTTGTTTGACTAGTCTGAGGACACAGGGGCCACTGAAAGAACAGGAGTTTTAAAGTCAGAAGTTTTGTGTCTGAGCCCATCTCTCTCAGGAACAAGATGATCTTGTGCAAAAGCTGCTTGGCATCATGGGAATGGTGGTGGGTTAAAGGTAATTTGAATAAGCAACCGTTTCTTAAATTTGTTCATTAGTGCTTTGTCTGTGCAGGTTTTTAATGAATGATTTAAATATAATGATTTGTAGACACATGATTTATACACATACATGCATACACAATCTTTTCCATAAATACAGAAAATAGTTTTGACAAAATTTAAAACCAATTTGTGAATTTTAATTCAGCAGTTTATTATTATATATCCTGTCCAAGAAGCAAAACAAAGAAATATAAGGCATAAAAATATGAAAACTATAAAATGGTCTATATTTTTAAATGGTATGATTAATTGTATTATTTGTATAGAAAACCCTCAGGCATCTTCAACTATTCATATTAATGAGATAATGTATCAAGATCATGGCACATATGATCACTGTATAAAAGTCAGTTTGCTTTTATGTTAGCAAAAATCAATTGGGAAATACATTTTTAAACTTCCATTTACTACAGTATCAAAACTTGTAAAATATCTACAACTATATTTAACAGAGTATTTGCAAAACATATATGCTAAACAGTGCAAATGTTTCTCTAGGAGTATAAGATATAGGTAAACAAATATATAAATTATAACATGTTTCTGGATGAAAAAGAATTGGCAGGATATTAATTCCCCACAAGCAGATCTATTGATTCAATACAATCCTAATCATCAAGTAGGTTTTTATTGGTAGAAATTGACAAACTAATTATGAAATATATATAAAGATACAAAGGATCTAGAATATCTAATCTTACCAAAAAGGAGCCACATTCTTAGAATGAATTATTTTAAGGTTTACTACAAAATTATAGCTATTAAAACACTGTGATTCAGAATAAATAGCCATGAGATCATCAGTGAAACAGAATCACACAGATATAGGCGTCCATTTGATTTTCAACACAGCAACCCAGTAGGAAAACAAACTTCAACAGATAGTCCTAGAACAACTGGATGGATAGCCATACAGAAAGAGGCAGGCAGGCAGGAACACAGAAAGGACAGGAGTGGACTCCTTCCCATAACACACAAAAATTCATCCAGAATGAGTCATAGAATCCAAATCCATGAGACTTTCATTTAAAAAAAAAAAATTACGGTAGCTTTGAAGCTAGAAGTAGGCAAAGATTTCTTAGGAACAAAATGCAACACATGTACAAGATTAATAAATGAGACTTCAACAAAATTTAAAACCACTGCTATCCAAAAAAGAGCATGAAGAAATCAATAAGCAAACCACAGCTTGGGAAAAGTATATTTGTAAAGCATGTTTAACCAAGGGCTGGGATCTAGGACATGTAAAGAACTCATTAATAAAAAGGCAAACAGCCCAATTTTCAAAAAAATGAGTATAACGCTTAGGAACAGACCCTTCTTAAAAGAGATACAACAACCATGTGAAAAGGTATGCAATATATTGAGTCACTAGGACAATGCATGCTGAAACATGTGATGCCAATGTATAGGCTCATCAAAAGAGTTCAAATTAAAAAGCCCAATCATGACAAGCATGGAAGAAGCTGAGCTCTTAGACATTGTCAATAGCAGCATAGCATGAGATAGGCCAATACTGAATGATCACACAGTACCCTATAAATATGAGCCATTACTATATGTCAATTTTAAAAAATCATTAACATTAAAAAAAGAATAAATGGATAGAGACAAGAACATGAAATTCAGATTTCAGAAATAGAATGCAGAGTGAAAGAAGCCAGGCCAAAAAGACTACCTCTGTACAGTATCGTTCCATTTATATGAAATGCTGGGACAAGCAGAACTGAACCATGGTTGGGGGGAGTCATGAAAATCTCTCTGCATACAGTGGGAATGGGGAATGACCGAAATGGGCATGAGGGCCCTCCCTAGGGAATGGCAACATTCTACATCTGCCCTGTCCAACACTGGACCGCCAGCCCCAAGTCCTCCTGAGCATTTGAAACGTGACCAGCCTGAAAGCAGATGAGTTCTAAGTGTTAAATACACACCAGGTTTTGAAGCCTTCATGGAGAAGAAAAAATGTAAAATGTCTCATTAAAACATTTTACTATCGGCTACATGTTGAATGCTAATTTTTTTTTTGCTTAGCTAATATATTAGTTAATAAAATTCATCAGTTTCCCTTTACTTGGCTACTAGAAGATTTAACATTATATTTGTAGCTCACGTTATATTTTCATCGAACAGTATTGTTCAATATTTTAGTAGGATTTTAGTTGTATGCTTTTATCAAAACTCAATGAGTGTTTAATTAAGATTTATACATTTCCTTATGTGTAAATGTCACCTCTGAAGAAAAAAATCTGCAAATAATATAAAAATATTGAACTTCAGGCAATGAATAGTATGCATGCTGAGATTTTTAATAAATCTTACAGGTGTCTGCAATTTATTTTGCAACTTTCTTAGGTAACAAACATATGTGCACTCTCATATATGAACTTGTACCTAAGGATAATTCATTTAAATGATTGCCCTTCCATCTTGTAACATTATTTTTTAGCACTGTGGAGCTGCAGGCCTGTCCTCGGGCATAACTGATGACCTTAGATATCAGGGGCTTTTCTTTGTCTTACTCCATACCACACAGAGCACCAATTCAATCACATAACAATTTTCATAAAGAAGTCCCCAAATCAATAAGACCATATCATTATTAATAGTGAATTCACAAATTTAAAATCTGAGGCTTAACAAGATTGTGGATGCTATTTTTCGGGTTTCATAATTCTTTCAATGCTTTGCTTTAGAGGGCACCAGTTGCACAACCAACATCTTAGAAATAATTACCATGTGATCGAGTTCTAAGAGGTAATGCAAACAGAGACATGGCCAGATTCTTTTGACTTGAAGTTTTTAAAAGTTTTATTCTTGCATGGTACATAAAAATCATACATATTTATGAGATGCGGTATAATGTTTCAATACATGTTTACACTGTGTAACGATCTAATCAGGGCAATTAGCATAGTCATCACTATAAATATCGTTTCTTTGCAGTGAAAATATTCAAAATCCTCTTTTTCATATATTTTGAAATACACATCATTGTTAGCTATTGTCACTCTCCCATACCCTCTTTGCTTTAGAGGGCACCAGTTCCACAACCAATATCTTAGAAATAAACAGAACACCAGAACTTACTCTTCCTGTGTACCTGTAACTTAGTAAGTGGACCAGCCTCCCTCCCACCCTCTAGGACCACAGTTCTGTTCTCGAATCCTGAGAGACCAACCATTTTAGATTCTACATGTGAATGAGAGCACTTTTAAACATTTAGACTGTCGCTTTTTTTTTTTTTTTTTTTTGCTACTGTGGATTGAACCCAGGGGCATTCTACCAGTGAGCTACATCCCCAGCCCTTTTAATTTTTTGAATTAGGATCTTGCCAAGTTGCTTAGGACCTCACCAGGCTGCTGAGGCTGGCTTTGAATTTGTGATCCTCTGGCTCCAAAGTCACTGGGATTTTAGGCGAGTGCCATTGTGCCTAGCTATTGAGACCATCACCTTCTGCCTCCTCAGTAGCTCCATCTTTAATTATAGATACTTTAGGGTATTGATTTAACATTCGAGTGGCCATCTTATAAGTTTCACTTCCCTGTACTTCCCTTCCCTGAACTCCCCCCACCCCCATTAGTGACCTACCCCATGGTCCCATAACCCTAAGAGCTAATGCCATGCTATTCCCACCCGCCTAGCTCTGATGCAAGCACCCAAGCCCATCCCGTAGTACCACAGCTACAACTCCAAACCCCCACTCCCCAAAAGCTCAACACCCGAGCATCTCAAGCCTCTCTCTCCTATAGAGAGATAGAGTTTGTCAACTTCAACAAATAAACTTTTGTGTGGATCTCTGCCTGGTCTCTGTCCTTCATTTCTCGCTCCCCCATCTCTTGCTTGTTAGGTGCAGGGCAGGCTGATGAATGTTAGCTGCGGGATAACCTGGGCACTCAAACCCCCCTCTGTCTGGTTCTTTATCGCCTGTTTGCCTCAAGTCCGAATGCTCAACCCCCCCTGCTCAAGGCTGAACGCTTCACCCCCCTGCTCAAGGCTGAACAGTCAACCTCCCGCTCAAGGCTGAACACTTAACCCCCCAGATGCCAACAAGGCAGCTTGCAAACCCAGAGACCCTGTTAGATTTAGGCAGCACAGCAGAAAGGCTATAAAAACCTCCTCCTGCCAGGCTCCCTCTCTCTCTTTTCTCCTCTTTCTTGCTGCTTCAGTTAAGATCTCTTGGTCGCTCCGAGTGTCATCACTTTGCTCTCATCTGGTGCCAAAACCCAGGAAGTGGGTGAAAACCCACTTTTGGGTCCCTTTTCCTTCGGAAGTGCCACTCACCGGACAACCTGGACCCATTTTCTCAACTGCCAGAACTCCATCCACCACAGCCTTCGATTGGTGAGTTTCCCCTTCCTGGAGTCCTAAACCCAATGGTGGTGTCAGGAGGATTTGACCGTTGATTGTCCGGCAAACCTCTCTGCCCACCTGTGGGGAGGAAAGCACCCCACCACAGCCTTCAAGGCCACGGTGGTCCTCAGGGACTCCCTCCTCTGGCAGATTTGACTCTTGGGTTCAAAATGATTTCCCTTCCCCTTCCCCAGCATAGACTTTATAGGGCACTCTCAAAGGACTGTGTAACCTTAGGGGACACATAACGGGAACCAAAGATCACAGCCCACCCAGACCTTCATGGTCTCGGTGGCCCTCATAAAGTCCTCTTACCTTAAGACTCGGCCGCTAGAGATACGCTTCCTCTCCCCTTCCTCCCCCCTTCCTCCCTCCTCTCTCCTGCCCTGGGAGACTCCAGCCCCTCCAAGAGGGGTCCCAAAAAGCCTTGGCCAAGGTCTCCCATGGCTCTGGCCCCATCCAGGACGGGAGCCTCGTCTGTCAGGATTCTGTAACGACCAATCTCTGCAGCTCAAACCTGCCACTAGGCACTGTCTGATTTTTGGCTCTAGTGGGGACGCCCCTTTTGCCAATAAATCAGTTCCTTCCCTCTCCCTTATACTACATGGGTAATGTGTCCTTTCTACTGGTAGACTCTCCCTTACAATGCCTTTTAGACAACTTCAAGACTGTCTCCTTGGCACCAGATATCAAACTCCCCAAACTGATCAAATATAGCACCTAGGCTTGGCCCACTTATCCCCTAGACAACCAAAGCAAATGGCCCCCATTTGGGTCTTCAGATCCCTCTATTCTAAGGGATCTTTACAACTACTGTGAGGGTTCGAAAAAAATGGGTAGAAATCTCTTATGTTCAAGCTTTCTTCTTACTCTGATCCAATGCTGCTCTCTGCACCTCTTGCAAACCTCACAAATTCTTCTAGCTTACAAACCAACCCCCCCGCCCCAACCACAGATCCCCAACCTTCTCCTCCTCGGGACTCATCCAGTGTTTTTGACCCTGCTGATGAACCCCCACCCTATAGCCTCCTTCGAATAGGTCCTCACCCTCACCCTCGGCCCCAGCCCCTCCACCGTCACTCCTGCCTCAACAACCTGCTTTCTCCCTTCCAATTACTAGATCAAAAACCCAAACCACCACCCTTCCTCAGATCATTGCCCCCTTGCATGAGGTAGCAGGTACTGAAGGTATTGTCAGAGTACATGTCCCCTTCTCTATGGCTGACCTTTCCCAAATTGAAAAACAACTAGGCTTATATACTACCAACCCAGTCCTATATGCCAAAGAATTCCAATATTTAACAAAAGCCTACAGCCTCACCTTCCATGATGTCTATATGATCCTCTCCAATACTTTACTTCCTGAGGAGTGGAGACAGGTTTGAGAACAGGCTTACACTCATGCAGATGAGATCCATCAGACCAATTCGGTACATCTCACTGGGCCCCAAGCAGTCCCAGACCAAGATCCCCTCTGGGATTACAACACCAGCAATGGCATCACAAACCGAGATCATTTCACCACTTGTATTCTATCAGGCCTAAAAAGAGCAGCCCAGAAAGCAGTCAGTTTTGAAAAACTTCAGGAAATTATCCAAGATAAACATGAGAACCCATCAGCCTTTCTGGACTGCCTAACTAAGGCTCTCCTGCAGTACACTAATTTGGACCCAGAAACCCCTGACGGCCGACAGTTATTGATGACTTATTTCTTTGCCCAAAGTTTTCCTGATATTCAGATCAAACTTAAAAAATTAGAACGTGGCCCCCTCTCTCCCCAGAACTAGATTCTTGCTACTGCTTTCAAGGTCTATCATAACCGAGATGAAAAGGCTAAACACCTAAAGTGACAAATGCTAGCTCAGGCCCTCTGTGGGCCCCCAAAACTCATCTCCTGTGTCGTGAGACCATCCCCCGAGGTCAGAACCTCCTGGGGCCTGCTTTAAGTGTGGACAAGAAGGACATTGGAGCAGGGCTTCCCCAATCGATGGCCACCTACCAGACCCTGCCCAAAATGTTCCATGATGGGCCACTGGGCTTCAGACTGTCCCAGTACCTGAAAGGGTGCACGGCCAGGCCCGAGCCCCCATAACCTCGTGGGACTGGCCATCGATGATTGATGGGGCCTCAAGACTCCTGTCCCAACAAGTCCGATCACCATGCTGGAACCCAGGGTCCAAATGACCGTTGATGCTCACAAAATCCTTTTTAAATAGACACCGGAGCAACATTCTCGGTCTTACAGGAGTTTTGGAGATCCTTACTTCCCTCTCAGTCCCCTATTGTTGGAGTAGGTGGACAAACAATATATCCCAGAACCATCCCATCCCTACCCTGCTTACTTTCAGGCCACCCATTCTCACACTCCTTCCTGGTGATGCCCCAATGCCCCATCCCCCTTTTGGGCAGAGATATTCTTTCTAAGTTTAAGCCATGATTCCCTTTCCACTGTCTTCATCATCCTCCCTCCCCTCAATTATAGCCATGGCTTCCCTACAGGCTACATCAAACCATTACCTTCCATTTCCACAAGATCAAGTAAACCCATTTGTCTGGGACACCAAGACTCCATCCTTGGCTCCATGCTCCCCAGTTGAGATCCACTTAAAAAGCATCCAGCACATTCCAAACAAGCCTCAATGTCCCCTACCAATGTCCAGTCAAAAAGGGACTACAACCCATCATTTCTAGCCTCCCAAAAGGGTTTTCTTAGACCCACACATTCACCATATAATATTCCCATTCTTGCAGTCAAGAAACCCAATGGGACTTAGTGCTTGGTCCAGGATCTTCATCTCGTGATCGAGGCAGTCAAACCCATCCACCCACTAGTTCCAAACCCATATACTCTCCTGTCCCTTATTCCAGGCTCAACTTCCTATTTTTCTGTTATAGACTTAAAGGATGCCTTTTTCACCATTCCTTTGGCCCCAATTTCCCAAGACCTCTTTGCCTTTAACTGGACAGATCCAGATACTCAACAATCTCAGCAATTAACATGGACTGTTCTCCCTCAAGGCTTTAGAGACAGCCCACACATCTTTGGTCAGCCATTATCTGCTGATCTAAAGGGCCTCAACCTCTCTCTTTCAACTCTCCTCCAATATGTAGATGACTTACTCCTCTGCAGTCCCTCCCTCAATATTTCCAAGACTGATACCAACACACTTCTTAACTTTCTGGCTGACAAGGGTTACCAAGTGTCTCCCCAAAAGGTACAATTATCACAACCCCAGATCTCCTACCTTGGAGTCCAACTCTCCCAAGGTTCCAAGGCAATCACTCTAGATCCAAAGGCCCTAATTCATGACTACCCCATCCCAAAAACTAAAGAGGAAATCCTATCCTTCCTGAGTCTAGCAGGATATTTTAGGACTTGATTCCCAACTTCTCACTCCTGGCCAAACCATTTTATGAAATGGCCAAGGGGGACAAACAGGAGCCCTTCCCTCATCACCTAAATCTCATTTTCTCTCCATACAACAAGCCCTCCTTGAAGCACCAGCCCTACATCTCCCGGACTTCCAACAAACCTTTATTCTTTATGTTCATGAAAAAACAGGCTTAGCCCTTGGAGCATTAGGTCAGAATAAAGGGCCCACCCTCCCTCCTGTTGCTTAGGATCCAAACAACTGGATCTGACTGTTAGGGGGCAGGCTCCATGCCTGTGTGCTCTAATGCAGCACACATTTTACTACAGGAAACAAAAAAACTGACTTTTGGAGCACAAACTATTATCATTTCCCCTCACACACCAGAGGATCTTCTCACTTACAAAGGCTTACAGACCCTTCCCCCTTGCCGCATCCTTTCCCCTCTGGCCTCATTCCTCCACAATCCCTCCATTTCCTTTAAGGCCTGCTCAGCCTTAAACCCAGCCACTCTTCTTCCCAAGACTAAAGCACCTTCCTCCCTCCACTGCCTTGAAATACTAGAAAACCGTATGCCCTGCCCCACTCATATCCATGAAGGGCCTTTGACTGATGCCACTTACACCTGGTTTACTGATGGCAGCACCTTCACACTAGATGGCCATCACCAACCAGGATCATGCTAGTATCTCCCTGACTGACCCACTTGGCACAAAATTTTCTACAATGGAGGCACAATCCCTGCCTCCACATACCACCAACCAGCAAGCTGAATTAATAGCTGTCTCTAGGGCATTCCACCTGACAGCTGACCATTCCCTAAATTTATCCATAGACTCTAAATATGTCTATCACATAATCCTTTCTCATTCTGCCATATGGAAAGAGAGAGGACTCCTTACAACTGGGGACTCCATAATCACCAATGCTAAGCTCATCACTGATCTCCTTAGAGCCTCACTCCTTCCCACTGAAATCAGAATCACACACTGTCGCTCACACCAACATGACTCTTCACCTGTCACAAGAGTCAATTCAAGGGATGATCTGGAAGCCCGACTAGCAGCCCTTGCCCCATATTGTACCCTAGCACCTGTTATCCCACAACCCAAATCCCCAGTGTCAGCCCGATCCTTGCTCTCATACCTCTATTCCATCTTTCACACTAACTCCCAAAGCCTCAGAGCTTTTACAAGCTCGTTTCTCACACTCAGCCCCAGGATATTCACTTTCTGCAACAGCTAACTTCTAACTGCTCCATCTGTAAAAGAACAAATCCTCAAACTCCTTTGAAACCTGGAACCTTCCCCACACATCAAGCACGGGGCCACATTCCAGCAGCCGACTGGCAGCTAGATGTTACCAACATGCCAGCAGTCTGCAAACTTACATACCTACTAATTCTAGTAGATACTTTCTCAGGATGGGTTGAAGCCCTCCCCACTGCCAACAAGTGGCTACCACAGTCGCCTCTATCCTTGTCCCTGAGATTATACCCAGATTTGGAATACCCACCTCTTTTCAGTCTGACAATGGACCCGAATTAATTTCTCAGATTACACAGCATATTACTAAAGCCCTTAACATCCCATGGCACCTACACATTCCTTATCACCCACAATCATCTGGAAAGGTGGAGCGTACCAACCGAACGATAAAAGAAATTTTAACCAAACTTACCCTTGAGATTCACCTAGATTGGACCAAACTCCTTCCCCTCGCTTTATTTCGACTCAAGAGTATTACCAAGGAAACCCACTCTTCTCACCCCATTTGAGGTCATGTATGGCCATCCTATCCTTCCCTCTGGTGTCATAGCTTCTCCATGGACTCTACCAGAAAGTCTCTCTTTCCCTCTTCTCTCTTTTACCCACAGAGGTCCCATGCTTCTTTTCCCCTGATGCCAGGAGCCTGGGTATTTTTCTCTCCCCCACAACACGAAGGTTCTCCCTTGTCACCAAAATGGGAAGGCCCCCTACAAGTTACCCTATGTACTCCACTGCCACGAGGCTTCAGGAGTCTCCAACAAAGCTAACCCTCTGGATTCACGTATCCAGGTTAAAACCTGCATCAGTTCCTGAGCCTGAGTCTGCGGATACCTCTTCTTCTTTTTCTTCACCAGCATATGCCTGCAGCCTTTCTCCCGTCAACCCACTGAAACTCTGTTTCACCAGGTCCCCCCAAAGCGATGAATAACTTCCAGATCCGGGTCCACCTCCCTCACCTCCTCTTAGCCTATACCTCCTTTTTCCATATTTCCTTCGGATCCTACATATGGAGAGTCACAGTAGTTGATCAATGGAAGGATGGATTCATATCAAAAACTGAACAAATTGCCACTTATGATATGCTCCTCAACTCAACTGCCCCCATTATCATTTATCTTGCAAATTCTCAGTTCTACAAAACGGCCTCAATAGGACCCATCTCTGCTTTCTATTTGATCAGACCCAAGATTACTGCAAATGGTGGCCAGACACTTATAAAGGCTGTCCTTACTCGTCATGTAAAATCCATCACTATGACAGGATACCAGTATGCTCCATATAGTACCTAAGGAGACTTGGCAAGAGGCTAGAGCACAGGGCAGACGCTGAAAATACCATTTGCACTAAAAATCTATGATCCGGCCCACCCACGATGGGCCTCAGGAGTCACAGGCGCTGCCTTTTGGGCTAACTACCAGACCAAACCCTCTGGATATTTATGGATAGGGAGAAGCATAGTAGCACAGGCCCCATCCAGGTCAACAATCTTAACCTCAGATATAGCACTCTGAAAAGGTCCTAACTAGGCAGATAGAGGAACTCCAAGGTCCCTCCTCCTCAGACCCCTCCAAACCCGGTTCTCAGATCCATACTTGGATCAAAATCATCCAAGACAAACTGACATTTCTAAACACAATAGTCCCCAACCTAAATCCCCAAAACTGTTTTCTTTGTGCCTCCCTGGAAAGGCCCCTCCTGGCCGCACTCCCCCTCAACTTCTCCTCATATGATCTCTCCTCCACCGGCACTAAAATGCAACCTGCCTCAAATGTCCCTTTGTGGGAACCCACACCCAGTAACACCAGTTCCTCTCCCTTGCCCCAATGGCTCTGCATTATCCCTTCGTCACACACCCAACACGACAGATGCTCACATTACATGATTGCTTCTACAAACATATACACAAACCCTGGAGACTGACCTTCTTTGGTGTAAAGGCACCTTAATGACCTCCATCTCTGACAATGTAACTGCTCCCTATTTCATTGTCCAAGTAACCCCCCAACTTACTTTATATAGCACCGCAGAGTTTGAACTCTTACTCCCTCACCCTAATTCCCCACGCAGTAAGCGTGCAGCCTTTCTGCCTATTTTGATAGGAATCTCCATAGCAGCAACTGTAGCAGTGGCTGGAGTACCAGGAGGAGCTATAGGGCGCTCTATCTGGACTAAAGATGACCTTCTCAAAAAGCTTCAAGCGGCTCTAGATGCTATGGCAGAGTCACTCTCCTCCCTCCAGAGACAGGTCACCTTGCTGGCTCAGGTGGTTCTCCAAAACCCACGAGCTCAAAACAACGGCCTTCGGACAATGAGAGACAATGCACCCAGAGACCTCTTAGCCTGTCATCCCCGATTTTTGAAACTTTATGCCCTTTTAAACCTCCTCATGGCCGTTGGCCTCTTCTCTGTTAGTCCCCCAGTGTGGAACTGCTGCCCCAACTGACCTTTGCTTTAATCCTCATTCTGTTTTTACTCACTCTGATCCTCTTCAGGTGCTGGTGACGCCATGTGGAGACAACGCTTTCAATACTTCCTAGAGTCCCTACGACAGGACCAGTGGCTGATACCAAGGATCTCCTCCGCTCAGGAATGGTTTGATGCCATTGATGACTTATGGCTTCAAGGAACTTTTGTGGACTTGACCCCTGCTGAGATAACTGTCTATAGCCACTGGGTGTTATTTCTAGCTGCCCTGGTGTTCCCAGGCCTGTCCCAGAACATTCCTCCACTCTCCCAGGCAGGTCCCACGCCTCCCCCACATCACTTAGAAAAACAAAAAGGGAGGAATATTAGGTGCAGGGCAGGCTGAGCGAATGTTAGCTGTAGGATAACCTGGGCACTCAAACCCCCCTCTCTCTGGTTCTTTATCGCCTGTTTGCCTCAAGTCCTAATGTTCAAACCCAACTCCCCCCCCCCCACAAGGCTGAACACTCAACCCCACCGTTCAAGGCTGAACACTTAACCCCCCTTATGCCAACAAGGCAGCTTGCAAACCCAGAGACCCTGTTAGATTTAGGCAGCCCAGCAAAAGGCTATAAACACCTTCTCCTGCTGGGCTCCCCCCTCTCTTTTCTCCTCTTTCTCACTGCTGTAATAAAGATCTCTTGGTCGCTCCGAGTGTTGTGGTCACTTTCCTTTCATTGCTTTCTCACTTTCCTTTCAGATACCTTCATTCTGCTGTTGTCACCAGAGGCAGCTGAGGGTTTTAATTCTGTTTCAGATCAAGCAGTTAAGGCAGTCTGAGCTGCGCTGAGGGGTGGCTGCAGTGTGTTGTCATGGCTGTTGTAAAGTCATGTTATTGTTGGAATTCAGAAGACATAGGGGACAGAGGTTCTTCAGATTGCCCCCCTACCTAAAGGGTAGGGCTGGAGGGTGAGGGGCCTCTAAAATCTAGAACCAGACACCTGCAGCCTGGTTCTAGACTGGGAGCAGGACCTCTGTCTGGCTGGGTGTGGCAAGGGAGGCGTGGCACATTTCTCAGGTTTCTTTCAGGTGTGGACACCATCCTCACTAGTTGCCCTAAACATGGGTGTTAGCCCTGTGGGTCTGGATCTGTCCTTTAACAGCTCAAAGGGCCTCCTTGTCTTTATTAGTGCTTCAGTGGTTGTTTGTGGATCAACCACCTCTTTTTGAGTCTCTGCCTGGGGCACCCCATGTAAATATAGCTTTTTGGTATAGGGATATAGCAATCCCCCAGGAATATGGGTCCTGACTTTGGGCTCACAGAACAGCCCCTGGGTGATAACCAAGCTGATGAACCCATCCTTTTTCTGTTTTGATGGATCCAATTGATAGGTTTGAAGGGTAATGGAAATTGGCATCCCATGGTGCAGGTTCCTGCCCTGTTCCATTTTATGTGGGGGGTGGGGGTATCTGGGAATGAAACCCAGGGGTGTTTTACAACTGAGCAACAGCCCCAGCCTTTTTTATTTTGAGACAGGAGCTCCCTAAGTTGGTAATGTTGAGGAGTGAACTGAGAAACACAATCAATAAGAGTATAAGTTATAGGTTATAGATTAGTAAAAATATATACATAGATTATATATATAAGATTTCGATAAGTAAGATAAGACATTATAAAGCAATGTCTTATCTATATTGCTATCTTCTATATAAAAAAGTTTACAAGAGCAGTTTCTGAGAAACTGAAATGAAAGCTGATTTCTTATATTATTTTCTGTACTTTGTACCCTACACAATGTACTCAACCCAGGATATGGTGGTCTTGGTGACCCAAGACTTTGAAGTAGGCTCTCATCCTTGCTAACCACCTGCTCGAACTGAGGATACAGTTGTCTAACACCTGCTCCGACCCAAGATGGGGTTAACTGAGTTGCAAGCTGATTGCTTTTTTTTTTTGCTTTTGTAACTTGCTTGCTTACTAACTGGAAAATTCCAGTCCTGCTTAGGGCTTAAAGGTCCTGCTAGTTAACTGTTTTCCTAGCTTCTATGATTGGCTTACTCGAGTGACACCAGGAAAAGTCCTTGAGCTGTGGCTTTTGTCCTTCAGTTTTCAAGACACGGGCCTGAAAATTGCTGTTCTCCCATAGAGCTTCAGGTTCTAGGGTGGGTGACAGTCCCTGGCCAGGTAAATGAAGCTCTCTTTGATTTAAATTCAGACTTAGAGTGAATTGAAGCGGCTCCTCATAACAGTTAGAGCCTCATTAAATTTCTGAGAATGGCCTGGAACTTGTGATTCTCCTCCCCCAGCCCACGGAGTTGCTGAGATTACAGGTGTGGGCCTCCATGCCCAGCCTTCTTCCATTTTCCTTCCTGCTCCATGTTTAATGAAGTTGTCATATTCAGGCACTCAGTTAACTGATGGCTTCGGGGCATATTTAGCTTATCTGTTCTCAAGTTCTTGTCTAGGAATGGCTGCACACCCTCCCTTCTAGTCTCCTGGAAGGTTCTGACCCTGAGCCTTGGTGTAAGCTCTTCCATTAGGTCAAACTAGAAACCTGCTCACTGTCCCAGGTGACCCAGTTCCACAGGACTTATGCAAAATGTAGTCTGACTGACAAGAACACAGCTGACCAACAAGAATCAGAAGTTCCAAGGATACTGGGACTCCCTCAAAATAAGTCATGTTTCTCTTTTTTTCCCAGCAGTAAATTACACATTCCCCGACCTTCCAGGCAGAAGTTACAACAGGTTGGGGGAGGGGGCACTCTTGAAAGCTTCACCTCAGTTTTGTCTACTAACAATCACTTCCATACACATACAGATAATATCTTACTTACAAACTTCTGTGTTAAAAAAAATCAGCACATGCTTGGTAGTTACTGTGCATTTGGTTAACATTTTAATCCCTGCCCAGTAGTGGGCTTTGCTCTACTCCTTAGTTTCATGTCCTTAGATGACACATTGGAAAGTCTTCTCTACATGTAACTTTTGCTCTGTGACACTACAACAGGACAACAGAACCTCAGCCAAAAAATGTAAGAGTTGTGCTCAGCAAATGTAACTTAATGAAAAGGCAAGATATAGATGGAGCATGGGGTGTAGGTGCACACACACATAATACACAAACTATATAAACAGCTCTAACAATGTAAGGGTAAAAGAAATTGAAGTTAAAGTGTAAAAGACCGGGCATTGTAAAGTTTCTAAGCTGCAAGGCCTGAGTTAAAATGTAAAGGACCAGGTATTGTTAAGTTCCTATGCTACATGTAAAACCTGAAATTCCTGTAGCTGTTAAGACAATACTTGGAACCGCCCAGTAAATATTTCCCCTGACCATCTGGTTGTTTGATAACCTAGGACTCTGTGTGACTTTGCACGTAGACATCGCAGGGCCTAAACCAATCAGTTTGAATGTACCTCCCCCCTTAGAACTGACCTATCACTCCTGCCCAACCTGTTCCCTCCAATGAATGTGCTAATCATGTTTAGGAGTTGTTGTTTGATTTTCCCGCAGTGTATGATGATTTGTTAAAGGAGACTGTGATGTATGTAAAGTCCCCGCCCTCCCCAAAAGTGTACTTAAGCATTGCACAACTCCTGCTCTGGGCTCTGGGCTGCTCTCCCTTCTTGAGTGAGCACGGAGCCCCAGCATGCTGGATTGGATCCTCAATAAACCCCTTTTGCTGTTGCATGAGCCGCGGTCTCTTGGTGGTCTCTTCCTCCGACGTTCGCCAGACCCTTACACAATTCAATAATTTTAAAGACAGCTAAATCTATTTTAAATGGGCATTGAATGGAACTAACACTTAACAAAAGTCAGTCTGCATAAAAATGTACTCAACATTATCAATCATTAGGGAAATGCTAATTAAACCAAATGTGTTAGTACTACCTGATTTTAAGAATTCTCAAAATTAAAAAGACACCCAATACCAAGTTCCAGTAAGGACATGGAGCAACCAGCATTCTCCTCCAGTCCTGGTGGGAGGGTAAAATAGAATCATTTTGGAAAACTGGCAATATAGTAAAAACATAATCTTATACCTGCCTTTTAATGTAGATGGTTCAACTTCTGTGTATTTACCCACATTATGTGATATGATAATACACATTCACATAAATGTTTATTGTAGTTTTATTCATAAAAGACTAAACCAGGGAGATGTGTTAATTTATATAATTAATTCATATAATAAAGTAGTTAATTCATATAATGGAGTACTACTTGACAATAAAAAAGAATAAATTTAAAATACATGCAACAATGTGAATTTCCCAAACTCCCTACATGCCAACAATCAAATTTGGAAGAATATATACTGTCCTTGGCCTAATGTTTAACTAGAGTCCTGAACCAGTGGCCTGACTGTGGGGCTCCCAACAAAACAGGTCCCTCCACTTGCTCCAAAAACAAACAGAAAAAGAAATAATGAAAAGCAGGAAAGGGAACTAATTGATACGGCCATATTAGGAAAACAAAGTGAGATTCAGCCCTGTCTTCAGGGGTACTAGATTTAAATGGTGGAAGAATTGGGAAGGTGGTAGGGGGTTCAAGGGAATTGGATATGTGTGAGAGGTTTACATAATTAAACAGTTTTGGTCAAACTGCTCTGTTTGATTATTATTTCATTTTGGGATCTGTGAGGTGGTGCTGGAGAAGTCTATCACTCAAAGGGGACACTTTGCACTTGTTGCTCAGGATGTTTAGCTATCAGACCTGTGATCCTGGAAGGGAGCAATTGTGAATCCTAGAAGGGTCTGATGCTGTAAAATTGGCCGAATGTCTGCAAATCTTGTCTCAGTCTTGAAGGAGGATGAGATAGATTAGGTAAATTTAGGACTAATAAACCTCATATTACCAGTTTTTAGATAAACACTCCTTAAATGATTAACATGCCTACGTGCAGAGCTAGCAGATCAACCCAAAGTTTAAGATAATAATGAAGACTGATACAAAATGAGGCAGAGATGTCAAGCTTTATCCTGCTTTTAGTTACCCTCAGGGTACCTGCAGGCCTAAATGAAGTGATTGCTTTTAGCAAAAGGCATCCTAAGGCCCCTAAGCGCTCAGGTCCCCATCTTGGGCTCTCTCCTGACCCACTTAGGCCAGTTTTGGTTTGCTAAAATCCTGCTGGGTCAGTTTAGCAAAAATTCCCTCCATTGATACTTGATCAAATTCCTCATTCTCTACCTATATCTTATCATCTTGGCCTGCCTTCATCTATATTCCTCTTGAGTTCCTTGTCTAGGTGTTTCCCATCCACCAAGCCCCACCCTGCTCCTTGGTTGTAAATTCTTGGTTGTCCTTTTTTTATTCAGAGTTGACTCCAATCTCTCTCCCCAACTGCAAAACCCATGCATGATAGAAGTCCCCCACCCCCATAAAGTCTTCCTCGCCATCTTCAAGTAGAGACGTGAGTAATTTTGCTTTAACAATAGGAAAAATGAATCTATAGACATAAACATCAGAAAGGCCAGTCTTGCCTCTTATAGAAGGGATTGCCTGGAAATGGGCATAAGGTAATTCTGTTGGGTTCTCTGTGACCAGGCACAAACTATTTTGTCCTTTTTCCCTTATGCTATGCTTGGTCCTATTACTGGGTGACACTTGTCAGCTAAACTCCACAATTCACTGCTTCAGAAATATTGGTAGAAAATAGGTTATATTCAAAGGCAGATTTAAAGGAAGACAGAAGAAATTTTCTGTTTTAAACATTCCACCTTCATATCCTCTAAGGGCAAGGAGGGCTTCTAAAAGAGAAGAGGTGGCTGCCGCAGTCTGGCTGGGCACAAGATAATTGAGCCGCCACAAAGCTTTGTAGGTTCAAACAGCAGCTCTTTATTCCCGAATTCTCGGCACTCTACCCACACTTCCCAGGAACACCCTTCCTCCACCGGGCTCCACGCACCAATTCTCACAGAACCCCGAGAGAACTCCATGGGAACTCCAAAGTCGTGGGCACCCAAGGCAGCAGGATCCGCCCTATTCCCAGCAGGATCCGCCCTAATCCCTGAGCCACCCTATTCCCAGAGCAGGGTCACCTTTAAAACATTCCCTCTGGCAAAATGCCAGGCGTCATTCAGACTAAACTGTGGCTCTCAACAGGTGGCAAAGCGAGACAAGTGGCAGAAAAATGAAGATATGCAGATTTATTTAGCCTGTGCTAGACAGGCACTGTCTCTACTCTCAGCTTGCTTGGAGCACATCAGGCCAAGAAGGCAGCCACTTAGCCTTTACTCTCAGCATGTAGAAGTCACTCTCAAATTTAGAGAAACCCCAACTGTTTCAGTGTGGTGATGTGGAAATGGTAAGAACTTTGAGAAAAGTAGGGAAGTTTGGGTCATTGGGAGTGCTGGCCTCTGAAGGAAATAAGATATTTCCAATGCAACCTTTTGGTAATTTCCACAGAGGATTATTATAAAATCCCAAGACAGCCAGGTGCAATGGCACACACTTGTAATTCCAGTGGCTTGGAAGGCTGAGGCAGGAGGATCAAGAGTTCAAAGCTAGCCTCAGCAAAAGCAAGGTGTTAAGCAAGACTCCATTTAAGTACAAAATAGGGCTGGGGATATGACTCAGTGGTTTGATCCCCATTACCAAAAAAAAAAAAAAAAAAAGTTCAAGCCAAGCCAGGCTCCACTCAGCTCTCCTTTTTGGTGATGTATTTGCCTGCCCCTGAATGTGCCCCTACAATTATCATCCACCATGATTTGACACAGGTGAGAGGGCTCTCCCTAAGGGAAGACACAATGTTCTTTTTTTTTATATTTATTTTTTAGTTTTCGGCAGACACAATATCTTTATTTGTTGTGGTGCTGAGGATCGAACCCAGCACCGCTCATATGCCAGGCGAGCACTGCTATCGCTTGAGCCACATCCCCAGCCCCAAGGCACAATGTTCTTGAATATCTGCAAGAATGAAATCTGAACCAAACAGATCTTCTGGGTCACAGGATACCAAAGCCTGATTTATTATTTTTAGATGCTGCTTTCCCACTTTTTAGTAACTTGCTATACCACTTCCCTCTTTCCTTGTTTCTTTATAAGATTTTGCTTTTCCATGAAGTACTAACCTCTTCCCTCTTGAACTTCCAGAATCATAAGCTAAATAAACCTCTTTTCTTTGTACATAGTCTCAGGTATTTTGTTAGTAACAAAAAGTTGACTAATGGACTTTCCCATTAATCCATACCAGGTCCCTTTGTTTTGGTAAAGCAGTTTAGATCTGTCATGTTCCACAATCCATCTCATCCTAATAGTTCTATCCCACAATGGAAGCACTTTTAAGCTGGCTGTTATTTCATGAGTGCTACTGTCACACATTCCACAAAATCTCATTACACCTTTCTTTTTAGTCTTCTGATAGCATTATATCCCTTATAGCATAATTAAACCTTTGATTTTATAATGTTTTAAGATGAAAATACATATACTTCTTGACCCAGAAATTTAGCATTTTCACCTCAATATTTAATTTGGGTGCTAAGTCAACACTTAATATTGGTTGATAAATGGGTGTTAAGATGGAGTCATGTATTATTCCTAAATATCATGAATCATGTTGGATACAGCTGCTGAAAGAGTAAAAGAAATTGAAGTTAAAGTGTAAAAGACTGGGTATTGTAAAGTTTCTAAGCTGCAAAGCCTGAGTTAAAATGTAAAGGACCAGGTATTGTTAAGTTCCTATGCTACACTCAAAACCTGAAATTCCTGTAGCTGTTAGGACAATTCCCGGGACTGCCCAGTAGATATTCCCCCTGACCATTTAGTTGTTTAATAACCTAGACCCTGTGCAGCTTGGCACGTAGGCATCTCAGGGCCCAAACCAATCAGTTTGAATGTATCCCTCTCCTTAGGACTGCCCTGTCACTCCTGCCCGACCTGTTCCCGCCAATGAATGTGCTAATCATGTTTGAGAGTTGTTTGATTTTCCCGTGCCTCATGATGATTTGCTCTGATGTATGCAAAGCCCCCGCCCTCCCCCAAAAGTGTACTTAAGCACTGCTCAACCCCTGCCCGGGGCTCTGGGCCGCTCTCCCTTCTTGAGTGAGCACGGAGCCCCAGCGCGCTGGATCCTCAACAAACCCCCTTTTGCTGTTGCATGAGTCGGTCTCTTGGTGGTCTCTTCCTCTGACGTTCGCTGGACCCTTACACTGCATGGATAGCCATATGGAAAATTAAGTCTTTTTACAGAAACTATTTGTTGGGCCCTAGCTTTAGGTTGAAGAGTAACCTTAATTTTCAGGAGCTTTGACACAAAGTTACACTTAGCCCTTCCATTTCTCTAAACCCATTCAAGGGTGAACAAATGGGAGGGCCTAGACAAATCATGATTGAATAATATGTCTTTCATTGTTCCATTCCTTTCATTTTAAAATGTGGGTGAGCACCACCCACTAGCATCCTTTCTTCATCCAGGACAAATTTTCCCTCTAGGAATGTATGAGAAAATAGTCTGCCCACAATGTCAGCATAAAATCAGAGTATCAACCAAAGTTGGAAACTGAAAAATAAAAAAAAAAACTGGAATAATGAAACAAAGACAGTGAAAAATGTGACATATTGGAGAATAAAAAGAAGAGTATAAGTTGCCGTCAAGGCCAAGGCCATAGTTTTTTTTTTTTTTTTGCCTAATTGCTGAATTCAATTAACCTGTATATTATTGAGGATTTTCACATCTAGACTCCAAAGTAAAGCTGGTTTATACTTGTTTTATAAATTTCCATCCTTGGTATGGAGGTCAAGATTATACCAACTTTGTTTTTAATATGGTAAGGGAGGTTACTGACTTTCTTTTGGAACCAATGTGTTAAGTGTTTGAAGCTTGGAAGGGAGAGACTGGAAGCAACATGAGGAAACTTTGAGGAGTGATGGTTATTATGCTCATAACCATGAATGTAGTGATGGTTGCAAGGGCATAAAAACACACACATCAAAGTGTATATTTAAATATACACAGTTTATTGTATGTCAATGATGCTCCAATAAGGATGCTTTTATAAAGCATACAACTTAGGTCTGGGCTCTGCCCTTGGGCTCTAAAATACAGTAGCAGTGCCCTGTGTCCCCATGCTGACTGGACTCTGGGGAAATAACCTCCACCCATTGTAGCCACATGAGAAAAGAACACCAAAAAGGGAGCCCATGGGGAAAAGATCCATACTGTCAAGCATGACAATGAAGAATATCCTCTGGGCAAAATGACAATTTCCAGTAGAACAATTACTGGGAGAGACTGGATCTTTCTGTGATCCTTCACAGTAATTTGGTCAGTCCACAATTTCACCAACCTCACAGTTTGTTTGAAAGGAAGCATGTTACTGTCACAATATTACTTCAACATGAATTATGATTATTGGGATTACATATGCCAGCTTATATAGTTAGCACTAGATATAGTGACAATGGAAATGACTTTAGGAAGCTTGTAGATCTCTTGAACCTTGGACACACAATCGTTAGGAATTTGAAGTGTAAAAAGGAGGTCATTACTTCAGCCCCCTTGGGGTTCCAGATGAGTGTATCATCTTGGCCAAAGTTCCTTTTATGATCTCTAAATGGATCTGAAATAGTACCTTCAACATTCTGTAAGAAGGGATCACAGAAGCCAACCTTAAGTCATTAAAAGGAGAATGAAATGAAGCAACAGAAAGAATCCTTATCTGATCTGCCTGGCAATCTGTGGCAGTGCAAGAGGACATAAAGCTCATATTACATTTGATGGCTAGGGAGGAGATTTTGACTATTGCTACAAGTACGATTCTTGAGATATTTTTCCAGTTGGATAATGTACCTGGACAGATGTCTTACAACCATCAGGAAATAATATTCCTATTACAGAAAGTCTAGCAAAACCACAATCTATTTCTTCCCATGTGATGGATGCAGTGTTCAAGGCAGATCCCGTAGAGAACTGCTCTTATGCCATCAGGACAGCAGGTGAACAGGTTGGAACACTTCACAGACTTCACTCCCCAAGAAGGATAAGTTTCTAGAAAACGCTTCCCTGAAAAAAAAAATCATTATTTATACTTGAGGAGGCTCAAAATTAGGGAAAGAAGAAAAGAGTTTTGTGTTCTCCCACATCTCTATTTGTGTCAAGTTGTTGGACAGAGACTCTTCCATTTGGTGAAGGATAACATTGCTGAGTTAACTACAGTTTACATCTGTAATCTGTCTCTGCAAACAACCAGGGGATACCAGTGCTTACCTGAATCAGAAGAGTCCAACAGTTGCCTATTCAGACCCCATGGCTGTGGTGCTCTGGCAGGCCCTGCAAGCCCCATGAAAATTGTGCCCTCTGAGCTGAAGTGTTCTTGAATTCCTCCATAGAGGAGACGTGGTAGCTGCCTCCTCTGCTGGGGGAAAATATTCTGTCCAACTCCTTAAGAACATTGAGAAAAGTCAATCAGCAGAAGCAGATACCAGAAAACAAAAGTGCAAAGCCATGTACCCAGAATCCTCCACCTTTTGTAGTTCCTCTCCCACTGAAGCATCTCCTAGTAGAAATACATGCCAGAAGCAGACTCCTGGCTTATAGAATCTAACATGCCTGAAAGGCAAAAGATTTCTGAAAAAGCTAGTAAGTCAGCAGACTCTCTGAGCTTTTCCTGAAAAATAACCACAAATTCTTCTTATATCCACCAATTGGAATTCTTTTCAGCTAACTTAGCTATGTGGAAACAGTTCTGAATAAAACTGTCATTGAGTCTTCCAAGGACCATTTCATGAAGTCAGGAAAATCCACATAAAGAGAAGATGGAAATCCTAGTTGAATAAGTGAACCTGACCTTAGTGTACTGAAAATATGGTTTTGCCAAGAATCTCCACATCAGTCTATGGATACAGTAATACAATTTGTGAAAGAGGCAGATGCTCAGAAGTTGGCATTATTTGGAAAGGCTTTCAGTAGACAAGAAACTGATGGGAAGGTTTTGCTGTGCCTGAGGGATTATGAGGATGAAAAATGCAAGCAAAGGCAAAGTTGAGATCAGCATGAAAGCTAAAAAATAAGTACACCAAAAGATCACAATCCACAATCCACATGAACACTCTGTTCAGTCCACTTTTCAGTCATACAGATGCCTATTTGGTTTAAATGTGTTTTTGTTGTCCTAAGCAGTCTTAAGCACAAAGTTCTGGAAACTGCAGAACTACCATTATAATCTCCATCTCCTTCTTTAAACATATATATCTTTTAATTTATAAGTGTACAGTTTACAAATATACTTTGTACAGGAAAACTGTAACGTGTGTATTGACTTCAGTAAATACTTCAACATAAAGCAACCAAATTTCAGTGGGTAAATTATCAGAGATTCACAATTTATATAAATAAATGCACATAAATTTTATCCTAGGAGAGAACTTAACTATGCATCTAAATTATGTTTTCTCAACACAATTGATCAGGTGATTCTTGTGAAGAATTCTCTCAGCATGGTAGGATGTTTAACCATATCACTGGCTTACACACACACACACACACACACACACACACACACACACCAGTTCTAACAATTAAAAATGTTTCAGAAAGGGAATTGCAATATACATCATTTTTCATCATTTGGTGTACATTTTTAAAAATTCATAAACTTGGAAATTTTTTTAAAAAGAAAGAAACAAAAGATATGGAGGTCTGAATGAATTAGACATTTAACTGCCATTAGGTTACTAATTTTTTTTTATCCTGGTGCTGGGCATCAAACACTCTACTACTGAGCTATACCCCCAGCACTAAGTTAGCAAATTTTAAGGGAGGTCATGCTACCATGTGACTCAAAAGGCTAAAAGGCGAAGAAGTGGATTTTCATTTGCAAAGGCATAAATTTGAAAAAGATGGATTTTCATTTTCAAATAGATTTTTGTTTGCAAGGGTCTGGTGAATAGCTATAAGCCATGGGAACCCCGTTTGCTATTAGATGAAAGTAGGTCAGAGATTAATCCTGCAAAATTCAAAAGAGAGATGCAATTTCTGATCTAGGAAAAAGATAACTTCAGTGTCTGGAAACTTCATAGATTTAATCACTGTCTTGCAGGGTATTATATAATTAAAGAGAATCTTACTCCTTTGAATCTAAGCTTTGGAGTCCTAAACATGGACTGAGGTAACACACATATAGATTTTCCATGTCCACTTTGTGCCTTTGCTATTGATTTATTCACTGGGTGTTCAATAACATTAACTCCAGGCAGCCTGATCTACCTAGGGGGAGTTTGGGATTTTCATTCTACCTCCACGCAGGTGGGGTCTGGGCTGTCAAGACAGAAACAGAGGAAGGCATTGCCTCTATTCTGCTGAAGTGATTAAAAGGTGTGTCATTATTAACTCTTTACTATTGATTATGCTTTTGCATTCCATTAGAGTGCAGGATTGAGAGTTGGTGCTAGGTGTGTTGAATGTTCCTTAGCTAGTTTGTTACTGAAACTATGGAAAAAGTCCTGCATATTAAGAATCTACTCTGCCACATAGGATTCTATTAACCACACATACTTTCAGTGAATGTATACTGATGTTAATTTTTCTGTTGCAGTTATTCCAATGATAGTTATTAAAATGTCATTTCATTGTGCAGTCTTTAATAAAAATCTAGATTTGTATTTTTTTCATTTCATTTTTCTAGTAAATCTTTTACAAAATATTTAACCACAATGAATAGAAAATTTAAAAAAAACACCAAAAAATGACCATTCACCACATTTTGAGCAGCACAGTTGAGAGGTAAATTGTTTAACACCATCTCACACAACTTGTTTCCATGTTCTTTTTTCAAGGGATATTTACATGTTAATTCTTTTGTACATTAAAAAGTAAAGGCTCAGAGAAATCAAGCTGTAATAATGAAAGCCTGTTAGTGGAATTGTTATCAGTAGATAGTCTCACTCTTGAACTTAGAAGAAACACAATTCAATATCTTGTCCAAATTAGAAGTTGGATCTTTAATATGCTGAGTACAACAAAAGAAGAGTTGGATGTGGGTGCTTGTATTAAGCAACTGGGCTCAATATTTGGGCACAGTATTGAACAAATAGGCTCCGGTATCGGCTTGCCTTAAATTCAAGTTTTGATTCTGCTCCTTTCTTTTTTTAAAAAAGTATTTTTTTAATTGTAGTTGGACACAAAATACCTTTATGTTACTTATTTATTTTTATATGGCGCTGAGGATCGAACCCAGGGCCTTCCTTGCTTATGCTAGGGGAGCGCTCCACTGCTGAGCCACAGCTCCAGCTCTGACTCTGTTCCTTTCTACTGTGGGACCTTGGAGAAATTACTTGATTTCTCTGAGCCCTTGTCTCTTTGATTGTACAGTGAGGCTAATTAATAATAACGATAATGATACCTTCCGCAAAGAATTGATGCGAGGATTAAATGAGAATGCGTATGGAAAGCCCCTTAGTAGCACTGCAATGGGAATGAACAATGATCGTCCGTTCTTATCCTTACTGTGCAAAGTACTTTCACGTGCTGCTACCGAATGCGACCTCCTCTGCAATTCATGAGGCAGCAGGGAAAATACTCGTAACATTTTAAACATGAGGACATTTAGGCTTTAAATGACCAGCCGCGAATCGGGAGGGACATATTTCCAAATCTTTGCTCTTGGCACGATAAGCTTGAGCCCTCCCTGGCAAGCGGCCGCCTGATCCCGGGAACAGGGGAGTTGACCACCCTCCGTCGCTTGAATGCTTACATTCAGTCAAATCTAAATCCGTGTCCTGGTGACTTCCATCCTGAGTCCCGCCATACTCTGAAGCAAGAGAATTAAAAAGGTGGTTGACCTCCTCAAAACGAAGACCACCGCCCGCCCCAGTTCCACAATAAACGTCCGGAGTGTCTCCCGGGAGGGCGCAGCCCAACGCCCTCCACCGCGCTCATCAGAAGATCTGGAAACCAATCTTCCGCCCGCCGCCCACAACCTCCTCCCGCGCAGTCCCGGGACCGGTCCAGTCAGAATGTCACCCGCGTGGGCCCTCCGCGCGCCGCCCTGGCCCCGCGTTGGCCGGCCGCCCCGACTCCCCGCTGGGAGCGAGAGCGCGGAAGCTCGGCAGCTCCCGTCCCCAGACCTGCCCGCCCGCTCCTCCCCTCACTCGGGTACCGACGTGTGGCCACCCAGGATGTTCCCAGGGTCTCTCTCCGCCTCTCCTGCCCCGCAGGGACCCAGCCTGTCTCCTGACGCGCTAAGGACCGCGACTCAGCAGTCGCTCATCTTAGCTTGGCGCGACCGCGGTTTTCTTTCTACATCTTAGTACACCGCCTGGAGAAGGCTGACCCCGCCCCCGACTCCGGGACCGCCCTCCCAACCGCCACACCAACGGTCACTAACCGCCGCCCCAGCCGCAGGCCGGCCCCGCCCCTGCTCCAGACCCCGCCTCCCCGCTGCAGGTGGACTCCGCCCTCCCGGCTACCGCCACGACCCCCGCCAGGCCGTCTCTCTGGGCGTTTTGGGGTTCCCCGACCCGCTCCCGGGCAACCGGTTTACTTTGCCCAGCTCCTCAGGGCAGGTCGACCCCGCGCACTTCGCCCTAGGCCGCACCCACACCCAGGTTCCGCCCCCGCCAAAGTCTTTCAGGAAACGCACCCCTCTCAGGTCAGCCCCACCCACTCAACCAACCACTATTCTCCCCGCAGGCAGGCCACGCCCCCGGCCCCCTCCCCACAGTTTTCGGACCGCCTCGCAACTACGTTCCACGTGTTAGCAGCGTTCTGCTCACTGTGGAACTTTTGCCGGCTTGCCTGGGCAAACAGCCGGAGGAGCAAGAAACGCCACGCCTCCTACGCGGCCTCAGGTTTTGGCCTCAGCGCGTCAGCCGAGGAGGTGTGGCTCTGAAGAACCTTGCACGTATTTTCCCAGCTGCACTGATGAGAAGGGCTGAGAACTACTAACCTACCAGGACCAGCAGATCCGAAGATTCCTCCCAGATTCCAGGAAAGCCGACTCCCAGTAGCGGTGGAGGTGGGCCCTGTGCAGGGCCATTCCTGTGGGGGTGCGGAGGGCCGCGCGCCAACACGTGCTCACTGTGGAGACTCCTGAACCTTGTGACCCGAATGTGCAGCCTCCTGATGACCTGGTCAGAGCGGAGCCCAGCGCTGCTGTCACTCTCTCTCAGAGCTCTCTGACTCGTTACCCCTCTGCTGCTGCATGTAGCCGACTTTCTTGAACAATGGGATGGGCACAGAGAAATGACCATTAGTCATTTTCATCTGAGAATGTCTTTGCCAGCTACTTCTCCTACAGGAGATTACTATCCAGAATATATAAAGAACTCAAAACACCAACACCACCCCCCGAATAACCCAATTAGTAAATGGGCAAAATAAAGCATTTCTCAAAACAACAAATACAAATGGCCAACGAATACATGAAAAAATATTCGACATCCCTAGCAATCAGGGACTGCAAATCAAAACTATATTGAGATTTCATCTCACTCCAGTTAGAATGCCAGTCCTCAACAACAGAAGTAATAAATGTTGGTGACAGTGTGAGGGACAAGATATTGTTGGTAGAGATTGCAGATTAAAACAATCTCTTTGGATTAAACCTCCATCCTATGGCTTGGTGTATATCCAAAGAAATAAAATCAGCAAAATGTAGTGATGTAGGCTCATTAATGTTTTTAGCAGCACAATTGACAATATCCAAGTAAAACCATCAAGGGACCAGATAGATGAATGGATTTTTAAAATGAGTTTTACTCAGGGAAGAATGAAATTATAGCATTTGATGATAAATGGATAAAATTGGAGAACATCAAGCTTTGTGAAATAAGCCAGACTCAGCTAAGGAGTAAATTTTTTTCTCTGATATGTAGAAGCTAGAGCAAAATAAGGGGGAAATAAAAAAGGAGAGCGTATCCTATGAAAATAGAAGGGAGATCAGTGGAGTAAAGGAAGAGGATGAGAGGGGAAGGGAGTAGGGGCAGGAAAAGGGAGGAACTGTGGAATGAAGTTGACCAAACAATGCTATATACATATATGCATATACCATAGTGAATTTCACCTTTATGTATATGAATGAAACACCAATTTAAATAAATAGAAGGAAGATCAGTAGAGTAGTGGAAGGGGAACAGAGGAGGAGGGAGGGGAGGGAAAGAGAAAGTCCTGGGGACTGAAATGAAGCAAATTATATTTTATGCATGTATGATTATGCCAAATGAACCCCACTATAATGTATAACTATACTGTACTAATAAAAGCATTTTTAAAAAAGAAAAGGAAAGGAAAAATAATCTCACTTGCCTGTTTTCTCTTTTGTTTCTTGTGCTTTTGGGGTCATATCCAAAAAGCCATTGCCAATGCCAACATCTCAAAGTGTTTCCCCTATGTTTTCTTCTAGTAGTTTCATGGTTTCAGGTATTACATTTAGATCTTTGATCCATTTTGAGTTGATTTTGTACAGTGTGAGAAATAGTGGTCAAGTTTCTATCTTTTACAGGAGGATATCCAGTTATTCCAATACCACTTATTAAAGAGTCTGTCCTTCTGCATTGTATGTTTTTGGCATCTTTGTAGAGAGTCAGTTGGATATGATAAGTTTATTTTAGGACCTCTATTCTGTCCCATTGGTCTCTGTCCATTTTTATGCCAATATCATGTTGTTTTGTTTACTGTGGCTCTGTAGTATATCTTGAAATCAAATATTGATGCCTCTAGTTTTATTCTTTTTGTTCAAGATTACATGGACTATTTGGTGTCCTTTGTGGCTCTACGAATTTTAGGATTATTTAAATCTAGTTCTGTAGAAGACTTTCTTGGAATTTTGGTGGGGATTGCATTGAATCTGTAAATTACTTAGGGTAGTATGTAGATTTTAACAATTCTTCCAATCCATGAAAATGGGAGAGCCTTCCATTTGTGTGTCTGTGTGTGTGTGTGTTCAATTTCCTTCATCAGTGTTTTCATTTTCATTGGAGAGATCTTTCATTTCCTTGGTTAAATTTATTCCTAGGGTATTTTGAATAGGATTGCTTTGTTGATTTCTTAGAAATCTTTTTATTGCCATTTAAAAAATGCTACTGATTTTTATGTTGCTTGTGTATCCTGCAACATTACTAAATTTGTTTCCCAGTTCTAAAAGTCCTTTGGTGGAATTTCATTTTTTTCTGCCTATAGAATCATATCATCAGCAAACAGGAATAATTTGACTCCATCGCTTCCTATTTGTATGCCTTTTGTTTCTTTTTCTTGCTTAGTTGCTCTGGCTAAAACTTCCAATACTATTTTGAATAAAAGTTATGTCCATTATTGTACACACTTATCTTGTTCCAAGTCTTAAAGGAAATGCTTTCAGCTTTTCCCCATTCAGTATAATGTCGGCTGTGGATTTGTCACATGTAGCCTGTGGTATGTTGGGATGTGATTCTCCTTTATCTCTGTTTGTAGATTGGATAATTTGCACTGTTCTGTCTTCGAGTTTATTGATCCTTTTCTTTTTCATGTCCATTCTCATATTGAGTCCATCTGGTGATTTTTTTTTCACTTCAGATATTGTATTTTAATTTCAACAATTTTCATTTGATTCCTTTATACATTTTTATTTCTCTGTTGAGGATTTCTATTCCTCCATTCACTTAAATATTTTTTCTTATAACATTTTTCTTGTAACCTCATAATGCAGAGAGAAAACTATTTTAAAGTCTTTGATAATTATCTCTGGAGATTGGCATTTGTTGACTTTTCTTCCTCCTTTGATAATTGGTCACTTTGTCCTGGTTGGTTGTATGTTTAGAGATTTTGCTTGCATCCTGGACAATGTAGATGTTATATATTATAGACTGTGGGTCCTGTTGTAAGTCTCAGACTCTAAGTTCTATCCCACCTTCTATGGTTATGTCAATTTAAGTACACATACACAAGCACATATACACATACCTTCACTTTGAGAATTGCTTTAAGAACTAGCAGTAAGCCATTGCTTGCCTGGTCATTTTATCAGCTTGGGGGCTCCCCTGAATTTTACTTACTTCCAATGTAACACCAAATATAAGAGGAAAAATGTTTTTCCATATAGGTTAGTCTTCTAAGAAATCTTTCCTTAATTCACTTTCTTAAAATATTTGTTAAAAATTATTTAGTTATAGGTGGACACAATGTCTTTATTTTACTTTATGTGGTGCTGAGGATGGAACCCAGTGCCTCATGCATGCTAAACAAACACTCTACCTCTGAATCACAATCCCAGCCCTTCTTTAGGTCACTTTTTAATCCCCTAGATTAAGAGTTTCCCATAGCCTTCTTCCAAGTTTGGACATTTTCCCATCAAGACTTAATGAGTTTAGTCTGCCAGATCATTTTCTACTTTTTCTTTGACTTTCTTGTTTATGCTTCTTTTTAAATTCTATGTTCAATTTAACCAGTCCTTGAGGGTACAAAATTACCTTTAAATCACACTGTATTAATCATATTAACTAACTTCCTTTCTAAGATCCTACTCACCTTTCCAGCCTAAAGGCGGAGTCACACATGAAGCCTTTGTATTTATGTGTCTGTTCTTTACTATTTCCTATCTGCTCCCTTTACTGATGTCCTTTCCCTAATTGTTCTCTTCTGACTGCCTATCAGGTATACAACTCAGCAGTTTTTAGTTTTTATCAAAATGTTTACTGTTTTTTTTATTCACATAGACAATCACATTAAGATGAAACACTTGATGCACAGGATGGTTCTGACTAAAACAAACTGGCATAAACTCTACTTTTTTGTAGTTATGAAATTCTTCTGTGAAAACTGAGCCCACAGCTCTCTGTATTCTTACTGGAATTTGTACTTAATAGTTTTAAATTAATCATTATGCAATAAATATGCTGTGAGAAAAACAATATTCTTTTATAATCGTGTTACTCAAGAAGAAAACGATTTTCCTTATATTCTCATTCAAGCACTTGCTTCAGACAGCTGCTATGGGCCCAATTGCTGGGCTCTGAAGGAATCTGAAAGGAACATCAGCTACCCTATGAAAAAATCCTGATAATTTTAACATTTTAGAGTAAATATTAAGCTGAAATTTTTACTGCATTTTTGTGAAAACTCTTAAGCCTACAGAACTTTCTTTGGAAATATTTTTCTAAAGAGGCTTATTCTGCATTTGTCTTATGCTTATTGGATGACTCAGAGGAATTTTGTTTCCTAGGAACTGTTGAAATTTATAGGAAGAACCACAATGACGAAGTATTTTGGGGAAAAAAAGATAAACACTTTCACTCAACAATTACTTACTAATAACCTCCCCTAGGTCCTCGTTATGTTAGCTTTGGGAGGAATGCCAAAGAAATATCCAGCATAATATAGACCTTCAAGGAGATATGAAACAATTAAAGAATCTTTGAGGAGCATATCCAATGTTAGAGGGGAATTAACGATAGTTAAAAACTACTAAGAACCATAGCAGGTCCCTAATCAGAGCCATCATCGCAGCATGCAATTATCTAGAAAGATTTATCAAAGACATTGTAAGTGTGATTTACACAAGAAAATAGAGATATGGGCCACATATACTTGAAATTTATGTGATTTTTTTTTTGAAGTTCTGAAAATTATAATGCTGGAGTTTGAATATGGTTTGTCCCTTCTGAAACTCAGACTGGAATTTGACTGCCATTGTGGTGGTATTAAGAGGTGGGGCCTTTAAGAAGTGATTAGGTCCTTAAGGGAGAGAATATTTTTCTTGAGGAACTAGGTTAATTGTTGAAGTACTGCAGACCTTATCCTAACAATGATTTGTTGTAAAGTGAATTTCACTTCCTCAGCTTTCTCTCCTGCAGACTCTCTTGCCCTTTCACTAGGAAGCCTTCACCTGAGCAGATGCCAACACCATGTGCTTGGATTTTCCAGCCTTCAGAAACATAAACCACATAAACTTCTTTCCTTTATAAATTACCCAATCTTGATATTATAACAACATAAAATGGGGTGTGTGTGTGCCATCTGACAAAAACATTAAGGTTTTAAAATACACCTTCAATATACTACAACTTCAAGGAGAAAATATGATCATCACAAGGTGCTAAGGAGATGTGTGCATCTTCACTTGATCTTTCAGTGAAATCTCAGCTATGAAAATGACCTGTTGCTTCCTACTCAGGCTGTTGACTAACTTCTTTACCTGTGCTGAAGCTTATAAACCCTTTAGGAAGAAGTGATACCGAGGCTGAGAAAATAACAAAGTTTGTAGTTGTGGGAAGGATCCTTCTTGGATGCAGGGCAGAATATTATTGAGGTTCTAAGCAAGTGAGAAAAGCCAGTAGAAGTATGGGAAGAGTGTTGATTATGGGGGAAGAGAAAACAGAAGGCCTTCCCATGAAATTTTACATGACAATCAGCCACTGAAGAGTGTCTCCTACTGGAGATAAAGGTTGTTACAGGTTTTAGATAAGCATTGACATTATAAAAAATCTAATGAGATGTCCTTATTTCTGCATCACTAATTCCCTGATCTTTGAAAAAAACAAGACCTTTAGACAATGAAAGAAGTAATATACAATTTTCAGAACACGAAAGAGGCAAAATGTTGATGCACATACATTTCAGCCACTGAGCCACTGATCTGCCATTTGTAAAACTTCCAGGCAAACCTAGCTGTGCTTAGAAAATGTACATATGCAATTACTGCCTAATGCAAATTTCTTACCACGTTGGTTTTAGTTGTAGTTCTAAAGTCTATCTTAGACCTTAGACCTCAACTATCTCTACGGTGATCTTGCCATGCTATGGAAAGAGCAGTAGGAAAATCAATTATGTATTTATATACATCTAGTTCTCATCTCCAGATCAAAAAATTGCATGTTATATTTTAATTTTTATTGTGCCTCTTTATTATGAAATGTACCATATATAAAAGGTTAATCAATGTAACATATGCCTTATTGAATAAAGAAAGTGAATGACTGTATATGCTTATATGAGATTCAAGGAATTTGTGAATTATAGGCAAAATTAGAAGCTAATTGTGTGTGTGTGTGTGTGTGTGTGTGTGTGTGTGTGTGTGTGTGATGAGAATATTTTTGTTCCTTCCTAGCAAATTTCAGGCACACAATCAAGTATTATAAATATAGTCACCATGCTAGACATCCAGAGTTTATTCATCCTGCATAACTGAAACTTTGTGCCATTTGACCAACATCTTCCATTTCCCCCATCTCCAAGCCCTTGAGCATCCTTGGTTTTCCATACCTTTGCCACATGAAAGAATTGTAATGCACCCTCTAAGGTTTTTTTCCTGGGTGCAAGTACTTGATTCAGGACTTTACAGCTGATAGAAGGAGGAAAATTTGGCTTTCTGTCTTTCTTTTTCTTTTCACTTTCAAATGTATGAGATTGATGATCCACTACCATCCTGCTGATGATGCAGGATAAATGAGAATAATCAACTCAAGTTATGACTTCAGAGAAAATGGAAGAAAAACCGGAAAGATGGAGAAAGAATCAGTTAAAAACTTTTCACATGCCACACAGCAAAGGGCAACTGTGAAACTGGAGGAAATATTCACAGACCATACACCTAATAAATCATTAGTACCCAAAATGTGTAAGAAAGACCTACAACTCTATAGCAACAAAACAACTTAGCTAGAAAATGGACAAAAGACTCAAATAGACATTTCTGAAAAGAATAACTATGATAGACGTTCAATTTTATTCTACTACATATTTATATGTATTTCCAGTTTTCTCAGCACCATTTATTGAAGAGGCTATCTTTTCTCCAATTATGTTTATGGCACCCTTGTCCAGTGTGAGATAACTGTATCTATGTGGCTTTGTCTCTGTGTCTTCTCTTCTGTTCCATTGTTCTTCATGTCTGTTTTGGTGCCATTTTTGTTACTATAGCTCTGTAGTATAATTTAAAGTCTGGTATTGTGATGCCTCCTGTGTGGCTTTTCTCGCTAAGGATTGCTTTGGCTATACTGGACCTCAGTTTTCCAAATGAATTTCATGACTGATTTTTCTAACCAAAGTCAGAATGTTCTCTCTGATATGTGGATGCTAACCACAACAAGGGGGAAGAAGACTAGAAAGTCACTGGATTAGACAAAGATGTATGAAGGGAAGGAAGGGGGTTGGCAATAGGAAAGACAGTAGAATGAATCAGACATAACACTCTTATCCATATATATGAATACATAACCAATGTAACTCCATATTGTATACATCCACAATAATGGGATCATACTTGGAACAAGTTATACTTATTTTATGAATGTATACTATGTCAAAATATTCTCTAAATAAAAGAAAAACTCTCATGGGAAATAAAAAAGAATACATATGAATGGCTAATAAGAGTATGAAAAGATGCTCAAAGATGAAAAGATCACTACTCAGGGAAATACAAATCAAAACTATAGTGAGATGTCATCTCATACCCTTAGGATGGCTGTCATCAAAAACAAGAAAACAAAAAATAATAAGTGACAGCAAGGATCCAGAGAACTGGAACCCTTGTATACTATTCGTGGGATTGGTTGGTCAGCATAGCCGTTATGGAAAACAGCTTGGGGTTTCCTCAAAAAATTAAAAATGCAACTACCATATGATCCAGCAATCCCACTTCTGAGTATATAGTCGCAAGAATTGAAATTAGGATTTTGAAGAGCTATCTGCACTCACATATTCATTACAGCATTAGTCACAATAGTGAAGATACAGAAACAAAGCTGAAAGTTTCATCAACAGTTAAAGAAAATGTGATAATGAATTATTGTCTCGGAAAAGTAAGAAATCCTGCCATCTGGCAGTGTAGATGAACCTGAAGGATACTGTGCTAAGTGATATAAGTCAGTCAAAAAAAGGTCAAATACTGCATGATTACCCTAATACTTGAGATCTAAAATAGTCAAATTCATGGGAATGGAGAATAGAATGATGGTTGCCACGGAGGGGGCAGAAATGGAGAGTTGCTGTTCAACAGGTATAAAGTCCAATTATAAAAGATGAATCAGTTCTAGAGACATACTGTACAACACAGTGCCTGTAGGCAGCAGCAGGGTATTGTGCACATGTTCAGAGGGGGGAGAGAAAGAAGCATGATCCCAGCTACTCAGGAAGCTGAAGCTGGATCAATTGAGCCTGGGAGTTCAAGACCACACTGAGCAAATGGGGTAGACCCTGCTTCTTAAAACAAAACAACAACAAGTCAAACAAAAAATTTAGGAGTTTATATTGCATGTCAAATGTCTTACTATAACACACCAAAAATTACTACATTCAAGAATAAAATTAATTTATGGGTTTGCAGATATAGTCATTGTTCTCCCCTAAGGACTGAATTGAATTTATTATTTTATTAAACATATTTATATCTAAGTTCATAATTAAAGTTATTCTGTAATTGTTTTATATAAAGGTTATGCCAGGTGTTGCAATGAATTGGTTATTTTTTCTTATTTCTGATGTGTAGTAAAGCTTGCCTATAAATCTATTTGGCTATTGAACTTTTGTGCTGGCACATGTGACTGAGGCTTAAATTCCATTAAGGTCAAGGTTATTAGCTTATGTAAGCATTCTCAGAATTTTATTTTTCTTTAAAAATTAATTTTGATAATAGTATTTCTTAAATATAAACTTTTTGAGATTTATGTCATAATCTTTTTTATATATGAGAAAAAATGAGGCTTAAAAATAAACTGGACATACTGTATGGTAGTTCCTCAAAAGATTAAAAATAGATTTACCATATGAGCCAGCAATTCTCTGTATATACCCAGGAAAACTGAGAGCAGTGACTTTGAATAGATATTTGTAGACCCGTGTTCATAGCAGCATTATTTGTAATAGCCAAAAGGTGGAAGCAACCCAATTCCCATCAGGAGATGAATAAACAAAATGTGTGTGTGTGTGTGTGTGTATGTGTATGTGCGCGCCTAATGTTTTTGCTGATTTAAGGATGCTGGTTCATAATGTGGTTGGGGTGCATGGGAGGATCAGATGAACTCCAATGAACTCAAAGGGGATGGAGGGGAAGAGAGGGGACATGGAGGTAGGAAAGACTGTGAATAAAATGGACATTATTATCCTAAGTACATACATGAATACATGAATGGTATGACCCTACTTTGCGTACAACCAGAGATATGAACAATTTGCTCTACATGTGTAATAAGAATTGTAATGCGTTCTGCTGTCATATATAACAATTTTTTTTTAAGAAAAGCATCTTGGGAAAAATCTGGTATTTCCATAAAAGCATCATGCAATCTTCAATGGGTTTTGTTGCATGCCCTCTAAGATGTGGATTTGTTTTTATTTGGAGCAGTGAGGGAAGGGGTATCATAATCTTCTTAGGCCCTTTGGGTCTGCAAAATGAGGTTTATAGATTTGGCATGCAAACACTGGATGCTGTGCAATATTTAGTGTATTTTGACAGTGAACACATTCGTTATTTATCTGGACTCAAATTGAATTGGGTGTTCTGTATCTTGTCTGGAACCCCTATTCTGAGGACTTAATTCAGCCTTACTGACAAGGGTTAGAAAACATGTGTGGACCCACCATGAGAGTCAGGACAGGTGTCCCACCTGAAGCCAGCACATGCTTACGACACAGGGAGAATTTAAACCCAGGTCTCTTACTCCATGAAAGGCCAAAGGGGAGAGAAGTATATTTTCCTTTGAGGGAATCATTTAAGAGAAGGCTTGTGAACAGTTGAAATCATGAGAAGTGCAAACTCTGTTTTAGCTCTATTCATGAAGGGTGGAGGGCAGGGGCTTGAAGTCCAAGGCAACTCTGGATTGGTTGTCTCTGGATTGGTCCTTATCCAAATGGTGGACCACAGTCTAGAATGTTGGAGCCCTCAACTGAGCTAGAGCTGGTTTCCTCAGAATTGTGAGCAGAAAGGCCACTCATGGCACAGTGAGGAGCCCCTGGTGCAGTTGCACTGTTGAGGGGAGGGCTCCTGTCCCCTTCCTGACTCAGCTGTCCCAGGAAGCTGCCGTTAGACAGTGGATCTGTGTTACTTAGACTTCGAGGTGCTATAGAACAATGGGCACTTTCTCAGTTGGCTGCTTTCTCTAAGAAATATCTTCAGGCTAATATTTAACTGGGAAAGGAATTACGAATTTCAAATCCATTTGCCAAGAGACGCAGATGGCCACAAGTGTTCAGGAACATAAACCAGGCACAGAAGAGGGACAGGACCAATCCTACAGTATCCTTATTTATCAAACTGAAATATTTTGTACATACAGATGTGAATCTGTTCTCTTAATTTAGGAAAAATCAGTAGGGCTTCTCATCAAACAAGCATTTGAAAAATAAAACCAGTTCCCTGAAGCATTTGGGATAGCAGCCATCTTAACCCAGTCATGACCCAGAGCCGGGCCAAAATACATCAGGAGAGGTCAAAAGAGACTTCAGGAATTTGAACTTACAGCTGTTTAGTCCATTAAAAGAACATACATATGTGGTTTTTGAATTTTCCTTTTTTGGGGGGGAATACCAGGGATTGAACTCAGGAGGACTTGACCTCTAGGACACATTCCCAGCCCTATTTTGTATTTTATTTAGAGACATGGTGGAGTTGCTTAGTGGAGTTGCTTAGCACCTTGTTTTTACTGAGTGAGGCTGGCTTTGAACTCGCGATCCTCCTGTCTCAGCCTCTTGAGCTGCTGGGATTACAAGCATGTGTTCCTGTGCCCAGCTCCTTATTTCCTTTTTTCAAATTATACACATTCTCAAAAAAAATAGCCAATCAAGGGATTTATTATAAGGGGTGAGAATAAATTTAATAGTAAAGAAGGCGTTACACCATTTTTTCCCCCTGTCCTGAAAAACATGCTGCTAGGTCAGGTTCTGATAGAACCAGGTTATGTCAAAAGGAGGTTATCTTTCCCTTACTTCTGTGATTTCCTGGGCTTCCTATGTTGTAAACAGTTGGTACTCTCTGCTGGAATGTGTCCAATGACATTCCTTGTCTATTGTAGAATTCAGAGTTTAACATTTTCATAAGGAAATAAAAGGAGATCCACACTCTGCTCTACCCTATTACAGTCTCTTGTGATATTTTATTTTTTGAAATCCCAAAACGCAAAACTTAAAAAATACTGTTAAAAAAACCAACAGAATATTCAATGTTGAAAAAGTTTTATTACAAATAATGTTAAAAAAAAGAGTCAATGAGTTCAACTTACATTTTAGACTATTTAATAGAAACATTTGTTGCACATGTGGTTTTAGTTTAACATAAACATGTTTCTCTGGGGAAATCGTTAACCTGAGTTGGAAATGAAATCTGAATAGAAGATATTTGAATTCGGAAAAAATAATTTTCCTCAAAATATTAGTAATGATTCCAATTAAGGATTTTGCTAGAAGCTCAGGACTCAGCCCCTGGACAGGAATGAGGGAAAACTCCTTGTAGGTCGAAAGCTGTGTTGAGGTCATAAGACTGCACCTGTTGGCCTTTAATCAGGGTGAGCTTCCTCAAACACCCCCGGAACGAGGCCCGGCTGCTCAGGCAGTTTTGCTTGACATTAGCTGTTACAGAAAGGCAAAAAGACACATCCTGTTTAATTTTGTGGAATGAGATAGGAACAAAAATAATTTCAAGTGTGTTCTCCATCAAAACCAGAAGGATATTTTTCCACATGTCCCTGGAGTGACGAGCAAAAGTCACAGAAAACTTGTAATATGTAGTAATTTTAAGGCACAGTTGTGAATTTTTTAAATATTTTTTTTTAGTTGTTGATGGGCCTTTATTTTATTCATTTATTTATATGTGGTGCTGAGAATCAAACCCAGTGCCTCACACATGCTAGGAAAGAGCTCTACCACTGAGCCAGAATATCAGCCCCAGTTGTGACTTTTATCATACAACAGATGTTCATTATTTGTAATAATTTCTTGAAACATCTGGAATACATACTTCTAAATCCAAAATCTATGTGAAAGGATGAGTCACAGGTTTGTCTCCTAAGATGATTCCCAACTTTGGGAGTCAGTTAAGGTGACTGACCTTAGTAAAAGCATTCATCTTATTTCACACCAGATCCAATGTTCTCAAGGGCTTACTTAATGATTAATTGGTGTTTAGATTCTGTTTGGGTGGGGGTACTGGGATTGAATACAGTGGTGCTTAACCCCTAAGCCACATTCCTAGCCGTTTTTTTTTTTTTTTTTTTTTTAATTTTGAGACAGTGTCTCTCTAAGTGGCTTTGGGCCTTGCTAAGTTGCTGAGGCTGGCTTTGAACTTGTGATCCTCCTGTCTCAGTCTTCTGAGCCACTGGGATTACAGTTATGTATCACCCTGCCTGGCTTAATTTTTAATTTTAATTTGTCCAGAATATTTTAGGTTAGTATTTGTAATAGCTTTTCTAAAATGGAGAAGATTTTGTCACCAAACCAAAACCTCCTCCATAGCATGCTGAAGTAAGACATCCCCAAGTGACCATGCCCCATCATGTGGCTCCGTAGAGCAGGTTTTCATGCTTACCAGGATAGCCACCAACATAGATGGGATTGTTGGTGTCAGCCGAGGTGGACTGGGTGTGTGGACTTTCAGCACTGACTGTATTCCCATCCACTGTCAGAATGACCCGGTGTTTGCTTTTGTTAGCTTGAAGCGTGTGCCATCTTCCATCGCAGAGTGTCTTGGCAGCTCTGGGCTCGTAAGTGGCTGTTATCCTACCAGCACCGTTGTTGACATGAAACAAGAGCTGAAGAAAAGCAACGTTGTGGTGAGATTTTCCAAGTTTAAGGAACACAGGACATTTGTACAAAAATGCTCTTGGAGAGGATAAAGTCATAGGAGTATGTTCAAAGGAGGACTGACCATGAGAAATAATGGTGTTAAAAAATAGCCTCCTTGAGGACTCACACACTATTCTGTTCCCCAAAAGGGTAAAACAGGACTCATACACTGTCCTGTTCCTCCATGGTAACAAGCTAGAGCCACACTGTGCCCTGGGACTAGTGCCCCACTTTCAGGGCACTAGGGGACATTTTCAGGAATTAACAGGCCTACAGAGGCTGTCAGTTGATAACAGCTATGTGGGAACATTTACTAACTCCCCCTGACAAACTGTAGGTAGATGTTTTACAACAGCGAAAAGCCAACAACAGTAAATCTCAGCTCTGCAAACAATGGAGTTGTTATGGGTTGATTGATGTCCAAAATTCATACACTGAAAGTCTCCCTCCAAATGAGACTATATTTGGAAATGGAGGCTTTAAAGGGTGATTAAGTTAAAATGAGATCACTAAGGTAAGACCTTAAGAAGATACACACAGAGGTAAGACCATGAGAAGACCCAGGGAGAAGACAGACAGCTATAAACTAAGGAGAGAGGACCTCAGAAGCAATCAATCCTACTGGCATCTTGGTCTCACACTTGCAGTCTCCAAAACAATGGGAAAATCAATTTTTGAAGACCAAGCAGACTTGGAAAGGAGGAAAGAATTTGAAGTATATTGCTGCAAGGTTCTTATGCTATCTTTGAAGCCACTCAGTATTACTTCAAGGTAGGCCTCGACAAATTAAAGATGTATTTTATAAACCTTGGGAAACCACTAAGAAAAGTTTTAAAAGAACAATAAGCAATAAGTCAATGACAGAAGTAAAATATACAATGCAATAAACAAGTACATTTTTTGAACCTATTGCACTTCTGATAAGTGTTTTTAGATGCCATATAAAAATGTGCAAATAGATACAAAGTTTTTAAACTTCTTTTAAAGTATAGATAAGGGGAAAAGGTGGCTATAAAGTGTAGGGGTTCTCTGTTTGGGATTGGGGTCTCTAAAAAACTTTGTGATTGTGGCATGTTTGGTGGCTAGGAAGTTTCTGTGCAAAGGTACAGAATTCCTGGCTGCTGGAAACTTCCATAGAAAAGACATGGGATGCCTGGCCGCTGTAGCAATGTTCTTCACCAGGGTTTCGACCTTGATCTTAGGTACATAACTCCTGGGAATAAAGGAATTTGCTTGCTTGATAATTACAATGTTTCACCAAGCTCAGGTGCTCCTGGATCTGCCTGCCTAACAGTAACTTCAGACAATGAACTTTCTTGAGAGCTACACAAAGCTCCTAATATTACATATTGTAACTGTAAACTGTAACTGCAAAATAAGCAATCTCACTGATACTCCAGACAATAATGTAGTTATGGTGCTAATGACCTAACGTAACCTATAGGCATAAATAAATGTGGCCACTTGGAGAAAGGCCCACTCTACCTCCTTCCCTGCCTCTGCACCTTGTCTCGATGTATCACCCTTTATTATTATTATTCCTCACAATAAACTGCAGCATAGAGAGGCAGCAAAAATGATATAGAGGCAGTTTTGTTTTGACACGAAATAAGAGGACAGGGGGAGGTGAAGACAAGGGTTAGAAAGGACTTTCCCAGGCCATCCCCACTCCCACTGTAGGATAGACTAGAGACCAAAATCCCAGTGGAGAGTCAGTTAGGGAACACTAGAAATAGCCAGATAAGTCTGGGGGCAACTAAAACAGGAGAAAATTCCAGCATATTACTCCTTCAACAATATGATTTGGGTACAGTGCAGCAGAAATGGTGGCAGATGCATTTAGGTAGAGAAAGGACATGAGAGACTAACCATCCCTGGTTCCCTGGGGCCTAGGTATGGCCTGGCAGAAATTCCCAGGTTCTCATATGTCCCTGGGGAAAGATGGAAAGTGGCTAAAGGTGAAATGACATCAGTGACTGTGGCAACAGGTATTGGAAGCCTGGTCACCAGGGACGCTGGTCAAGCACTCCAGGAGCAAGGGTAAAATTGAGATCCTAAACCATTCCCCAGTTGAGTGCAGGGAGCACAGTGGCTGCCACCTCAAGACCAGGAGTGTGAGCTACACCTCAACTATTGCCAGGGAGAGAGTCACAGAAAACAGAAGGACCATCCGGCTCCCCTGACCCCCCGCTCCCGGTCCCCCACAGCTTCCTGTGCCCAGAAAGCCCATAGGGGAGAGGAAGGGGAGTGAGCACTGGGAGCAACTCTAAAAGAGGCAGAAGAGATGAGAGTACTGTAAATGGTTGAGTTCATTTTGTTCCCAGCGGGAGGGGAACATGAGAGGCTGAGAGACAAGAGCAGAAGACTTAGGGAAAAATATTTTTAGCATCAAAAAAATCAGATTACAGTACATCTATCCAACCCATGGAATGATACTTTGCTATGAGGCATGAACTGTTAATGCACACAACCTAGAAGAAATCAGGCTAAGAAAGCCAAGGTCAAGGGGATGCATGAATTCCTACATGAATTCATTTATATAGCACTTAATAAATAACAGAGATAGACAACAGATTAGTGGTTGCCAGGGGTCAGGGATGTGGGGCAGTGGCTGTGGCTATGGAGAGGTAGCTACGGGAGCCTTGTGACAGTACAATGAAGTGTCTTGCTTGTGGTGATGGTGATGGTTGTGTGACTCATGTGTGAACCACAAGCCACATACACACACACACACACACACACACACACGTTTACCTGTATAACTGGTATAACCGCACAAGCTCTGTGGCTTGCACGGGTGTTGATGTCGTGGTTTTAATGTGGCCCTACAGTTATGCACCATGCTACCCTTGGGGGCCCTGGGTGAAGGGTGCATAGGGACCTCCCTGTACACTTCATTGCAACTTCATATGAATCTGTAATTATTTCCAAGTGAAAAATTGAAAAACTATTAGAAGGGTCAGGGCATCAGGTTGGCACTTACTTCAGGTAAAGCTCAGGGGGAAGAAAGTTCTTCATGTTGTAGTTGCAGTTATACAATAGTTTAATTTCAAACATACAAAATAAATTATTTTAAAACAGCTTTTTAGGATTATCTGTTTTTAAAAATATTAGTGGAGCCTTTCTTAATTTCATTAATGAAGTGGGTAATGGGAAGTTCGGATCTGTTTGTTTCTCAGCTGCTCTGTCTCTGACCCTGGGAGGCAGGGCGACCCCATCAATATGAAGTACCTACCTTGCCACTGACAATCTCTAGGCCAATGGCATCCACTTTGGCACTGCTGATCCCCAGGAGGACACCATTTTCTGAGGAGGTACGAAACTCGAGTGTGATGTTTAAATCTGACCGGACTCTATAGCCTTCTTTGACTGAAAAACACAAGGACAGTACTGAGTCAGGGTTGAGTTCTGTGGGGCCTCGCCTGGCTCAGGCTAAGAGGTGCAGACAGGGCTGGCTGTGCATCTGGCCTGCTGACTTAGGGTCAGGATCTGGCTCCAGCTCCTCCTCGGTATCCAGCTTCTTCCCCACCAGCAAGTCACTCTCACCCAACCCTTTGGGATTGCGCTTTCTCATCTATAAGAGGAAATACTGCTTTTAAAGAAGACTCGCAGTCAGCTGTGACAAGTCAGAACAGAGCTCAAGCAGGCAATCCTTCATCCACAGCATGGGAGCATGTGGCACTGTCCCCTATGGACACATCTTTCTGTGGCAGTCTTTCCCATATGCTGTTGGGGCTTGAGTCCTGTATCCTTTCTTCATTATATTTCCAGGCTCTATCCTTAGTACCAGGTCTATCATCATTGACTGAGTACATGAGACTCTAAACTAGGATTTATAAAAGTGCAGATTGAATTGAATGATTAAAAAAAAAATAAGAAACCAAACCAGGAATATTAGCAATTACAGGCAGTGTCACCATGCTGGAGGCTGAAGGAAAAATGGGAGCACATCTTGTTACCAGTGCCTGGCAGTCAGGGTCCCAGGTGAGCTGAAATCATGGAGGGGCTCCTGAGCCTCGGAGGTGACAGGAAGCACTAAGTGAAGTTATACTCCCTTCCCCCTCCCTATCCAAACTCCTGCTACAACCCCTGGGCACTGAGGATCTAGATACTTCATGTAGCTGATTTTTAATTCAAAGGCCTTTATTAACTCGGGACAATAAATGTGCTTTATGGCTACTTGGTGAGAGTATGGGGAAGCCAGTACCCGCTGTCTGCCCTCTGTCAGGAGTCCAGTCCCGTTAGGCCATCTGCAGCACACAAGACCTGAGGAGGCTTTTACATGAACAGGTGAGACATCAGAAATACCCAGGAACACTGAAGTAAATATGGTCTTCCTGGGCCCTGCCCAGCTGGGTCCTCTCTTGGATCCTTGTCATCTTAGAATATACATCAATCCCTAAGATTTCTTTTGAGACTGTTGATAATACATACCAAGAGCTGCATATCCACTTCCATCAAAGAAAGTTCCTTCTTGGGCCACAGTATAGCACCTGCCTACTGCAAAGGCAGACACTGGGCTGTCCTTGTCCAGCTGTTTGCTGTTAACTGATACCTCACCAATGCAGGCAGGAATGCTGTGGGTGATCTAAACCAAAGGATATGGGAGAGCAAGGATTATAATAAGGCTAGGACAAATTGTTCTGGTACTTCCTTAAATTCATTTCAATAAAACCCATTATAATATTGTCTTTTGGTTTTTAAAACTTAATTACCATAATACTTCACATGAACATTTAACTTAAAGCTGCCATTGGAGTATCTTTGCTAATAATGCAGTGAAAACATTTTCTATTATTTTAGTGAAATATTGTGCAAATCAAGAATGCTGGGTACACTACGTGCAAATACAAATTCGCTGGGTTTTCCTGAGTTATTTTGGGACTAAGTGGCTGTGGAAAGTGAAATGTTCTTAACTAACAAGAGGAAAAGCTGGGTTGGGCTTAAGAGGAATCTGCAATACAAGATCTATGAACGTGATTGAAAAGGTCTGCACCTTGCAGGTGAGTGCCAGGTTCAAACAAGATGATTTAAAGATGATTTAAACTTGAGCTTGTTAAGAATTACATTCTCCTACAAAATTATGTTGTCCTACAAAATAAACAAAACCATAACAAAGGTAACATGGACCTCACGCAGAGAATGTTGCTTACATTTCCAATGTTCCTGGCCCTGTACTGGGAGGGAAGGCCTCCCAGGTACAGCATCCCCTCCACGTCCAGTGTGGTTCCATCTCCCACCATGGTCACCATGGGGGATTCTTGGCCATCAACCGTCATGACGCCTTTTCTTTTAAAGTACTCTGTCTTGACCTACAGCAGAATGAAAACATCCATAATTTTTAAGCAACCTGAGAAACCTTCAACAGATACATGTTTGAAATATATATTCCTTATAGCTGTAATAGCTTGAAAAAAAAAAACCCTAATGGATGGCTTGGATTTTGCAGTTGTTGTTGAGAACAGGCTAAACCTGGCAGAAGATGGGAAGCAGACTGTATATCAGAGAGTGTTACAGAAGCCTGGGTTATTAGAAATAAAATGCCCTGATGGGTGGCTTGGTCTCTACCCCACAGGTGGGCTTTCTTTACTTCTCATGAAGTCGAGAACATTGTTGTACCTCCCGTCCATCCTGCTGATGCTTGCTGAGCATCCATTAGGTGTTGGGTACCGAGCAAGGCTCTGGGGCTGTTTCAGGAAGCAGAAAAAGAGCCCTACCTCCAAGGAGCTTCCATTCTCTGGGGGACATATCAGACACAAGGCAAGCTAGAGAATAGCAGCATTTCCTCCAGGGAAAAGGAGTGAGCACCAGAGATCAATGGAAGAAAGCTCAGAACAGGTAGCCATGAGCCTCCCTAGAACATACCGTGTGCCACTTGCCATCACTGAGCAGCGTGGGGTGAGAGACCTTGGTTCGGCCTTTGCCAAGGTCAAACATGAAATGGAGATAGCCCCCGTGGAGCTGGAGTGTGGCATAGTCCACTTGGTTCTGATGAGCCATGTAGTAAATCAGACCACTGGAGGCAAATGTCCGGATAGTTAGCTGAACCAAGAGCCTGGAGGAGAACAAGAGCTCAGCATCAGAAAGACAGAGGCTGTTCTTAAAAGTTTTAAAATCACCTTGAGGGGAGAACCCAATCATTGTTTTGGCATCCATACTTAACATCTCAAGAGTGAGAGGCATTTGCTCCTTTATCCACTTGTGCATCCATTCATTTAATTGATAGTTACTGATCCCTGTCTGCTAGGAACTGTTCTAGGAGGAAGCAGTAACAAGGGGGAGGCTCCTTCTGTCATGAAATTAATGCCAGAAACGTATGAGAGTCCTAACCAGGTCACAGAGAGGCTGACTGGGGACTGTGTTGGGCAGTTAGGAGGAAGCTCTGACAAGATGGCATTTCAGTTGAGATCTGAATGACAAAAAGGAGCAAGACCTGTCACAGCTAGGTAGGAAAATCTTTGATCTGTTTTTAAAAAATACAGTGTGCTTTAAAATAAGGGGTTTGATATGGTCGACAGTCCAGAATTTCCACCTGGGGCAGGCTGGGAGCTGGAGCTACTGCAAGAGGACTAGAAGGTTATACCCGGGCAGGTCTCCTTCAAAAGGACACATGTCACCACGTCTCCCTGATCCACCTGAAAGTGAGACATCTCAGAGGGTCTTTAGAATAAGACCTAGCCTGGTGCAGTGGTGCACACCTGCAGCTTGGGAGGCTGAGGCAGGAGGATTGAGAGTTCAAAGCCAGCCTCAACAACTTAGCAAGGTCCTAAGCAATTCAGTGAGTCCCTGTCTCTAAATAAAATATAAAAAATGGCAGGGATATGGCTCAGTATTCCTGGTATCAAAAAAAAAAAAAAAAGAACACTACTTACCTCCTTCTGACAGCTGACTGATTAAAAGGCAACATCAAGTGGCTGCTTTGTGAGAGGCCAAACTGGTAAGCACCAGGCACGTAACCTGGAGCAATGTCCACTGCACACTGTTCCTGCAAGAGACACAGAAGGACACTCAGCCACAGCTGCTAGGATATTAACACAGATGTATTCTTTCAGGGAAAAAAAAAATCTCTGAGAAGATATTGCACCCAAATAGGAGCAAGCACCAGCGTGTCTGCACAGGTTTAAATCTTTAGTTGAAATAACACTTGACAGCCCCTTTCTCTGAGCATGTGATTAGAACCTCTTTCATCTTCATCCACCCAAGTTCACTGGCCTTTATAGTGACACTCGAGTCCCTCCAATCATCTTCATCAAGCCCAGGGGGCAAAGGCCTTGCTGTCCCTCTTTAGTCTCTATGGATGACCCTGAAGGTGACTGTGGCCAGCACAGTTCCGGGAGAGGACTTATGGGGCCTTGAGTTTAAATAGTGGGGTTAGAAGGACTCCTAGAACTGGGGTGCCCAGGGAGGGTGCCTGGACAGGTACTGGCTGCCTCACAGTGCTTCATCTTAACCCCAAATCAAGAGAAGCCCAGTATGTCAGTTTTGCATCTTGGGATTGGCAGGTATAACCAAGAATACTGCCCTGAACTCTAACGGGCCCTGCTTAGAAGGTACTGCATTTTGGATAACTGGGTCATCTTCTAAATTATTAAAGTACATCTTGCCAACCAAAGAAATAGAGAAATCAGGAAGGGAGAAAGTGAAAAGAACAACAACTGGCTTTTCCCCAATGAATCAAGTCTCTGTTTTTTTCCTTAAGCAACAATGATGTATACAGTGGCTTATATTAAGTACTTATTTTCCCGTTTCCCCAACTACATCTAAAGTGATATCGAGTCATTATAGAAATGCTGCCCAAAGAACTTGCTATCTATGTCAGCCCAGTCAGGTTGCCTGCGCCTTCTGACCTGCAGCCAAAAACACGGGTGGTGTCACCTCTAGGTTGGCTCAGAGCACCCTTCTCCACCTGTTCTCTGTTCTGCTGTTTTTTTAAAAAGTTTTAAAATCACCTCGAGGGGAGAACCCAATCACAGGAAGGATGATCCCTGGGAGTCACTTTCCCAGGCTCCTTTGACAAATGGCTTCCAGATGTTCTGCCATTGAGAGGCGCTGCCTGGAGACTACAAGGCAGACAGAGGAGACGCTGGAGCATTTTCCCCTCCCTACCATCTTCAGGTGCCCTCCCTTAGGCTCAGTTCCCACCAGGTGTCCCAAGCTCCTGGGGGCTGGGGACGACCTCCTCCTCTTGCTTCATGGTTCCAGTTCCAGCTTTCCCAACATCTTTATGACCGAGTCCCATCTTTATTTCCCCTGGCGTGTGCTCTCTCTGACTGGACCTGGCTGATACTATTAAAAAAAAAAAATCACTCTTACAGGATGTGGTAGAGTTGAGGGCTCTGGCAGGAACTCACTGTCCTCTCCATGAAGGGCCAGCTTGGGCCTTTCTGAAAGCAAGCAGGTGTCCAAGTCTGCTTGTTCATGGCCAACTGCACGGGTGAAATCCAAAAGTCTACATACAAACAAGAAATGGTCAAAATTAAGATACTACAGACCAAAACAGGAACCCCCGTCAATTGATTACTGTGCAATTAAACCATTAATATATTTCTCACAGAGTAACCACACTGACCATCCTTCACAGTGATGAATCATTGACACGGACCATCTTATACATCGTCTTGTTTCTTTCTTCTGCTTGAAGTGAGGATCTACCCCCTACCCCATTCCCACCTTGGAGACCTGTTCATTCCTGAGCATCCCTCAATTCAGTCACCTCCTCCTGCAGTCTTGGCTGGGATGCCTCAGGACAAAGTTCTGTCTCTGGGTCCCACAGTGCTGCACAGTGGCCTCCACTAAACACTGACTCCTCGTTTGAAGGTTTCCCTTGCCAGGTGGTCATGAGCTACATTTGTCACGTGTCCCTTTACTCTGCAGCTCTAGCAGCGTGTTCTGTGTCTGCCTGGATCCCTCTGGAACTGCTCCAGGACATGGCCATGAAACACAGAGAAATGCTTCTGTCCTATCAAGTCCACAACCTGGTGGCTTTCAGGAGCATGGCAATGCCTGATGAATGAGTCAATGAATGAGCAGCCACTGAGTGAGTAATGTTCTAACTGTAAAAACTACAGAACCAAGGCTCTGAGACTGTAACTGGGAGAAGCCAATGTGGTGTTTTACTCTTACCAATTCCAGGGACTCCTAAGAGTTAACTCTCCGGGTGATAACATTGTGACTATGAAAGATCCCAGTCCTTTCACACAAGGCAAGGTAGAGGCTCAACCAGGTCAGAGTCCTGTCTCCTGATGCTCAGTGTGCTCAGTTTCTGTTCTAATCAGCAGCAGACCAAGGTAGAGAGCAAGTGAGAAGGAACTACTCATGGGCACATGCTAATTCTTTTCTTCACCACAAGCTCCACATAGGGAATGAAGACTCCCAGTTCTTAATTACATAAAATTGTGTAGGGGGAGACATCAATAATCTGAAGCTATAGTAGCTCTGTTGTAAAAGGCTCCTTCAAAGCAGTGCAATCAATACAAGAAATTTGCATCACAAAATCTCTGTTCTTTCAAATTCACAGTGAAAATTTATGTTAACCTTAGCTAACCTTATGTTAACCTCGACAAACTCATGGGGCTAATGTTCAATGACTTTTTAATGAACTATGTATGATCACATCTGTCCATCATTCTAATCCAATAAAATCCATTTTGGAGGAGGATGTTTGTGATAGAACAACAGGGTTCATTTGTTATTAAGAACTTGCAGTATTCTAGGCAATCTCAAAGAGCAAAATTAGATTCAAGCTCAGAGTCTCAGTTTTCCAGCATGGGATGGGCAGATACAACAAAGAAAAGTGTCCTAAGCTCAAACATGGGACCTGCTTTAGAAGGTACTGCCCAGTTATACTTACTCCATGTTAAAGATCAGGTTTTTAATACAGCCCTGGAATGATTTCCTCATTTTGAGCATCGGTATCTCCTCATCCTCAGGAATCCCTCCTATGTATAGGTTGGATATGTTTATTGTCTTGCTCTCTGCCAGAGCACTCAATTTCAATTCTACAGGACTGGTCTCATCCAACTGGACAGTGATAATTCTAAAAGAACAAAGGAGAAAATAAAATGATTCAAACTTAATAAAATCTGGCTCCATTTAAATGTATAATTCCAGCAAGCTCTTCCCAAATAATAAATTTCCTCCGAAATAAATTGTAATACAATATTGTGTGCTAAAAAAGGTGAATCTTGAAAATTAAAGCTTACAATTCTCCAGAAATGAATGAAATGCTATTAAATACTGAATTTGATTGCTTTTTAGTGAATACTTACTTTTTTTTTTTAACTTTTCTATCTATGATAAAAATGTTTTTTTTTTTCACTTGCTTTATGTTTTTTATTTTGCTTTTTTTTAAAGTTTTTATTGTTGGTTGTTCAAAAACATTACATAGTTCTTGACATATCATATTTCACACTTTGATTCAAGTGGGTTATGAACTCCCATTTTTACCCCATATACAGATTGCAGAATCACATCAGTTACACATCCATTGATTTACATATTGCCATACTAGTGTCTGTTGTGTTCTGCTGCCTTTCTTATCCTCTACTATCCCCCCTCCCCTCCCCTCCCCTCTTCTCTCTCTGCCCCCTCTACTGACATTCATTTGTCCCCCTTGTATTATTTTTCCCTTTCCCCTCACTTCCTCTTGTATGTACTTTTGTATAACTCTGAGGGTCTCCTTCCATTTCCATGCAATTTCCCTTCTCTCTCCCTTTCCCTCCCACCTCTCATCCCTGTTTAATGTTAATCTTCTTCTCATGCTCTTCGACCCTACTCTGTTCTTAGTTACTCTCCTTATATCAAAGAAGACATTTGGCATTTGTTTTTTAGGGATTGGCTAGCTTCACTTAGCATAATCTGCTCTAATGCCATCCATTTCCCTGTAAATTCTATGATTTTGTCATTTTTTAATGCAGAGTAATACTCCATTGTGTATAAATGCCACATTTTTTTTATCCATTCATCTATTGAAGGGCATCAAACCCATGGTCTTCCATTCTGCGGGAATTACCCAGGAATGTTGATATAATACTATTACTCAATAGTAATGACACAGTCTACTAATACTATATTTCCTGCTGCAGAATTAATCCAATGTAAAAGTTTATATTGGGCCTCAGTCAAGGGCAAGGTGAAGGTTGATCATATATGAATATTCCACAAGTATCTCACTGAAAAGCAAATGAAACTGATTCCAAGGAAGTATTCAAGCAAGTTTCTAGAATTATTCTAAAGTGATAAAAAATTATGATTGTTAACAATGATGTAATATTAATTATCTCATTGATTGAACTGCACAGGGTCCCCTAACAACATAGCTTTTATCCTCCTGAAGCAAATGCCTTGCCGTGCTACAGTACCTCCGATTCCTAACCAAGGAGATGGAATGCTCTTGGCCGTCGCCATAGGTGCCCGTGGGAGCATGCAAGAGAGCCTTCCTTAAGCTGGTTCCATCCCCAGAACTCACATGTACTTCAATGTGGCCTTCAACCAGCATGATGGAAAAGAAGGGCTGGGGAGATGGCAAACAAAAGGCATTACTAGAATACATACCCATACAAAATGCATTACTAGAAAATTAACATTTTCATCTTACGCAGATAATGTAGGAATAGCAATAGCAAACAAACAATTTCCCAAGAATCTCACCATCTTTCACAACTACTTTAAAGTTTTTATATTACTCTCTAATCCTAGTTAATATAATTTATACTCAGCATTATGCTATCATCACTAACCATGTCAAAGATTTATTTTCACATAACCTCAGACTTGGTATTTATTGCTACATAATGTACAAACAAGTTGAGATATTATGATTTGTATTTTTAGTAATGAAACTTTTAAGCCATTGCTAATTTTTTATTATCATACATGGGAACATTTAATTAAGATCTTTTTTTTTTGCCTTCTAATATTTCTACAAGTGACATTAAGAAGTTGAAGGGTTTGAAAATGTTTAAAATTCTTTTGCTGCATTGAAAAGAGGTGTAACAATTTGTGAAGCCATCAGCAGAACTGGAATGTGAGCATTTAAGTGTACTTTACTAGCACTACAGGATGCCATTTCTTTATGTAAGAAAACTTTGAATTGCAAGTAACCCTATGAAGATCAGTGGAGAAAAAGAAGAGTTTGGCAGTTCCTCAAAGAGTAAAACACAGAATTACTGCATGACCTGAAATTCCACTCATGAGTATAGACCTAGAAGAAATGAAAACAGGAACTTAAACAATTATATGTATAAGTTCACGGTAGTATTATTCATAACAGCCAAAGAGCAGAAATAACCCAATGTTCATCAATGAACTAAGTGATGAACAGTGGGGTATACACACAGAGAAATGCTATTCAGCTGTAAACAAGAGTGGAGAAACCTTGAAAACACACTAAGTAAAAACACAAAAGATCTCATCATGTGTGATTTTATTTGCATAAAATATCCAGAACAGGTAGAGTCCATCCATAGAGAAAGAGAGAAGACCAGTGGTTGTCTGGGGTGGGTGAGATGAGAAGTACCTCCTAACTTACCAAAGGTGATGGAAATATCTGGAACTAGACAGAGGAGGTGGTTTCCCTAACACTGTCAATGCACTCAGTTGTAGTGAATTTGTTCACTTGAAAATAGTTAGTTTTAGCTTATATTAACTTTACCTCCATTAAAAAATATTGATTGGTGAAGTCCACACACCAATCTCAAGTCATCATCAGTCCTTCATTCAGTGGCTCATACCATGTTTGGGGTCTGCAGACTTGTGTTCCAGTCCTGGCTCTGACACCTAACAGCTTTGGTTAGGTTAATTAGGCTTTCTAAACTTTTTCTTTTTTTGTACCAGGGATTGAACCCAGGGGCACTTGACCATTAAGCCGCATCCCCAGCCCTATTTTGTATTTTATTTAGAGACAGGGTCTCACTGAGTTGCTTAGTGCCTTGCTTTTGCTGAGGCTGGCTTAGAACACTTGATCTTCCTGCCTCAGCCTCCCGAGCCACTGGGATTACAGGTGTGCGCTACTTAAACTAATTTACTCAGTAAAATAGAAGGAAATAGCATCTACCTTGCACAGTAGAGCAGGTGTGTGGGTTCGAATTCATTAAGATGACATATTAATATTCTTAATGTCTCTTCCAATTAGATGCCACACAAGTTTGAGCAGAAGATAGGGTAAAATATCTCCTATGCTCTTGAAAAGGAATAAAAATATGGAAAACCATCATCCCCTCCCACTGCTAGTCCCTGTGTTCATCACAAGCCACATTCCTCTTTCTGTCCCCTAAAGATAATTTTGATCCAAATAGAATGTAAGTACTTTCTGTTTTAGCCTTAGAATGAAGAGTAACAACCACAACATATGGAAGAAAACTTGGTACGTGCCATCTGGAGTAGCTTTAATTAGAGGTAGGCAGCAAATACCTTTTTTCTCAGTTACTAGACATGGAAGATGGATTATGCAATACACGAAATCACCGATTCCTAAGAGAGAGATGTTCAGTGGTTGTAACTTTCACTTATTGAGAGTGAATATGTGTAAAGAACTGGGATCTAGCTATAATACATGTTTATGAGTCAGAAATTTTCTATTAGATGTTTCCAGAAGTCATGTCCTTCCTAAGCACCGAGGCTACTCACCACATGTGCCTGACGTCGATTCTGCTTCTCTGCATCCCTGCCAAGGGCAGCCAGGATGATGCCACTGTTGTTCTGGGTGGCAAATGTGGCCAGCAATTCTGATTCTGGTGACAAAGACGTGGGTGGCAACTCCACATAGCCGCCTCTCAGGAAGCTAACACTCTGGATAGGCTGGTCACAGAGGGGAAAGAACACAGTAAGTTCCCACGTGCAGGCTGAGGGTTCTGCCCACTTCCGTCCCATCTCTTTTCTATCCAGCCGATGGGCTGAGATCTAGTTACATCAGCATGTTGATAAACCAAGGACCATTTATAGAAATGCATTCCAATACGGATGAAAATGTTTCCCACCTCCAACCTACAGCCTTTTCTCACTCCATAGGAATTTCTGAGCAAATCAAAGGTTGATCTGGATATTTCCAGGTTCCTGATACAGCCCATATAGCTTTTGCTGGTGATACCTTTCCTAGAGGGAAGGACAAAAGAACAAATGCAATGAAGTTAGGTTTTATAATTCCATTTTTGAAAGGCAGAATAGAAAATGGGCCTACGTACATAGAAAACCTGTTCCAGACATCACGGCAGAAGTGTGTAGGCCTTCCTATAAGAACCAACACCTCCTAAGGACTGGAGCAAGGATTGAATTTAGTCAGTTTGGCTACATGGTGGCTACCTACGTAAAGAAATATGTTCACTATTTTAAGGGAAACCCTTGTAGCCATTACAATTTAAACATACTCATTAATACACAGGCAGGTTTTTTTTTTTAAATTTTGTTTGTTGTTTTTAGATATTCATGACAGTTGAGTGTATTTTGATATATTTTACATACATGGAGTAACTTATTTAAGAAAGGTCAAGCACCATCATGAGGAAGTTATAGCACAGAGATGGCAAACCAGTCTCTACACAGAGTAGAACCCGGGGGCAAGTGTAGGTAAAGTGACTTCCTAGGATCTGATGGTGAGAGAAGTCACTGGCTACTGTCTTTATTTCATATTCAGGAACTTTGTCCCAAAGAAAATAACTACATTTGGAAAAGTTTGGGGATTATCCAAATCCTTATTAATTAGCCTCCAAGTCAAACCATATGTATCATAACAGAAGTTGCCATACTCCTGGTTAGGGTCAGGCTCTCCTTTCCAAAATATGAGGACCCCTGAATATCTCTGAGCGTACTCTTGGGCGTTAGCTAATCGCATAAGAGTCTGCAGTAACATGCTTTCCATGTTTCCCCTCATTGTTTTTCTCCATGGTGAGCAACCAGCTGTGGATCGTTTAGCAACAACATGATTTGGGTGAATACTTCAAGCCTTGTGGGTCTCAGTTTCTTCCCATGTAAATGAAGAAGCTGGTCTTGATGATCCCAAGTCCTTTCTACCATGAACATTTGTGATTTGGGCTTCTGTCCTTTTCTCCAGTGTCTACACTATGTGACATATAGGCAGAGTGCAAATGAACTATGACACAGCTGTGGCTATAGAAATATGCCCCTGTACCCCAGTCTCACAATGGCAGGGAATGAGATCTAGGATCGGATCAGGAGACGGGCTTCTAGTCCTGGCTCTGTCTTGATGGGGAGCTGAGACATGGCAAGGGACTGACTTCCCTAAAGTTTAGATGTATTCATTTTGAAGACCCCGTGACTGTGGTTCCAAAATATCCTCTTTGGAACTTTCAGAGATTTCTTGCATAGGGAAGGAGGAAGTGAAGACGTGGATCTGGGCCACTTAGCCATTATAATTGGAATGGCTATATTGCTGTGTGTCAGGTTCTGTGAAAGAACTTGACCTACAAGATAGGCACTGCAGTTTGAATCTTATATTACCTCTACTGGCTGGAAGTTGAAGGCAGGGTCACCAGCCTGTTGCACTACTGTGAAGTGGCAGAACCTTTAAGAGGTAAGGCCTAATGGAAGGCACTTAGGTGATTAAGGGTGTGCTCCTGCAGAGGACATTGGGACCCCAGCCATTTCTCTTTCCTTTGCCTCCCAGCTTCCATGAGGTGAGCATCTTTGTTCCACTATGTGTTTCCTGCTAAGATGCCTTGCTTCACCAGAAATCCAAAAGCAATAGCCTAACCAATCATGGACTAAAGCCTCTAAAACTGTAAGCCAAAATAAATCTTTCCTCCTTTAAAGTCAATTATCTCAGTTATTTTGTCACAGCTATGGAAAGCTGACTAACACAACAGGGTACAAGGCATAATAGGGCTAGGAATGTAGATTAGAGAACCACTGGGCTGTGGGATCCAGTTTGGACATCTGATGACCCCAGTCCTGGCCTTGACTGCAGGCCTTTCACATGTGACTTTTTTTTTTAATAGTGTGAATAAAACTTAGAACTTAATTTATACATTTCAAAGCTATAAAACTGAAGACAAAGAACCACAAAAGTTTATGTAAATCATTCAAGTTGCAAAGTTAAGCACAAATCAGTGTTAGAAAAGGATCCTAATGTTCCCTCCTTTGTTCATCCAAATTCCTAATGGTCTTTCAACAGTCACATACATCTTTCACTATAATCGCACAAAGGGGGACAGATTCCAGATAAGTTGATGGAAAGCATGTTTTGTTTTGTTTTTAATAACTTCTTTTTATTGGTGCATTATAATTATACATGATAGTGGTATTCATTATGCTGTGTTCCTACATGCACATAGTTTCATCATTCTCAATTCCTATATCCTCTCTTTCCCTCCCTTCCTCCCTCCCCATGATCTGCTTATTCTGCTTTACTGATTTTTCTTTTGTTATTATTATTATATTATTTTAATGAGTATATTGTATATATATATATGTATATATATGAGATTCACTGTGGTATATTTGAACATGGACATAGCATAATTTGGTAGATTTCATTTCCTAGTACTTCCCTGTGCCCTCTGTTCTTACCTCCCTTCCTCTACTTGATTGATCTCATGAAACTGCTCCTTTTTCAAATGCTTTCCCTTGCACCCAGTCTCCACATATGAAAGAAAACCTGGGAACCTTGATTTTCTGGCTTTGGCTTATTTCACTCAGCATATGTTCTCCAGTTCTATCCGTTTACCACAAATATTACAATTTTATCCTTTATGGCTGAGTAAAACGCCATTGTGTATACATACCACATTTTCTTTATCCACTCATCTGTTCATGGGCCCCTAGGCTGGTTTCATATTTAAAAACATTTTTTTTGGCTTTAAAGAGATTATACTACTCTTTAAAACTCGATAGAGGAGTATGGAGTGTGACAGAAAGTGGAGTGTTTCCATATACTGCATAGTTAACAATTTTTAGATGTACTAAAGGCAATAAGTAGAGAATCATTACATATTTTGCAGAAGGCTTGCTTTACTTCCCAACTAATGTGGTATAGAGTACTTCAGATAAAAAAATGGGTTATATAGGTTGAGTTGTGTTCCCCCAAAAGATGCAGCAGTCTTAACCCCCAATATCTGTGAATGTGACCTTATTTGGAAGCAGGATCTGTGCAGAGGTAACCAAGTTAAGATGAGGCCATTAGGGTAGGTCATGATTCAATAAGACTATTGTGCCACTACGAAGGAGCAATTGGACACACAGGACACAGCAGAGGGAAGATGATGTGAAGTCATAGGTAAGATGGCATCTATAAGCTAAGGAGTGCCGGAAGCTACCAGAGTGAGGAGAATAGAACAGATCTGCTTCCGATGACTTTTGCAATCCTGGCCACACCTAGATTTCAGACTTATACCCTCCAGAACTGGGACAGAGTAAGTGTGTACTGTTTCAGCCACATAATTTGTGTTACTCTGTTATAGCAGCTCGGAAAACTAATGTGGTCGGGAATTAGGGACACAAAAATTCTGCAGTTTAATATCATACCTTACAACTCTTGACCAAGGTACTCCGCCTACATAAATCAGGTCCTTTTCTAGTCGATTGAGATCAGAAGATGGTCCTGGAGTTTCCCCTTGCTTGGTCTCCTTATCACTAGTGTCATATGCATCAATAACAGCTAGGAGTCCTAAAGGGAGATTAAAAGGAAGAGATAAATTAAAAATTGCTTTCTTCAGTAAAGTAAAATGCAAACTTCGCTAAACAAATTGATTTACAAAGACATTCTTGAATTCTGCAAACCTGACCAGCTTCTTGACTATTAAATGACAAGAGAAAATCCTTTTTATGAAGGTCAACAAATCCAGAATACATACTTCTAGATGATGGCAGTAGATAGGTGGAAGAAAATAGAATTGCCTGGATTCTTAATTTCAATCCAGCATTTAATGTGAAATAAGGAAACCACAAACTGAATTATCTTATTCTTTCAACAATATGAGTCTCCTCTTGCTTAGCATTCCAAGGACAAGAATGGCTTTCAATTAGAGTGGCATTCAAGGATGTAGTCATTCCCCAGTGGGGTTAAGGTGATGGGCAGGAAAATCACTCAAGTATACCCAGGAAACTAACATAGAGTAAAGACTGCTGACTTTGGAAAGACGTTTATTCTTATGTGAGTGACCAGTATCAGGTGAGTGCATCCATGTACCTACCTTGCTTCCGGTTTCGCTGGAAGGCAATTTTGTACCAGCTTCCATTGTTATACCGTCGGTCTGTCATAAGAACAAGAGGTCCTGAACCCAGGTCAACTGCAACTTTAACTCTACCCTGGACCAGCTCGATGGACAAGAAGTCTTTCTGTAAGGAAGAGAACAGAATTCCTGAGAGCCATGTCTTTATCCCCAAACTTCCTTTCCCTTCAAGTTAGGTGTGGTGAACACCTTCTAAAGTCAAACCAGAAAGACTGGATCTCTTCCCATAGCTAGAAGTCTACTCTACAAAACTAAAAAATGTCCATCATGGCTTCCTAGAACACTCCCCAAATATTAATGAACACTATTCACTGCTATCAAAATCCACAATTCAATAAGAGATCTGGATTCTTTGTGACTTTTTCATTTAAAATGACAAATGGGCCAGTTCTAAAAATAAACCTTGAAGAATGAGAGACAAAGATGACTAACAATGAGATTGCAAAGGACAACATGAAGTCCTATGGATGGGATTCAAAGAAGGCCACTGTGGTCACAATGAATGCAAGATAGTGTTTATACTAAAATTTAAGAATTAGCTTTTAATTGCTATCTACAACAACTGGAAAATGTGTTTCTACTTCATGTTATTCTGCATTTTCCAAAGGTTCTCCATGAGTTTGTATTAATATAATAAATAAATGATATTAAATGGAAAAATTGTATGACATAGATGTGTATATATTATATCAGTTTTTTAGCAAATCTTCAACAAATAAATAATCTTGCAGCAATCTAAATGTACATACAAAGAGGGCTCAGTGCCCCATAGACTCTTTATTATTATTATTATTATTATTATTATTTTTAAGGTACACTGGGGATTTATTCCAGGAGGCACTTTACCACTGATCCACATTCCCCAGCCTCTTTTATTTATTTATTTTTATTTCAAGACAGGGTCTCACTAAGTTGCTGAGACTGGCTTTGAACTTGGGATTCCTTTGCTTCAGCCTCCCAAATCACTGGGATTACAGACATGCACCACCATTTCCAGCCGCCCTGTAAACTCTTACAGTGCCATTTGAAGCCAGGTAGAGAAGAAGACCATTAGGTGAGAAGGTACTAAAGAGCATGATGATCTGAGTCACAGTGGCCCGGAGTGTCTTCTCTACAACAGAGTATCCACTCCCGTCAAAATGGAAGGAAGAGTCTTCATTCTGGGGGCTGCAAAAGAGAAAAGATGAAATACTACCCATTTCCAGGAGGGGAAAGAGCACAAACAGTTGGAGCTACTAAGTTTTCCTTCCTCCAAATCATTTTTTTTGCAGAATCATGGTAGGGTTATTATTTCCATTATTTAATAACAAGTATACAATTGCGGAGGCTCTGCCACAATACAGGCAGAGCCTCCGCGATCTAAAAAAATCTGAAATCTAAAATGCTCCAAAATCTGAAACTTTTTGAGTACCGACATACTTCCACAAATGGAAAATTCCACACCATGAAATGGTTTCACCCCTCAAATTATTTAAAATGTTGTATAAAATGACCTTTAGGCTGTGTATAAGGTATGTATGAAACATAAATGAATTTCCTGTTTAGACTTGGGTCCTACCCCCATGATATCTCATTATAGATATGCAAATATTCCAAAATCTGAAAAAATTCTAAATCCAGAACACTTCTGGTCTCAAGCATTTCAAATAAAGGATGCTCAACCTGCATCTGAAAATATACTCGCCATGAGTTTATGCAAGACAAATGTCCAGGTGCTTCATAATGAAAAGAAAGTTAAGGTAGGCAGAGTTCACCGCAGTAAAAAGAAATTTCTTCACAGGAGGATAATCCTACAAATATTTCTGCTTATCAAAGATATAAGTTTGTTTGTTTGCCCTAATTTCCTTCAATGTCCTTTTTTACTTCTGGTGCTTTCAGAATAGTTTTTATATAGGCTTTTATTACTCTCTGCTGGTTAAAACCAACACTAGGTAAACTGGATTGCAATGAAAAACAAATATGTGCCTATGTCCTGGAAGGATCATTTTTGCAAAGCATCATTGACATCCTCAAAAATCTGCAGGATGAGTCTAAAGCCCTGGATCATATTGAGGTGGATGTGTGGATTTCTAGAGTTATACAATATGGCCCAGAGCAAGACCAGTGTGTTTTGTCCCCACCCCCACCCTCCCGCTCAACATACCTCAAAAGGCTGATTTGATTCACTATTCATTTACAAAGTAATTAATTTGGATGTATCATAATTATGTTTCTATCAAAAATAGTTTTTCTGGAATATAATAGGTCTTGAGAGTGGAACTTGGATGATGATGGTTTTTAGTTATGACTTTGGGCTTTGCCCAGTTGAGAGTGTATCAACAAACCTCACCTCCACACCTCCACACCTCCAAGCAGGGTTGTATATATAACCAATGAAATTGTTTCCATCGATGAAAAAGCAAAACAAAACACCTCAAGGTTTTATGAGACCTCAGGTTTCACATTTATTGCTACCTGCAGTCGTGATTTTTCTAAAAATTTCCATCTTGCAATTTCTTTTATACCTGAAACTATGGTTTAGTTCTTAAATATGCAGCTTTCTAGAAGCATGTTCCATTGCTCTACTTCTTGGCCAATTAGCTTCATGGGACTAAAGACACAAACCCTAGAACCAGACTACTGGGGATCAAATCCCAACCAGTCAGAGGCCCAAGACAGAGCTGACTGATCTGTATCAAAGTCAGCCATGCAAGCTACTATACTACTGTGATAGCCACTCTTAACTAATACACAGATTATTCATGTTAATTAAATACAAGGTTTATCCACATTTACTTCAATGAGAAATGTTAGAACCCGTGGTTAATTCTGTAGTAGCCTTTAAGCATTTAAGAGAGCTGTTTGGGAGGCTGAGGCAGGAGGATTACAAGTTTGAGGCTAGACTGGGCAACTTGGTGAGATCTTGTCTCAAAATAAAATAAAATTAAAATTGGGGCTTGGGATTTAGCTCAGTGGTAGAGTACTTGAACAACATGTGCGAGGCCCCTGGGTTCAATTCACAGTACCACACACACACACACACACAAAAAAAAAAAAGAATTTAAGAGACTATTTATAATTATAAACATGCTAACACTATGTAACGAGGTATAGTAATATATTCAAAGAAGAACAAAGAAGCAATTCCAGATGTACTATTTTAAAAAGAACTTGGGGGTCAAGTAAGTTTGGGTAATGCTGCAACTCTGGCCTCTTCCTGGGACAGGGGTGGCCTGCATGTTAGCATCTTAATAATTAATGGCTATGACAGCCTCATAGCAAAGAAATATGTTTGATTTTTTAACTCAGAGTTTCCCAACCACTTATGATCAGTACACATTCTATAATGCTACTTAAAAAAAGGAAGACCTCTTAGTATCCTACCAAGCAAGTATTATCTACAAATATATATTTTGGAATCCTTGGTCAATAAAGCACAAGAACAGCCATCTGGTTTGTGAGTACCCAACAAAGCATGGTCATTAAATCCAGGGTTGATTGAACCCGTGAGTCCACTTGGCCTTTACAGCTCAGCTGGGTGGCCAGTCCTGCATCAGAAAAACCCCTGAATTAACATCAGAAGGACAGCAGCATCCCCTGACCTTGCAAGCTCATCCTTCAAAGGCTGTGTATAGCAGGGGATCTGGTAGGAGAGGAGGTGTCTCAGGAAAAAACACAGAGGCCACATAGAGAACTGACCTCCTCACCCTAACAAAAGAGAAGAGCCAGCATCATCATTAAATTCACTCCATGCTGCAGTCTAAGTCACTGCTTTAAAAATAACTGATGAAAACAGGGGATCATGTAACAGCTAACGCAGGGGAACGTGTTCAATATTAGAAATATACCATCTCTGCCAAAACTCTCTAACAGTGAGGTTAATGATGTGGGGTCAGTGGAGGGGACATACTCTAAGGGTTGCCGTGCTTTTCAGATTCGAATTATTAAATTGCTGGGAAAACTTCCTTGGTAGACACAGAGCTTAAGAAAAAAGTGATGGACCAGAGTCTGGACACACCTGTGCATTCCACTAAAGTCCTAGAGCATCATTACCACCTTATAAGTTTAGAGCGTTTTTTTAATCATATTTTGCAATTTCAAAGCCTTGATTTCTTCTAACATTCACTATTGAGAAAATACTCCTGACACATTTATCTAGAAAGGAATATACCACTGTAGGCAGACCAGTGAGGAACATCAGGGAGGGGTATCAAACGCAGAAAATATTTTCACATATACGATGTTGTGTATTCTGGGTGGTGGGTAAGATAAGTATGATTATTATTTTTCTTTTCTGGAATAAGAAAGGAAACCTCAGTGAAGTGAAAACATTACCCAAAGTTTCCTAGAGAAATTTGATGGGAGACCTGGATAGTAACCTGTGAAAATTTAGATTCCAAACCCAATGTCCTTTTTAAGTCCTAAAGCTGCTGTAACCAAGATTCTGTGTATGTATAACACACACACACACACACACACACACACACACTTTCCCCTAGTGCTAGGAATTGAACCCAGGGCCTTGTGCACACTAGGCAAATGTTCTACCACTGAGCTACATCTTGGCCCTGGTCAGAATTTTTAAAGCAAGCTAAGCTGGGTAGAGGGGTGGAGCAGCACATAAAAGGTTTAAATTACAAAATCCCATGCTCTGAGCCAGGTGAGAAAGCAGATATGACAATGAGAAAATGAAAACCTAACCCCAAATTCAAGCTGCTTCTGACTGATCTTGTCATGACTCACTGTTAATTACAGATATCTATCTGGACAGAGGCAGCCATTACGTGAGAGAAGATATTTGATGTGATACATTTCTCTAATGTCAAAAGGCAATCTATTGTCTTGACTATTAATGTACTAGAACACAGGTTTTATATACTTTAGGGAATGCAATCATTTTTGTTACGAGGAAGCAGAGTTGAACTGGTGAGATTTAGTTATTAAATGCCTTCAATTATATCAGCTTACACAAAAACATATTAGCTGTTCTTCATTTCCAAATGCATTTTATTCCTAGAATTATAGAACTTGGTTAGCAATAGGAATGTACTTATCTATAAAAATCAACTGCATACACACAAAATTTTCTCTTCCTTGGAGGTATTTTTAGAATAAAAAAGGACAGTGATTTACCCAAGATTTAACTGTGTGTCTCTGAAACAGAAAGTTGTTTGAGAAGATATCTGAAACTTCTAGATTTTAAGATCTAGGTTCTAAACATATAAGACAAGAAAAGCAAAAAGAGCACTTCTTTTTAAGTGCTTAAAAATAACATGCTGCTATGAGCAAATAATCTACAACATATCCTTTGTAATAAGATGATCCATATCATAAACTCCATTCATGCTTGATGCATGTGTAAATTCTTTAAGCAGTTCTCAGATGTAATAATGTGTGCAATTGAGGGGACATATTATATTACCTTGAGAAGCAGCCATCGCACTCGCCCTCTCTTTCCACATAGTTCCAGAGGCCAATGGATTTGCCATTCAGGAAGGCTTCTCCCATGCAGCCTTTAAAATGAGTCACCTTCACTGCAGAAGATTTCTAATGCAAACAAACACAACCCCCATATAGTTGGCATAGAGCATTTGATGCTTCTCCCTGGAGTTCAAATTCTGAGAGAATGGCATTCATAAAAATGGCCCGTGTGGCATCACTGGATTTCCCTCCAGTTGGGAAGTGGCCTCCTAGAGTGAATGTCAACTGAACAGGATCTTAAAGATCACCCCCATTACTAGTGATGTCAGGAGGAAAAGAGAAGTCTGGGAGGATAGGAGATAAAATAGCATCCATAGATATTTGCTGAAAAACATACAAAAAGGCTATTTTAAAATCAAGACCTATGTGACTGGGGTCATGTTTCTCCAAAGAAGGAAATACATAATCAATATTTTGATTATACTAAAATACCTCATGGACACTCAATGCCTTACCCGGGATTGGGCAGAGGGCTGACTTCCTTAAACGTATAAATCTAAGTAAATTTCTAGACAATAGCCACTCTTCGGTATCCCTCTCTTGGGACCCCTCCTCTTTGGGAGCTCTGCTTTCTATTACTCTAATAATTTCTGTTATTTTGCTATCATCCGTGTGTCTGTGGATTTTATTCTTCAAATTCAAGAGACAAAGAACCCAAATCCATGCTCCATGGTAGATTAGGGTTACTGGAGAATAGCCCCTTTTATCGAAGGCAAGGAAACTGAGATCCAAAGAATGTGGTTGGTAGTGAGGGACCATCTGGAGCTGAGACCTGTCCTCCTATGCAGAGCACTAAGACCAACTAATATGACTCTATTTGGTGAGAAGATACTAATTCAATCAAACAAAGAAACACCAGCTCACCCAGGAAACACCAGTTAGTATTTGTCTCCTCTAGATTTAGACTAGAGATGACAGAAATTAATATAGAACATTGGATTTCTTATTTCATTATTGGAAAAGAGGTCAAATAGCAAATTTGGTTTCTTCTCCATTTACACTAGTGATTAAGCATGATCCTTTACCCACAAAACTGGCCCAACTCTGCAGCTGAGCTGTCTTAAGCAAAACAAAAAAAGTAGAAAAATCTTCATCTGCTTGGGATATATTGAAAAATTTAAGCATAGTATTTTTTATACACAGGTGAAAGTGGCCAATCCACCCTGTTCAAACAAACTTTCAGAATGTTACCTTGATTTGTCCCCCAAGTCCTCCAACAAACATTAGTGTTGAATTGTTTACATCCAGCACATTAGCCATTCCAGGGGATTTACTTGTTTTCATTGGTGGCTTTTGAGTTGAGCTCATTTCCTTTACACTCAATGAACCAACGTTTCCAAACCTGAGGGTCACACAATTGCAAAAGGGACTTTCAGAATCTTTTATCATCACACAGGTATCCACATCTCTCTCGTACACAGTCCCCTGCTTCTCTCCAGACCCGCAGCTAGTCTCCCTGTTTTCAGTCTTGCCCAGTCCACCTGCAGTTTACTCCCCAAAATCTTGTAAAAAAGAGTTGTGTCTCTGTGTTGCTTCCCTGTTTAAAGCAGTTACAGATGAGTTAAACCACATTTGCATACAATTCACTCCCCTTCAATATGGCACCATTTTTTTTTTGTAAAAAATGAAGAAAAAAATTCCAACAACAGAACATCAACAATAAACATAATGTTTACAGAAAAGTGGAAAGAAAGATACAGTTAAAGCTGCTCAGAATTAGTTACTCTGGGAGGAGACTTTAAAATTAAGAAGTTTACTTGTGTTTGAACTAAAAAAAAATTTATTGATGCCATATGGGACTCACTGTTACATATCTGTACATGCTCACAATGGAACAATATAATTTGGCTGCATCTGAATTTTAGGAAAATGTAGTTCCAATGGCATCTTCATCCTCTGTTCTCTTCTACCCACATGCCACCACCAGATCCATGGAATTTCTTTCAGGGTATATTTTACTCCTCTCTACTGGGGAGGACTAAATGTTTTATTAGGTTAGCTGCCTTGGATTTAGAGTTTCTATCAGTTATAAAAATATTCTAAACTTCTAAAGTTTTTTTCTTTCAATAGTTGCTTTTGGTAACAAAGTTTATTTCATCTGTAATAAGAAAAAATTTTCTGTAGTTAATCTAAGCCAAGTGTTCTTTGATTATCTGACTTTCCAGAAGTTTCAAAGTCTATTCATTACATGATGTTGCAAGCATGTGATTACTTATAAGATACAGTTTAAATATAAGGGATGCTTCGAGGAACCCTCTCTGCTACCTGGTTGCATGGATGCTGTACCACTGGTTGTCGTCAATGGGAAAGTCTGGAAATTCCAGCCGTGTGGACCCAGAGCCCACATCCCAGAGGAAGGCCACTTTCCCCCGTCGCATCTCCACTGCAAGGAAATCAGACTAGGGAGCGGGACACAAGGGGGATGAGTTTACACACTGATAATTTGCATGAACACTTTAAAGAATGAATTCTTACAGCTTTTTCTCTACTCTTTAAAAAATAAAAACAAAATGGCTATCTATTTTAGCAGTGCTGAGGATGGAAAACAGGGCCTTGACATGTTAGGCAAGCAGCTCTGCACTAGCTACATACTCAGCCCCAAGAGGCTATGGTCTTTTATCAAGTTCCTTTCCATAGGCAATTACTTTTGTAGTTTATTTTATTTTATTCTTGGTCCTGGGTATTGAACCCAGGGTACTTTACCACTGAGCTACATTCCCAGCTCTCCACTCCCTGCTCCCCCTTTTTTTTTTTTTTAATTTGAGAAGACTCCCCCGACCCTAAGCTGCTCAGGCTGGCCCTGAACTTGTGATCTTCCTGCCTGAGCCTCCCAGGTAGATGGGATCACAGGTGTATGCCACTGCACCCTGCTGCTGTTTCTAATCTAACACTACCATTTTAGCAAAGCGTGTTACCTGTGGGAAAATTAATGTTTTCATGAAAATCCTATTTTTCCATCAAAAAAGTATTGATTAGGGAAATTCAAACATTCACAAATATCCAATGTTGCTCTCACTTACACTGGTGCTGCTACCAAGGTAGAAAAGCAGGTTGTCGGGTTCAGGTGTCTTAACATTCAGTGTCAAGGTGTTATAGTTACTAGAAGAAATCTGAGGCTGGTATGCCCGGATACAGTCTCTGTCAGCAGCCACAGCGACTTTAATCTGCAGTAGGAAGAGGAAAGGGTCCTCATTGTTTAGTGATCCAGTGGCAGCTCTCCAGCAGGTCAAAAGTATTATTTCAATTTTCACTTTAAGTTTCCTCTCTTGGTGACATAGAAGGCTTTGGGTTTCATAAAGTGAGGAATCAGACTGTGATGAAAATTATTTTATTTGGTCAAAATAAAACATGGGAAAACAGGGAAAGCCAGTTTAATGATTTTTTAAAAAGAATTTAGCCTTTATTTTTTATTTATTTGTTTTTTAGGTGGTGCTGAGGATTGAACCCAGTGCTTCACCCATGCTAGGCAAGTGCTCTACCACTGAGCTACAACCCCAGATTTTTTAACAGGGTATTTTATATACGAAATTGTCTTGCTCAAATGAGACAGTAAGGTCCTTAAAGACAAGGACCTTATGACCTTGAATCTTTCCATTGACCCACAGAGGATATTTGATGACCATTTGTCAAGTAAATGCAAGGGAAATATATTTCTTCACTCAGTAAATATTTATGGAGCAAGTGATGCACTTACCAATTAACAATTTCTCCAACTAACAATTATTCCTGTGTGTCTTAACCTTAAAGATTCTTAGTTTGTATTAATCATGGTGTTTGGAATCATCCCTTGGACTTATATTCCCTTAGCAACTGTAACTAGAACAGGTGGAAGCCAGAGCTCATGTAAATCTGTGTCCCTTTTCCAACAGTGAAGACTCTGGATGGAAAACAGAGCCCAGAGCTCCTTCTCCTTGCCTGGAAGCTGCAACAGGATTAACATGAAGACCAGAGGTCATGTTCATCCTCTGTAAAGGCCCATGAGCACCGTTGCACATATTCTCGAAAATCTTATTATTTGCCTGAAACATCTCTTTAGAAGACAGCCAGCACTGTGTGCCATGAATGGCTATCAAACATTTTATCAGCTTTGAACTTCTCCAGGGGTCAATATTTGAGGCCTTTAGTGATGTGAATTTGTGTAGCACTTCTGTGTACACAAACTTTTTTCTCAAGACTCCTGCAGGATGAGGCCCATACTGCACATTCTCAAGAGCACTTGGGTTATTAAAGTTAAATTGGCAAAATGAAGCAACAGCACCAAATGCAACCAATGAAACTGAGAGTGATATCAACACCTTAGATGTAATGTCTTCTCCACCATGTAGCTTAATAGTTACGAAGCGAGGCTATAATCATAAAGATATGCAGGTTGCTAGCAATCTTTTGGAACATTCTGAAGCAAAGCAGAACTCAGAAGAAAAAGTCTACTTATTGGCTTTAAAGATACTAAGACAAGGTTAGGAGGAAGCTGGGATTATTGAGTTCCAAGTCTGCAAGTTCTAGGGAAGCTGGGGTGACTGAGAGCCAAGTCCATAGGAATTCTCTGGAATTTAGTGTTGCCAAGAGCCTGGGCTACAGGGGTGTGGGGCATTTCTGAGGGCCCCACTCTACTCACAGAAGCTGCTTGTCTCCGTGCCTGGTTGATCAGCAGTCTAATTTCTGATAAATTTCTGCTCAGGTTTTCCTGTAACGTCTTCAAAGGCTTCAGCCGATCAAATAAAAGGTTGGCTTGTGTTTCCATGTCTTTAACTTTTCTTCCAGCCAACAGGGCTAACAAATACAAGGAGGTGAAGGATGGCAAGAGAGTTGGGGAGGAGAAAAGAAGATAAATTATTCATTAGTCATGCAGTGGATAAAACAGAATATCCTAATAATCCATCCTTGAAATTTGGAAAATATATGAAAAATGCACTGGCCATATGCACTCCCCAAGGCCCTTCTCTTTCTCTGCAAATGCTAATCCAGGTGGTAGCACATTTTTCTCTTTTAGGAATGCTGCTTGTGAACAGGGAACCATTATACGTCAAGCCAGCAGACTTTCAAAACCAGAGGGAGACCCCTGGCATACTGGTCACTGTGGAGTCTTGCAGAAGTTCATTCGTCTCTTGCAATGTGGTGTTCATCCTGGACAGGCCAGTTGAGGTGTTAAACAGCTTCTGGCTCAGACCCACGACATCCTTCAGTGTACTCAATGCACTCTGGTTGGCAGACATGGCTAGCTCTTTGGTTTTGGTTCCTTTGACTCTCACACCTAAAATGAAAGAATATTCAAGCATGCAGTCAGGTGAAGACACACTGAGAAAAGTGTAAAACTACAACAAATGCCATTATTACACAGAAACATGTTATGGTAATTTTCTTGATTGTTAAAAAAAACAAAACTACTTGTTTTTCGTGGCAAATATTAAGACTCCCTATCATATGCTCTAGTGCATCCATGTAGGGACACATGAAATAATTTGGATAAAAATCCTCTGGAATATGACTTTAGTACACAATTGATCACAAAAGCAATGGTGAATGGCCCTATTGTAGTTTCTTATGTAGTAGACAGAACTTCTCTATTTGTCCCCTCTTCATCAAACATATTCTCCATCCACATCTTTCCATATTGCATAAGAAAATTCTTGAACTTAAGTCTGTGGTCCAGGGCTAGAAAAAGTGGTATCTGCCCACAGCACAACATGACCTGGCTGCTTGAAATAACCACAGAATAGAGACAAAATGGTCATTAAAGGTAATGCAGGATCCAGAGATTCAAGAAAGATCTCTGAGGATTTTTTAAAAGGCATTATTATGCATTTTAAAAATGTTTAATTAATGTGGGGTAAAATAATTTTAGAAGAAACTGGATAAAGGCATATAACTATTCTACTGATTGGTCTAATAACATTTCTGTAAGTTTGAGTTACTTTCAGAGAAAAAGTTGAGTGTATATATTATTATCCTTGAAAAAAATGTAAGGGAAAAGGAAAAAGAAATGTCCAGAATAGATAATGTTCCACTGATTCAAGGTGAGAAGTTAAGACCAGCATACAGGAGCTATAGAGGCAGAAATGTCTAGTGAGAATTAAAAAGAATTCATATGCAGAATAAAAGAGAAGTTTGGGGGGATGGTAAGTAGCACATTGCAGCACTTTAAAAAATTATCCTCTTTAAAATTGTAATGAGTCCTGAATTTCCAAACCATCAATATTAACATGATCAATGGACCTATTTCTGAATGTTGATTGCCTCAAGAAGGAAGATTACCAGGCAAGAATTCTTTAATTCTCCCCATTTGTAATGAATCTGGCATCCCCTCTCAATGTCAGGGAAAAATGTTCTCTATTTTCTTTACTTATTGATCTCCTGTAATGACCCTTCTTTAACCTAAGCATGTGTCAAACACACTTTCAAAGTAAGCAATTAATGTGGTAGTATAGTCTCTACAGCTTTTTGTATACAGTTTGTAAGAATATAATTCTAGTATTTCAGTGCAGGTGTTCTGATGTTATTTAAAAAAAAACACAGTGGATCTTCTGTTCCAAATCATATTCATTTGCAAATATAAATTTCATCCATCTCAGTCTCATTTTTAAGCTTGGGCTCCTAATCAGACTTGGGGCAGGACTTCCTCATGCCTCTGTGTAATGCTTTTACAAGAAAATATTAATTGAAACAAGGAACTCCTCTCTACTTACCTTCAGGAATTGCTCTAAGTATCAAGAGTGATGCATTGGTCTGTCTAGTAATTTCATCTGCATTCTCTTGAAATCCATTTGCCCTGTGTCTCAATTTACTCAGCTTCAAAGTATTACCTATTTAAAAGAGGAAGAGTGTTTTCCTTTTTAGGTTAGCCTTCTAAGAAGCTGCCCAGGCGATAGCTTTATCATTTCCAATCTGTCTACAGAATCAATAGGTTTCTAAATACACCCCAATATTGAATGTTTTCCCAACATTATAGAAATTAAGAGTGTGTTTTTAGCTGGCTTGATCAATTTTCTCCTTTCCCTGAAGTCTTTCTTGCCAATATTTTTTCTTTCATTTCTTGCTCCAAGGTGAGCTCAAGGGTGAAGAAATGTTCCCATCACTGTCTCTATCACCCACTGATTTCCTTTCTGCTTCTAAATCTTGGCCACTTTTCTTTCTCTAGGTTGTCAGATCCCCCTGGGGCTCCTCCCTGGGAACTTCCTTCACATTCCCCCACCGGCTTCCCCACCACTCCTCTGCCCCTTTCTGTTCCCTCCTGACCCCGCAGCTAGGCTTTCTTTCCTTCAAGTCTCATCAACCCTGTTTAATCAAAGCTTTTACTTTGAATGTTTCTGTTCACCACACACAATCACACTGGATTTTGAACACGCGGTCGAAACAAGACATTTTAATTGCCAGGAATTTCATCATTTCATGGGCTGTGAAGTTGCTTAACCTGTGTCAGTGGAAACCAAGGCTCATCAATATGGATGCTGGAGTTTGTGACTGAGCATTATGCATTATTTATTCTGTGAGATGACAGCATAAATTCAAGCCCTTGGTTCAGAAAACTAGGAAGGATCCAGTAATAGACTTGGAAATAATCTGAAAAAGCTATCAGCTTTGTGCATGGCCCACTGCTACAGAGAAAGCCTGGATATTTTTTTATATATTAGAATATGCTAGATCCAACATGGTGGCGGGCGCGGAGAGATCAAGTCTCTGACCTCTTCAGCTGTGCGGGCATAGGGAGTCTTAAACCGTCTAAATGCTGTTTGCTCAGGATCACTAGGCAATGCTGAGCTGACATGGATCTGGGGCGAACAGTCTGGGCCTCTCAGAACACACACCGAGCCCGGATCGGCTGAATTCAAGCTCCTGGTCACCTGCATCTCGCAGACAAACCGCTGTGACTCAGCACTAAACGATCCCGCTGAAAAAACTGGTCGGCCTTTCTGAACCTGCGGAGGTTAATACCAACCGAGCCTTCATAGGCAGTGGCCACAGGATTGAGACGGGGCTTGGAAGAGCCAGTCAGGACCCACCCGTTGCATTGGTCACCCGGCAAAGGGAACGAACTGTCGCCATTCGCATGGGATACCACCATGGCAGAGAACTGACGTCACCAGAATGCGGTGGAGGAGATAACTTCATTGAAACCGGTGGCGACAGGTGTGTAACCCCCTAGCCCTCCCTCTCCACACAGCGGGGAAACCTTAAGGGCCCCTCCCAGCTCTCCCGTGAGCACGATAGTCAGACCGAGGGAATCAGAAGTGGCGCGGGACCCGTGGCGCGGAATCCCTGGCTACCGCTCCCACCAGTGCTGACAACTGAGGTCTCTTGCACCAGCTCCAGGGGGCGTGGCTACCGGAGGGCAAGCAAAATATGCTGAGGGTTCTCAGCCCAAGCTCCACAAACTTAGGGTCTGAGGGAATGGCAAACAGGGAGAGTGTGCCCAGTCGTTCATGAAAATAGGGCTCCCGGGAGCAGCAGACCTGGTGGGTAGCCAGTATTGTGGTGAACGTCACTGATGAACGGGGCCTGGCTTGAGGAAAAGTGGGAAAGTGACTAGACACAAGAGAAGGCCCTAGGCACTCAGGATTGGAGACCCGCCCAGTCTGGGAGGAGGAGCTGCTGCACAGAGATTGGTTCCCGCGTATTGAGAGGAGAAGCTTGGCCCTGTGGGCACAGCTCCACCTACTGGAAGAGAAGTTAATCAAACTCTAAGACTGCATTTATTAAATTTTTTTTTATTATTTGGGTTTTTTTTCATTTTCATTTTTTTTTAATTTTTTAAAATTTTTTTTATTATTTTTTATTTTTATTTTTTTTTAATTTTTTTTCTATTTTTTTTCTTTTGTCTTTTAATTTCTTTACAATTTCCTTATTCCCCATTCCTTGAATTCTACCTGCTTACTCTCATTCTCTTTAGTGACTTCTTCCCTTCCCTTCTAATACCTTTCCTTCCAAGCATCAAATAAATTTATAGGAGTAAATAGTAACTCAGCAAACAGAACAAGAAGTAACATGAACAGCATGAAAAAGCAAGGAAGAAAAGGAGTACAAACAATGCAGGACAGCCTAAATATTCAGGAGGACCTAGAGGCATCAGAAAAATGGTCAAATAAAGAACTCAAGGAATACCTTAGACAGATGGAATGGAATCTTAAAGAGGATATGAGACCGCAAATTCAAACATTGAAAGAACACATTGAAAATGAATTAAATAAACAGATAAAAGAAGCAAATAAGCATCTTTATCAGGAGATAGAGATTATTAAAAAAAATCAAACAATAATTCTAGAAATGAAGGAAACTATAAACCAAATTAAAAACTCATATGAGAGTATCACTAACAGAGTGGAGCAAGTAGAAGCCAGAACGTCAGATAATCAAAACAAAATATATCATCTTGAAAAGAGTCTAGCCAACTCAGAAAGGCTGGTAAAAAATCACGAGAAAAACATCCAAGAGATATGGGATAACATAAAAAAACCAAACTTAAGTGTCATCGGGATAGAGGAAGGTATAGAGGTTGAAACCAAGGGAATGAGCAACCTGCTGAATGAAATAATTATAGAAAACTTTCCAGAAATAAAAAAGGAAACGGATATACAAATTGTAGATGCATACAGGACACCGAGCATAAAAATCACAGTAGACCAACACCAAGACACATTGTTATGAAGATATCCAATATACAGAACAAAGAGAAAATATTAAAAGCTACAAGAGAAAGGAGGCAGATTACATTCAGGGGTAAACCAATAAGGTTAACAACGGATTTTTCATCACAGACGCTGAAAGTGAGAAGATCGTGGAACAACGTATTTCAAACACTGAAAGACAATGGATGCCAACCAAGAATTTTGTATCCAGCAAAATTAAGCTTCAGGTACGACAACGAAATAAAAATCTTTCATGATAAACAAAAGTTAAAAGAATTTGCAGCCAGAAAACCAGCATTGCAAAGCATCTTCAGCAAAACACTACATGAGGAAAAAATGAAAAACAATAACCAAAACCAACAGTGGGAAGTACCTTAGTAAAGACAGAGGGCGGGGGGAAAGCTAATCATGGAGAAACAAACCAAATTAAAAAAAAAAAAGATAAATAATCAAACATGGCTGGAAGTACAAACCATATATCAATAGTAACTCTAAATGTTAATGGCTTAAACTCTCCAATAAAGCGACATAGGCTGGTAACATGGATTAAAAAAACAAATCCAACAATATGCTGCCTCCAGGAGACACATCTGATTGGAAAAGATATACACAGGCTGAAGGTGAAATGTTGGGAAAAAAATATACCACGCACACGGTCCTCGTAAGCAAGCAGGGGTGGCCATCCTCATATCGAATAAAATCGACTTCAAGACTAAATTAATCAAAAGGGATAAGGAAGGACATTATATACTGTTAAAAGGAACCATTCACCAACAAGACATAACAATTATCAATATTTATGCACCAAATAAGGGTGCTGTGACGTTCATAAAACAAATTCTCCTCAAGTTCAAGAATCAAATAGACCACAACACAATAATTATGGGTAACTTCAACACACCTCTCTCACCATTGGACAGATCCTCCAAACAAAAGTTGAATAAAGAAACTATAGAACTCAATATCACAATCAACAACCTAGACTTAACTGACATATATAGAATATATCAACCATCATCAAGTGGATATACTTTTTTCTCAGTAGCACATGGATTCGTCTCAAAAATAGACCATATATTATGCCATAGGGCAACCCTCAGTAAATATAAAGGGGGTGGAGATAATACCATGCATTTTATCTGATTATAATGGAATGAAACTGGAAATCAATGATAAAAGAAGGAAGGAAAAATCCTACATCACATGGAAAATGAACAATATGTTACTGAATGATCAATGGGATACAGAAGACATAAAGGAGGAAATCAAAAAATTCTTAGAGATAAAAGAAAATACAGACACACCATATTGGAATCTATGGGACACAATGAAAGCAGTTTTAAGAGGGAAATTCATCGCCTGGAGGTCATTCCTCAAAAAAAGAAAAAAACCAACATATAAATGAGCTCACACTTCATCTCAAAGCCCTAGAAAAGGAAGAGCAAAACAACAGCAAATGTAGCAGAAGGCAAGAAATAATTAAAATCAGAGCGGAAATCAACGGAATTGAAACAAAAGAAACTATTGAAAAAATTGACAAAACTAAAAGTTGGTTCTTCAAAAAAATAAATAAGATCAACAGACCCTTAGCCATGCTAAAGAAGAGAAGAAGAGAGAGAACTCAAATTACTAACATACGGGATGAAAAAGGCAATATCATAACAGCTGCTACAGAAATACAGAAGATAATTAGAAATTATTTTGAAACCCTATATTCCAATAAAATAGATGATAGTGAAGACATCAATAAATTTCGTAAGTCATATGATTTGTCCAGACTGAGTCAGGAGGATACACACAATTTGAACAGACCAATATCAATGGATGAAATAGAAGAAGAAATCAAAAGACTACCAACCAAGAAAAGCCCAGGACCGGATGGGTATACAGCAGAGTTTTACAAAACCTTTAATGAAGAATTAATACCAATACTTTTCAAGTTATTTCAGGAAATAGAAAAACAGGGAGCTCTTCCAAGTTCATTCTATGAGGCCAACATCACCCTGATTCCGAAACCAGACAAAGACACCTCAAAGAAAGAAAACTACAGACCAATATCTCTAATGAACCTAGATGCAAAAATCATCAATAAAATTCTGGTGAACCAGATACAAAAACACATCAAAAAAATTGTGCACCATGATCAAGTAGGATTCATCCCTGGGATGCAAGGATGGTTCAATATATGGAAATCAATAAATGTTATTCACCACATCAATAGACTTAAAGATAAGAACCATATGATCATCTCGATAGATGCAGAAAAAGCATTCGACAAAGTACAGCATCCCTTTATGTTCAAAACATTAGAAAAACTAGGGATAACAGGAACTTACCTCAACATTGTAAAAGCTATCTATGCTAAGCCTCAGGCTAGCATCATTCTGAATGGAGAAAAATTGATGGCATTCCCTCTAAAATCTGGAACAAGACAGGGATGCCCTCTATCACCACTTCTATGTAATATAGTTCTCGAAACACTGGCCAGAGCAATTAGACAGACAAAAGAAATTAAAGGCATAAAAATAGGAAAAGAAGAACTTAAAATATCACTATTTGCGGAAGACATGATTCTATACCTAGAAGACCCAAAAGGGTCTACAAAGAAACTACTAGAACTAATAAATGAATTCAGCAAAGTGGCAGGATATAAAATCAATACGCATAAATCAAAGGCATTTCTGTATATCAGCGACAAAACTTCTGAAACGGAAATGAGGAAAAACACCCCATTCACAATATCCTCAAAAAAAATAAAATACTTGGGAACCAACCTAACAAAAGAGGTGAAAAGATTTATACAATGAAAACTACAGAACCCTAAAGAGAGAAATAGAAGAAGATCTTAGAAGATGGAAAAATATACCCTGTTCATGGATAGGCAGAACTAACATCAAAATGACGATATTACCAAAGGTTCTCTATAGGTTTAATGCAATGCCAATCGAAATCCCAATGGCATTTCTTGTAGAAATAGATAAAGCAATTATGAAATTCATATGGAAAAATAAAAGACCCAGAATAGCAAAAGCAACTCTAAGCAGGAAGTGTCAATCAGGCGGCATAGCGATACCAGATTTCAAAAACTATACTACAGAGCAATAGTAACAAAAACAGCATGGTACTGGTACCAAAACAGGCGGGTGAACCAATGGTACAGAATAGAGGACACAGAGACTAATCCACAAAGTTACAACTATCTTATATTTGATAAAGGGGCTAAAAGCATGCAATGGAGGAAGGATAGCATCTTCAACAAATGGTGCTGGGAAAACTGGAAATCCATATGCAACAAAATGAAACTGAATCCCCTTCTCTCGCCATGCACAAAAGTTAACTCAAAATGGATCAAGGAGCTTGATATCAAATCAGAGACTCTGCATCTGATAGAAGAAAAAGTTGGCTCCGATCTACATATTGTGGCGTCGGGCTCCAAATTCCTTAATAGGACACCCATAGCACAAGAGTTAATAACAAGAATCAACAAATGGGACTTACTTAAACTAAAAAGTTTTTTCTCAGCAAGAGAAACAATAAGAGAGGTAAATAGGGAGCCTACATCATGGGAACAAATTTTTACTCCTCACACTTCAGATAGAGCCCTAATATCCAGAGTATACAAAGAACACAAAAAATTAAACAATAAGATAACAAATAACCCAATCAACAAATGGGCCAAGGACCTGAACAGACACTTCTCAGAGGAGGACATACAATCAATCAACAAGTACATGAAAAAATGCTCACCATCTCTAGCAGTCAGAGAAATGCAAATCAAAACCACCCTAAGATACCATCTCACTCCAGTAAGATTGGCAGCCATTATGAAGTCAAACAACAACAAGTGGTGGCGAGGATGTGGGGAAAAGGGTACACTTGTACATTGCTGGTGGGACTGCAAATTGGTGCGGCCAATTTGGAAATCAGTATGGAGATTCCTGGGAAAGCTGGGAATGGAACCACCATTTGACCCAGCTATTGCCCTTCTTGGTCTATTCCCTGAAGACCTTAAAAGAGCATACTATAGAGATACTGCTACATCGATGTTCATAGCAGCACAATTCACAATAGCTAGACTGTGGAACCAACCTAGATGCCCTTCAATAGATGAATGGATAAAAAAATGTGGCATTTATACACAATGGAGTATTACTGTGCACTAAAAAATGACAAAATCATGGAATTTGCAGGGAAATGGATGGCACTAGAGCAGATTATGCTAAGTGAAGCTAGCCAATCCCTAAAAAACAAATGCCAAATGTCTTCTTTGATATAAGGAGAGCAACTAAGAACAGAATAGGGAGGAAAAGCATGAGAAGAAGATCACCATTAAACAGGGTTGAGAGGGCGGAGGGAAAGAGAGAGAGAAGGGAAATTGCATGGTAAAGGAAGGAGACCCTCATTGTTATACAAAATTACATATAAGAGGACGTGAGGGGAAAGGGGAAAAAAAACAAGAGAGAGAAATGAATCACAGTAGATGGGGTAGAGAGAGAAGATGGGAGGAGAGGGGAGGGGAGGGAAGGGGGGATAGTAGAGGATAGGAAAGGCAGCAGAATACAACAGACACTAGTATGGCAATATGTAAAAAAGTGGTTGTGGAACCGATGTGAATCTGCAATATGTATACGGGGTAAAAATGGGAGTTCATAATCTGCTTGAATCAAATGTATGAAATATGATATGTCAAGAGCTTTGTAATGTTTTGAACAACTAATAATAAAAAAAGGAATAAAAAAATTAAAAAAAAAATAAAAAAAAAGAGAAATAGACTACACCTTGTGAAGGGAAGAAACAAATTTTGGCCACGTTTGCAATCTACCACAGCTACTTCAAATTGGATTTATTACTTGTGCTCCAACTGCCAAGACAAATAAAGCTTTTTAAAAAGTGAAAAAAAAAATAGAATATGCTAAGGTAAAAATCACATGATATGTGTTAGCATCCACATATCAGAGAGAACATTTCGGCCTTTGTTTTTTTGGGACTGGCTTATTTCATTTAGCATGATAATAGTCTCCGCTACCATCATGCTAACACACAATAACGGTGGGGAGGGAAGAATAGAAGTTTGTTGGATTAGACCAAAGGGAATGAAGGTAAAGGAGAAGGGATGGGTATAGGAAAAACAGTAGAATGAATCGGACATAGCTTTCCTATGTTCATATATGAATACACGACCAATAAAACTCCGCGTCATGTACAATCACAAGAATGAGAAATTATACTCCATGTATGTATACTATGTCAAAATACACTCTATCGTCATGCATCTCTAAAAACAACACATAAAAAAATCATGGAATTCTTGGGGAAAAACAAAAATAGGGCACTACTTTGTTTTTAAAAATGTGTAATCCCTTCATCCGTCCTTATGTGTATAACTGGGATGTAATAAGTGAATTTGTTGCTTATCTCAAATGAATATTTCATTTTTAAGGAAAAAATTAAAAATCACATTATATGTTATCAAAAATGTATGCCTATATAGTTTATCTTACACAATAGGTTCTTGCTGCCATTTTTTGTTATGCTTTTTGGATGGATAGCTCTTACACATGATAAATAATTGCTTCTTGAAGTAATTCCTAATAAAAACTAAATTACATGTTTTTTAAAAAAATTGATAAATCAATTATTATTTAATTCAGTGACTGTCTAATGGGAACCTATCATGAAGCTAGTAACATGATACTAGCCCTGCCAGAAAGGCAAGAGAAGTACCAAACATGATGTATCTCTTCAAGGAACTGGGAAATGATGAATCAAATAGAGGAGCGCTTGCAAGCAGTGAGAACTTAACCAACTCTAGGAAGAACAGAGAAGGCTCTAAGCTCAAGCAATAAGTGAAGGATTTGGTCGGTAAGGAAGGCTGTATGCTGGTGGAGCAGGCAAACTCCAATATGTGATACTGCGAGAATAAAATACAAAATCATACAAGGTCCAGATGACAGGGAACTGAAATATTCATGTGGCAAAGAAATATGAAGCTTCACATTACTCCAGGAAATGAGAACCCAGAATGTTCTTTGAGACGCTCAGAGATGTGTCTTCTTCACTCTGCTTTGTCCAATTAATACACTGACCTTGGTGCTTCCTGTTGAGGTTGTTGCTTTCGCTTAGAAACCTGGAACTGCGCTGCAGAGCTGCTGACCCATTAGAAAGGAGGGATTCTGAGAACTGAAAAACAGAACAGCTTAAACCTGGTGACCACAGGGCAGTGTGGAATCCTGCTGGGGACAGAGAAAGCCACCCTGTAAGAACAGCCTCTAGTTAGAGCCTCCTTTCCAAACAAGAATGTCAACCAGAGAACAGGAGGGACCATTCAGTATGAGGAAAGAACAGGAATACATTGTTAAATGTATAAAGGAGGACAGCCATTATAAAAAGATTTTCACTGGGCTTGGTGGCATATCTCTATAATCCCAGCAACTTGGAGGCTAAGGCAGGAGGATTGCAAGTTCAAGGCCAGCCTCAGCAACTTAGTGAGATCCTGTCTCAACAAAGAAAAAGGGGGGAGGGGGAAAGAGCTGGGGATGTGGCTTTGTGATTAAAGCATCTGAGTTCAATCCCCAGCACCAAAAAAAAAAAAAAAAAAAAAAAAAAAAAATTCACTACAAGAAACATGAGTCACATAGATATCAGGTGGCATTATTGTTTTTAATCATAAGGAATAGTGAGATTTTCCTTATTTCTTCAATCCTAGTCTCTAGTGTTCAAAAAGAAGAACTTATGACTATTAAAAATTTATAATGAGCTGGGCATGGGGGCATATGCCTGTAGTCCCAGCTATTTGGGAGGCTGAAGCAAGAGATTCACTTGAGCCCTGGGCTTTGAGACTAGCCTGGGCATAGCAAGACCCTGTCTCTTAAAAAAAATCAATTTAAATCAAAATGTGTATCATATGATAACAGAAGCCATTACCAGATTCCACCAGAAAAGAATGTGAGTATATATTTGAGCCATTAAGTCTTTACTCAAGATCCTTCTAGAACAATCTCCCCTAGTGCCCCCAAAAGGAAGGTATACCCTGAAGCCTCAGAGCATTTCTTACCAGGATGGTCTCACTCACAGTCCTGTGAGCATCGTTGGCCAGTTTCTCTGATTCTTCTGTCAGGCTCTGAAGGTTGTAGTGGACGTGAGCGGCACTGGTGGCATTGAGGGTCACATGTCTGACATTTTTAAGGCCACTATCAAATCAGCATATTTAGAGATGTTATGATACACTAAATCAAATTTGTGGATTCACATGAAAATTATAAGTGCCCATTATTCTTGGAAGCCTCCTAGTTCCCTTCTCCTTAGGAAAACATGGATTCCCCTTCAAATCCTCATTGTCACAGTGACGCTCAGAATTGATCTTTAATTAAAACCAGAAGAAGAGATTATTGCTGTTTCCTTAGACAAACATTCCATCACTTTCAAACAGCTGCCCTCCACATTCCCTGAGCACTGTTTAACCCTTTGCTTATGCTGAGGGACTGCTACTTGTCTGTGTTGGTGATAATCTCTCCTACAAGGCACTTTCTAATTGTCAAAAAGTTTTCCTACACACATAAGGATGCTGAATCTCCTCCCTCAAATGGCACACCCCAGGCTGATGGAATTCAATAGAGATGTCGCAGGAAGATCAGATAATATTTCAATCAGCTGAACTCCATTCTAACAAGTGGGCCAATCACTTAGGAATCTGTCAGATGGTAATGGCGCAACTTCATCCAGCTCTCTCTATCTGGAAAATGAAATCTGACAACTGGTACATCTTTTCTGAGTAACTCACTTCATTTTCTTTCTCAGGTTATTGAGTTGGGCGAGTCCCAGGCCAGACATTACCAGTTATTTTCTGTTACTATTTGATTGGCAAAATCAGGTGACTTATAAATAAAAGCTAATAACATTATGTAACTCTGTGAATCATACAAAATTGCTTCTACTACTCTTATACTAAGTAATAAAGTAATAAAGATTTTGTTCTAGTGATTCTTAAGAGTCACAATATCTTTTTTTTCACTTCTGGGAGATGATAAAAAGTGTGAAGCACAGTATCTAATTCCATTTTCTATGATTGGTTCCTATGGCATGTGCTTGAAGCTGCTATCCATCCATTGAGCTCACGATTTACACATTAGTCTATCTTATATTGTTTTTAATTGCTTTTGTTGTGAGCTAATCTCTCATGGTAGCAGTTCCTAAATGTGGAGATATTTACTTTTCCCCTTCCATAGAATACACTTCCACACAAACACATACAGGTTCCCACCTATCATTTTAAAGAAAAAAAAAATGTACCAATTAATACCCAGGATTGTGTGAATGACCTGTAAGACCTAAAACATTGGCTTCTACATTTGCTGCATGTTAGAATCAACTAAGCATCTTTAAAATAAATTACAAAGATCAGTTCACATCCCAAAGAACTTAAGTGACACTCTTGAGGGAGGCAAGACAAGGGACAAAAGCTTCGATGTTTTATGAAGTTCCCAGTTAGCCTGATGTGCAGATGAGTTTGGGAACCACTGGCTGACACTTGTGTTTCTGGTTTAATGGCATTTTAAACTAAATGAGCACATATTTAATGAACATCCCGAAACGTTAAGTTAAAATAAGTTTTGTGTTACAATGGCAGCCCTTCAGGCAGTAGGAAATAATTGGAAATGGATCTATCAAGCCTTGTAAAAGAGACCACTGACACTTTTATAGGTGCAGTGTGAGCATACCTTCCATTCAAGTCAGTTCCCAAAAGGCAAGATCTGTATAGAAATTAATATTTTTATGCAACCTGCATGTATCCTAACAAAGATCTGAATACTTAGTAGGTGCTTGCAAAAACCTCAGTAACTTGATATTATAGTATACTATTTGTTTCACTTCTATTTCCAGCTCTGTTTGCATTTTCCCATCATGCTGGTGGTAAACTACAATAGCAGACGTAAGAGGAAATCTGACTTATGGCATAAATAAAACAGGAGTCCTTATTTTTACACAAAGAAACAAGAGTGATTCACCCCTGCGATTGAAATAGCTGTCCTTATTCTAAGCAATGGGCCACTACTTCTGAAATTCCCCAAAGTGTGTGACCTTACCGGTCCAAAACACCTGCTAGTCTCTGGAGCTCAATGGCATGGTCCTCCGCTCTGTGGACGAGATCAATTGCTTTCCTTTTGGACATCTGCATGACCAGGTCATCTACATGTTGCCTGAGTTTGGCAGTCCACAGAAGTAGCTCATCCCGGTAATGCTCCAACTGCTACATGGAGAAATTAGTTTTGTAAATATATGTACATCTATTTCACAATGTCTGAGTACACATAGAGATGAGTAGTATGAGAATTCTTTGAAAGCTTTATTGTGGTTGAGTTTTAACTTACTGCTAGAGCATTTTGTGTAGTATCTCCATGTGCACTAGCCGCATCTATCAATCCTCTTCCTTTGGCAATTAGCTTTGAGGTCAAATTAGGTTCTTCTTGAACACGAAGCTTTTTATCCTGCAGCAAAAATCACCTTTTAAGGTTGTTTCATAAAAGTAAGGCAGTTTCTGAGCTTTGGTGCCTAACGCCACCTACTGAAAGTACTCGAGGCTCATTTTGTTAGCAGCTAAAAATGATACTGTTGACCTCTAAGTATTTGGTTACCAGTTCTAAATGAGACTAGTGAGGCTAGTGAGACTCACTCTGAATTCTCTCAGATTGGCCTTGACAATGAGCAGTAGGCGGTTGGTCTCCTGGGTCTTGGTCTCCGCATCTCTCAGGAGCTCCTCTGCTGCCCTCAGTTCACTGTGGTGCTTTGAAAGGAAGCCTTTGGCTGTTTTTTTTAATACCTCCAATTCTTCCTGTGGCTTTTGGTAATGCTTCTGAACTTGTGACAATAAATCTTCAGCAGCCCTGACAAATTAAATGTTTCACATAGTAAGTAAATGAACAAAAAAGCTCTTAGCTCGGGAATGCACTGGAAAGAATTTTTACGTGTTCACACCTAGTTTCTTATTGATATCATGAGTGATACATCAAAGTTATTCTTTTTTTACTTTTCTATTATTTGGACCTTGAGCATGCTAGGCAAGTGTTTTGCAATTGAGATTCATCCCCATCCCAGAACAGTTTTTCTAAGACAGCTTTTGGTCTGACAGATTTATACTTTACTTTTAACACACTATTTTCCATAAACTTCCCAACATGTTTTAGACATGTAATTAAAAGAAATCATCTTAGTGAAACTAGATTCAGAATATTAGAGCTACTTTCTGTGTCAATAATGGGAACTGTGATGTTTCATTATAATATGGCAAGAAATTTCAAGAACAGGGCTATTCAGTGGTTCACTATGAATTTACCAATTTATTTATATGATACAAAGGATTTTCTGAAGTTGGTTAAAAAACAGACTTTTAAAAAACCTTCAAGTCACTTTTCTTAAAAGATATTTTGCATCATTAATAAATGCAACCTTCAGAAAGTCAATATATCTTTCCTATTTCCTTATAAATGTGTTATCCACTTGCTTATTTAAGTCAATTTTGAATTTACAGCTGCATAGAATATGAAAATTCCATACTACGCACCTTGCAGTGGCCAAATACATCCCATTATTTCTCTAACTCAATTTTTCAGGTGAACTTTGAAAAATTCCATGGAAAATATCTTGTAAACTACCCTGAGCTTTCATAGGTATCAGATCACTGGGTTAAGACATGAGAGAAAATGCTATTCAAGGATATACACAAGAAAATATTTTTGAACTCTGACACTGAAATAACATTAGAAGTTCTTTGAACATACTTATGATTTTTAATTATAATAAAGATGTTGCATTATGAATGAGACAACAAAACTAAAGCAGAGTTCATGGAAAGCACAATTCCAATATATCAAACACTTGATCATGATTGATCACTCTTGTTATTAAATAAGGTATCTTTAGGAAAATGTAAAATAGGGGTCCAACTTCCATCTATGAAATGACTTGACCATGGTGAAATGATTCAGTTTCCAATGACTTGAACGCAGGAAGAACAGCAAAAAACTCCACACTCTTCATACTGTAAAATTCATTGGATTAGTACAGCAAGCCAGTGTGTCCCAGACTATATCTTTATAATCCAACTGTCCCATGAACCATTAAGCAGGTTTCATGAGAAAAGTCTTATAGTGAAAGAAACGACATGACATTTCCCCAGCCCCTCCTTGGAAATGTTAATGCACTAAAAGATTTGAGAAGACTTGCAGTAAAGAACTTGTCTCTCTGTAGCAGACACCGTGTCTCCCAAAGGTATCTGGCAATAGAACACTTTTCTTTAATGATATGTCTTTCAATAGCTCTGGGGATACTGGAGTAGAAAATAGTTGGGAAACAGAGCTACAAACAATAATCTTCAGTGTGTGGACATGAGTTCATGTGACAGGCTGGAGTCACTGGCCTGGCAATCCTAGAAGTATTGCCACTGGTCCCTAATTGGTAACAGTGGCTTACCAGCTCAACTGTGCAAGCGAGGTAATTTATGCTGATACTGCTTTCGTTCTTGGAATCTGGTGTTTTGGTACATGCTAGGTATGACCAGTCCTATTATGGTTTGGATGTGAGGTGTCCTCCAAAATCTCATGTGTGAGACAATGCAAGAAGGGTTAGAGGTGAAATGATTGGGTTATGAGAGCCTTAACCTAATCAGTGAATTATTCCCCTGAAAGGATTAACTGAGTGGTAACTGCAGGATGGTAGGGTGTGGCTGGAGGAAGTGGGTCATTGGGGGTGTGCCTTTGGAATATATATTGTGTATCTGGCGAGTCTCTCTCTCTCTGCTGTCAGATCATCATGTGAGCTGCTTTCCTTTGTCATACCCTTCCTCCATGATGTTCTGCCTCACCTCAAGCCCTGGGGATTGGGGTCTGCTGTCTATGGACTGAGACTCCAGATAAACTTTTCCCCCTCTAAAATTATTCTTGTCAGGACTTTTAGTCATAGCAGTAAAAAACTGACTAAAATAAGTCCTGGTAAGAACCATGGATGCAACATCTCTAATGGGCTTCCCTGGGCAGAAACACCACACCCATCCTGCATTTTCACTGCTAGGGAAAAAGTGTGCTCAGGGAGCCCTTCTGGAAAGAAGCCTTCATGGATTCCTCCACACTCCATTGCATCCTTTTTCCCGTTTAAGTTGGGAATCCTCAATAAGTCTTGGTGACAAATTCAATTGTATGCTGAATTCTGTGAGTCCTGGTGAAACTCTAATTAGCTTGATGGTCTGACACAAACATCAAAAACAATGGTTTGTGTGCTAAATCTGCTTACCTATGGGATTGCTCTATGCAAACATATCACTAATTTTATAAGAATTATAATTAAAGAGCCAATGATTACTCTTAAAATAATTCATGTAATTTTAAATGAGATAAATATAGGAATGATACATGTAAAATTGTGGAGTGGAAGCTGGAGAACCCATTTTGAACTCATATAATTTTTTTTTTAAATAAAAGATTTCCTCCCTCTCCCTCCATTCCTTTTTTGCAGTACTAGAGATGGAAACCAGTACCTTAAATATGCAAGAACACACAAAAAGGTTTCATTGTCATAGTTTCACTTATATATTAAAAAGAGAAATCAACAATCTGAATAGTAGTAACTTCATTTCAAACAGAAGCCAGACACAGGGGCACATGCCCATAATCCCATCTACTCAGGAGGCTGAGGCAGGAGAATTGCAAGTTTGAGGCCAGCCTGAGCAACTTAGTGAGACCCTGACTTAAAATAAAATTTTAAAAAAGAGTTGGGGAGGGCTTTGGGATTGTGGCTCAGTGGTAGAGCGCTTGCCTAGCACGTGCAAGGCCCTTGGTTTGATCCTCAGCACCACATAAAAATATGTAAATAAAATAAAGGTATCGTGTCCAACTACAACTAAAAAATAAATATTAAAAAAGCAGGGATGGGGGGGTTGGGGATAGAGCTCAATGGTGAGTACTGGTCTAGCGTGCGGTGAGACACTATTCAATCCCCAATACTGAAGAGAAAAGAAAAGAGAAAAAGAAACAGAAGAACTACAGTGACAGAGAAAGGGGTCCAAAGGAGCCTAGCCGGAGAGGGAGGGTAGGGGACACCTAGGGAAACAGGGCAGGGCTGACTCGGCATTTCACCTTCCTCTCAACTGCATCTTCAGAAAATGAAGTTTTCCTCATTAGAGCAGGAGCTCCAAGCTGTCCTCATTTTTGTCCTTCGTCCCCCACTCCTGGCACCATGCCTGCCACCCGAGACTCCATCCCCTGCTAAGTGCATGGATGAACTGACCATGTGAGGATGATGATGGGAGGGGATGGTCCCATTCGATGATGCCAGGGGATTCCAGGGAGGGCCTGGAAATCTCCGTCCTTAACAAGCTTCTTAGAAGATAGGGACTCCTCTGCCTAGAAAGGCCAAGAGGGCTACCTACTGATGCAACGAGAGAAGGAGCACACTCTGTACAGCACAGAGGAGGTCTCAGTGTCTCCTTCCCCATCTCCCGGGACCCCACCATCTTCTGATCTCCCCCATGGCAACTACTTTATGGTTCTCTCAGGGACCCCTCCAAGTCCTAAGTAATGTCATAGTAATTAGGTTCCTAGTCTGCTCTCCAAACTGCATCCAACTGCAAGCCCCCCCATTTTATGTTTCAAGCAACAATAATGCCAAAATTATGTCAATGACAAAGGAAAAGATGTAAATCTAACCCTCTAGCAGGTTGCTAAAGATGTGTGTCTTGTTTTCAAACATGAATTCTGAAACTAATTTGGAAATGCACATCAGGAATCCTCAAGATGTGAATTCTTTGACTAAATGATTCTAATTCTTAATATCTACTCTGACAAGAAAAAAAGCTGAAATAGGGAAAAATTATAACTATATATACTATCAATATATAAATATTTGATATTTTAAAAAAGACATATTGGAAAATATATAATAATATCAATATATATATCTTTGATATTTAAAAACAGACATATTGGAAAATATATAATAATCTTGTATAAGAGGATTCAAAATAGCAATAAATCATAAATAGTTTGAATACATCAACTAGAAAGAATAAGCATATTTAATATCATCCTTAAGGCATTCATCAGAGCCTGGCAGAAGGACAACTTGTGTTAATACATCAAGTAATAACTGAATGAAAATATAAAGAAATGAACCTAAAAGGAAGTTTTGAGCTCCCTGAACAGGCACAATAATTCTTCAGGATCTCTGTCATTTCTCATGGTAGTTTTCAATGAGTGCTTGTAGAACCTAGCTCAGTTATTCTCAGAGTAACATCCATGTGTTTATGGCCTGCTTACCTATGGACTCTACATCTGTGAGAGACACCCTTGCATGTGATCTATAATAAGCACAGTACCATGAGGCTCTTTTGATACATAAAATGTAATTCAAGAGTGATAGAAAAACCCAGAACTACTTCACCATAGCATAAAGACAGATTGTAATGACTGTACTGCTTACAACCTCTACTCTGGAGGGGTCAGTACCCATCTCCTCATATACCTAATAATGGTGCGGGTGGGGGTCTTCTCTTCTTCCACAATATTCCATCCCCAGAGAGCACTTTTTTTTTTTTTTGCAATTATTCTTCCTCCTCTCCCCATGTCCACCTTCCCATCTCTACTTGGTGGTGTTGAGAATGATATTTAGGAACTTACTTAAGTTCAAGGGTGGCATTTTGGTGCAAGTGTGTGAAATTCCTTTTCTGTATAATTTCCAGCAAAGATGAAATGTTCTGTTGGATACTGTGAAGAGTAGAATCGGGTAGCTGGAAATCTTCATCCAAGGTCTGATTTAAAGTTGTTGCCTTTTCAAGGATTTCTACGGAGAAAATTAATCAATCATTTCATAAGTCTCATCAAAGCAGACAGTACTAAATGGAAGGACTTAGAATCTTCTTTGGTGAGGACTCTTCTGTCCACCTAGGCTGGGCAGGACCTCCACTCCACTCAGGCCAGGCTATGGCATCCCGTCTATCCCAGCATACTCTGCACATCCCCTAACACAGCACTCCTGAAGCTGGGATTACTGTTCTATTTCATGTCAGTTTTCCTCTGTACCCACAAACTCCATGAGGGCAGGGACTAGTCATCCTGCTCCCCTTGGCATTTCCTTGTAGGTGGCATGGGCACAGAAGCCACCAACATTTGATTCTTCTCTTTTTATTAAGCATTTTTTATTCTAATAATTTTCTTACTTTTTGGTCTATAGAGTTTTTTTTTTTTTTTTTTTTGCATTGGATTTTGTACTTTTTAAGTCCTTACACTATATTCAAAAATGAAAGCAAAAAATGTGTTTCTGGTAGCCAGAAAACTGAAAATAACCAAGAGTCCAAGGAGAACCCACTGTGGAGTGTGTGAATTACTCTATTAGGCTGGATGTACTTTGGCAGCAAACTGAAACCCCAAATTCTTCCTTCTTCCATTCTGGGAGAATGGATATCAACTTTACCATAATGGGGCTTGAGAATTAGGATCCAAGTGTTAGGCACAAAATAATATGGAAAATAAAAAAGGAAACGTGCACTGTTTAAAAAAGAAATCTCTCAGTGGAAGACTATGGCCTGGACATTCAGGATTCTCAAATGATGGAAGATTCCAGTCCTATGGCTGTAGGAGCTTAGCACAAGACACATGCATCTATCTACTCACACATCTAATAAAGTGACTGTGACTTTTCCCACCAAATAAGCTCAGAGCCCCACACAAGACCTGCCCATCATACCTCTGATGCTCTGATGCAGCCTCTTGATGAATGTGGCCAGGTCTTGACTTTTGTCAAGGATAGTCTCAGTTTCCCTGTTCACCTGCTGGCTGTTTGTTAACACTCTAGTGAGCTGACAGAAAAATAAGGTCCTGGGTTAGTGTGACCTTAAATCCTACTTATTGTCTCTTTTAAGAAAAAAACTCTACCAGTCTATCTATCCATCCATCCATCCATTTTCCAGGAAACAGAGTGAAGATATACACTATCTGTAAATCAAAGTTAATGCCTGATGGAAACTAAGTGGTTAATGTGATAATTTAATACTCAATGAGAGAAAAGATGGTATATTTTTACAAGCAGCAAAACTATCAAACCACAGATACTCCCTGTGTCTGTTCACTTTAGAATGCAAGTGCAGTCACAGGTCACTGAACGATGAGGATACGTTGTCTGAGATATACATCATTAGGAGATATTTCATCACTGTGCCAATGCCATAGTGTGTTTATACATACCTACATGGTGTAGCCTCCACGCATACACACTGTATAGCTATTGCTGCCAGGGTCATGATGGACAGAAACTATACCAGATTAAATCAAGCACAAAGGAAAATGACACTATCAAGAGACTCAGTAAACATGAAATGTATGAGGCTATTGGCATAAAAGTACACAATGTATTAAGAGGAAAAAGTATACTACTGCCAATTGATGAAAGAGTTTCACAGCTACTTATTATATCATTGTTAAGTATTATGCACTGTACACAGTCCAATACTTATAAATGACTGGGGGCTGCACAGTAGGTTGTTTAACCCAGCAGAACCACATTTGCTACAATGATTGGACAGCCACAGTAAGACTTAAGCAATAGACATTTTTTAGTTCCATTATGAATCTTATGAGAATTCTGTCATATCTGTCCATCATTGACCCAAATATTATGCAGCAACAACTATCAGAAATGACTATATATCAGCAACGACTATATAGAAAATCAAACCTTACTAAGTTGTATAACCTGAGAAAATTGAGTCTCTAAGAGTTAAGAACAAGGAGTCAGGCAAACTGGGTGTTATTCCCAATTCTTCCAGGCGGTGGAGCTACACATCTCCAAGCCTCATCTATAACACTGGGGTAATAATAACACTATAATAACACTTAATAGCCCAGAGACTGAGATTTAGCGCCCTTAACTATTATTTTAATGAAGAATTTCATAATTTGTAAAATGAAAGGCTGTTTGTAATTTCCAAGAATACAACATAACTCAGACGGGGCTTTAAAGTGTTTTCTAGTCATGACCAAAGAAAATCTTCTTTAATGGACAGAATTTATCAAGATCAGCTCATCACTTTCTACCAAATGTTTGTTTGCTGAAGTACTGAAAGCCTACTAAACCCTTAAACTCTTTTCAAATTATCCTGAATTCTAAATCAACAGAAAACAAACTAATACTTTCGTTTAGTGTAGAGGCTTCTAGGTGTGTATGTTGAGAAATTTACAAGTGACAAATTGTAAATTTGACAATAGGCCTCCTGAGCCATCTACACATGAGGAGATTCATTTTAAGGATCCCTAAAAACCATTTCTCTGGCATGAACTAAACAGAATAAATAATTCCCTGCTGAGAAGAAGACAAGCTGACATGATACTTCAAGTTCCCAAATCAGAACTGCCCCCTGCCTGAAGCCTGTATGTTGGGGGACACCACATACTGGAGTCTATGCTACGTCCCATCTCCACCCAATAAATCACAGGAAGCTTTACTGGTCTTCAGTGGAGGACCTTGCACTCATCATGTGCTCAGTTATAAAATTAATTTAGAGGGAGGAAACCTGAAGAATACTTTTAATCCTACCCATACCCCTTAGTTTGGAAAAGACAATGGAAGTCAGATAGCAAAGCCACCACCTGATTCTTCCCTCTGCAGAGATGACAAAAAGTAAGTCAGGAGCCTTTTCCCACTAAACCACAGAAACTGTCAGGGTTAGAAAAAATCTGATGATAAAGCACTTGGAGCAGCTCCTGAAAGAGGGGGCTGGTCTGACCTTATCAGAACCTTCCAGAGAGCCACAAGGCAATGGCTCACAAGGGCTGGGAGGAGGGCTGGGTGGGGAGCTGGTTTTTGTGCCAAGAACCTACCTGCTTTTGCAGGTCCTCCGTCTGTTCTGCAACACCTTCCAGTTGAATCCCTGCCCAATTCTTTTGGGCATTTGCTTTTAATAAAGACTCCTGGGAACAAAGGAAACATCACCATGCTTCAAAGTACAAAGTTCTGATTCTTAACAAAGAATCACTTACTAATCCCCCCCCTTTTTTTTTGTTCACAGAAAGAAGTTCTACTTTCCTTAAGTTGTCATTTAAAAATAAAGCAACCTACATTCACTTAAGTTTCAATTATAGCTACATGATTCTATACTGCCACCCATTGCTTTGTATTTCCCACATAGACATAAATTCACAGTCTGGTGTGTTAGGCAGAATCAGAGATTGCTGAGTTTCTTAGATAAAAGTTTGCCTTTATTTCAGTATCAAAGTCATATTTTTTTTTGGTGTTGCTAGGGATTGAGCACCAAAAAAAAAAAAAGTCATAAATTTCAACTACAATTGCCAACAAGTTAAAAAATGTATTCCACAAACAAAATCATTTATAATTATTAAGTGCTTAATTTATGCCAACACTAATTTCTTTACTTGTTTGAATTTATTTAAACCTAAAAACATTCCTTTGAAGCTGTCATATTACTGTTTCAGGGAGGTTAAGTAACTTTCCCAAGATCCCTGTGCTGGCAAATAATATAAAATAACAAGAGTTCACACTCTTAACCTTTGTTGGATACTTTGCATAAACATAAAAAGTTATTTCAAGGGATGGACAAATATTTTAAATTGGAACAAAAAATTCAAAATTAGTTAAAATTTAAGTCAAGTATTCATGTCACTTGATAAATTTAAAGTGCAGTTATACCCCTGGGGCCCACACTGGCAGAAAACAGAATTTGTTGATTGTATATAGGGTAGTTAGAAAGAAAATTTAAATATTTTTTATTATTTTAGATTTTTTTCAGATGGATAATTTCTCATCTTCCCAAGACATTGTTTGCTATTTGAGAGAAAATAATTTTAAAACATTCCTTTGAGTTTCCTAAATTTTCCTTGCTTTCATTAGAGAAAGGACCATTAGAGGAGAGTGGATCACAGACCCACCCCTACATCCCTACATGTACAGAAACACACCGACACGTGTCTAAGGAAATAGTAAGTCTGAGAAAAGCTTTTATTTCACAAAAGTCATTTAGAAATGACTATCCTTTTTATTACTGCATCACACAGTAAAGATCTCAAATTCTAATGTATAGGTATCAAGCACAATTCTAATGTAAAGGTATCAATCACATTTTCTTCCCATGAAAATTTAAAGTGCCAGAGGAGGGTGTCATTTACTAAATCAATCTCTTAATTTCCCATCCTTTAACCAGACCTTGTTGACAAAACATTAAAGTGTGATTGATCCCCAGAAATTTTAACAGTTTTCTAGGGGAGGATTTTTGTGCCTTGGAACTTCAATTAAGAATGACATACTTAATAGAATATCATCCTTCTTCAGCCTAAACCAACTTTAAGGAAGATATTGTCCAGATTTCTTTCCTGTATTTGTGTTAGGATGATTGTTTTCAAATATCCAAAGTCTGTCAAAAGAGGAGCAAGGGATTTTTGTTTTATTCCAAAGGGCAAAACAAGGACCATGGGGGCAGACTGTATAGAGGTCCTAAGGAGCAAGTCTCAAACCATAGAGCCATCCCCAAGGAAACAGGTGTGAGATGACGAGTCCCTGTCACTGGTCACCTTCAAGGCAATGCTGGAAAGCTCCCAGTGGGGGATGATGGAAGTGAGGCTCCTACACTGGGGGACAGACAGAACACTCCTACTACCCCCACTGACTATCTCTCCATGACACGTGTCTGTCTCTGTATTCTTAGTACCTACCTGGAGATATTTAGTTGTATTTTCCAGGTTTGACAAAATTCCATGTGGGACAGGAAAGATGCCAGTGAGGTTCATAGAAAGAATGGCATTGCCAACATCATCCAAGTCATTCAGCAACACACCTGCACACTCATCATCACAAGCTAGGAGAGAAGGGAAAAGGGAGAGAGGTTTAAAGTTAACACAAAGTGGCCTGCCCTGTGTCCATGGGTTGTGTGAGCCATTTTGTCAACAATACGAGCAAAGGACATGCCAAGTTCTCAGGTATGGCATCTGATCTCATTATCACTCCTGCTGTGGGTAGGTGGGCAGTACCATACAATTGCCAATCCCCTGTTCTCATATGGTTGCACTGAGACTCAGATCAGAGAAGGGACATCTCTGGGGTTACACTGAAAGCAACGGCTGAATCCAGGAGTGCCTTCTGGTATGGTCATTATACTTCCTCAACCTTTAAAGTACTATTGCTTGTCTATAACTCAGGCCAACTGCAACAATCCCAGGACTCCTTCCAAAGCCTCGTCTATGACTTACTCAGAGAGTTTGCAGACTCTCCCTTGGCAAATGCAAATGAAGGACAATGGAGGAAATAGGTAATGCTACAGTGAGATTTGGGTAACACCAATGACAGCCCCATGGTGGTGTTGCCTGTCCTGGGATGACTGATCCTTGGTTCCACTACAAGAACAAACTATTAACACAGCTGAACCATTGAGCTAAAATTCCTGTGCTGCCTTGGGTATCAATGATGGTATCCTAGAACTCCTGCCTTGGCTTATAAATTCACTTCATTAGATGCAACAGCCATCTATGCTCAATTAAAATAATAATATAGAATATAAAATAAAATGAGACTTTCAGTCTCCTGTTGACACTATAGGTCACTATAACCATTTCTTTCCTACAAAAGCTAACATTGGAGAGGAAAATGTAGCTTTAAACATTTAGACAAGAAATACCTACAAACACAATTGCTTTCCACCAGAATATGTCTTGGTTGGCATTCCTGGCATCGGATCCCCGTGGCCCCTGGCCTGCAGGTACACTGCCCAGAGATGCGGTCACAGTCACTGTGAACAGACCCCTGTGGACTGCAGTCACACTTCTGGCAACTGCCACCTGGTATCTGAGGATCCCCATGGTAGCCTGAGGAGCACCTATAGAAAGGAAGATATCAGGCACAGACAGTGCAGTCAACACTCGTCAGTAAATACAAAAAGCAGCCCCTGCCCAAGGACAGTAATCATTCGTGCCAAATGAAATGCAAAGCACATATTCATCTCAGGAGACCCTGACCTGGAACAGTCATGAGGTCTCATATCAATTTCGCACTTGCAAATTGAGAATGACTCCCAAATCATGATAGCAAATATGTCCAGTGCATTATATGTATGTTAGGTGTCCCTAGTGATCTCCATGTGATAATTCAAGGGCGTACCTTTCACAATATTGTCCTTCATAGCCCAGAGTACAGGCATCGCAACGGAAATCTCCATCACCTTCCAAGACACAAGTGGGACTAAAGCTGGAAGAGAATAGGTTTGTTTTTAATTTTTCCTTGAATTTTTCAGATATGTAGCTTCAAATGTTTCATAAGGAACTTATTCATGACTATTGGGACATGTCATAGTGTTTGAAAAGTTAAGTGAGCACATTAGATGATTAGACAAGCATTTTAGAGCTTAACTCTGTTGGGGAAAACCAAGAAAAATAAAAATGTAATTAATATAAGTGTGCTCAGATCTTGCATCCAAAAGACATTCAAGCAGCCCTTTTCAGTGACAGTCCTGTGAGGGCTGGGCAGAAGACCAATCTTAGGAATTATAACTAATTAGTCACCCGGGAAAGCATCCCAGATAAAAACGGATCCTGTTCTGAGATTTACATAGAGAGTTACCTGCTCACCATGTGATAAAGTGATTAAGAGTTGAAATGACTGTGAAGCATGAAAGACAGCAGGGAGAAGAAGGCTGAACAGACACAGAAGAGAACTTCATTGGCTGCAGTGAATGGCAGAGAAGAAGCCAGAGGGAAGAGAAGCCCTTAGATGGGATGGCATTTGAAAATGACTGGACCTGCAGGCAGGGAGCAGGGCAGATGGTAGATGAGTAGAAGCCAAATGACAGAGCCCCTCCAAGTTTCATAAGCTGCTCAGATGCCGATCTCCTTCAGGGTCTTCAGCTTTGGGCTCATTTTTTTTTTCTTTGTAAACCTCTCTGCCTCCATATTGTAAATTACCCAGGCACCTCTAGAGGTTAAGCTAGGTACCTGCAAACTATTGAAAGAAAGCAAAACCAAACCCACTCAAATCAGGTTTGGTTCCTTGCTGGCTAATACAATGAAGGGTCCAGCATGAGTGATCAGCCCAAGGCCTCTCTGATCTGAAAGGTGAAATATCCTTCCAAATATTTCTATGGGTACAGAGAGCCAATGTACCTATGGATATACACATAGTTGTGTATTTTCTTTTTCCAAAATCACATTACACTAAATAGTCAATTACGTATTTCCATTAGCCATTGTGCCAATTTTTCTTCTTTTTCTCCTCCTCTTCCTCCTCCTCCTCCATCTCCTCCTCCTCCTCCATCTCCTCCTCCTCCTCCTCCATCTCCTCCTCCTCCTCCTCCATCTCCTCCATTTCCTCCTTCTCCTCCTCCTCCTCCTCCTCCTCCTCTTCCTCCTCCTCCTCCTCCTCCGTTGTAGATGAACACAACATCTTTATTTATTTATTTTTATGTGGTACTGAGAATCAAACCCACCAATTAGCTACAGCCCCATCCCCCTCTGTGCCAATTCTTTACTGACAAATAAACTTCATTTTTTTCTCTGTGTTTGTATGATATTCCACTCTAGGAATATATCACAGTGTATATAATCAATCTTGTAGGTATTTCAGTTTGCCCCCAATTTCTCATGAGCAATGCTAAAATACAACCATCTTTCTACATCTATTCAAGTATTTCTATAGCACAGACTGCAAAAATGGAGTTGATGAACCAAAATTTATGTACAGATTTAATTAAAAAAAACCCCAAGTTATAGCAATGACAAATTTTAGGATGCTTGGTAACTTACAAGGGAAGTGTATGTAGTACCCATCATTGGAACTCACAGCAAACATCAATTACTTGGAGATAATAAAAGAAGATTCAAACAAACATTAAAAGGAAAACTTCATTTTAGTATACCAAAAGCTGGCATTTGATCTTTCTGTATTCAATGCCTTGCCAAATAGTCATAAGTGATAATAAAATATTATTAATGAATTATAATTTTCATTTAAACACAAAGAAGAGCCATCGGCACACCCATTCCCACTTCAAATCTCTTTTCTGCAGTCAAGTAATTCATCATGAGTACAAGGCAGACTCTAGTCCCCATTTTATCACTAGATAATATTTCAGCACTTTGATAGGCACCAGCATATATAAATTATCCTTTTCCAAGCTTAAATTAAATAGGAATTGGATTCTTCTGGAATGGGCCATTATTTATAAAATTAATAACAACTCATCTCGATGCAGAATAGATATACAGCTGGGGGCCAAAATTAGTCTTTAAAAAAAAAAATCCCCAAACTTCAAAGTCCTTTCTTCAAGTTGTTCCAGTCTAACACCCAAGATCAACACAGATGCTTTGCTTTTGAAAAGATTCTCTGCAAATACTTATGAGAATGAACACTTCAAAAAAAATGTTTATCTCCAAACACGGAGATATCTACAAACATGGAGACATGTTTGTAGACCACTCAGAGATCGAGAAGTGAGGCCAAGAATGGAAGCAAACCTGACTGTGGCTGAGCAGGTGTACTGCGAGCACAGCAGAGCTCACCTGGAAGGGTAGGGGTGAGGACAGGTGCACGGAGAACAGTCCCCAGCGGAGCCAGTCACCTTTCCATAGTAGCCAGGAGCGCACACGTCACAGTGGTCACCAACGGTGTTATCATGGCAGTTCTGGAGTCCCATGTTTCAGAAGGAGAAGGAAACAATGGAAGATGGTTAAAAACCATCCTGATTGGGTGACAGCCAAGTGTTATCTGTTTCATATCAGTTAGGCTTTGGTTGTGGTGGTTCTTGAATTTCTAAGGATGAGAGAGCATTTTTCTTCCTCTGTTTTAATCCTGGAAATTTTTCCAGCTCTGTGGCTTTCATTCGTCATAAGACTATATTCATCCAATAAAGCCTAGAAATTACTAGGACATTTTTTCCAAAGTAAAAAGAGACACAGGACCCCTAAAAGCAGCCAGCTTTCAGAATCTTGAAATGAGGATCTAAAATATACAGTGACCTAAAATAAAAGTGATTGCAAGCACCAGCTGGGGTTCAATGATCGCAGGCAGGGAGTTAAAAGAGCAGAAGTGAACACATAGACGGTTTAGGAAACAGACCCTGAAGAAGAACTTATGGTCTCAGAGCACCACCAACAGATTCTTATAATAAGGAAAGGAAATTCCAGTTAGATTTTGTGTCACCAGTTGACTATGGTCCTATTTTTTTTTTTTGTAAAAAATGCATGTTTTTTTTTTTAAGCTAAAAGAGCAAGTGATTCTTGATACTCTATTCCAGTTTAGAATCTGCTTTTGCTCAATTTGACAGTGTTTATTGAGCTCCTGTAGAAAGGGTCTCATGACTGATGCAGGTGAGATGGAAAGAATAAAAAAGAGGGAGTCCTTGAGCCAACTGGAGGACTGATTCCAAGAGAGGATGAAGAAAGAAAATTTTTAAGTGTTTGAAAAACTATTTTTAAAGCCCTTTTTAAAAAAATCACCATTTTTCATTTTAAAGCCTTAATATTTCACCTGGTGAAAATCAATTTTTTCTTGGCTCCTCAGAGGAATCTCTCTTCAGAAATAAAATTTGCGACCTTCTCCTTAAAAAGTAAATTGCTAAATACTTCTTTTGCCAAAATAGTATAAAGCTGACATGGAATAAATATTAGGTGGGAAGAGAAGGCAGAAGTAGTTTCTCAGATTTTTCATGGTCAACATCAACTCCAACGTAAAAACTTTCCCTAACAAAGGCTGCCTGATCTTCAAGACCCTAGAGAATCAAAGACAAGCCGCCCCAAAGAATAGGAGAGAAATAAGGATCTATTAAAGAGAACTGAAGTGGGAAATGTGAGATGCTGTGGGAGATGCAGAGATGCACCTGCCATTTTTGAGTGATGTAAAAAGATTTAGATGTGTCTTCCCAAAGTGGATGGTGGAGAGGGGCTCCTCAGGTATCTTCCTGGTCCTTGGTCTCCCCTTTCCAGGCCCCACTTCTATCATCCACTTGTTTTGATAACCAAAGGCCTACTGACATGAAGTAGTAGGGAAAATTTTACATACTGGATGATAAAATCAGATCCGTGGAGTTCTTGATGACCACACAGATGGTTCAGAACGAGTGCTCAGGAGATTGTACTAAAGAGAAGTGGATTACTGCATAAAACCACAAAAGAAATCTGACAAGGTAAAGAGTAAGGAGGAAAAGAAAGGTCCCCAGCTCAAAGAAAAAGAATGAATTAACCAGAGCTCTATCAGTTGGAAGAATATACTGTCTTAGTATGTCATCAACACAACCAGGCAGGCAAAACTCAGAGGCTGTGCTGTGGAGACATGGCTCCTCAAGTTAGAAAGGGATGCTCCCCTCTCCCTTGGGCCCTGGTGAAAGGGGAAAGGCTCTGGGCACGATATTGAAGATGATGACACACGTGTCTCAGGATGGTGAATGGATCCACAGCCACACCATATGACCACAGGTACACAAACAGAGGGGATATAACCTGGAGGGCTGAAGATTTGCGATCTTTGGCACATGAGAGAGGGATTGATGAAGTCGTTTTGCAAGTTCTTTGATAAGATAATGCCACTTTTCAAAATTAAGTCAGAACTACTGGTTTATCTCAATGGCTCCAAAGAGTATGTTCATATTCTAAATTTAGAGCCTGCATCCAATTCTCTGACAGTAGGAATAGCCATTGTTGTGGACTGTACCATTCAACTTATAGATCCAAGTAAGATGTCTTGTGATTTGCAGGTGGCCTCTGCAGAAACCACAGATCTGGACAGCTATCAGCCACTGTTTACCCCGGGGAGATTTTTGCCATGGTCTAAGGTGATCTTTTCATACTGGGTAAAGTGGCTGCGTTATTTATTTCTATTTTACAAATCAGCAGATCAGCAGGTGATCGTATAACTGTGTTCTGGTAGACTTGGGCCAGCAGCAGCAGAGTAATAATTGAGTGTCCTAGGAATACCTAATCTTGTTAGCTGTATCATGGAAAGATAAAGCATCAAAGAACTGATCAACTTCTTTCTGTATGTGACCTCTCTCCTCATAATTGGCCAAGGAAACTTCCCAGCTAATTACACCTCACTCTATTTGTCTGAAATCAATTCTCCGTAAATCCTTAAATGAGATCTTTCCATTTTCTCTATTAGGTTTTTGCTTTTGCCCGAGAGCATGAGCTGATTAGAGCGAACAAAAATTTTTAACAGTGTTGGAGTTATCTGCATCTTCATTAAGTCCTTGTGTAATGGAAATAACTCTTTTATCCTTTCTTATATAATGGAGTCAGCAAAGGTTAACAGGTGTCTTTTTCATTGAGGAAAACCATGCAGAACTTCTTTGGCCAGTGGAAATTGCCTTTATTTACTTATTTGCTTGCTTGCAGTACTGGGGTTAAACCCAGGGCCTCATGCATGCTAAGCAAGAGCTCTAGCACTGAGCTGCCTCCTCAGCCTTTATTTATTTATTTTTTTTTAAAGAGAGAGAGAGAGAGAGAGAGAGAGAGAGAGAGAGAGAGAGAGAGAGATTTTTTAATATTTATTTTTTAGTTTTCAGTGGACACAACATCTTTGTTTGTATGTGGTGCTGAGGATCGAACTCGGGCCGCATGCATGCTAGGCAAGCGCGCTACCGCTTGAGCCACATCCCTAGCCCCTGGAAACCTCCTTTAAATTCTACATACAAAAGACACTTCTGATCAGAGGAGGAAGACAGGCGAGTGTGGCTGAAGGCTAGGAGGGATGCACAGCTCTAATTCCTGTTTGGTTCCTTATGTCTTCTTGTGGTCAGGCCATACCCCAGATCTCTAGGGTTTTGGGTGGGTCTTTCTTGGTGGGCAGCTCACTTCTTTTATTTAAGGATATTCTAACCAGGGAAAGTCAGTTTTAGCACAGTTCATACAAGTCACTGATGTTTCCCATAGGAATTACTGTGAAAGATGAGATTTCAGGAGTAGGGAACAAATACCAGATTATTTTATGTTATCAGCAAGTCCTGGTTGGCCTATGCAAAATCAGACAGAAAATTTGCCCTCAGGGCCACAAAACTTGTGTGTGGATCACTTTGTCATTTGCAATGGTCAGAGTTCTCTTCATGTCTCCAAGATCAATCTTGGTCTAGGGGAAGGTGACCAAGAAGCAAAAGTGTACTAAGACATCCCCCAATAGAATGTGCATTTTTTAAAGATGCAAGCAGAGGGCGTTACTTTACCCAGAGAAACACTTTCAATGCAGGCGCTAACTTATTTTAAAATCTATGACATAAAGTTCTCATCCACTTTGACGATGGTTACTAGAACTGCATGTAAAAACTGACACATTTGGTAGAGTGCTTGCCTTGCATGCACAAAGCCCTGGGTTCAATCCTTAGCAACACACACACACACACACACACACACACACACACAAAAAAAAAAAAAAAAAAAAACCAAAGCCTGACACATTTAACTAACTCCCAACTGATGCCCACGAACAAATTCATTGAGGGAGAAAGATTTATAAAAGAATTTCTACTGGCACTGTCAGATCACCAAGTTAAGCCTTTCTGAAGGAAATACATGTTGTGTTTAGGTAAATTTAACCTCTCACTGAACCAAGGAACTGGTATGACTACAGAGCAGGAATTTAAACTCCAGGGCCTATGCTAGTTCTAAACTTTAGGCAAACACCCACAAAACAAGCATACCAGGCACTTCCCAGTTTCGGGGTCACAAGTCTCACTGTGGTTATTGCAGTTGCAGGGCACACAAGGAGCAAGCAGAGGGCGGGGTCCCCTGCCACTGCCTTCTGGAAGCTTCCCTCTGTAGTACCCAGGGGCACAGTCCTGAAGGAATACAAAAGGACAGGGGAAAGAAAAAACAATCTGATTAAAAATTGGGCAAAGGACTTAAACAAATTTCTCCAGTGAAGACGTACAAGTGGCCCACAAGCATATAAAACATTTAACATCCCTGCCATGAGGGAAATGCAAATCAAAACCACGAGATACCATCTCACACCCATTAGGGTGCCTCTTATTAAAATAACAGAAAAGAACAAGTGTTGGTGAGGATGTGAAGAAATTGCAACCCTTGTGCTTCACTGGAGGGAATGTAACATGGTGCAGCTGCTGTACAAAACGGTATGGAGGTTCCTTCAAAACTGAAATCCCATATGATCTGGCCATTCCACTTCTGGGTATGTATGCAAAAGAACTGAATGCAGGAACTTAAAGAGATATCTGTACGCCCCTTTTCACAGCAGTATTTATGATAGCCAAAAGAAGAGAAAAACCCAAATGCCCATAGAAGACTTAGTAGATAAAATAAGTATAGCCATACAGTGGAGTAGCATTCAGCCTTAAAAAGGAAAGAAATTCTGACACAGGCTAGAGTATGGATGAACCTGGAGGACATTCTGCAAGTAAAATGAGCCAGCCATAAAAATTTAAACACTGTGCAATTCCACTTATATGGAGAACCTTTAGTGCTCAAGTTCATGGAGACCAAAAGTAGAATGGTGGCCGTAGGGGTGGGGAGAGGGGGATGGGCGGTTGTTGAATGGGTGCAGGGTTCCAGATGTGCAATATGAAAAGTGTTCTGGACATTGGTTAAACCAATGTACTTAACACTACTGTACATGGACTACTGTGCATGTACTTAACACTACTGATCTCTGTCTATACTTATGAATGGTTAAGATGGTAAATCTGATGTAATATAGGTTGGAACAAAATTTAGAAAAAAATTTTAATTCAAGAAAAAAATGATCATCATGAATATACATGAGTTTCTTTTTCACATTTTCAGTTGCTGTAAACAAGCACAATTCAATTCAAAACCAGGGAACAGATTTCAATTGGTCTCCCTACCTGACATGAGAATCCAGCGGTGCCCGGGGGACAGAGACAATTCTCTAACAGGGAAGCCACCTCTCCCTCAGGGTGCAGCACTGTAGCCTTTGTGCCAACCTCCAATGAAATGTTTGAGATTCTGTGCAACCGGTGTGAAGAAGAGAGAGAGAGGAGATGTTAACACTTGAAAAACTTTCTAGAAGCATTGAATGTGACTTAACATTTGCATATATATTAAACCAAGGATTTCCTCCCAGTTTGAAGTAGTTCCTTCTCATGATTATAAATAAAATGCCGAAAATGCCGTAAAGTGCAACAGCAGTTTCCTTACACAGCAAAGACCCTCATCCAACATTGTAGAACTTGAATATAATGTTACAGAAAGTGTACTTGAAAGACAACTTAAGTACTGGTTTGGCAAGACTTAATGGGTTTCTTACAGGCTAACATATCAAATGAGTAGGTGACGATATTCTTTATACATTGTCAGAAGAAATGGGTACTGCAAAAAATAGTACTTTTTTTTTTCATTTCATCTTCATCTAAGATTCCACCACTTATATTTTATATATACACACCATGGCCAGTAGATAATTTGTAATTCACACATCCTATTCCATAAGGATATCAATATTTAGCAAAGTTTGAATAAGGAACAGAGATACATATATTAATAATATATGTAGTGGGAGTAAGGTGAGTCCAATGCTTTCAGTTCAACATCAAATCAAAAAACATTTGAAGTTCTAGAAGCTTCTGTGTACCTGCTTTGCTGTAGTCCTTGACCATATGATGCCTTGATGAGGATATACTCAATATTGCTAAGAATGGACATAAAATCCGAATGTGTGACTGGTTTTTCAGAAACAGAGTTAAAATATTTCCAAAAGTTCTGCGGACAAGAACAGATTCAATTAAATTAAGAGTATAAATTCTCACAGGCAAATGACCTTATAGAGAAAATATAAATTTGATGATAAATTTCTTTATAAATGAGCTCTGTTCTGGGCATGTCATTAAGTTTAATTGACAAAGATCTGTAACCTCCACCAGGGCAGGCGTAGTGGCAGTATTTTCAATAGACAGACATCACCAAAGATAGTGCTGGGCACACGGTGAAAGTTCAATAAACATGTGCTGGAGGAATAAAGAGACACTACCTGAATTCTAGTAAAGTCCAAAGATTTCTGTACCATCATGACTATGCAGATTGAAGTCAGTGCACCAAGATAAAGGATTTAAGGTGCAATTCTCACTAAATTAATAGAAATACAGTAAATACCCCTTTATCTCTAGGGGCTTGTTGCAAGAATCACCCAGTGAATATCGGATACCTCATGTAGTACTGAATCCCATACATACTATGTTTTTTCCTGTACACACATACCTAGGACAATGTTCAATTTATAAATTATGCACAGAGATTGACATCAACAATAATAAAATAATACAGTTATAACAATATATTGTAATAAAATTGCCAGAATCACTACTTTTGTGCATGGAGGTTGTTATTAAGTACAATAAGAGTCAACTGAACACAATCAGTGATACTGTGACAGTTGGTCTGACAACCTAGGTGGTTTCTAAGTGACTAATGGGCAGGTAGCATACACAGTGTGGACACACTGGCCTACAGGATGAGTCACATCCTGGGCAGGACAGACCAGGATGGTGTGAGATTATGTCATGCTACCCCTAAAACTGTGCAATTTATACTTATGAACTGTTTATTTCTGGAATTTTCCACCTAGTATTTCTATAGCTCAGTTAACCATGGGTAAAGGAAAATGTGGGACAAACAAAGACTACTGCATCTTTCCTGAGGGTATGATATTGGAATAGGTTTTAGAAGTCTGGCTAAACCCATGGGAAGTTTAATACCAAGGTCTTATTTCTCATTTTCTTGTTAGTAACTTCAAATTTTCATTACACAGATAGCAAAGATCACACCTTGAAGGAACATATATTAAAAGATCATAGTCACCTCTTTCATTTCCACTTCCTGGTCCTGTCTCACGCCATTCTCTGGTGCTGGTGCATCCATGTAAATGACTTGCTTTCTGGTTCGACCTCCTTTGATGAGAATTTGAGGCTCATAATTGGAGGTGCCGATGCCATCAGAGGAATAGAAGGCCATGGTGTACTTTAGTTTGCCACCATACGCCAGGAGCTATTGAATAACAAATTATTGTTTATCTTTCTGATGCAGCCTTAGTTTAAAACATTTTGTTGTAAATCTGCCACCATATGAAAGAAATCTCGCATCTTAAAAATATATTTCACATATGAAATGTCTTGTCTGGAATTTGCTTAATTCTAATTCTACTCAATTATAGATTGTTTAGTTCTACTTGATGATTCCAATAAAGTGGGCTCCAAAATAAATCAGTGCAATAACAATTCTAATTATTTTCAAGCTCCCTTGGATTAAAAATGATCTCTACAGAAGCAGTGAATATATATTTGCAAATATTAAAGGTCAGGATGAATTCACACATAGACTGTAATGTTTAGATAAGCAAAAAAATGCAAACAATGTCTTTCATAACTATTTTATATGGATTTTCCCCCCAAAATGAATGATGATGTCTCGAGAAGGGCTTCTTGGAGCATGAAAGGTACCCAGACTGGTATTGAGCTGATTTTTGTAAATACAATATATGTCTGTTGAAGGATTGCTTAAGGAAACAGTAAAATAAAATGATTTAAACATTAATAGACTTGAAAAGTCCCTATTTGTGGGGACTTTTGCAAACGATTAACACCTCTTATCTCCTCTTAGAAAAAGGGATTTAATAATCACATCTTTTATTTTTTAATACTTTTTTAGTTGTTGATGGACCTTTATTTTATTTATTTATATGCAGTGCTGAGAATCAAACCCAATGCCTTACATGTGCTAGGCAAGTGCTCTACCACTGAGCCACAGTTCCAGCCCAGTAATCCCATCTTTTAATGACAGACCTGTGCAGACTACTGTGATTCTGAATCCTTTTTTTTTCCTTTTAAATAAATGACAGTGGAATGCATTACAGTTCTTATTACACATATACAGCACAATTTTTCATATCTCTGGTTGTATATAAAGTATGTTGACACCAACTCGTGTCTTCATACACGTACTTTGGATGATGATGTCCATCACATTCCACCATCCCTGCTAACCCCTGTCCCCTCCTTTTCCCTCCCACCCCTCTGCCCTATCTGGAGTTCATCTATTCCTCCCATGGTCCTCCTCCCTACCCACTATGAATCAGCCTCCTTATATCAGAGAAAACATTCTACACAATGGAATATTACTCAGAAATAAAAAGAGAATAAAATCATGGCATTTGCAGGCAAATGGATGGCGTTGGAGAAGATAATGCTAAGTGAAGTTAGCCAATCCCCCAAAAAACAAATGCCGAATGTGATTTTGAATTGTATCCATAACCCCCACCTCAGGGAGAGGGGCACCAATTCTAGGTTGGGTGGGCGCCTTACCTGGTCTCCCTGGAACTGTTCTGGTAGCCGCCAGTAAAATGGCTCCCCGTGGACATGCTGACGGACAGTGGTGGCATCCAGCAAGATGTCGGGGGCCTGGTAGTACACCCCCTCACTGGTGCCCTTCAGGTTGCTCTGAGAAACCACACGCAGAAGAGGCTGTTTGGAGTCCAGCGTCACCTAGTCATGGAAAGAAGAAAACATACTTCAGATGGTGAATCAAGTGCTCAGGTGTGATTTGTCAGATTCCACCACTGCCTCTCCGACAGAACAGCTTCACGATTAAAACAGGAACAGTGCGGGCTTTTCCTTTAAACAAAACATCTGGATTAAAAATGAAACTGCAAGGGCCTTTAAGTTACTGTATATGGGGGTCAAGCTATTGCTACCCTCGGCAATGTTCAATCACACGAAGGAGACTGTTGGGATTACTATCTTCTCTCCACATGGAGTCTGACATCAGCTAAGGTGCAACTCTGAAAGCTCCATCTGTTTCCCTGGACAGCAGAAGGGGAGCTCTGACTCCTATACTAACCCAATTAGCACCCCAGAATTCTGATGTCATAAGGGCAAAACTTAACGACAGTAAGTTTTGAGTGTCTCCTTGACCCCTGCCCAACTCCCACATCTCTCTGTGTGACTTACTGGGGTCCTCACATATCCCTCCAACTCCGAGCAAAGGTGCGACAGCCCAAAGCAGAAGCAGGGGCTGCATCCCAGAGCGTTGTCTGCACGCAGGGCAAAGGTGCCAATTCGACACTTGCTGCATTGGAGGCCAAACACATTTTCCTAAAGGGAACAGACAGTGGACTTATTCATGTCTGAAAAGAGGAAATATGATTTCTGCACAAACAAATAAAATACAAAAATAATCTTAGATACACAAGCATCACTGAACTTGCTGCTTTCTCAGGCGAGGTACTTAATTGACCTCTGTAGGCCCAATTCTCACAAAGACTCAGTGATTCCCAAACACAGCTGATGTTCAGAATTATCTTGGAAGATTTTGAGAACACAGAGTCTCTGATGAGCATCTCCTGGGATGCTTTAGAGCCCACCCTGAGACCCCAGGTGATTCTAGGAGCCTGACTAGGTGATTGCTAAGGCATACCCCGCTGTTCTGATCATCTATAATGAGAACACTTGTCTTAAGATGTGGCAAGGCAAATACTGATGCTCCCCTGATTCCCACGATGTGGTATATGACATTCCCCTTCGTCATATTCAGAATTAGCATCCCAGAATTCTGATGTCATAAGGGCAAAACTTATGACAGTAAGTTTTGAGTGTCTCCTGGACCCTTGCCCAACTTCCACAGCTCTGTGTGGGAGCTGATCCTTTACCCTCTTTCATTTCACCTTGTATAAGGACCGGAGAAGGTAACAATGGCTTCCTAGTAACAAAGCACTTTGGGAAAACCAAGGGACACACACAAGATCAAAAATGGCATTGAAGTCTTAAGACTTTACAACACACAAAAATTTCCTTTAGTCTGACCAGCACACACAAGAGCATGAATACTACTTCACAGCTATAGTATCACAAATCTTCTCAAAACCTGTTAGCTATTTTGCCTGTATATTCAAGATAGACTGGCCACTCAGCCCACTGCAACATGTGTGAGGAAACTAATTGTTTTTCAAAGTGGTCCCATCACTTGATGCTTGTAATAAATGGCAGAAGTTCCATTTTGAGAATTTTCCATCATTTTAGAAAAATATATGTAGACTTAAAACTCAGATATAGAAAGACAGTAAAACCATTAGAGGAAGTGTTAAAATCTAGCTGCTTATTCATACCGTCTAAAACCCAAGAGTCATACTGACAAGGGGGGAGGAAGGAAGTGGAGGGTGGATGGCAAATACCTTGCAAGAGCAGGTGCCGGTTTCCTCTGCACAGCTACAGAGACCCCGTTCCAGGTCACAGGTGTCCACCAGTGTCCCCCTCAGGTCGCAGTCACAGGGAACACAGTCAGGAAAGTCTCTGTAACCCAAGGAACACTGATCGCAGCTCTGCCCACCAAATTCCTGCTTGCATTGGCAGTGACCAGAAAGCACGTCACACTGGGGATTGGCTGACCCCTCATTACTGCAATTGCAGGCCTGAGAGAGAGAGAGAGAGAGAGAGAGAGAGAGAGAGAGAGAGAGACTAAAATTAACTAAAGAGGCAGATTTTATGTTATAAAATATACATTTAAAAATACATAAGATACACATATGCTATTCAATACACATATTTGGATTTTTAAAAAATATCTAATGTATGAAAATTATATAAATGAATTGATCTCTCTCACTAGTGCTCTATGGAGCCACTTTGCCATCTGCTAAAAGGCAAAAGGGACTGTATTGTAGGATTATTTGTGCATTTTTTTTTTTTTTTTTTTTGAGACAGGGTCTTGCTAAAAGTTAAGTAGGGCCTGGATAAACTGCTGAGGCTTTGAACTTGCAATCCTCCTGCCTCAGCCTCTGGAGTAGCTGGGATTACAGGCATGTGCCACCGTGCCTGGATTCCTTTGTGCATCTTAATGACACTTGCACACTAGGCCAAAACTGAACTGAAATTAAATCCGATAGGTTCCAAACAATCTAGCGAAGTTATTTTAGAGGTCAAGATATTTTCCCACTGTCAAAACCAAATTATCTCCAAATATAACCAAGGGAAGTTACTCATGGAAAACTAGAGCCCTCAAAGATTGGACATAATCCCCTAATAAACTGATTTATGACTTTCTCTTGGAAAATTGTATACATTGAAGAATATATTTAAAGGGCACTAAAAACATTTTGGAATTTTTTTTCTAGCCATCAATTTTACAATTGGGCTCTTGCAGAAAACTCCACATAAGGGATTTGAAGAGTGTTGCGTTCTCCAGGTTTATTCCAATAATCTGTGCTAAATCTTTCTTATTTATTTAAGACAGGTTTCATTATGTTACCCAGACTGGTCTTGAACTCCTGAACTCAAGAGATCTTCCCGTCTCAGCCTCTCAAGTAGCTGGGACAACATGAGCACAGCTGCACTGAGTTATTATATCAACCAAATAAATAAAAGAGATGGAACAAAACTTGCCATAGCCTAGGGACTCTCAGGTAAGAAAATGCAAATATGTCTGCACCCACCTGGCACCCATGCTCCGGGTCCAAACCCCAGTACCCTTCCTCGCATTTTTCACATTCCAGACCCCAAGTATGAGGAGGGCAGATGCACTTTCCAGATTCAGGGTCACAATTATTCTGAGTGTGAGCACAGTCACAGGCTGAAATAAAGACAAACATCATCACGGGTCTGGATGATCGATGGAATTAAAGGGGTGGGAGTTGATTTTACAAGTTATGTCCCTTTTATTAATAATCTGAATAATTCTTCTAGTTTCTAAAAGACCTCAAGATTTCAGAGACCTCTCCATGTCTCATGCAGGTTCCTCTAAGTCAGGAGATGCTTCTGGATGAAAGGTCAGGGGGACAGAGTAGGAAAAATGGAGAAAAGACTGAAAAAGACCTCAGTGGGTAGAAGAACAAATAGACCTAATGTAATTGAACATTTATTATGTGCCAAATTCCATGTCAAGGACTTCGTACACAATTATTATAAAAACGATTTGGTTTAGATGACAATTAGCCTCTCCAGTTTACAGATGAGGAAACTAAGGCTAAGGGAAATTAAATAATTCATCCAAGCTCACACAATTAGTAGGCAGCAGAGCCCAAACCGAACTTTTTTTTTTTTTTATTATTGGATTTTTCAAAACATTACAAAGCTCATGACATATCATCTTTCATACATTTGATTCAAGTGGGTTATGAACTCCCATTTTTACCCCAAATACCAACTGCAGAATCACATCGGCTACACATTCACATTTTTACATAATGCCATATTAGTGACTGTTGTATTCTGCTACCTTTCCTATCCCTTACTATCCCCCCTCCCCTCCCCTCCCATCTTCCCTCTCTACCTCATCTGTTGTTGTTCAATTCTCTCCCTTGTTCCCCCCCCCCTTTCCCCTCACAACCTCTTATATGTAATTTTGTGTAACATTGAGGGTCTCCTTCCATTTCCATACAATTTCCCTTCTCTCTCCCTTTCCCTCCCACCACTCGTCTCTGTTTAATGTTAATCTTTTCCTCATGCTCTTCCTCCCTGCTCTGTTCTTAGTTGCTCCAAACCGAACTTTAAGCTTATTTCTAGAGAGAGATCAGAAACAGAAAAAAAGAAGCATGAAAACCTGTATGTGTAAAGAAGAGAAAAAATAAAGAAATGCCACAAAAATTAGTCCAAAGTAAAGGAAGGTGCCAAGGAGTCACTGTAAAGTCTCAAACAAGAAACTCAAGAACTTACGTGTGCAGCCACCATCCTGGTAGGCATAGAAGCCATGTGAACACCTGTCGCACCTTTTCCCAGTCACACCTGGAATGCAGTAACACTGTCCTCCCTCTGTGCATTCGTCTGACACGGAGCCTGCCGTGCTGCAGTTACAGGGTAAGCAGCCAAGTCCTGTGTCCAGCCCATAATAGCCTGGCTACGTCACAAAAGGGGAAGAATCACACAAGCCAACACATGGTTTAGTAAGCCAATATACACGCTAGAAGGTTTTCCAAATCACACACAGGCTGCTCCATAGGATCATAAAGTATTCATGACTTGATTCCACTCCTCTGCACAGTGGGTACGTGCCCTCTAGATAGTGAGGTGCAGCACGGGCCAGCCATGCCTAGGGCTTGAGCTCTTTTCCAACTACCATGAATTCAATTTTCCTTTGAACCCAGGTCAAGGTGTCAATTACATATCACTGACCAATACTTGAATTGCATGCACTGAGCATTAACATCTTACCAGGCACTGGTCACACTGCTGTCCGATCACGTGGGGTTTGCAGTCACAGAGTCCAGTCTCAAGATGGCACACATCGGAAAGGGAACCTTTCTCATGGCAATCACAGGCTAACACATACACACACACATGACATATTAATGGTCATTTCTGGTTATAGTTATAGTCAGCTCCTTCAATGTCCAAAGGAAAAAATGTTAAACACTCAATGTACCCAATCGTGAAGCTAAACAAATGAACATATATAATGTATGCATGACAAGACATATGTATATTATAAGTATTATTCTGTGATTAATAAAATTTTAGCATTTTTTGGTAGAGTAAACCAAAACAGTTTTAGTGGAAAGAACTATCAGAAAAGAATATTCAAGCCATTCAGTAATAACAGATAATAATACTGAAGCTATTCAGATAATAATTAGCAAACTACTTTGAATGATCTCATGAGTTTGCCATGTAATTTTTGAACAAGGTGATAATATATGTCAGCAAATTTTTATTAAAACATGCAATAGAGACATCAATCAATTTAGCCATCTACCCTCATTGCAATCATACATATATGTAATATTTTAAAGCTCAGTTAAAGCAATCTAAATAGCATATATATTAATATGTTTCATAATTTAATGAAGCATTCTCTGTTGTAAAATCTTGAGTCATTTGTAGTTTCATGATAGAATTTCAGTTCTATCTGGTTACAGCATTAACATTTAGAGTTATGAATTCCCTCAGCTATTCAAAGTGATGGTATTTAACAGGTCCAAAAAATGTTTAATTTATATGTATAAGGCAAGCAGTAATATATATTTCATATTATTTAATTTTCATAGTATTTAATATGTTCCCTGACAAAAATATTCAAGGCACTGTTTATGAATGTTTGGCTCTGAAAATCTACATCTGTCCATATGACATAGGTCGAACATCCCTAATCTGAAAATCTGAAATGCTCCAAAATCCAAACATTTTTGAGCAACAGCATGATGCCACAAGTGGAAAATTCCACACCTGACCTCATATACTAAGTCACTGTCAAAAGACAGGCACACTAAAAGTGGTGCACAAAATTGCCTTCAGCCTGGGCACGTAAGGTGCATATGAAAAGTAAATGAATTTCATGTTTAAACTTGGGTCCCCTCCCCAGGACATTGTTGTTATGTGTATGCATATTCTGAAATCCAAATAAAAAATCATAATCTGAACAAATCTGGGCATGCATCTCAGATAAGGGACAATCAACCTGTGTCACAACCTAGGAAAAGTCAAGGAAAACTTGACGGGTAACTGAAAGCCCAGGCACAGTGTGAGGCAGCGTGCAGCAGCAGGGGGGAAGCACTGGAACTTGGGGATGGTCAGAGAAAGGCACTGGAATCGGCCTCCATAAGTGAAGACCAGTGCCTTGCTCACACAGAGGTGCCTCTCTCTGGCCCTCCATTTTCCCTGGTGTAAGTGGGCTAATATTGCAGCTTCTGTAGGAGCCCAGCAAAATGCTGGGACCCCACTCACTGCTTCCCTTCAGGGACCTTCTGCTGTGTCCCTGAATATTCCACTAACTTCTCAGCACACATTCATCTGTCTCCCACCAAATACAAGACACATGTGCACACACACCTTGCCTCTTACCTCTCACCTGAGGGGACATCTCCCAGCATCCCTATTGTCTTTCCTTCCCCTTAGCACATCTGTCCACCCAAACTCTTGCTTTGTGTCCTCCTGGCCCCTAGTCTGCTAAAGCTCTACTTCCTAAACTCTCTAGAGATGTCCCAGGTGCTAACTTCAGCGAGCAAATTTCAATCCTCATCTCACTGGATCTTTCTGCAGAATGTGACCCATTGAAGACTCTCTCCCTATAATTCCAATTAAAGTGGCCACACTGTTGAAGTGGGATGGGCCCAGGGCTGTGAAACATTTTCCATCTTTTAATGGATGCCTGTGAAATATTTTTTTCTGTATCACTAGCACCCTCTTGTGTCTCCATATTGCAATATCAGAGCAAGACAAGGATTTACATGAAATTATCAAAATTAATAACTGCCATTTGTATTCATTCACTCCTTAAAGACTGTGCCAAAGGGGAGGAAAAAACTTCCAAGGGCTTAATTGGTGCTAGAGCTAGGTCGACTCAGGTAAATGAAAAATCAACCTTCAGTGTGAGGTTCAACAAGATTCACAACTTCAAGGCTCCAAGCCTTGAATTCCAAGCAGAATTCAGCAAAGCAATCTGAGGGTCAGGTAGTTTATTTACAGACCACCAAGCTGTGCCAACATCATGTGTTAGCAATTTCAGGCTTAAGAGCCTCACTCTGTGTCTTGAAATTCCACCTGCTTCATGCAGCCCCATGGTCCTCCACATCCATGATTGCTTTGGACATCACCCTTCTTTCCTTTCAATTACTGCAAACAGAGCTGCACTCTGGAAAGCAATCCCTTCTCCTTGAATGGAAGGGTGCAAGCTTTCCAGGACACTGACCTTCATGGACAGCAACTAATCAAGCCAATGGAGAGAAGAGAGGGAAGAAATCGGTTGCCAGTCTATCGTTGTTCAACCAGAGACCCAGCATGAAAACATGCACCATTCAAGATAAGGTCACCTCATGGACCGATCCCTTTCTGACACATGTATGTAGATGGATAGGGATTCATAGGTGATAAATAATGACCCTGAACTCATAGCCCATGCACTCACCTTGGCAATTTTTGGCAGTCACAGCATCCCCATAGAACCCATCTGCACACCTTTCGCAGTGAGGGCCGTCGGTGTTTCCCACACACTTCAGGCATTCCCCGGTGACAGAGTCACAGTGGCCAGGCTCAGAGGGGTTGACATTACCATTGCAGTCACACAGTACACAGGATTCCCCGGGTACTGTTGGGTTTCCATAGTAACCATCGGCGCATCTGTATCCAAGATGAAAAACAGGATCAAATAAATGCAAGTACTCAAGACGCCACCCCACTCTTCAGAGACTTCCTGAATAGCTAATAAATCAGACTGGCTCTTTTCCCTGAGATTTACTGTGGAAAGAATGTGACTCCACATTCAGAAAGTTACAGATTGTCTTCACCCATGGTGACGAACGGGAGCACATCCAAAATGGGGCATAAATCCAGTGGGCGTGAACCATCTCCAGGGCCAACTCCAACCCACCAGGGCCAATGGGGATGTCACTCAGCTCTGGATGGTCTGAGCCAGAGTTGGGCACTCAGACTTACCCATGGGAAAAAACACTGGCATTCAGGACTCAGAAGACCAACTATTAAATCGAACCACCTAATGTCTTTACTATTATCTGGATATTCAAATATGGGGACTGTAAGTCCTGGCTCCTCGCTGTTTCTTATTGTTCTTGGTCTGAACTCAGATGAACTCCAGGAGGTGAAACACTGTCCTCTAAAAACTCCCAGCAAGTCTCAACATTCATGTTCTTAACAGATACACCGGGTTTTCTCTACGATTCTATGAAACAATTATTATATATGAAAACTCCAAAACCACACCTAACTACATATTTAAAAACAATCTGATCTTTAACACATTATGCACACAAAATAAATATGGAGAGTTATTGTGTGTCGATTAAAATTTTAAAAATAAAAGTTAAAAATAAGCACATAAAATTTACATTGAATTTAGAAAATAATGTTAGTGCTGGACACAGAGTACCTCTCACACCAAGCTCCTGAGTAACCCGGAGCACACTGGTCACAGATGACTTCGTCTCCTTCGAGAAGGCAGGTGGGACTGAAACTGTTAAAATGTTAGAAATGAATGCAATTTTCCAGTGGATGTTGCCAGTTAACAAATATTTACAATACTGATTTTTCACTACTTATGTCCTTACAAACTTTCAACATGTTCTCAGTCCTCAACCTAGAACTCAGGGCCTCTGCCACCCAGCCCACCCTGTGGGCCTCCTCTGTCCTCGTCCCATGTTCTGGGGAAAGGACACTTGCTGTTCCCTGCTCCTCTGTCCTTCAGCCTGCAAAGCACTTTCTTCTCCCCATCTCCCAACACAGCCACTGCTTCCTCCAGGAAGCCCGCTCAGATGTGCCTGGTACATGGGGTTCCCCTCTCTCTAAGGGTTCCCTGGCTGTGGACCTTCTGCCTCTGCAGAGCCCAGCCCAACACAAGGGCAGGAGATGGTCCATCAAACACAGCATTGCAGGAGGGTCCTCTGTCTCCACCAGGACCACCACTGCTGAGATCCCTTCAAAGCCTATTCCTGAGTCTAGGGGAGGCCTGTGTGGGGACAGTTTACAGTGGCCCACCACTTCTTTATGAGAGACCCCTGATGTTTAGGTATGGTTTAAGTGTGTCCCAAAGTTTCATGTTTTGAAAGCTTGATCCCCAGGATGGCCTTGAAGAGGTGGGACATAGTGGGAGTTGGTTAGGTAATTAGGAAACAACCCTTGGAAGAGATTAAGGCACTTCTCCTGGGACCTGAGTTAGTTTCTTGAGAGAAAGGAGTCTGACACCTGAATCACACTCCCCCCTCCCCCCTTTCTCTCTCTCTCTCTCTCTCTCTTTCTCTCTCTGACATACTATCTCACCATGTGGTCTCTCCCTGTCACATATATTCCTACAACTGTGATGCTGTCAAGTGCTTACCTGGAGCCAGTGTTAGGCCCTTGAATCTCCAGACCAGTAAGATAAATAAACCTCTTTTCTTTATAAGTTACCCAGCTTCATGTACTTTATCATATCAATAGAAAACAGTCTAATACAATATCTTTTTATACACTGGAGTTAAAAAAAAATCCCTGTGGGATTAGGAGTGGATGGAGGAAGAGTACTAATGAGTAAACAAGTGAGAGAGAAAGAAGATTTCAAACCATGGGCCTGCAGGATATACTACTCCATGCTGAATATGTCTACTTAACTTCCCCCTCTGCTTTCTGCTCAAGGCTCATTTGCAATTACTCAAACAGGATGCACATGTTCATGTTCACCCTTCCATGCCTTGGCACATTTGAGTCCTCCTGCCTAGAATGTTCTTCTGTGTTGCCTGTTTAATTTCTCTTCCATCAGGTCTGAGAGCAGCACTCCTCAGTCATCCCTGCACCTGCCCAGAAAGGCTCAGCACTGCTTTCCCTCTACCCTCTCACCCCCAGTCTTGTAGACAGGCCACTACTATAGTACTGACCACTCTTGACTCCCTGGGACCAGGAGCTATGGATGAATGGTTTGCTATTTAGAGCATCTACTGTGACACCCAGTACACAGCAGGAGCTTAATAAATGTTTGTTGAACTGATTCATTCATTTATTCAGACCCTCAGCCTCATATTTTCAAATTTTGATCATTATATTAAAAAAACCTAGGGACTACATTTGAATCATCTCAGACTCCCCTCTTACCTACTAGCCTAGGGTCGGCACAAGATGTATATTTGTAAGAAAAATAATGACCAATATAAGACCAAGAACAAAAAAAGTATGCATAGGTCCTTGCTATCACACACCTTTCCTGGTGTAACTCAATAAGTCAAACTTTCTTTGAAGAAGATAATTCATCCCTCCCTCTCTAGTCTGAATCAATTACTGCTAAGCAAGAGCCACACAAATTACACACAGTCTTGCTCTGAAGACATTATAACACATCTTAGTGGTCATGCCGGGCAGGACCTGCTAGTGGGTGCATGAAACTTACTTGTTGGAGGCTGTGGAGAGAGGGCAGGCACAGGGCTGGCAGTCCGCAGAAGTCCCATGGGAAGGCACCCCATAGAAGCCAGGCAGGCACTGCTCACAGTGGTCCCCAGTGGTGTTGTGGGCACATGCCTAGGACACACATGTGAAAGGGGGAATCAGCCCTGGTTTCCTAGGAGGATTTTCAGATTTATCTACAAATGGCCTGAAGTCCAAGTGAACAACAAAAGACAAAATGTAAAACAAGTTCCAGGAGGAAGGGTTCCCTGTTTTTTAATTGATTAATTTTTAAAAATGTAACTTCTACGAAGGAGGAACCTAAGTAAGAACTTCCCCTTGACCGTGTCAGAGTAACTGGTACCAAACTCCTCTACCTGAGGGAAACACCTAGAAAGTGGATCAAAATATATGGAACAACTGTTTTCTGGCACTCCAACAGCAAGCACAGGTCCATGATGCCTGGGGAAGGAGGCAAACCAGGGGACTCCCGAGACCTGGAGACACTTGTTAGGCAGAGGGAGCCCAGGCAGAGTCGGGAAATCTTGCTGAGTGGAGGGGGTGGGTGGAGGTCTTGGTTTGGAGGGGCTGGCCCAGGTGGGATTTGGGGAAGAATACTAGGGTTTTGCAGGGGAAAAAAACAGAGGAAAACAACATTGACCAAATTAAATGGTTATATTGTGCACATATCTGAATATGTAACAACAAATCCCACACCTGGAAATCTGCACACCAGACCCCTTTAAATAATGTTAAATACTAAGAGTTTTTATGTAGAATGGAACCTCAATTAGCCAAAGCAACACAGAGGAGCTGTAAGAGGAAAAAATTCAGAACACAGAACTGAGGGACATCAGAATTCTGACCGGTCAGTGAGGGGAGACCCTGTGAAATACCCAGACCATTGGAGAGCCTAAAAGAAACCTGCCGCAGAGAAAAAGCTATCAAAATCCTCCATAAAAAAAGCTTAGAACAAACCTTGAAACCTCCAAGGTGACCTGCTATCATTTCACTGCTGGTCAAAACAAACTCCCACATTCTTAAAAAGAAAGCAAAAAAATCCAGAAACTCAGCAACATACCAATATTCATTAAACAACATGCATCATGCAATTAAAAAAAAAGACTGGATACCCACTGGCCACATCTGGGCATGTTTAGAATCCATGAGTCCAGAAAGATGACAAGCAGATGAATGAGTGACCACATGCAGACAGGGGAGGTTCTTGTTAGCAACAGGCTGCTGCATGCCCCTGAGCAGGATGGCAGAGGAGCTTAATTTAAGGGTCATCCTTGTGCAAATATGATTGTATAAGTACTGGTTAGGCAAGGATGGATCAGTGGACTACTAAATATAAGGGGGAATTCTGATGAGGAACAGTAGTTTTGCATGCCCTTCATTCCTCAAAAGACTAGGAATGAAATCACCATATGGCCACCTGTACCCCTCCTGGGTATTTATCCTAAAGAATTAAAGTTAGTGTGCTGCAGTGATACATGCATACCCGTGTTTATAGCAGCACAATTCACAAGAGCTGAACTACAGAACTAGCCTAGGTATCTGTCAATTGATGAATGAATAAAGAAAATGTGGTGTATGTGTGTGTGTATGCATGTCTATATATATATATATATGTGTGTGTGTGTGTGGTGTATGCATGTCTATATATATATACATATATACATACATATATATGTAATATATATATATATATATACATATATATGTAATATATATATATATATATATATATATATATAATGGATTTTTATTCAGTCACAAAGAAAAATGAAATTATATCATTTGCAGGAAAATGGATAGAACTTAAGAGCATTATGTTAAGTGAAATAAAGCCCAAGTCAGAAAGCAAGGGTTGTATGTTTTCTCCCATACATGGAAGCTAGAGAGGGAAAAGGGAAAGAAAGGGGTGGGGGAATCTCATGAAAACTGAAGAGAAATCCGAAGAGTTGAGAAAAGGCACCAGGAGGAGGGAGGAGGGAAGGGAAAGGGGAAATACTGGGCAACAATATTGACCAAATTAAACTGTTATATTGTGCACATATCTGAATATGTAACAACAAATCCCACCATTAAGTACAAATATAATGCATCAATAAAAATATGGAAAAGTGACTCCCTCAGACAGCTTACTAATTGCAAAAGGAATGAATAGTAGAATTAGTACCACCCGTGAGGGGAAGACAGACACGGTGAGCTTCCCCACAGGTTGTTCTGAGAAAGACACCACAGTAGACAAGCATTCTTTGACTGAAATGCCTAACTCTAGTCATGAGAAAAGAACAAAAGAACCCAAAATGAAGGATGTTCTGTTTTTCAAATTGTGGATTGTATTCTTCATAGTGCGAGTGTCATAAAGACAAGTAAAAGCTGTGGGAATATTCCAGATTAAAGGATCCTAAAGAAATATGGCAATAAAATGCAATATACAGCCCCAGATGGAGGCTGATTCAGGAGCTCAGAATGGGAGGGGAAAATTCTGCTGTCCAGGGAAGTATTGGGTCCATGGGCAGAAATGAAAAATGAATGGCAGATTAGAAAAAGGAGAGTCATCAGTGCTCAATTTACTTACATTGATAAATGTAACATGATCATATAAGAGAATATTCTTATTCTCAGGACATGCACACTGAAATACTTAGAGATAAATGGCCACAGGAAACTTTCTCCCAAGAGTTTAGAAAAAAATATCACAACTAGATAAGATGGATAAATAGACTTATTAAACAAATAAGGGACATATTAGTAATAGAGGAATTTGAGTAAACGGTAGGTATTCCAAGTACTATTCTTATTCTTACAACTTTGGGGGTAAATTTAAAGTTATTTCCAAATATAAGATTTTGACAAAATCTTTGAGCTAAAATATACTAGAAGCACTAATCCATAATCAGGACAAAAATGAGTCATTAGAAATATACCCAGAAATTGCAAAGTTGAGGGAATCTACAGGCATTTCAAGAGCTAACTTGAGGACAATGTGTTGATTTTAATAAGCCATGAACAAAAAGACAAATAAGACACAATCTCACTCATGTGTGGATGCTAAAAATGTTGACCTCATAAAAGAGTACAAGAGTGGTCATGAGAGACCAGGAAGAGGAGAAAAGATAGAAAGTGGTTAGGTAATGAAATTAGGCCAGAGGAATTATTTTTGGTGTTTTATAGCACAGTAGCATACTTGTAGTCTATGATATATTTCAAAATAACTTGAGGAGTCCAAAGTTTTCCAGTACATAAAAATGTATCAAATTAGCATACAGTATGCCATAAATATATAGTAATATTATGGTAAACAATTTTAAAGTTATAAACATTTTCAAAGATTTAAAGGGAAACAAACACAGGAAGAAAGAAAGGCAAGACAGGAAATAGGACCCAATAGAACTTTCCAAACTGAGAAAAGACCATAACCTAAATGAAAGATTGAATGATTAGACAGTGCACAGGAAAAGAACCAGTCATCTGAAGACAGCAACAGAAACTCCAACCCTCCGTGGGAAATAACCTGAAAGGACCCAGCCTCAGTCATCATGGAGCAGCATCATGTGCAATGGGATCATCAGTGGGAGGGCAGGACAGAGGGAGCAGAAAAGATATTTAGTCTCTTTTTTTAAAATCTGATAATACAAACCCACAAATTCTAGAAGCTCAACAACCTGCAAGAAGAAAAAGGGTTAGAAACCTCATCAAGGCACACAGTCCAATGGTTCAAAACCAGGGAAGAAGAGAAAATCTTAAAGGTAGGCAGGGGGAAAAGCAAAGACAGAACAACACACTGCCTGACATACAAAGGAATGAACAGTAACTTCTCATTTGAGACAAGACAGGCCAAAGCCAACAGAACAACTTCAGAATACCCAAAGACAAATCTGCAAAAACAAATTTCAAAATTGAAAGATGTTTAAAAGCCTTTTCCAAACAAACAAAAGAGATTTTTGTCAGCAAGCACACCTGATTAGAAAAATGATAAAAACAGTTCCTCAGGCTGCGGAAAGATGATAAAAGGTTGGGTTACTCCTTATCCAAAAATACTTGTGACCAGAGTGTTTTGGATTTTTTATTTTTTCGGATTTGGGGTCTGCATAAACATAATGCATTTGCATAAGTATAGTGAGGTATCTCTGAGATGGATCCAAGTCCAAACACAAAACGGATTTGTTTCATATACACATAGCTTAGAGGTAAGTTTATAAAATCTTTTTAATAACTTTGAGCATGAAAGTTTGTTTCATGGTGTGGAATGTTCCACTTGGGGACAGGAGGTGTACAGGACAAGAGAAAAGAGATGGGCCAGGCAGTCACACAGCTCACAGGGATGACAGCCCTCCTCTGCACATGTTTACCCAGGTTCCTCTTTCTTGACTTGGTCTCCCCGGGTCCCCATTCTGTACTGACAGCTGCTACTGCTCGCTCAGTCACTTCTCAGCCTGCCTGCACTTGGCTCCAGGACCCCCATTTGCACACCTCTTTTCTTGATGGCTCCTCATTTTTAGGTACTTTGGTCATTTTCCATCCAGCAATTTAAATAAAGTACATATATTTATATAATCCTTGAGAGTATAAAAGCATGTCCAGATATCAAATTGAAACTGGTATTAAAAATACTAGGTATCACATCACTTTATCCCTGTTTTATTTAGGATTATCCCAGAGCAGAGCTTCTAAACTCAAATGTGAACAACAAGTCACATGAGTTACCTGTAGACTCTGATTCAGGAGCTCAGAGGTGGGGGGCAGGGTATGAGATCCTGCATTTTAACAAGCTCTGCCCCATGTTGAAACATCACAGACCCATTTATTCTTCGCATCCCCCACGTGACCTCAGTTTCAATCATTAAAAAAGAAATCATTCAAAATGCAATGGGCTTTGATAAATGGCCATTGGTCAAGCTAAAGGTATTATGAAAAATAAATGCAATCCTTTAAAAATGCTTGCTTATGTTCATTTCTAATATGTCTGTTGGATGTTTTATGCTTGTAACTCTCCTAATCAAAGGTCCAGATTGAGCTTTCTTTCTCTTTGAGGAAAGTAGTTCTTTTCAAAACAGAATAGGAAAAAAAAAAAAAAAGCAAAATCAGATTAAATCAATAAATTCTTAATTTCCCACCTATTTTTTTCTTATTTCACCACTCCCCCTCCTCAAAAAAAATTAAATCAAATTTAATTGTTTAAAAAGGAAAAGTGGTAAATTTTCAGTTACCACTGAAGAGTGGAAAAGCCTGGCAGACATCATTTTATCTGAGGGGACACAGCTAACAGCCCCAAGAAGAAGGCCCCTGTACCCGTGGCTGACATGGTACATCACCTCCATGTCCTCTGTCAAAATTGTAAAACCTCAACCCAGTCATAGCAAAGTGTTATAGATTAGATATGAGGTGTTCCCACAAAGCCTATGTGTGCAAAAATAAAGACAGTTTAGAGGTGAAGTGACTGGGTTATGAAAACTTTAACCTGATCAGTGCATTAATTCCCTGATAGGGATTAACTGGGTGGTAACTGTAGGCAGGTGGGGTGTGGTTCCAGGAGGTAGGTTGCTGGGGGCTTGCCCTTGAAGTTGCTTATATTTTGTCTGTTCCGTCTACTGAGCTGCCTTCCTCCTCCATACTCTTCTGCCTTGATGTTCTGCCTCACCTCTTGCCCAGAGCAAATGGAGCCGATTATCTATGGACAGAGACCTCTGAAACCATGAGCCCTCACATAAACATTTCTTCCTGTACTCGTTCTTGTCTTTTGGTCACAGCAACAAAAAGAGCTGACCAAAATGCAGAGCAAGAGGCAAGCCCTAGCTGAGGCCATTCCACAGAATGTCCACCCCACTCCACCACACTTCAAGTTACCAGAGTCACAAAGACAAGACTGAGGAGCTGCCCAGACAGAGGAGGCTAAGGAGACAAGGACACAGAGTGCCATGTGGGGTCCTAGGTTTGCTCCTAGAAAGGAAAAGGAGAGGGCTGGGAACACTGGTGAAGTAGGAAGGCAGTGTGTGGTTTAGCTGATCATATGGTGCCCATGTGAAGGTCTCAGTTTTGATAACTACTCTGGTTATATGAGATGTTAGCACTGGGGATGTTGGGTAAAGGACATCCGGGAATTCTCCGTTTTATGCCTGCAGCTCTCCTCTAAATCTAAAACTGTTCCCTCCAAAATGCTTAAAACTCTAGAAATCATCATTATGTTTATCATAAGAAGAACTTGAAGGGTAGTTACTATTAAACATACTAAATATATATACTGTTCACTTAAAGTGAGTATATTTAGTACATATTTAATATATTTAGCATGTAGTTCTAGAAACATTTACAGAAGCATGAGAATGACATACTTTCAGACTAGCTGTACCTAAAGTAACAGATGTACCTCCATGACTGGTGGGAGGCTTGAGAAGCTGGCCTTGCAAACCCAAAGGCAGAGGTAGAGAAGTAAAAAACACAAACATCCCCAAGTTGCTGGAATTGGTGCACCTGAGGAACCCATCCTAGAGGGACGGAGTCTGCCTGCAAGCCACACTTCAAGTAATTCCTACAGACGCCTTATTCCATGTGGATAAAAGAACACAGAGCAAAATGGGGACTTTCCTTACAGAAGACAGAAAAATGAGTCTCGAGAGAGAATAAGCAATCCGGGGCACCAGGGCTTCAGCTCTTCTCTAGGGCTCTGGTAATTAATTTTCCCTAGCGCTGGGACTCAATCAATCTCTTCCTGAAAGAGCGTGAGTTTCCTGCCTCGTGAATAGGGCAGAGTCTACTGGCAAGCACAATCACTCCATCTCTGAGGAGTGAGTCCATTAGAACCCAGAGGGTGGCCTGGCTTCAAGGCAGAAGGGACTAAAAGAATTCCTCACTAAAGCTAAGAAGCAAGTCTCACCCTGTATCTGCCCTAAAAGTTCATTCTCAAGATTAACTACATATTTGGTAAGCCCTGTTTCAACTCATAGTGCTTATGAAAGAGATACTTGTTTGAAGAGTTTATTCAAAGTAATTGTAAAGCATTATATATTGTTCAAATGAGTGTGATTATTAGAAGTTTTATTACTCCTCTTGTAGTATACTATGTAACGTAATGTTAAAAATACTAGCACTTCTGTTTGAAATATGAATCCTTTGTATTTAAACAGTGGACAATTTTATATTGCTTTATAATTTTACTAAGTAATGACTTTTCATTGTTCTAATACTAAAAAAGGAAAGATATTTCATATTCCTTTTTCAATGCAGGTTAAGTATTCCTTGGGACCAAAAGTGGTTTGAATTTTGGAATATTTGCATATATACAATGTGGTGTCTTGAGGATGGGATCCAGATCCAAACAGGAAATTAATTCAAGTTTCATATACATCTTAAACACGCAGCCTGAAGGTAATGCTATGTGATAATTTTAGTGTGCCTGCATTTTGACTGATTCCTTAAAAAGGTCAGGTGTGGAAGTTCCCACTTGAGGCTTTATGTCCTTGCTCAAAAAGTTTCAGATTTTGGAGCATTTCCTAATGCTCAAATTTTCAGAACAAAGATGTTCAACCTGTTCCACTGAAGTAACCTTTTTTTCTTTTAAAGGTTAAAAAAAGGTAGGAAATGTTTTGAGACATGAATTTAAATCTGCAAATTTCCTTTGGCATCCAGGCAATTTGTGAAGAAATCACTTTTACACAGCACAAAGTTCTGGGTCAGGTAAGAGGGGACACCTGGAGGTTTCAGAAATAAACTCACAAAGCAAACTCCATGAACATCACACTCTGACGCGTGGCCGTGGCATTCACAGGGCTGACAGATTCCTCCAAAGAGTATTCCATCAACTCGATAATAGCCAGAGAGGCAGGACTGCAAAAGAAGGGTGGCACCTGTGTCCATGAATGCAGCTTTGCACATTATAGGAATCATCTGCTTTCCCACATAGTTGAAAAATCAGCGGCTCGGTTTTCCATGTGCACAGAAACATTTTTTTCTACTTTTAAAACATTGAGATATCATTGACATGCCACAAAAATCTACCCATTTTAATTGTGCAATTCAGGAATTTTCAGTAAACTTACCAAATTGGGCCACTAGGCACTATACTCCAGTTCCTTGTTTCATTTTAAAGGTGAAAACATGCTCACAAAAACTTAATGGTTATTTCATGGTTCAACATACAACTTTGTGGCATCCCAGGCATGCATGCAGTACATTTTTTTAAAAAAATGTTAATTTTTTTTAAAAAATTTGAGCCAGGGTCTTGCTGAGTTCCTTAGAGCCTTGTTAAGTTGCTGAAGCTGGCTTTGAACTTGCAATCTCCCTGCCTCGGCCTCTTGAGTTGCTGGGATTACAGGTGTGCACTGTTGTGCCTGGCCTTTGCAGTATCCTTTAACTACCAATGATGTAGCACTATCTAGCCAGCATTTCCATTAAGACGATTGTTTTCCTCTCAACTTTATTTTTCCCCCTAGGATTATAATTCATTCAAGGTTACCATCATACAATGCATGCGTTCAAGGGCAGGTCTGGGTCACACTGCAGCAATTTAATTGAGCAAATATTGCAGGTGTTCTGTACATGAGCTAAACCTGGAGAGGCAACCTGGGTCAGTGAACACCCACATACAATAATTCATTTAGCTCATCACAACCCTGAGAGACTACATCTCGGCTTTACAGATGCAGAGCATGGGACACAGACACTTGCATAGTGCCCAGTGCGCAGGTGGAGTGACTCAAAGCCAGGTGGGGCCACTTCCTTGGCCATGTCCCCAGCCAACTGCCAAGGGCTGTAGCAGATACAAAGTGCCTTTAGAGGACAGATTTGGGAATGATTAATTTAGAAGTCAGCATCCTCCTGTGGGGGGAATGAAAGGAGAGTTGGGACTAGTTTTTATTTTGTTAAGAAATTCTTGGAGTTTTTTTTTTTTTTTTAATTATAAAAGTAACCTGGTTGAGTACCCCTGAGTTCAATCACTGGTACTAAAAAGAAAAAAAAAAAAATCTGTAAAGACACGAGGCATTGAGGAAGTCCCCTAACATCTCCACTCAACTGTGTGCCCCTCAGAGAGAGGGGGCTCATCAGCAGATGGACATTGGGTGGGCACTGCCCCAGAGGTCTGCATGGGAGCTTACAGTGCTGTAGAGAATTCTATCCCCTACCAACAGCTGCCTGATTCTTTTTTTTTTTTTTTGGTAGCAGAGATTAAACTTAGGGGCACTTGACCACTGAGTCATATCCACAGTCCTATTTTGTATTTTATTTAGAGGCATTAAGTTCCTTAGTGCCTTGCTTTTGCTGAGGCTGGCTTTGAACTTGTGATCCTCCTGCCTCAGCCTCTGGAGCCTCTGAGATTACAGACATGCACCACTGTATCCAGCCAGCTGAGCTATATCCCTAGCCCAAGCAGCTTCCAAGTAACAGTTTGGTTAAAGAATAAGTTCTACTTAACAAAAAGCCTGCAAATGTGTAAGTTGGCCCTCCATATCCTTAGGGTCCACATGCACAAATTTAACCAACCAAGGAATGGAGATATGCATCTGTAGTGAATGTGTTCAGACATTTTTTTTTTCTTGTCATCACCCCTAATCAATGTAGTATAGCAACTATATTATATACCATTTACATTGTGTTGGGTAATATAAGAGATCTAGAGGTGACAAAGTATGCAGGGGGGTGTGCCTAAGTTATTTTCAAACTATACCACTTTATAGAATGGACTTGAGCATCTGCAGATTTGGAGATCTGGGGGGTTCCTAGAACTACTCTCAGACACAGAGTCACCACTATACAAATTAAGCTTCTCTCTGCTGCCCCCTCCTGCTTCAGCTGGTCTGGCTTCTACTTTCAGGGTTTCCCTGCTCCATAGCCTGACCTTGCTCTCCTACTTCACAGCCCATAGACTCAGGTGGCCTTAGTTAGGATCATTTATCCATTAAACATTATGCACACAATGCTTAGGAATGGAAATAATTGCTGGGCTTAAAAACCCATGCTTCAAACCTAAAAAAAAAAAAAAAAAAACCCATTAATTTGGTTTCACAAACAAACAAAAAACCCATGCAAAATATTTAAAATAGGACTATTTAGTTTAATATCTACATCATGAGACATTAGGCTAACTTTATTAACTACAAAGTTTGTGACTGATAGAAATTAATAGAAACAAATTATAAATTAAATATTCTCACTTTGTAAATATGATTGCCAATAAATCAAGCCAAGCACAATTGTTCATAATTGTCAGTCATGAACATGTGGAAAGCAGGATCATACAGTGGTGGTGAACAGTGTAGATGAAGCTCAAATCCAAATATGATCATTCCTAGTTGTGTGGCCACGGTCAAGTTACTGAATGTTACTGTGCCTCAGTTTGGAAAAGAAAATATCTGAAGTCCCTATCACACATGGGTGCAGTCAGGATTCAGATAGATAACACATGGAAAGAGCTTAGCACACTGCCAGTATGCAGGAAGTTCTCAGTATGAGAGAGTTGTTATAAATACTTGTATCCAAATAATTTTAATACTTTTATTTCTGATTGCAAATGTATTTTCATATACAGTTATCTTTGGTATTCATGAGGATTTGCTCCAAAATCCCCACAGATGCCAAGATTCTTGCATATTAAAGTCCCTTTTATAAAACTGCATAATATTTGCATTCAATCTACGCATATTCTCTTGTATAATTTACTCATTTATATTTATTTTTTAAAAATTCTTTTGGTACTAGGATTGAACCCAGGGGCACTTAACCACTGAGCCACATCCCCAACCCATATATATATATATAATTTAGAGACAGGATCTTACTTAATTGCTTATGGCTTCGCTAAGGCTAAAGCTGGCCTTGAACTTGCAATACTCCTGCCTCAGTCTCCCAAGCTGCTGGGCTTACAGGTATGTGTCACTGCACCCCAATCCTGTATACTTTAAATCTCTAGATTATTTGTAATACCCTTTACAATGTGAATGGTATAAATAGTTGTATTATTTAGGGAATAATGACAAGAAAAACATTTGTACAGACTTTGGTACAGATGAAATATTTTCTTCCTTGGAATATATTGAAATCCCTGATTGATTCAATTCACAGATATAGAACCTGCACACTTCATATGTGAGGTGAAGCCCACCAAAGTAAGATAGTCAGGGACCATCAAAGGTCTCAAAATGGGTCCGCCTTGTCTAAAGCCTTCCTGGTCTTGCACAGTTGATTATAAATATTCAAATGATCAAGTTCAGTCCTCCCTAGAAATATAAAATCTGGCATAGGTAGTACAAACTTCCTACTGAGGCAAGAGAGCTGCATGAAGTCAGGCATTTCCAGGAGTCCCAGAGCCCACCCCTAGCAGAGCAATGGATTTCTTTAAACCACATGACTTCCACCATTCCTATAATCAATCAACTCTGGACCAAACATTGGGTTTCCAAAGTTAAAATTCAAACTTCCATCATTAGATTAACTTCAGTGCACTATTTTCCCCTTAGAAAAAAAACAAAAAGGAGAAAACAGGAAGAAAGGTGAGCGGTACCTCGCAGGATGTCCCTGTGTAGCCTGGCGGGCATTCACAGTGCTCCACATCAGTGGCTACTGCCAAGTCTATAGCATTAGGGCTTGCTGTGTCCAGAGAGACAGAATCCAACCTACAAACACACAGAGGTCGTTACAGGATTCACATGCTTGCAAATCACATCTTACACCTCAATGAAGATGAGTCCCTAAAAGATTTAATTCAAACAGAATGGGCATGTGATTTTGTAAGTAACTAAAGACTTCTTCCAATAATACACTCTGGGAATTGTCATTATTCCCTGGATATGTCTCCAACATTGGTTGCAAAGATATGCAATTGCCCATAGAACACTGTGGGGAAGGAATGATGTTGAACTTGACAAAAATTCATCTACTCATCCATCTTATCATGAACACAGAGATTATACTCCAATGATCTCTACTACACTTACATTTGCAGCATTGACTCTCATGTTTGACGAGGCATTGCCAGAAACTGACTTCCACAAAGTAATAAAATGACTGTTAGCACAAATAACTGCAAAACTAAGATCATTAATATCAGGAGAGAGAGAACCAGAAGCAACAAGGTCTGGGACAATGATAACTCTATTAGTAATTTTTGGAAACACGTTGCAAATTACTGAATGTAAAGTCAAGTTTGTTTCCTAGTAGATAACATTTGTCATGAATAACTAGTCTTACATCTTCAATGTTACATTTATAAAAATAATTTAATTATTATAATATAAATAATATATATTATTACAAATATATATTATTATTACAAATATATTTTAATTATTATAGCTAGTTCTTTTAATAAAAGTGTTGTAAACTATATTAAGTTTGAAATACACAGTATTAAATAAAGACAAGCCAGAGCTATCTCTTCTGTAAGTTTTTCCTCCCATTTTAATATATACCTGTAAAGAGCCATTTTTGCAGAATTGTAGTTGGCTCTGATCAGGAGATGTGTCATGTTGGCCAGGACAGTCATTAGCTGGTCACGATCGATCTGTTTTTTGTTATGAAAGTCTCGGAAATTCTCAGGCACAAGTCTAACCACATTGAAGTACTCTTCATAGGGTTGCAGTGACAGGCCCTCAGCCTGTGTGCTTAAAGTGATTCCATTTCCCTAGCATTTTAAAAAAAAGAAAAGGAAAGATATTTGCCATTCAATTTAAGGATCAAGAAATAAAATCAAATTTTGCACTCAGCAATACGGTTTTCATTTGGGCCTAGGCTCTTGTGGCAAACAACATGATGGTGTGTGTAACTCTCAGTTCAGAATTATTGGAGAAAAAGTGTTGAACTGGATTTCTTTCAGAGGGATTCCAATGATAAACCTAAAGACCATGTGCTTTGTTGGTATCTTGGAAAAGAAACAAGGTCATGTATCTGCCCACAGTGTTCATCAAAGCAGCCTGCATCTGATACTCCTAATCTTTAAACAATAGAAGTTGAAAACAGTATGTACAGTAAATATACCTCCAACTTCTCATAAAATTGCCTTAAACAACAGTAATTTACCTTCCAGTTTCCAATTGTTCAGGATGGATATGGAGATAAAGGTCACTCAAGATCAAAGGACACTGGAGAGAAGAACCCAAATATGCCAGCGACCCCGGGACAAGGCCAAACTAGGTCTTTTTGTGAGGAATGAGGATATACAGGGAGAAGGAGAGAGGACCAGGCAGTGTGTCTCCTGTCCCCACATTGCTAGGCACTGACTAATAGGTTCCTATGAAGAGGCAAAGTGGCAGGAGGGAAAAAAAAGTCCTTAGAAGGCTGGCTAGTTTCAAGGTCAGAGCAAATGCTCATCTTTACTTGATTGATTGATTGGTTGGTTGCAGGGATAGGGATTGAACCTCAAAGAGGCACTCTTTTATTTGAGACAAAGTGTTAACTAATTTGCCAAGGCTGGCCTCAAACTTGGGATCTCAGGCCTCAACTTTCCGAGTCACTAGTATTAGGCATGTGCCATCAGGCCCAGCACATCTCCTTTTTAAACATGAAAAGATGGGTACACCCTGGGGATGACAGGAATACAAAGAACCCCAGAAAGGGCCTCGAGTCAGATCATCACACACATCTGGGCATTGTGCAGCAAGTCACCCCACCACGGTCTCCCAGCAGGAACATCTGACCTAGCCATTTTCAGTCAGCCAAGGATCACCCCACTAATTCCCAAGCTGTATGCAAAAGCAAAGCAAAACATTCTCACCTTGATGATGATATCCGCATAAGACATGAGGTCACTGTCCACTGTCTCCACTGGAATATCGTATGACACTGTGTATTTCAGGAACCCACCAAAAGAGGTCAGCTGGAATGGTCAAATGAGCGTGAACATCAAAGAGAATCAACCATAGCCCCAAGGAGGAGGAAGTGATAGCTAGGATCCATCTGGAAAGAACTAGGCTACAAGGCATTCTAGTGGCCACCATATGTAAGCAAATTCACATTAAAGGCAATGGAAACATACTCTATGAGTATTTTAATTGATATTACCAAGACTAGAGGATATTGCTGAATTCCAAAAATAAAAATGTACTACTGAGAGACCCCGAGGTCTGTATAATCTTATTAATCACATAATAGACATTTATTTTACTTAAATAAATAGGGGGTAGGAAGTTTGACCCCCTGACAATTTTTTTTTCATTGTCCTGCTGCAGCAAAAAACATGTTGGATCTTCTACTTGAAGGAAAGACTACAAGTATTTCTTCCTAATCAGATCTCCTTTAATGTAGAATTTTCTTCCTGATGGATGTGTCGTAACAAAAGAATGTTCGGAATCCAATTTTGCAATCATAAAATTGGACAAGTGATTTCAAAAGAAAAAATTTCAGTGAATTTTGGTGATAAGATCCTATTATAAATAGAAGATATATTCTACAATTATAATTGGATGGCAAAAATAATCGTCTTCAAAAATACCCCTTTAAAAGAAGTTAGAAAATTTAATCATCAAATTAACTAGAAACTCCCTAAGCTATGAGATTACGCTACGATGAAAGGATACCACTACCCTAAAATGAACCCAATCCCCAAGTGAGCAAGGAACTAATAGGTGCTCAAATAGACTCCCTCAAATGTATTTTCCAAGCAATCAGGCTCTTGAGAGAAAGGGCATGATTAATTGGAGAGGAGACTGGGAACATGTCATGGAAGGGAGGCTCAATCTTAGAAACAAACTTCTAACACTGTAGATCATTTTACCCCTTACTTAAAATTAAAACAAAGTATTCTGTCTGTTCCTATCTATGAACTTTACATGAGCAACAGCCTGTCCTGGTACCTAAACAGAGGAAGCAGAGCAAAAGTCTCACTGCGGGGAACTTCCTTGAGTGTTTCCCATGCACCAGGCCCTCCACTAAGCTAGGCCCTCCAGGAAACCATGGGGCATTAATCTGGGTTCACTGCTCACTGAACAAAGTAGGAATGTGATCAGCATTTCGAAAAGCCTAAGTGATGGGGACCCAGAGGTGGAAAGTACAAGATTTTTCATCAATAAGAGGATGAGACTTCACAACATAGGCTGCTTAGAGACTGGACCAAGAAAAACAGACACTCTTATTGGAATGATGTGACTAAAAAGTCAAAAGGATCAAAAAATCTTGTGTATCCAATGTAGATTAAAGGCTGTGAAATGCCTTTTCAAAGTTCAACTCACCACCAAAATTACTTATAATGAAAACAAGAAGTCTTTTCTTAATGGCCTCTGAGATCTTCATCTAAGCACACATACCTTATTTCCAAGGTAGGCCTCAGGGGCCGACCAGTAGTACTTAGAAGTCAGTCTCTGCATGACCAGGGTGTTGTTGATACTGATCTGATGGCGCCCACCCAGCGCCTCTTGCTGAGAATGGATCTTACTTGGACTGACCAAGTCAGTGACCAGCCACCCAGACATATCATTCACCTAGGGGGAAAAGAAAAAGAAAGAAAACTGAATTTTGGAATATGATATAGAATGAACTTTAGATCTCATGCAATCTAGCGTAAATATTTTACAATGAAGAGACAAACCCAGAAAGTTTAGCTAGAGATGAAGTTAACACAATTGCTACAAATGAACCACAGAACATGTGGTATTTCCACTTGTCAAAGGACTAAGAAAACCTGAGAACAAGTCATAACGCACCACTAATCCAGATAAATTATAAGTAAAGGAGTAAAGCCATAGAGGCCATGAACATATATTTTAGATTTTTTTTAAAAAACTATAAAGAATAGAGGTTGAGCATCCCTAATCCAGAACTCTGAAATTCTGCTACCAAATCCAAAACTTCATGAACAACTACATGATGCCACTGATCTCATGCGATGGGTCACAGTCAAATTGCAGGTGCACTAAATATGTTATAAAATTGCCTGAAGGTAATTTGCATAAGGTGTATATGAAACATAAAGGAATGTCATGTTTAGACTTGGATCCCATCTGCAAGATATCTTGTTATGTGTGTACAAATATTCCAAAATCTGAAAAAATATGAAATTCAAATTCCAAAACAATCCTGCTCCCTGACATTTCAGATAAGGGCTACTTGACCTGGAAATGCATAGTTTAATGTCTTTTGCTAACTCTGACTCCCCTTTCTTTATTGTCCTCTGCTTTTTACCCAAATGCTAAACATATGTGTGTGTGTGTGTAATATATATATATACTTTAGATTATATACTCCCAATTTATTACCTACATAAAGATGTTGGTCATTTTCCCCCAGCATGGTGGCCACAGTTATGAGTTGATAAGCCATATGCCCAGCATCTTCTCCTCAATCTCTCGTCATTACACCATCTCCCTCCCTAATCACCATTTGACACTTGCCTCAAACTCATCCCCCCCCCAGAATTCCCCCTTCTCAAAACATAATGCCTGTCCTTGAGTTATGGTTTAGATCTAGAATGTCCCCTCAAAGGCTCATGTGTTGAAAGCATGATTCCTAATGCAGCAAGGTTCAGAGGTGGGGCTGTTAGGCAATGATTTGATCAGAAGGGCTGCAACCTTATCAGTGGATTAATCCACTTAGTAGATCAATAATCTAAATGGACTACTGGATGGTAACTGTAGGAAGGTGGACATTACTGGAGGAAGCAGGTCACTGGGGGTGTACCCTTGGGGACTATATCTCATCCCTGGCTCCTTTCACCCCTTCTCTACTACCTGATTGCAATGAACAGAGCAGCCTTCTTCAGCTATGCCTTCCTACCATGTTTCTGCCTTAGAGCCAGCTGACCATGGGCAGTATCCTCTGAAACCATGAGCCAAAATAAATCCATCTTCCTCTAAGTTGTTCTTGTCAGGTGTTTTGGTCACAGCAACAAAAAGCTAACACACCTAATAAAGCCTGGGCCACCTGCTATTGTTCCCACCCCATCCACTGGAGTGCTTCCCACCCCCTAAAATTGTAAAATTCTCATGACCCCAAATGTGCCAGTGGGGGCAGGTAGTGGGTTACGATTTGGATGTGAGGTGTCTCCCAAAAGCTCACATGTAAGACAGAGAGGGTTCAGAGGGGGAAATGATTAGGTTGCAACAGCCTTAAACTTAACAGTGAATTAATCCCTAATGGCATTAACTGAATAGTAACTGGAGGAAGGTGAGGTGTGGCTGGAGGAGGTGGGGCATTGTGGGTGTGGTTTGGGGGAATATATTTGTATCTGGGGAGTGGAGATCTGTCTCTCTGCTTCCTGATCACCAAATGAGCTGCTTCCCTCTGCCACACTCTTCTGCCATGGTGTTCTGCCTCACCTCAAGCCCCAAGGAATGGAGCTGGTCTTCTATGAGCTAAGACCTCTGAAACCAAGAGCCCTCAAATAATCTTTTCCTCCTCTATGATTTTCTGGTCAGATCTTTTAATCACAGCCGTGAAAAAGCTGACTAAAACATGGAGTGAGATCTGACCTCCCCACTTAACGTATTCCCTATGGAAGAAATGGAAACAGAGTGTATTCTATAATACATATCTTATGTTGATAGGGAAATGTGTGTGGAAATAAACACAGGAAATTTAGGGACCCTTTCAGGAATCGACTGCCTTTTGACTCTTAATGGTGTTGTTCCAAATGCACGAGAGTGGTATTTCAGGAAAAATCAGCCCATAGCTTGCTGACAAAGTGGTAGAGAGCTCACATGACCACCCACTGATTAAATCCAGCTTATACCCAAGGCCTCCCACCTGACCAATGGGCCAAGAAAGGCTGTCGCAGACATCGGAGACACCAAAGCAGAAGCACTCAGAGCAGCCCTGGGGGTTTCTTTCCTTCAAGTTATAGAAGCCTGGTTTGCAGCGGTCACAATTTTTCCCCTCGACATTTTCCTGCAGGTTACAATAAAAAATTTCCAGATGAAGCCAATGAATCCAGACAGAAGAAAATGACATCGACAGGATATTAACAAGGAGGGAGGGTTGGTAGCCCACAGAAGCAGGTAAATAAATATTTTTTTTAAAAAAAGTCTCATGAAGTCGTTATTTCAAAAAAAATAGTGGGAATTAATTATTATTTAATTTCATAGCCAAGAACAAGGCTGGGGTTATATGTAAATATGTAAGGTTGGTCATATATGTAAATGAATTTATTTATTTTACTTCTTCCAATTTTGCTGCTTGTATGAACATTTTAAAATCTGAGGAGGGTTGTCTAATTGTTTGTACTACACATAAATACTCGAGATTATTTTTGGTCATACATAACATATGCCTGAGACTGTGCTTTCATGAGAATAAACACAAAAGGTACAACAGGAAATCCTTAGAATTCCAGGGAAATTGCTATTAATATCGTATGGTCAAATAAAACTCCTCATGGGTACCATATGAATGTATTTGTTATGATTATACAGTTCTTTTTTTTTTAAAGAAAAATCCAAGATTAAAAACCTGCATTTCATTAGAGTTTGTGGGAATTTAGTGCTTACCTGATTCTCCCCCAAATACAAAGCTAGAAAAGAATGTCCAGGAAGAATTCAGTCAAGGCCCAATAAATGATATGTGTTGGGTTTCACCTAGAAAGTCACAGAAATGCCTCTGGAATACATGGCCATTGCCCAGAAAAATAAAAAAATGGAATCCAAGTATTCATCTAAGTCCGAGGACACAACAGAACCAACTTGCTGTGACATATCATGCTTCTGGGCAGGGATGAGAGTTTCTGCTTAAATTGAACTGCTTTGTCTGAGAACTGTGAGCCAGTAGAAGATGCTCCTTTTCCAGAGAAGAAACCCAGGGCCACTTTGACCTCCTTGCTTACCTTACAAAGACACGGGTCTGTGCACGGATCGTCATTCACACTGCCAGCTAGATTGCAGTCACAGGGGACACAGTTCGGGTAACCCTTGTAGCCAAACTGGCAGCGATCACATTTTTCTCCTGCATAACCTTCCTTACACGGACACTGACCTGGCCACTTCCCTGGGGAGAAAGCAACACATGGAAATAAAAGAAGTTTAAAGCTAGGGTTGGCAAACTTTTTCTGTCAAGGGCCAGAGAATGTACATTTTAGGCTTTCTGGCCACGGAATCTGTAGAACTGCTCAACTCAGCCACTACTGCTGGACCACAGTCACAGACAATGTATAAGCCAATGGCTGCCATTCTATTCCAATAAAGCTTATTCTTAAAAACAGGCAGTGTGCAGATTTAGACCTTGGGCCATAGTTTGCCAACACCTGTTTTAAATAAAGAAAACAGAGGGGAAACTCACAGAGACTAGAGTCAATGTAAAATAGTACAACAACTTTGAAACACAGTTTAATACTTCTTCAAAATGTTATACACAGAGTGACCATATGATATGGCCATTCCACTCCTAAGTAAACACTCAAACATTCCCCCCAAAACCTTGTACATGAATGTTCATCGTAGCATTATTCATAATAGCCAAAAGTAGGAATAACTCAAATATTTATCAGTTGATAAGTGGATATAATGTGATATATTCATCCTATGAAATATTATTCAGCAATAAAAAGGAATGAAATATTGATGTATGTTACAACACAGATAACCCTTGAAAATATATTATGTGAAAGAAGCTCGTCACACAAAAACCCCACATATTGTGTTCCATTTACATGAAATTCCAGAATAAGCAAATGTACCCCACCCGCAGGGCCACTATCATCACCCTTTCATTAGGGTGTAAGAATCAGTCAGTCACACAATTTACCCTGCACACTCCTGCTAGGCCCCACAGCTGCACCTCCATGCCTGCTGGTCAATAGCTGTTTTTACTGCCAGTGGCTGAGAATTTGATGGGGTCACAGAAGTCTTCAAACAGATGCAACCTATTCAGGAGACTCTGATATTTGCAAGTGCACTTAACCAAATTTTGAAAGGGAAAGAACACTGACATTTACAAAGTTAACTGGAGAATTTACTTGCTTGGTGAGATGATGTATGCAAAAGTCCTCTGAGCATTTCTAGGAGCTAAATAGAGCAACTGCTATTTACTGTGTTCAATAGATGGCTTTAACTGAGCCTTACTTATTTTTTCATCAAATGCTCAATTATCTGCTCAAATGTCATTTCATCACCCCAACAGTGTCACCTCCACACCCGTTCTCCAACCAATTATGATTCTGTTTGGCTTTATGTCCTCAGCACTCTCCCTAGCATTATAGTATCCATGTACTTGTTTAGTGTTTCCTTTGAGGAGGGACCTTGGCCATCTATTCAAATATATATCAGAAAGATCTAGAAAACTCCCTGACACATAGTAGGTGCTTTATAAATATTTAGTGAACCAAAGAATTAATAAAGAATCCTACCATCCAACACAGTGCTAATGGTTCTAACAGGTACAATCTTCCACCAAAAAAAAAAAAAAAAAAAAAAAAGCAATTGTAAGCACAAAAATGAATCAAGCATTTACCCTTATTTAAGTCAGAATGGAGATCATCCTTAACACAGATGGCACTGAGGGACCCCACAGGGTCACAGGCACAGGGATGGCAAGGTTCATCCTCATAAGGAGAAACCTAAAAGGCAGAAGTTGTCCTGGATTATTTTACTGGAAATGATAGCCATATTAGCAATCATATAAACAAATATTATCAATGCCAAGATAATACTGTTATAAGGGGGCACAGGGAGAAGGAGGAAGGGAGAACACCCCAGGGACACTGTCACAACTGTGTATCAAGTCAACTGAGGACTGACTACACCCTATAAGCAAGATTCAGCCTCTGGTTAGTGGTAGAATCTCCATATTCCCAGTTAGATAACCCAAGATCACAAAGATAATAGGCCCCTGACCTCAAGTTAAATAACAACACGTGAACATCCTACTTATCTAGTAAACAGGGCAGAGTAGAAAATAGAAATCAGAAGAACATTATTAGCATGACAATATAAATCAAGCATTACAAAAGGAAAGGAGTCTCCAACATAGAGGTTGAGAATTGTCTCCATTATATAGGTTGCAACTTTGTGAAGTCTCTTTTTTCTACTTTGGGAAGGCAATGATGCTCAGCCATGGGAGAGACATGTACTTACTTTATGTGGTCTATAATATCCATCCACGCAGGTTTCACAATTGATTCCCATGGTGTTCTTCAGGCAATTAATGCAAACCCCACCTCCTCTGAACTGCCCAGCCGTATTCAAGCTTCTCTTCTGATTGGCGACACTTTCATCATAGTAACAGTCTTTGGCTTTATTGTGACAATTACATTCTAGAAAATATTTTAACATCAGTGTGTTAAAAAATATTTAATACACAGGATGTCTTATAGAAAGCAGGCCCTTATTTCTCTAAGTAAGTTTATATGACTATCAGTGCAATTAAAATTCTAGAATAAGCAATTTTAATAAGATATAGGCAATATTATGTATGATAACTAGGAAGAGCTATCAAGATAATAAAAGCGAGTGCCCATTTGACACAGCAATCAATCTTCTGGGATGATACTTTGCAGAATCTTTGTACACATGTGAATAAAATGTATGGGGACAATCACTGCATAATTGCTTGTGTTAACAACAGACTAGAGACAATTGAAACACCCATTGATACATACCCATTTAAATAAATTAGTTATTATACCCATATAATGGAATTCTGTGCCACTTTTTTTTTCAAAGCAGCATTAAATTGCTAACATGGAGAGAATTTAAAGATACATTGTTAAATATTAAGAAGTAATGGGCAGCTCAGTGGCAGAGTACTTGCTTAGCATGTGCAAGGCCCTGGGTTTAATCCCAAGGTCCACAAACAAACAAACAAACAACAACAAATAAGCAATGGTATAAATAGTATGTCTTCTTCTGTGTAAGAACATATGTTGGGAGTAGCACTGTGCTAATGCATGCTTATTTGCACAAAAATTTTAATAAGAACATAATGGGAAATAATAAAAAGTGGGAAGGATGGAAATGAAGTAAAAGGAAAGCTTTTACCCCAAACTTCTTTATATTATTTGATGTTGAAATCTTGTGAATGTATTGTTTATTTAAAAGTTAAATCCAAGATAATAAAGAATAAATGGATGTAGGGGAAGGGGACCTTTGAGAAAATAGCAAATCCATAAAGATACATTTAGCTCTTAATAGTTTAAACTTTTTAAAGATAATCTAGAACTTTGGGCACTATTTGACTTTCTGTGAAAACAAGTTACCTACTCATTGCAAAAGTTAAGATGACGAAAGTGTAGTTATAATAAGAGGAGAAGAACCACATTCTTCAAATAGCGTACTTACGTTCACATGTGTTACCAGAGGATATGGTCCCAGGCCTCCAGGGCTGCTGGTGGTACCCAGGACAGCACATGTTACAGCTCTCTCCACAAGTATTATGTTCACACAGACACTGTAGTTTCTACACAAAAATGGATGCGAAACTGGATCAGAAAACTTTACCTGTGTATTTTTCTTAATTGTATTTAAGGAGAGAACCTACCATAAATAAGTGGAAAGATGTCACAATGGAAGGACATTCACCCATATCAAATAAACTGGGAGGTAACTTTTCTAAAAGGATATATACAGATAGTCTGGTTGCAAAGAGAAGTGAGGAAGATAAAAGTAACTCTCAAAGATGGGATAGCTAACAAAAAAGTTTTGTTTTTCAAAGATGCATTGACTTTTAAGGATTTGGAAGTTTTTAATAATAATTGTCTTCATTATTAGAAGACTTCTCATTAATAATCTTCTGACATTCATTTACAGATTTTTTTTTTAGCATCAAAATAATACAATAATACAATCTGGAATGAGGGTGTGGCTCAGTGGTAGAGTGCTTGTCTAGCCCTGCATTAAACCTCTAGCACAGCAAAAACAAACAACAACAACAAAACCCAAAAGACAAAAACAAACAACAATAGCAACAAAAGAATAATCCTATTCCAGAGGTACAAAATTACAGAGAAAAGATAAGGAAAATAAAAAGTAATTTGTGTAAGTGGTTTGAATTCACTTAATATTGTGCTAAAACAAACTATTCTATTCTGATTCAGTACCACAAACATGGAAATGGAGAAAATGAGAAGGCAATATTTTTTAAAATGTTCAGCATAAATTATAACTGCACATGTTTTTGCTCAATTCTCTCCTAGAGAGAAGAGTTTCAAAATTCAGAATACTTTGACTTGTTCACCTTACTGTAGTAAATTTTACGTCATGTATACCTTACCACACATGCAGAAAACCACAAGAAGGACTTAATTAGAAATATATCCTCCAAATAAAGCAAAATGATGAAATTGTTTAAAAAAATTAAACCATAATGCATCTTTATCTGGTTTTGATATCAGGGTTATACTGGCTGTATAGAAAGTATCTGGGAGTGTTCCCTCCTTTCTATTTCATGAAATAAATGAGAATAACTTGTGTTAGTTCTTCTGTAAAGGTCTGGTAAAACTCAACTGAGAATCCATCTGGTTCTGGGCTTTCCTTTGTTGAAAGGCTTTTAATTGCTGCCTCAATCTCATTGCTTGATATTGGTTTGTTTATACTCATGGTTCAATTTGGGCAGATCATATACATGCAGAAATCTGTCAATGTCCTTTCCAGGTTATTGTAGAATAAATTTTCAAAATAGTTACTAATGATCCTCTGGATTGCAGAAGTCCTTGTGGTGATATTTCCCTTTCATCTCTAATTTTGTTGGTTCGGGTTTTCCTCTAGCTTTCTGTTAGTTTGACTAAATATTTATCAATCTTGTTTATCTTTTCACAAAGTCAATGCATGTTGCATTGATCATTTTTATTATTATTTTTTTAAATTTTCAATTTCATTAAATTCATCTCTGATCTTAATTATTTTCTGTCTTCTAGTGATTTGGGATTGGTTTGTTCTTCTTTCTCTAGAGCCTTGAGGTATGACATTATATTTTTTATTTGTGATAAAAACAATAAGTAAGTAGAAAATCCATACCGCAGAGGAAGGGGAGCAAGGTTAGGGAGGAGGGGAGGGAAAGAAGAACTACTGGGTCTGGAAATGGAGCAAATTATATTCCATGCATGTTTGATTATGTCAAAAGGACCTCACTATTATATATAAATATAATACACTAATAAAAACATTAAAAATTAAAACAGTAAAATTTTATGAAAATATTTTTACTCTTTTGCTACATGAGTTTATACCTTTCAACATTTGCCTTGAATGCAAAAGAATACTGAAAATATTACAGTTACAACTTCTACGCTGAAGTTGCAGTAAATCGTCAAATACTAGAACTTACCTTTGTAGTTTCATCCCATGGGCAACTGCTAGCATGGCCAGAGCAAATGCACATCCCTCCAACAGAAATGTCCTTTATTGAATAGTAATACTAAAAAAAAAGAAATGTTACATACAGAAATTAAAACCTTTTTATTTCAGTGAAAAGAAAACACTGGCACTCCACAAATCTCTCAGGTATTGTGTTATCAGTAATCTAAAACTATATGTCCATTTCAAATTATATTTCATGCACAATGAATGTTGGTGCTCAATTAAAATCAATAATGCTCAAATCAACTCATCTACTAAATCTAAGAGTCTAAAAGAATTTTCCAGCTTGGCTGCATCTTAAACCAAAGAGATCATCTTCAAACCCCATCTTCCAAAACACCTAAAAAATACTGGGCAACTGAATTTAGTACTACATAAAAAAGATAATACATCACCAGCAAAGAAGATTTATCCTCCAAATGCAGTTAGTTTAATACACAAAAATCAGTAGATGTAAACAGCCTCACTAACAAAATAGTGTTTTTCTCTTAAGATTAGTTCTCACCACTTTGTAGATTTGTATATGTTAATAGATATCTTTTGGGATTTCATTTTCCATTATTCATTACTGTATATATAAATGTGATTCATTTTTAAAATTTTTTATTTGTTTTAATTAGTTATACATGACAGTAGACTACATTTATGCACTTTGATATATCATACATAGATGGGATATAATTTCTCATTTTTCTAAGTGTACATGTTGCAGAATCATATTGGTCAGGCAGTTATATATATATATAACAGTAATAATGTCTGTTTCATTCTACTATCTTTCCTCTCCCCACACTCCTCTCCTTCCCTCCCATCACATCCCTCTACCTAATCTAAGGTAATGCTATTCTTCCATAGTACCCCCCCACCCCACCCTTATTGTGAATTAGTGTCCACATATTAGAGAAAACATTTGGTCTTTGGTTTTGTGGGATTGGCTTAATTCGCTTAGCATGATATTTTCCAACTCCATCCACTTACTGGCAAATGCCATAATTTTACTCTTTTTTTAAAGCTGAGTAATATTCCATTGAGTATATATTCCACATTTTTTATTTTGAATATTGTAACAGTGTTAAATTCACTTACATTTACTAGTTGTTTCACATTTTCTATGCATATAAGCATGTCATCTATAAGTGGAGCTTTACTCTTACTGTGCTCTCTGTATGCCTTTGATTTATTTTTCTTGCATTATTGAACAAGAGCTTTACCAATAAACCATAAGATATTTCCAAGAGAAATTAAAGAAGATCTAGATAAGTGAGGAGGCACAGGATGTTCACGAACTGGATGATTCAATATTGTTAAGAGGTCTTCCAAAATTCATCTTAAATTGACGTTAAGCATCAATGGGGGCTAGGATTGAGGCTCAGGGGTACGGCACTTGCCTAGCATGTGTAAGACGCTGGGTTTGATCTTCCTTAGCACCACATAAAAATAAATAAATAAAATAAAGATATTTTTTAAAGATTTTCAATTGAATAAATGCCTTTTAAAAAAAAAGAATCAATAGAATTTCAGTGAAAATCTTTGCAGGCTTTTTTGGGGGGTGAGCGGGTAGGACACAATATCAGAGCTACCATGTAAAGGCAGCATTTGTATTAAAGGATATACAATGATATTTGATAAAATAAGGATATAACACCTGGGAAGAAAGAGAGCCAACCTGGGAGAACAACTAAATTGAAAACAAGAAAAGAGAATCTCCCTGAAACCAAACAAACTTATAACAATGGTGGTGGTGGGGCACATATACTCACTCGTCTTGTAACAATAGGGTCAAGGTCTTTGGGTTCTCGGTGGCTAAGGGTCATGAGATCTGCGTTGAGTGTCCTGATGCGCTGTAATCGAAGGCGGATATATCGTGCAGAGGTAAATTCCAACAACCTGGGGGAAGGATCATCAGCACTTGGTCTGCCATTGATGAGTGATGTATGAATCTAAAACATGAAGAAGAAAAATAAACAAATGTCATTTTTTTTTAAAGAGAGAGAGAGAGGGGAGGGAGGGTGAGAGAGAGAGAGAGAAATTTTTAATATTTATTTTTCAGTTTTTGGTGGACACAACATCTTTATTTTATTTTTATGTGGTGCTGAGGATCGAACCCAGCGCCCCGAGCATGCCAGGTGAGCACATTATCGCTTGAGCCACATCCCCAGCCCACAAATGTCATTTTTAAGCATGGCAAAAATATAGCCCTGCTGGCTTAATTTCAGGATATAATCTTTAGCAAGATACAAAATCAAACCCAAACAATCAAATACTTGTCAAAATTTAACATGTGTTAACATGAATCACTGCGACCCACATCACATCTTCAATTTACAAGAGTTATCCATTCCAGTGTCTGAGGTTGCTGGGGATCTTTAACTGGGCATCTCTCCTGCGTGGTAAGGATATTTTAAACATCTATTATTAAGCTATGGCTTCTCAGAAACAAATTCTAAAATCCATGAAGAGGCTGGGGAGAGCAAGAAAAGGGTGCCAAAAGCCATAATCATAACCTGCTCTCTTAATTAATCTCTGCTCTTGAAACAATGCAGGGCTTTCTACAGAGTCCCTGTTGTGAAGAGCACTTCAGAGAGGTTTTTGTAGTTTTATCTCATCAAGTCAGGTGCTACTGAAGAATGTGCTGCTTTCATTACACTCTGACTTTAATGAAGTGTGTGCCACCTGGGTGTGCTGAGCATGGAGCTGTGACATTTTATGGGCATCTCCCAGTCCTCAAATCCCTCCAAACAGAGCTACAGAGAAAATTGGGAACTACATCTTTTAGAAGCATTTTGGCTGTCGTTTTAATATTTCAACAAACTTTCTCGTCCTGGTGTTATGGAAAGATGCTCTGAAGGAGGAACTGATGGACTTATTCCATTACAACAGAGTAAAAAATGCAGGACCTCCATGAAGGGAAGAAATCAATGGGGTAAAATTAATCTGCAGTGAAATTAATCATACTAGGCAGCATTCAGGGCTACTTTAAATAGAAGTAGGTAGCTGTAGTGAAGGTCTTTATATTGAGAGCAATCGATTTTGTGTGTTCGATATCTGCTCCTACAAGGGCTATCTCAACATTTGAGGCAGGGGTCTCTGAGGAGGAAAAGCTGTCACCACCGTGGGCACGGTACCTCTCCATGATCCAGTGGTATCAGTCTAGAATAATAGGAGGTGCAGATCACTTCGTTGTCGGCTCTGTAAGTGGGCGGCCCCCGTCTTGGAGTTATGTTGTAGCGTGTCAAACACTCTGTGTCACTGACTGCATAATACTGCCAGGGGCTGAACGTGGTGCCATCCAGAGAGCGCTCCAAAATCCAGTTTCCAGGTCTGGGGGCATTGGCGGCTTTAATGATGACATAGGCAACTTGAAAAACCTGAAACAAAGACATTGGAAAATCCCAACCCAGAATCAGTGTGTCAGAGGCAGAGAAACACTGCATGAGTGCGATTACATGTGGAATCCAAGATAGTCCATTCACAAAAGTGTGATTGCCAGGGGCTGGAGGAGGGGAGAATGAGGGAACGTGTGTCCAGGAGCACGTTTCAGTTATGCAAGATGAGTAAGTTCTGGGGGTCTCATGTACAATGTGTCTATAGGGAACAATATTGTGTATTAACAGGGTAGATAGCTCTTATCTGAAGAGATGGTTATATTCCTTGTCTTGATTATGGTTATTATTTCACAAGGCACAGGTATATGAAATCATTAAATTATGCCCATTAAATATGTGAAATTTCTTTTAAATTAAAAAAGAAGAAGCAGCAGTCATTGCTCAAAAAGCAAAGTAGTTCTTGAGAAAACTATTATATGATGATTGCCAATGTCTCTTTATGCTTTTGTTAGGTAGGAGACAGGGCATGGGGAAAGGATAGAAAAGTGAGAGAGAGGTTACCAACCACCTAACACTCTGCCTGAAGGCCCTATGGTGAGGGGAAGCTGGGCCATCTTGTGGTTAAAGGAAGGAAGCTACACCACCACAGAGTTCAGGACCTTGAAGGGAAAGTCCCAGATCTTGATCCTGGGCATGAACAATAGCTTGAGGGAGGGACCTAAAGTTAACTAGCTGTTAGTTAACATATCATTAGGATTGCAGTTTGCTCCCCCTCTGTGCATTAGGGAGGGAGCCTTTTGCATGCACAGTAGAAAATAAATTATGGCAGGTTCAGCTGTCAATCAAGGTGTCAATCAACCCCAAATCCACCCTGGGAAGAACTAGCACAGCTCAATAAAGTAAGCTCCACTGTGTAGATAGGGCCTGGAGCTACTTCAGAGCCGCGCCCACTCTGTTTTCTCCAAGAGTGCTCTGTTTACCTTTGCTTTGTTTACCAACCTCCTCAGTCTTGGTCAGGACTGGGCACCTCCTGGGGACCCCTGCCACATGCCAGTAACACATTTGTGTATAACTGCTCATACACATTAATCAGAAATATGTCTTATGTCCTGGCATTTATTTTCATAATAAACTCAAAAAGCACTCACAAATAAATTTGCACTTTTATTATTAGCAGTATTAGCATTAACGTAAGTACTTATTCTATTGTTTCCCAAGTCTTTTACCTGGATTCTGGCTAGTAATAGTAGTATTATATTTCATTAATCGTAATGTTAAATGTATTTCTCACAGTGATTAGGTGACTTGGAGACAATAGATCTGAATAGGATAAAAAAACAGTTAGCCCACTACATGTCTACTAAATCGGCTAAAATCCGAAATACTGACAACACCCAATGCTGGTGAGGACGTGGAACAACAAGAACTCTCATTCACTGCTGGTAGGAATGCAAAAAAAGGTGCAGCCTTTTGAGGACAGTTTGACAGTTTCTTATAAAACTAAACACCAATTCATCCAATAACCATGCTTCTTGACATTTACTCCAATGAACTGAAGACTCATAGAACTTGCACACAGATGTTTACAATTGCTTTATTCATAACTGGCAAAATTTGGAAGCAACCATGAAGGCCTTGCAAGGTAAATAGATGCACAAAATATATGCATTCAGATAATGAAATAGCATTTGAGGGGGTGGGGTGCCAGGGGTTAAACTCAGGGCACTCGACCACTGAGCCACATCCCCAGCCCTGTTTGTATTTTATTAAGAGACAGGGTTTCACTAGCTTGCTTAGCACCCACTGTTGCTGAGGCTGGCTTTCAACTCATGATCCTCCTGCCTCAGCCTCCCGAGCTGCTGGGATTACAGGCATGTGCCACTGTGCCGAGCTTGAAATAGCATTCTTAAAAAAAAATAATAATAATAGAATTCAAAATAAGGAGGAAGCAAAGCAAAAGAGGATACAGCTGACTATTAACAGAATGAGGAAACTGGCCAGACAAACCTTGGATTTGGAAAGAACTTTGTGTATAACTAGCCCCAAATCCTGCACCAGGAAGGAATCATCTCTCCAACAACCCAGCCCTCCTGGGAGCACTTCCAGAGACAGAAAATTCATTGGTTCCTAAGACAGCACTTTTGTTTTATGACAAGTCTACATTGCAGGTTCTTTCTTTTTACACTTATTCAAGGTCTGCCATAAATTTCTATGTACTGGAGAGAAAGAAAAGATGTAGGATTCCACATTGATGTAACTGTCGTTCAAACATTTGAACATAACTATCATATATCTCTCCAGAACTCAGAAAAGAAGTCTTTTCATTTTTTGCTTCAACATTCTGGTTTCTTAAAAACATTCATTATTTATCAAGGTACCATCACCTTCTCATGATGTTCTGGACACAAGCTTATTTTAAAACACGGTTTCCAGGAACTCAGCACAAAATTCCAAATGCTTCTAAATTGGGAAGAAAGAGTGAAAACACCATGTCCCTCATTTCAGTCCTTCAGTCTTTGGGAGCAAATTTGGATTGTTAACTCAACAAAAAGGACAGTCCCTTTCCATGTGAGCTGCTATTTAGTCCAGATTCCCTCTAACTCAGATAGCTATGTGCAATTTAAAAAAAAAAGTCCACTATTTTCTGTTTTTTAAATATACAGTCATCTCTCTGTATTGTGAGATGTGTGTCTGAGTTCAGACAACCACAGCTTGAAAGTATATTTCAAAAACTGCATCCGAACTGAACATGTACAGACTTCTTGTCATTGTTCCCTATTAAATGATACACTATAACAAGTGTTTACATAGCGTTTCCATGGTGTTAAGTGTTGTAAGTAATCTAGAGACGATTTAAAATATATGAGAGGGCATGCATAGGTTCATGCAAAGACAGTGCCATTTTATATGGGGGACTTGAGGGTTATGGATTCTGGTATTCTCAAGTTGTCCTGGAACCACTCCCCACGGACAGTAAAGACCAACTGTATACATAATACATGCATGTAAAAGTGTACATAAACATGCAAGTTTGTATATATATGTTTGTATGACAATATTAATTTATATATGTGCATATGTATATGCTTGTGTATATGTATGTTTTTGTTTGTGCATATGTTTGTGTGTGCACATACATTTGTGTGTACATCTGAGCATGTATGTTTGTGTGTGTGTGTATATGTTTGTTATGCATAACACACATACACACACACAAGTAAGTTGTTCACTTACTCTGAGTCTTATTGTCTCTGGGATTTTGGGGTTTTGTTTTTTTAGCCTCTCCTCATCAATTCCAGGAACACAAGAGCTCTTTAAACCTAACCCATCACAAACCAAATAATTTTATATTCACCTACTAATTCTCGGGAATCCATAGGCAAGGACAACCCTATCTTGTTCTAATAACTCTGTTCACTCACAAGAAACGTTCCCTGGCCGAGTTTGGTACGTGGGTGATATGAGGTGCCTGATATCTGGGCTCTCCACGTTCGGGCGTTGTCTTGCTATAGAAAGCAACCACTGTTTCTAAAGCACATTAGAAGCAAAACCATGTCCTCAGGGTTTTGATAAATGAGGACAGGGCAGAACACCCTCCTCTGTACTTGTCACTGTCCTAGTGCTTTGCAAATATTTTCAGCATAAAAGCAGAGCTCTATCCCTGTAATGCCAGTAGCTCCGGACGCTGAGGCAGGAGGATGACAAGTTCTAGGTCAGCCTCAGCAACTTAGGAAGACCCTAAGGAACTTAGGGAGACTGTCTCAAAATAAAAAGGGCTGAGGATGTGGCTCAGTGATTTAGGGACCCTGGGTTCAATCCTGGGTAGCAGAAGGAAAAAAAAAGTAAAACTTTATGAGCACATGGACCATTATCACATTCCACTGTGCACGTGTGAAATTAGGACTTACAGAATGGAGGCCTGGAGCAACTGGAGAGAAACTGTTTACAGACATCATTTACAAAGATAATGGAAATGGGATGTATTTACCTTCTGTTTTCCAGTTTCATCTCTGAAAATGCAAAGGACTAACAGACTTCTTACCACATGTATGTAAGAGCTTACTCATATTATTTCATTTAACCCCAAATGACACTGCTAGTGTTTTTACATATATGGAAACTCATGTAAAGAAAAGTCAAAGAACAAGTTAGTGAGGTACAGGTCCTAATAGGAAACCAGGAGTTCCCCCCCTCAGTCCTCGGCCACCATGCATAAGGCCTGCCAGAGTACAAGCTCTCCACCTCTGACCTCGCCCTGCACTTTCTTTTTGTGACAACAACAGTAACAACAACAAAGACTTTCACACTCACTGGGAAACCAGGTTCTAAAGAGACACAAGGGCACATGTTCCATTTAATTCTGGAGTTTCTGTCGTGGGAGCTAAGGATCAGTGTGGGGAGGGAATGGAGAATATGCAAGAAACAAAAATGAGTAAATATTTATAATGACATATTGATTAATGATAATCTTCATTGGTGTTAATAAATACCATTAATAATAATATGAGCAATGAACATGAACATTAATTTATTACTCTAATCAAATTACAGAGCACTTACTGTGGCCAGTGATAAATGCTTTTTGAGAATGACTGACTCTGTGACTCCTTGGAACTGCCTTCTTCTCATGAAGTAAATACTATTATTTCCTGTACTTTACAAATGAGGAAACTGAGGCACAGAAAGATGAAGTCATCTTCCTGGGATGTCACAAGTAAAACCTGTATAACAAACGGTGTGCCCTCATAACCACTGCACAACATGACCTCCAGAGATTGCCAGGGTAAGGGAGGCAGGAATCCTGGGCTGAGGTAACTGATGAGAACCAACCCCATTTCCCCACACTCTTACTTCCAGCAGCAGCATTTATTTTAACACCATGTTCTGGTAGCTTATCAAACCCTTGTCAGCTTTTGTACTGACAATTCAGCCATGCACAAAAAAATTAGGCCAAATGGAAGAGAAGCTATAGAGGAGAAACTTCAGGACACATCTTCCAGGAAGACTTCTATTAGAAGTCAGTCATTATTCTCACAATCTCTCAATAGTCATCAAGGTTGTCCCCAAAGGGCAGACCAGGAGACAAATGAAAATCAGACCCTGAGCTCTAAGTCGGACAGAGGAAAAGGATATTATGAAGGGTATAAGTACAAATTGTCTTCACTTAAACCCTGTTATGGGCTGATTATGCCCCCTCCCAAATTCTATAGGGTAAGTCCCACCCTCTAGTACCTCAGAATGTGACTGTATTTGGAAACAGGGCCTTGAAAGGGGTGACTTAAGTAAAATGAGGCTGATCTAAAATGACTGTGTCCTTACAAAAAAGCGATTTGGACACAGACACACACAGAGGGAAGATCATGTGAAGAGACAGGGAAAAGATGGGCACCTACAAGCCAACAAGAAAGGGCTCAGAGAAAACCAAACCCACCAACACCTGGATCTCAGATTTTCAGGCTCTAAATCTGTGAGAAATAAATTTCGCTTGCTGAAGGCACATAGTCTGTGATATTTGTTATGGTGGTTTGAGTTGCCTAAGATAAGCCCTAATTTAAGAATCTGGTGTTGATAAACAGGTCTTATAGCTAAGGTAGAAAAAAGCAAGGGATTCTGTGTATAGAGAATTTTAAACTTTGTTCAAATAAAATCCACTATATCTCTGTTGTCCCTTTCTGGCATGGTTGACTAAACTGCCTTTTCTCCCAATATAAGGTTGGCTGAACACAAACTGTTGACACAGGGGTTTTCACTGGACCCAGACTCATCCCAGTCTTGCCAAACCTACAGCTGATACAGCCCTTCTTAAATCCACTTTCATCCCAGTTCTCCGTCCAGTGGCCTTCGTTAATGATCACTGGAATGCACATAAACATTGTCACATAAATAAAGTAGGCACACATCAAACACCACTGTCTACAGAGGAATCCACACAGGAATGTCCATGTGGACCTCAATCTTAACTTAAATATAGTAAATCCATCTCAGGCCCACAAGTCTAAAAATCACAGAGAGCCTAACCTTCCAAGGTCAGAGGCCCATTTCCCATGTGCAGTGAGAAGTCTCTCCTCTCCACAGAAAGGACAGTTGTGTTCTGCACAACTGTGGTCTCAGGAAATCTTTGGGGCCCGAGACCATACGTGAATCCCTTCTGTAAATTGCCCATTAAAAAAAAAACTTAACTGTCCCCATGGCTGTAACCAAACAGGGAATGAGGGAGTGTTTTCTCTCTTAGGTGAAAGGAAATGAACTTCTCACAGGTGAAAGAGATTTAGGTTAATAGTTAAGTGTATTTGATAAATAATATTGCTTGACAACCCTAAAAATAAAGGGAATTTGTGTTTTATTAGCTTTCTTGCTTATAAAATTATTAGAGAATGAAATTTAAAATGACTGCTTGAATTACTCTTTATTGCTGGAGAATAAAGAAGCAATTATTTCAGAGAAGACTCATTCCTAATGCTGATGTGAATCACTTTCAGTCTTACAGCATATCCATCACGAAAGCACCTGGTCCATTCATGACTGAGTGAAGAAGCAGCAAAATCTATGAAGGACAAGTAACATGGACAGCTTAGATGTCTGCTGAGGAAGAATGTGTGCAATATACATTTTAGATCTTTTAGGAGCTATTACCTGAAAATGTCTTTTCTATTGTATTTTGGTTGTGTGTTTTACTGTTTTCCCTCGTTTAACCCAGGAGGTCTCACTATTCTGTATCTAGAACACCTATTAAAGAACTGAGCAATATTATAGATGACCTAGATATAGAACTATGAACTATGGAACATAATGGGTCAAGGCCAGTATATACAACTAAAGTAAAAGAAAGAAAGAGAGAAAGAAAGAAAGAATAAGTAGAGATTTGTCTTTCTGTGAATTTGGTGCTGACATTAGACATGAAAAATAAGCGTATGAAAGACCTGTAACTTCTCCCCTACCCCCAGTGCACCCACTTCTTTATTTTTGCTTTATCTTTCTACTGGGAGGAGGAGGGACTGGATGCCAGTGTTGATCAGTTCAGATCAAGCAGGTTTCTTTCCTTAAAATTCCTAAGATGCATGTCTCAGAACATCAAGGAACACTCACTTTTGATCCATGATGAAATACTTAAGTAGACGCTGAGGAAAAGCTAAAGATGATTACCGACAAGAAGGCACAGAAGTAGGAGTCCATTTAACAAGTAAACAGTAGTCTGTAATCAGCAATCTGGAGATGGGAAAGGAATTTTTAAAACATCTGTCAGAAGTAATTCTGTTTTCCATCAACTGGAAAGACTATTTCAAAAAGAGTCCACTGGGAAGCTGACCCTGGTCCAAGTGCTACTCTTTCCATTTGAGAGTGACTATTAGTGTTATTTCAAAAGTAAAGTTGGAACCACTTTACCTAAGAAGTCAAAACTGAAAAGAGGTCAGTCTCCACTTCCAGTCCCAATGTATTTCTCCATTATATTGCCTAATTTCACCAAATATTCAGGAATGATTTTCCTAATTTGTGGGAAATTGGTTGGAATAACCTCAGAAACCCAACCAGGCATGTCACCAAATGTCCTTTGTGGGGATCTACACTTTTCCTCCATTCCTTGTAAACTCCATGTGACAATCCAGCTCCCCTTGGAATGAGATGAACCTACTTGTGAAATACAGTGACAGGCCATTCTCAGACCAAGTGTTTAACACACAGGACACTGGGAGACATCTGTGATCTGAATTATAGCATACTGAGAACAGGGAATGTCCCCTAACAATTTTTCATTGTTCCTCTTTCCCAACCCCTAACTCTGACCTTGCCCAGACCTGTCTAGTTTTCACCTAGGAACATCTTAGCCTTTGAAATTACACAAGGGTTTTCTCCAAAAGAAAGCTCCTCACTTGTTCATCTTGGAAGGGATGTGGCAAATAAATAGTTTCTCTTTCCGTCCCTCCTGACTGTGGCAATAGGCTCTAAAATCTGTCATGGAGACTGGCAAAAAAGAAGTCAGTAATATTCCAGCAAAACTGGAGGTTGTGGCCTAGCTGGGTGCTGTGGAGGTCTGTGACACACCTCCTCCTGCCTCATAGGTTGAAAGGACACATGTGCATCTGCCTTGGCAGCTTTGCTCTGTGGGTCAGCTGACCTGTGTACTCTGGGAACAGCCTGCCCAGTCAAATGACAGCACACACAAGCCTAGGGTAGGAGAGTCAGTAATTCCTTAGCTAGGAAAATGGCTGTTCCTCCCTGAGGAGGTATGAAGGAAGGCTGGGCACAGAAGCAGCCCCCTTGGACACAGGAGACCTTGTGAGTCAGTTTTCCATTATTGTAACAAATACCTGAGATGATCACCTTAAAAAGAGGAAAGGTTTATTTCAGCTCATACTTTTGGAGATTTCAGTCCATCGTCACTTGGCACCATCACTTGAGCTCAGAACATCATGGTGGAGACACGTGTTGGGGAAGGCCTTCTCCCCTCATGGTGGCCAGAAATTGGGCCAGGGTCCCAATTAACCCTTTCCAGGGCACATTCCCAATGACCTAACTTTTTCCCAATATGCTCCACCTCCCAATAGCACCATGGGCTAGGACCAAGCCCTTAACACATGGGACTTCCAGGGACATTTAAGATCTAAACTATCACAGACCAGGAACAAGGGATACCAGTAACAATTTTTCATTCAAGCCTTATCCCATAGATATTAATTGAACATGTGTTTTGTAACAGGGACTATGGCAGATGCTACGAATACAGCATGATTTGGAGGCTTAGTCTGGGGTCTTTGTGGCCTGGATACCTTAATGGGAAAGATAGAGGTTGCCTAATTCACCAGGGAGAAAGTCAGGGGTTGGGTGTGGTGGAGGCCAGTTGGGTCTGGAGAAGGTGGGCTAGTCAGTGAAGCTTTCTCCAAAAGCTTCTGTAAATTTAGGGGAAGACTAGGGAGATGTCTAGGTAATGGAAGCAATGGACAGAGGGACAGGAAGGATACCCTGAGAGCCCGAGCATGGATGGAGAGAGACTACAAGTGGCCTTGTTGGCATGAGTAAGGAGAGCCAGAGGGAGACTGGACAGGCAGGGTAGGCATCCCAGAGGTCTTTGTCCCTCATGGTAATACTCTTAGACCACTTAAGACCTTAAACCATGGAGTGACAGGGTCATGAGGGATGAAAGATCATGGAGTTGGATGTCAGTACTCGGAAATCATGAGAGATGGTGGTGTTGACTTTATAAAGACCAAAAGACCAGAGTAAGAGATAACAGCAAGTAGGTCTCAAAGAGTCTTCTACAAGGTCAGACTGTGAGTGAGGAAGAACATATGAAGAGGCTAAACAGGGCTTTTCAGCTCAGTCCAGATCCCTCTGTTCATTATGAGGAAGCTGGAGGGGGTATACCCCCACTCACTTTCCCACACTTTCCTCTTCTATTCTCAGACCCAGAGAATTTCTGGTAGCAAACTCAAGTTATTTTTACTCCGTCTCCTAGTTTGCCCATCGACTCCTTTTTGCCACAGTAGGTGTAGCAACAATGAAGAGCTTATAGCTTTACATCCTTTCTCATCCTTCATTAGAAACACCATCATCACAGCCAAAGAAAGTACAAGGGCCTTAATGATTAAGCCTCACAAACCCAACTGCAGAGACTGTCTAGAAAAGCTGGGAAAATCTGTACTGAACTAATTCCATTATACATTAACCTATTTAGTTATACATTTACAACTCCCAGAAACAATAATGATACACTTTCTTTCCTTTGCTCACTAACTGAAGCATTTCGTTTTTATACTAGAAAGGTTAGAAAGTATCATTTTGTGTGTGCACCTAAAGTTTCACTCTGGATGTAGGTCCTTGGTCTACATCCTATTTGAAGATTTCCCTTTTTCTTTTAAACATCTAACTTCATTGAGCATCTATCATTTTCCATGTATTGAACTAATAAATCGTCACTTTTAAAGCTTATTTTAAAAATCCAAATATGTAGGATACATAACATGTAGAAAGGCTTTTGATTATTAAAAAAGATGTGGTAGGAACATAAAATGGTGCCACTAGTATGGAAAACAGCTTAGTGGTACTCAAAAAAATTAAATAAAGAATGTGATCCAGCAACTGTACTTCTAGGTATACATCCCAAAAACGTGAAAGCAGGAACTCAGTTGTTTGCACATAAATGTGTATAGCAGCATTTTTTACAATAGCCAAAAGGTGAAAACAAGGCAAACATCTGTCAAAAGATGAAAGGCTAAGCAAAATTTGGGATATAACATACAATTTTCATTATTCACCTTAAAGAAGAATAAAATTTGATGCATACTAAAACATGAATAAACTTGAAACAAAAGGACAAATATCATTTCCCTCATGTATGCTACCCAGAGTAGTCAAATTCATAGATGGAAAGTAGAATACAATTTACCAGGAATTGGGGTGAGAGAAGAATGTGGAGTTAGTGTTTAATGGGACAGAATTTCACTTTTGCACAATGAAGTTCTGGGGATGGATGGTGGGGTAGTTGTCCAACAAAGTGAATGTTCTTAATGCCTCTGAACTCTATAATATACACGTAGGATGGTTAAAATGGTAAATTTTGCATTGTGCATATTTTACAAGAACCAGGAAAAAAAAAGTAAAAATAAGGAGAGAAAATGGAATGAAGATTCTACCTTCTGTGGCGATATCTACATGAAAAATGGGCAGGAATGTGGTATTTCCAGATAGGAGTCAACTATGAAGAAACTCACATGCCCTGATGCAAACATCTTATCTTTCTCATGATCCTATTTCTTTCATGTTTTTAAGAAGCTCAAGCAAGGAATGAGGATGCCTCACAAAATACAAAATCAAAGCCCAAAGCCACTTTTACAGAGAGTCTGGAGATGACCTGACTGGAGATCTATCCTCCTGAGAGAGTGCTCTCCTGCTTGGTGCAATTACCTGACCAACATGCTGGGCAGGGTAACCCTAATGTAAGTGTAGTATAAAGTAGTAAATGATCCCAAATGTTAGCATCTCAAGAGGTCCACTAAAAGGTAAATGTCCCCTGATTTCATGTCACTAGATAAATAGCAGGGAAAACAAAATTTCATATTTTGTGTTTTAAGCTTAATTTTTAAATTAATTTTCTAACTATATAGTCTCATGATCATCACTAAACACTATGGGGAAAACAGCCTTAGAAATAATTAAATGCACTAAATCAGTTATTTTATGAATTATTTTTAAAAGGATGATTAACAATAGCCCAAACCTGACCCCAAATCTATTAGAGTGGCTATATGGGAATTCTCTTTACTTTCCATTCATTTTTTTCTATTAGCCTAAAACTTCTTGAACATCCAAAGTCTATTGATACTTTTTTAAAAAACAAAAATGTTACCCATATACGTAGTAATTATCAACTTATAAGAAGGCTTAAGCCAACCCCAGTTGGCTCAGAAAGCTAAGAAGTGGCTTTAAGTCTTCACTCAATTTCTCAGGATCTCTTGGTTTGTACAGCTGTGCCCGCCCCCAGCTAATTATTTGCAGGTTTTAATTTGATCTCACAGCTTTCCCAGGCTTCATCTCCATACCTTATCGAGGATAAAGGGCAGGCCAGAGTGAGTCAGTGTTTTCTACAGTCAAGCGTCATTTAATTTGGGGAACACATTCTGAGAAGTGCCATTAGGCTTTCTTGTCACCATGTGAACATCAGAGTGTACTTGCACACCAAGGTGGTATAGGCTGCTATATAGCTAAGCCATATGGCATAGCTACTACTCCTAGGCCACAAACCTGCACGCCATGTTAGTGTACTGAGGCCACATGGGGAGCACTGTAGGCAACTGTAACATGACAGTAAGTATTTGTGTGTTTAAACATATCTAAGCATAGAAAAAGTACAGTAAAAATACTGGGCAATAGGAATTTTCAGTTCCATTATAACTATCATCATATAAGCCACCTGCCCCTGTCTAAAACCTCATCATGTGGCACATAACCTGTATCTGTGTACGAATTTCAAAGGGACCTCAGGTCTGAAAATATGCATTGGCATAATCAGGCAGCTGTCACAGTCACTAACGAGTTTGTACTTTATCATCATCTCATCAACACTAATACTTGTAGAGTTAGACTTCAACAGTCACTCTTGCTCTCTCCACCCACATACTGAAAAGTAATGATAGATGATTGATTAATCAATTTCTAATTTCTTAATACATTTTAAAATTTCTTATAATCTAAGGAATTATAAAACTAAATTTAATGTTTTCCACAATTCAGATTTAAAATGATAGATCCAGAGGATTTTTTTCATCCCACTGTATTATTCACAATGAATAACATGGATATATTTTTCTTGTTGTAAGTATGATATGAAATAACAAACAGGAAAGAACTTTACCAAATGCAGATGAGAAGGTATCAGATTTTTATTCACTTTCCCCAAGTTCTATAGTTATTTTTCTGGTAACTAGTGCTTTTCAAAAATTATGACACTTGGTAGTTAATTCATTTTTTTTCTCTTTTGTTAGAATGTGACTTAAATTCTACCTGGCCTCTGGCACTGATAATAAATAACTAAAAATGTCACCACCATATTACAAAGCAATCTGATTGCCTCAATAGAAATATCAATCATGATATGTTATCCATGTGAAAATAAGACCAAACACTGTTAAAGCACCTAAATTCAGCCCAGTGTTCCAAAATGTATGTCCAGTATAGTGACAAAATGTAAAAGCTCATTCTTAATTATCTGCTGTTCAATTAGCAGAAAACAGAAAAAAAGAAAAGGAAGAAAATTCTAATCTCCATTTCTGTCAAGGAACTATGAGACATGGTTTTAGTCACCGCTAATGAGCATATAAATTAAACAATATTTTTTTAACAAAAACAAGGCAATAAAGATTGTGCTTGAAAAGGGTCTAAGATTTTTTTTTAACTCAGTAATTCAATTTCTTAGAATCTATAAAAAAAATCAGGAACACACCCACAAAAATATTTAAGTATTTGTTGCGGCATGATTTACAGTGGCCAAAACCTGGAAACAGGATTTTTAATGTCCAATAATGGGACCAGGTTAAATGAATTATTGTGTAACCAGATAATGAGATTATTATTTGGCCATTAAAATTATTACAGGAATTTAGCTGCTGGCCTCGAAGAAGAAACCAGTACTTCCTTGCCCTCCTACAGACAACTAGAAAATAGACAAAATGTGCAAAGAATGGTTTTAAAATACTGGACGGGGGCATCAAAGCACAGAAATTCCTGGGAGAAGACACAGGGCTGCCCTGCTTTCTGCCTGAAAGCACTTTCTGGACTCTGGTTTGTTAATGTCTTATCCTCTGGCAAATTCCACTCTTGGAGTAACAAAAACATACACTCAGAAAAAGTTTTTCATAAAACCGTTCACAGTAGCTTTTTCACAATTGACAAAAGCTGGAAACAACCCAACAAGAGAATAGATTAACAAATTTCAGCATATTCTTGAAATAAAATACTATTCACAAATAAAAGGAACATGGACAACAGCACATTGAATCTCATGGACCTAAGGTTCAGAGATGGAAGCCAGACACAAAAACATGGTGCAGGATATGATTACATTTCTAGGATGAACAAAACATATATATATATATCTCACAGAGAAGGTAAGTTCTTTAGCTTATTCAAAGTTTTTTTTTTTAATTTTTTATTGTTGGTTGTTCAAAACATTACATAGTTCTTGATATTTCACACTTTGATTCAAGTGGGTTATGAACTCCCATTTTTACCCCGTATACAGATTGCAGAATCATATCAGTTACACATCCATTGATTTACATATTGCCATACTAGTGTCTGTTGTATTCTGCTGCCTTTCCTATCCTCTACTATCCCCCCTCCCCTCCCCTCCCCTCCCCTCTTCTCTCTCTAGCCCCTCTACTGTCATTCATTTCTCCCCTTTGTATTATTTTTCCCTTTCCCCTCACTTCCTCTTGTATGTACTTTTGTATAACCCTGAGGGTCTCCTTCCATTTCCATGCAATTTCCCTTCTCTCTCCCTTTCCCTCCCACCTCTCATCCCTGTTTAATGTTAATCTTCTCCTCATGCTCTTCGTCCCTACTCTGTTCTTAGTTACTCTCCTTATATCAAAGAAGACATTTGGCATTTGTTTTTTAGGGATTGGTTAGCTTCACTTAGCATAATCTGCTCTAATGCCATCCATTTCCCTGCATTCTATGATTTTGTCATTTTTTAATGCAGAGTAATACTCCATTGTGTATAAATGCCACATTTTTTTATCCATTCGTCTATTGAAGGGCATCTAGGTTGGTTCCACAGTCTTGCTATTGTGAATTGTGCTGCTATGAACATCGATGTTATTCAAAGTTTTAAACTTTGAATAAGTTTTGTCATATATATATATATATATATATATATATATATATATATATATGAGACAAAACATTCAAAGTGAAAAAAAATCAATGTTTCCTCTGGCTAGAAATCAGAAAAAGCATCAGTAGGGGATTCAGGGGGAAAGGTATAGGGGTATACTGACGGACGGTTGATAGAAATGTTCTATGGCTTGATAAGGAAATAGCTTACACTTGTCTTTGGATTTGTCAAAATTCATGCAAATATACACTCAAGCTATGTACCTCTCACTGTCTGCAAATCATAGTTGGCCCTCACATTGGAGCCTAGCACTCTGCTGAAACCATATCAGTGATAGGCAGGCACGTCCTTCTCCCCTCCATCTCAGATCCTCAGTCGCTCACCAGCACTGGTTTTTGACACAGTTCACTTTGCATCTTGCTCATGTACCATGTAATTAGTCCCACAATGGTTGCATCTGCACTGAACACGAACAGATTTTTCTTGCCATTATTCCCTTAACAATACAGAACAACAATTATTTATGTGGCAATTACATTCTATTAGGTATCGAAGTCAACTAGAGAAGCTTGAAAGTGTGTGGGAGGATGTGTGGTTTATATGCAAATACTACATCATATAATGATATATTATATAAGGGACTTGGGCATCCGTGGACTTTTGTATCTCTATCCCGATTGCAATGTGCGTTTCAGTGTGTGTGTGTGGGGGGGTGTCCTGGGATCAGTGTCCCGTGGATATCAAGGAATGACTGTATATCCCAATAAACAGAAAAAAGGAAAGACTTTTGGGCTGAGTGCATGGTTTCAGCTCTGCACACAGCTAGGCTTTCCTTTCTGAAGGTCTTTCCCAAGCTCTGGTCTCCTGTCACATCCTTCTCCCTTCCTTCAGCAGGTCGTTCTTTGGATGGCTTCCTTGAACCTCTCAGCTGTTCTTCCTGTGTGTTCTCCACACATCCTCAGCCCCTGCACATCTTGTAGCACAGAGCAGAAGCCATCTCTTGATTGCCTGTTTCCCCTAGTAGACCAGAAGCCCCTTGAGGACCCAGCTGTGCCATAAGCCAACCATGGAGGCAACACCACTATGCTGGTTAACATAGCTAAAGAACTTACCTTCTCTGTGATAAGGGCTTTGTGTGGATAGAGTCACTGTCACATTCATGAATGAATCCTGGGCACCCAAAACCAGAGATTCCATGACTTATTAAATATATGCAGGACTCAGAGATAGGATAGACTGGAGCAAAAGCTAATTTCCGGTTCTTTGAGTCACAGGTGACATTTTTAAAGAAAATTTTTTTCTTAAACTTTTCTATATTTTACAATTTTTCCGCTATTATCATGTTTTTTAATATTAGAATAAAGGAGAGAAAAGGTCCATTGAAGACAATAAAAACTCATGAGATATTTTTTGGTGTTTAGCTGAGGTACTCCTAAACCACTCTGTCTGTTTTAATTTGTCACAGCTTTCTTTTCAGAGATGGAAATGTTATAGCCTAAGTAGAAGCTAAGTCTAAATATAAAAAGATTTTTTTAAAAAGCTAGAATGGTTTCCAAACTGCACTGTATGTCTCAAACAGGTATTTTTTCTTCAGAAATTAAAACTCAATCTCCTTTTTTTTTTTTTTGATGCCTCAATACAACAGGAAGAAATAATGATTTCAGAACGGACTTCCCTTTCTTTCCATAAATATACAAGAAGCTTTATTTTGATGCCAAAACAGTTCAGGATGTGAAAAGCATATTCTGACAGAATCCTGCAAAACTGTCCTTGCTCATTCCCCCAAATCCTTCCCAGTTATGAGCTGGAATAGGAGACACTGAGACAGGCCAATCTTCTGCCACTCAAAACCAAATAAGGAAATGAGGGAAGGCCTGGTGAGTTCTATCCAATGGCAAGATGGTTATCCTGAACTATTTTGCAAACCACCACGCTTGTTGAGAAAGTTAAAAACTAAATTTTGTCAAAAAAATGAAACCGCATATAATTTCTGAAGCCTGATCTTGATTATTTTCACCTACTCAGCTCACCTGCTGTTAACCTCTAGAAGTTTAAAGTGCAGTACTGGTGTCCCTGTTTGAATGATACAGCTCTCCACTTCTTCTAAGTATGAGCCTGTGGGACCCTGGAAGAAAAGATCTGTCAGGCTGCAAAGCCTGGACCTCCTAGAGGAATGCCTTCTAAGCGCGAGGCACTCATAGTCCAAACAGGTCTCAAATTCTTCCCTTCTCCTCCCACTGACGGGTGGGGTTGGTCCACATTTCCCACACTTGAATATCTGCCCACCTTAGTGACAGTGGTCTATATTTCAAGGGGAAGTTGGTGTTGTGTGACTTGGAGGCCAGGTCTATGAGGGAATGTAATTTCTGCCTGTTTCTCTGGAACAGCTGCACCAGAACTCTGAACCCACAGTGAGCAATCTATTGGAGGCAGCCATGCTTTGAGATGGGACACACCAGCCCACATGGAGAGACCACAGAAAGGCCCTGAGGCCACACAGAGACAGACTTCCAGCCTGTCCCTACCTGCCCCAGGGTCTGCCCCAGGGTCTGCCCCAGCTGCCCAAGGGCCTCTCCCCCAACTGCTCTTCCTCCTCCCCCAGGGTCTCCAGCCTTAGACACATTCAGCAAAGCCTTTTCTGAAATCTTGACCCCCCTCAAATCAAGAAAGGTACAAAATAAATGTTTCTGTTTTAAGCCACAAAGTTTTCCAGTGTCATCTTACACAGCAATCAATAACCAGAAGACAAGCTATGTGTGAAAAGATTAAATGAAGTGTAAAAATGTTAAAACAGGAGACATAAATCTGAAAAATAGAAGTTTCACAGAGAACATGACAAAACACACACACACACACACACAAATGTCTGAAGGGCAGGAATGTAGTGTGGCTTATTTCCAAATCATAATGAAGAACTTGAGATTTCTTTGGATCTATTCACTGAAAAATTCCAGAAAAACTTAATATTTAAAAGTTGGTTGAGACCAGCATGAAGCAATAGAAAATGGAAATAGAATGGTTTTGAATCAACGTAAGTACACGGTACCAGTGATTTCTATCAGTGAGTTTCCTGGAAGGGTCTCTGCTAAACCTCTTTTAATGAAGTCAAGACTCATTTGTAATAAGGGGTACCAATCTATATGCGATTTTGTCCTAAAAACTTTTAAAGATGGAATGTGCAACTCTGCCTCCTTTTTTATGGACCTTGTCAATGTGCTTAGCAAATGCTTTATATTTGAATACAGTCACCAACCTCACCTAGTTTTGGTCAATTTTTCAGAATTTGGAGGGGGGTGGGGGAAACACAACAGACACTCAGTTTAATGATGTTTTATAAAACCCAGCACATAAGCAGCTCTTGTCTAAAGGTTTGCATACAACAAAGGCCTTTCTGTGACTATTTTCCCACAACAAAGTGCTACTTCCTAATTAAACCTACACAGAAAACAAGGTCCTGCTCTAAAAGGCAGCTTTATTGTCAAAGCCAAGGAAACACTTTCTCTTTTATGAAACAGATTTTATCTCTTCAAGGATTTTTACTCACAAATTGGACCCTCCTAGTGAATGTTTTTGCCCAGGTTTAAAAATTATTTAAAGGAAAATTTAAACCCTTGATTCATTTTCCTGATTCCTGGCCAAAAATCACACGTTAGGTAGCAGCACTACCAGCCACTGCAAAAGTACATGAAGGAAGTTATAATATTCTGCTGATTCTCAGGGAGAGGATCCTTCGAGTTGCAATGCAGGCAAAGGAACTGGGTGGGGATGGAGGGTGCTAGCATCTGAATATTCTCCAAATCAAGAGGAAAGTGTAAGAGTGTCCCCCTAAAATCATAAAGAGAAGGAAAACGAGGATTGGAGTCCAGGGACACGGGAGGTGAAACAGTGATGCATAGTGCTCAGAGAACTAGAAATTTTGGTTTGCAATCCAAGCTTTAGCAGATGAACTGCATGACCCAGGGCAAGCCAGAGATCCACTGGCTCTGTGTTGCCCTTTCCCTTCTTAGAAAGAAGAGAACAACTGCATTCCAGGATTGTAGGGAGAGCAGATGAAATAACACGGAGGAGGAAGAAAATGCCAAATAGTCTGTAACCTGCACCTATACATTCTTACATGTATCCAAGGCAATCAACATTCCTTCTTAAAGATATACTCAAAATAAAGCTAACCATAAATTTGTAATATGAACCTCAAAAATGATTTCTATTCACTGCATTACTTCATTGGCATACAGATGAAGCTGACTTTCTTTTCTTTTTTTTTTTTAACTAAAAACTCAAGTTACTATCAATAACTAAAAAATAACCAAAGCACCAGGTCTAGGAATTATTGTGCAAATGATGGGTAAACCATATAAAAGACAAATGCAGCTTTAAAAATTATTAATGGGTTGTAGTTTTATTGGGAAATGTGTGTGCTAAAATGTTAAATAAACCATCAGGACACAATGCATATATCATCTAATCTCAGCTGGAGAAATGATGTGGTCCAAAGAGGCAGAGCCCAGGTTCTTGGAATGTCAGGAGTCCTATCCTTGAACAAGTTACTTAAACTATCTAAGCCCTCATTTCATTGTCTGTCAAAGGGGATAATAATGGGGGGAGGCTTGTAAGGCGATTATGAGGATTTAATGACAATCCAGATCAAGTGTGTAGTAGCATAGGTTCTGGCTCAGTAAATTTGTAATACGTGCATCATTATAAAATGCATGGAATCACATGCAAAAGACTGAAAGCAGATACAACAAAATATTATTAGTGGAATAATATTTCAGAATGAAGGAACTGTAAATTTTTCTGTCTCTTTCCACCCATCTCTACCTTCTGATTATTCTACGATGACCCCATATTATTTTCCAAATCAGAAAAATAATCATTGACTTATGAATTAATTTTCTAAAAAATCTATACAATGGTACTTCTTTTTTATATTCTTTTTTTTTAGTTGTAGTTGGACACAGTACCTTTATTTTATTTATTTATTTATATGTGGTGCTGAGGATTGAACCCAGGGCCTCCCACATGCTAGGCAAATGCTCTACCACTGAGACACAACCCCAGCTCCCCCCACAATTGTACTTCTTAGTTAATACTATTAACTATCTCTAATTAGATTATATTAAGGTCTTGTTTAGCATTCCCCCTGGTGATATCTGAAGTTCTTTGGGAATCCAAAGTAATTTGTGAGTTAGAAAGAGGACTGAGGGAAAGAAAACACAGGTTTATTGAGTGTGAGGAATTTTGTCAGGTGCTATATATCATTCTTAATGCTATTACATTCTACTTTGCAAGTTGCACTAATGTATATCGTTACCATTCTCTATGCATCTCTACCATACCTCACAACCAAAAATTAATAGTAAACACATCCACACATTAAAAAATTCTTCTCCATTTCCTCTACCACTGTCCTTAGATTCACAGTACCAAGGTTCTGCCCTAAGGCAGTCTCTCAGCTGACATCCAAGGACACCTAATCTGCGGATGAATTAGAAGGCAGTCCATCATTTTTCCAGGAGAATTCTAAAATTTGCATTTCCATTCCAATATTAATCTAAAAGACACATGAGCATATTCAGAATCTGGCTGACTACCATAAATAACAAACTAATGTCCCAGGATGTCAAAGGCTGCCACTCAGTGTTTATGTCATTGCCTTGACACCACCTCCTGCAAAGAGAGTGTTTGTGCCAGTTGCTAAGTCACATCCAGCCTACCTTTCTGGATTCTGCTTCCTGGAACTCTGAAAACCACTGCTCCCCAGTGGAGGTACCAGAAAGAAGGAGGAAGGAGGCTGAGAGTCTGGAGGAGAGAGATTGGGATTCTGAAGAGGGAGGTGGGACTGCCCCTGCTGACTTGCTATTCCTGCCAGTCTCATTCAAGACATCATCCTTGGCCTGGAAGGGCCAGTTGACTCCAGTCTCCTGCTTTCTGGTGCTCCCACAGGAACCTCGCCATGCCCCACAGAAACAGTGAACACTCCTCCAAGTCCAAAGGTGCTATTAGCCCCACACTCCTGCCTCCTCAGCCATTACTCTCCCAGAGCTACCTTTCTGATCCCTTTTTTCCCCCAATTTTCCAGTACTGTATTACCAATTCCCCATACTAAATAAATCCCTTTACATGCCTGGTATAGTCTCTGTTTTCCTGATTGGATCACAAGATATGGTGAATTATGTTTTTTAAATGTGGAAAAGTGTACACAACATAAAAATGACCATTTTGGACATTTTAAACTGCACAGTTCAGTGATATTAAGTAAATTCACAACCATCACCACCATGTACCTCTAAAACTTTGCATTATCCCAGCTTGAAATCCTGCACTCATTAAACATTCACACACACACCCTCCTGTCTCCCAGGCCCTGGAGAACCACCATGCCACTTTTTGTCTTTCTGAATTGGACTACTCTAGGTACTTCATATAAGGGGAAATGTGGTATTTCTTCTTTTGTGTCTGGCTTATTTAACTTAGCATAACATTTTGAAGATACATTCATGCTGTAGTGTCAGAAATTTCATTCCTTTTTAAGGTTGAAAAATACTCTCTATACACACATAAATTTTATGTGTATATACATATATGCATATATGTATACATACATATATGTATGTGTGTGTACCACATTTAGCATATCCATTCATCTGTTTGATGGACATTTGGGTTGTTTCTACCTTTTTGCTATTGAAAGTTAAGTATGAGTATTTGAGTCCTTATTTTTGGTCCTTTTGGGTATATACTTGAACTTCTAGGTCATATTATAATGCTGTGATTCATTGTTAAGGAACCAACACACTGTTTTCCACAGTGGCTGTACCATTTGCTCTCCCACCAGCAATGAAGAGGGGGTTCAATTTCTCCACATCCTAGCTGACACATAATTTCCTATTTCTTTTATAATAGCTATCCTCATCAGTGTAAAGTGGCATCTTATGGTTTTTTTTTTTTAGAGAGAGAGAGAGAGAGAGAATTTTTTAATATTTTAGTTTTAGGTGGACACAACATCTTTATTTTATTTTTTTATGTGGTGCTGAGGATCAAACCCAGGGCCCCGCGAATGCCAGGCGAGTGTGCTACCGCTTGAGCCACATCCCCAGCCCATCTTGTAGTTTTTTTTTTTTAGAGAGAGAGAGAGAGAGAGAGAGAGAGAATTTTTTTAAATATTTATTTTTTAGTTTTTGGTGGACACAACATCTTTTATTTTATTTTTATGTGGGGCTGAGGATCCACATGCCAGGCGAGCGCGTTACTGCTTGAGCCACATCCCCAGCCCACCATCTTGTAGTTTTGATTGTCATTTCCCTCATGATTAATGATGTTGAACTTCTTTTCATCTGCCCAGTGTATTAACTTTTGGGGGGAATGGGGTACTAGGGATAGAACTCAGGGGCAACTCAACCACTGAGCCACATCCTCAGCTCTATTTAAAGATAGGGTCTCACTGAGTTGTTTAACCTTGATTTTGCTGAGGCTGGCTTTGAACTTGAGATTCTCCTGCCTCAGCTCCCTACTGGGATTATAGGTGTGTGTCACTGCACCCAGCCAGTGTATTCATTTTTTTAAAAAACTTTTTTTTAGACATTGATGGACTTTTCTTTTATTCATTTATTTATATGTGGTGCTGAGAATCTAACATAGGGCCTCACACATGCTAGGCAAGTGCTTTACCACTGAGCCATAACCCCGGCCACAACCCCTCTATTAACTTTTAATATATCATTTCTCAAACTGGAAATGCTTCTGTTCTGCTAAGAAGCACTAACATAATATTATATCATAATATAACTAGAGGGGCCTAAAAGAATTTTGACAGTCATAAAATTCAAGATCCACAGACTGTGCATCCTCCCCCAAATTATATTTTTTCAATTTTAATTCATCAAAAGTGATCACTGGCTCATTTGGGGGTTGCTGGATGAAATTCTAAATCACTCGACAGTGAACAGCATTGTATTAATGCAGACCACCACATAAATGTCACTTTGACATTTGTTAAAGTTCACTCAGCTTTATTTTTCTTAAAACAAAAATACCACACACATTCCATTCCCATGAATTTTTAAAGTAAGATCTTACTAAACATCTAAGAGGAGCTTCTAAAATATGAATCAATTAAAAAAAGGATACTGGGCATCATTTATAAGAAGTAAAAAAATAAATGTAATTACTTCTCTTGTAATATGTGATCAAAATGAACACTGTAGTTAACCTTACTGCAAACTGTACAACATCTATGGACTTTCTGATAGCTGTACTTTTTATCTTTAATTTATCTTCCAGGTAAAGCATTATACATAGAGGCTAAAAATGTTGTGATGTCAACAGCTGTCATCAACTAAAGAATCAAGAATGAGATCAATGTCTTCAGCATTTGCCAACACAGACGGAAATCAATTGTCATAAAACCTCAGGAGCTGATATATTTATTGAGTTACATGAACATATTTATAATGTTAAGCTTCACTGCTCCTGATAATATTAAGATCTATCTGTAACTCTACTTTAGAAATCTGCACTTTAGGTGTTACATTTCTATAGGACTAAAACAGTCAAAAGGCTTGTTAGTTCACTATCATCTTTTAATCAAGCTGGAAACAAAAAAAGAGACGAATTAAAAAATAACATTGATGTGAGTATTCACGCCGTGCCTGAGCCACGTCAATGGCTGGGTGTGCAAGAATGAGCCAGATGTCCCTCAAAAAAACACCAGAGGGAAAATAAGGAGAGGAGAGTTGACCTCAGGGAGTACATGATCTAGGAATTAACCAGCAGTGGCTGATGGCTGGGCAGAAAAGGAAACATGCAGATTCTGGCAAAAGAAAAGAGTAAGAGGAAGGTGTAGCTAAGCCCTAAATTTGAGCATCAGCAAGACCAGAGAAGCTTGGAGGAGATGTGGGAGGAGGAGGGAGCTAACGCTCCAGGAATCACTATTGGAGGGACAACTAGCTCAGGGCTGCCTGTGAGGTGAAGCAGCCAGACTCTTCCATGACATGTTCTTGTCTAATGGAATTTAATTAAGTATCTAGAGCTGAGTTCATTTGACAGGAAATAGAGGGGATAAAGGAACATTTCAGAACCACGATGAAACATTGCAGCCAGTGTAGAATGTGGGACATTCAAGATGAATGACCTGGTCTACTAAAAAATTTAATACCATTAAATAAAAAAGCAGAGGACAACTCAGATCAGAAGAGCCAGGGATCACAGCAATCAAATGCAATGCTTGGTGGTCCTTATTGAATCCTAGTTTGAAAGGAAAAAAATATATACATAGAAGACACTGGTAAAAAAAATGAGAAAACTGGGTGACAAAACAGTTACTAGAAAACTATTGCTACTTTTGTTAAGCAGGCTAATGGTATGATGTCTATCCAGAACAAATATCTTTATTTTTTAAATATATAAATGGAAACATTCGTTGGTGAAATGCGATGATGATTGCAGTCCCCTTGAAGCAAATGTGCCATAATACTTAAAAATCTCAAGGATGGAGATATGTGTGTTCACTGTAATATGTGTTCTACACATTTTAAAATGCTTATAATAAAAAAATAAACCTAAACAATAAACTTCAGAAACGTTTGCCCAGATATAAGTATAATGTACTTTTTAAATTGATGCATTATGATTATGCATAATAGGGGGTTTGTTATGCCATATCATACATGCATACAACATAATTTGCTCAATCTCATTCCCCAGCACCTTCCCTTACCCTCCCTGTCCTCTCCCATCTACTTGCTCTACTCTACTGTTCTACCTTCTATTATTGTTATTTTAATTAGTGCATATGTATATATGTACACATATACACAATATACCTTTTTAAACTGAAAGCACTGCAGAATTTTTGTGCTTGTAAAAGATAGAGGAATTTCTGAGTATTGTTTTAATTATCTTCTTTTAGAAAGAAGCTCACTCCAAAACACTAGAAATTACCTAAAGAGATCTGTAACTACACATCCATGCTTGTTTTTTTAAATATGTCTTAAGGATCTAAAACTGATACTCCTTTTTGGAATTCCTCACATTAGCTCTGGCCAATCCCAAACAAAAGGGTTCCCTTCAGGATGAAGTCAAGCATAATCAATGTCAAGATAGAGGACAGTTCAAAAAGAGTTTGAAGTCTATTGGCAAAATATCCAGTTCTTAGTTTGGCTCACCTTATGGTATTAGTCAGCATTCTGTGATGATGACAAAATACCTGAGATAATCAAGTTATAAGGAAGAAAGGCAGAGGTTTCAGTCCATAGTTGATCTGTGTCATTGCTTTTGGGCTTATGACAAGGCAGAATATTATGCAAAAAGAACATGAGAGAGGAAGCTGCTCACCTCCTGACAGATGAAAACAAAAAGAAAAGGAAGAAGGGACCCAGGAGCCCCACATTCCCTTTAAGGCATGTCCCCAGTGACCTAATTTCCTTCCACTAGGCTATACCTAATAAAGTTTCTACCGCTTTCCAAAAGTGCCACATGGCCCCAAGCTTTGAACACAAGGGCCTTTGCAGGATGCTTATCCAAATGATAGCACTCATAGAATATTGCTTTCTTAATAATCAACATGGTTGTACTTTTTCCTTTAGAAAAAGGAAAATAAATCAGAAATGTGATGGGAAAACCAAAAAATGCCCACAGAACCATTCTTAGCACTGAGTTTCAGGCCAACAAAAGGGGCTCTTTCTGTTTTTATTTGGGGGAATTCAAAAATATTAAAAGACATCATATTAATTTAAGTTGTAACAGCCAAAAGCTATAGAAAGCATTAATTCCACAAAATTATGAAAACAACTTGGAAAAAGTCTCACAAATGTCACATTTTGCAAACGCATCCACTATAATTCTTAGAGATCAAAAGCTCCTGCTATGTAAAGTTATACAATATTGCCTTCTACTTAAAATCCAGCATATTTAAAAAAAAATTTAAACTATCACTTTTTCAAAAAATCCTAATTGTCACTAAATTTACAAATTCCAATCCTGCAGTGAACACCTCAACCACTTGTTTCTTTCAACTGCTGTAAATATTTCACACAAAAATCTATGACACAAGAGAATTTGAATGGAAATACACGTGAATGTCATGCAATGGCTTTTCCAGAGAACTCAAATCAGAAATTGTAACAATAGCTCCAACATACCTCCCCCTCTCTTCTTCATGCCTTCCATACAGACTCCTTTCCCATTTCCAGAAATACTGGGGCAACCAATATCATATTACCCTGAATTCTCATCTTGGCCTTGAAGCCAGGTAGGAGAAGATGTGACAGAGCTAATCTACCTGGCCTTTCCCTCTCATGCTGAAGACTTTGCTCACATTAGTACCGAGCAGCCCAGCTTACACATAGCCTGGGACAGACAGCATCTAGCAGAGGTGAGATATGGTCAAGAGGTTCAACTATGCCCAGTTTTAAGCAATCCTTATACAATACATTTGTATAATGATAACTACAAGACAGAAAGTTGAAAGTTAAGGATTCTGTGCATTTGTCCTTCTTGCCCCAGGTGTCTGTGACTCTCCCTGGGACATCCAGCCCACTGCCTGGCATTCTGTCCTGAATGATGAGGATTCCTTGCCACACAGCTACAAAGAACATCAATCACCTGTAGGCAATGTCACTCATCTCCTCAGAGACACCTGAGAAGGATAAGTGTGACAAGAAATGGTGCCAGGGACTGCTCCTGTACATCATTTGACTTCACCTGGTGGAAAACAGTGAGATCAGAATGTGTTAGAAAACAAGCCAGACATTCCCCAAAGAGTCTGGCCAGACCTACCTGTCTTAGGTCCAGAGTGATTGTGACCCAGTGATACTCTCTCCCATTTTGAATGCTGGGACTTTGCCACCAGTTGTTGGTGCCATCTATCGCATGTGATATTGGGTGGCGTTCTGTTAAGAGAAAATAAAAACAGGCATTCCGCTCAGCTCCTGAATTTCAAAAAATTATAGAGCTTTTAAACCCTCAATGAAAATGAAGAGCATGGCTTCCTGAGAGAAGTCTTCAGTTGTCACTTAAGGAAAACAACAACAACTTTAAAACACAAAGATCCAGTTTTCAAGATTCTGTTCAACTCACGGTTCATCTTCGCCTCTGCAGAATCCCTTTGTCTCAGCTGATTTTTATCTTTCAGCAACTGGTATCAGGACCAGGTTGAACTATCCCACGGGTGGAAATGAGGTGCAGCTTGGAGGAAGAGTGTAGTAAGGCCCTGGGCCCCACCCCAGCACCAAACATTACGTTAAATTAAATAATAAAATAAAATGCATAGGAGCTGCACTTGCCTTTGGGGTTCGAGCTGGTGTTGTCACAGACCCGGCACTGGGCATTGCGTACAGGGCGGCCGGGCACGTGCTCCACGAGTTTGCAAAACATCTCGGGCCCCTTCTCTCCACAGGTGGCGTTGGCACTGATGTCAGCATGGCTGGCCAGATTAAGAATGGCAGGGAACAAACCTGAAAGTCAAAGATTCACCAAATCAGCTTAGCCTCCCAACCCATTTCATAGGTCAATCAAAAAGAGATGGCAAAACCAAGCACGAGATGAAGGCAGCCTTCCACAAAAGCAGGATACACGGTCTGGTTTCCCTGATGTGAAATGCTAGGACAAGCAAAACTCGTGTATTAGAAAAATTCAGAACAAGAATGCTGGCTACCTGGGTGGAGACTGACCATGAAGGGACACAAGGGAACTTTTCTGAAGTAGAATGTATCTTGATGAAAGTCTGGGTTTCCCTTGCATATGCAGTTGTGAAAAAAAAAATCATAGAATGAGTACACTTAAGGTTTGGGTAGATTTGAGTATGTTACTATATGCAACTTTTACCTCAAATAATAAAATAATCATAAATAAATATTGAGGTAATGCTGAAATGTTTAAGCATGAAGTGTCCTTAATACCTTCAAGTCATTTTGAAATGCATCAAAAAATAGGCTGGATTGATGGATAGACAGACAGACAGACTGATGTGTGGACAGACTGTTGATGAAGAAAATAGAGTGAAATGTTAATGGTTGAATCTCTGTGGGAGAATAAACTTTCACTACACACTGTTTTCTATTCTTTTTTTATGGGGGGGGGGGGTTACTGGGAATTGAACCCCAAAGGCACTTAACCATTGACATACATCCCCAGTCCTCTTTTTATTTTTTATTTTTTTTTTAATTCTGAGACAGCGTCTCCCTAAGCTGTTGAGGCTGGCCTTGAACTTGGAATCCTCCTGCCTCATCCTCCCAAGTCACTGATATAACAGGCTTGCACTACTGCACCTGGAACTTGCTAGTTTTCTGATAGAAAATTTCCATAATAAAAAATGTTGAGGAAATAGGTTTCAAGACAAGTTTCAAATGTACATGCTGACCAGTGAAATCTACAGACCTCGCCCTGAGAAGAAGGGCATCTATTCACTTTGTTCCAGTTGCAATCCTCTGGTAGGACTCACAGGTTTTCCTGTAATTGTGTTGGATTTTTTTTCTCTTTCTTCACTTTCCTTACTGCCTGTTTTCTTTGGTGAACAAAACTTTAGAACACAAAGATCCAATTTTCAGATATTTCTTCAACTCATAATGAATCCTTGCCTCTATAGAGTCCCTTTGTCTCAACTGATTTTTATCTTTGAGCAGCTGGGATCAGTACCAGGTCCAAACTATTCAGAAAACATGATTGTGAAAAAAGTAGATTCTTTAGAGATTTAACTTTATCTTGTTAAAAGAGGATAATAGCAGTGAAAATTCTGGAAAGATGGAGAAACTGCGGCCAAATGGCACGTGATGTGGAGGAGGCATGCCACATGAATGGGCACTGCAAACAGAGCACAGGAGGGTCTTAGCTTGGTGAGGTTCCTCTAAGGTACTTGACCTTCAAAGAGCACAGAACACAATCTTTTCTTTGTAAAGGACATATAGTTAATACTATTTCTGAAAAGTTTATTTTCCCATGACATTTGAAATATCACAGTATAATTTTAGTTATATAGAAAAGGTGCATTTTTTTAAAATTTTTATTTTGCAGGTAGTACCTAATGTGCTCGATGACATTTTCTAATATAAATATTTTAATCATTTAAACTGCAAAACAAAAATGGTTATTTTTGTAAGAGCTGCTACATTAAAACCTACTGTGTACCTATTAAAAAGCACTTATTAGAGTTGAGGGTGGTGCATGCCTGTAATCCCAGCGACTCAGGAGTCTAGGGCAGGAGGATTATACCTGGACAAGTAGCTCACATCTCATGTACATACACTGAGCATCGTTTTGGTGAGTAACATCACTAGTGGTCACCAGCATCAGGTAGTTCTTTGTTCTGAGAGGGTTTTTAAGATTTCCCAATGTAGGCTGGAGGTGTAGTTCAGTGGCAGAGCACTTGCTTATAACATGCTAAGGACGTGAGTGCAATCCCCAGTACCACAAGGAAAAAGAAAAACAGAACTTCCCATTTTTCCTTACCTTACTGTCTTCTACACATACTTTCAATGAAAAGACAAATTGCTTTGTTAGCATGGTTGTGCAAAAAAAAAAAAACTTTTAAGTTATTCATTGGTCAATTTCATTAAAACGTGTAGGTTGTCTTTCCCTAAAAGTAAATTTTCCTTCTCAAAGAAGCTTGTAATTGGGGGAAAAAAAGGCACTAAAAATCCTGCCTTATTCTTATTTTATATTATTCTCACTTCACAGAGTAATTATTATTTCCATGCTATGGCATGTGACCAACATCTGCTGGAAGAAGAAAGAAAGTGGGAAATAGGTACTGGAAAAAGCATGTTGTCAAAAGAATTTTTTTGAAAAGTCCCTCAGGCTGCTGAATCATTTCAAAGAAAACTAAAAAATTTCAATAGAAGGTTACTCCAGGGGCATCAAGCAGGAGGAAGGAGAGGAAATCCTGGAGTGAGGCAGGGCATTAGGGTCATGACCCTACAAAGAAAAAGAGTTTGGTTTTAGATACACCAAAGAATTATCAAAGGCAGGAGGGCTGGAGCTTGGCACACATCTGACACTGTTTCTCCCAGTACTTGGTCTCCCATTTAATAATTTAAATTGTACGTTCTTTGTGGAGAGACACTGTTACTAGAGTTAATGCTGCTGCAATACTCATTGGTACCTTTACCTCCAAGTCACAGGACAGAATCTTTCCTCCAGTCATGGATTTAACCAGCAGCGAAAGACTTTATTACACCAAACTCCACTGAGCATGAAATAAATTCCTTCTCATTCACCAGTTGCTTTTGTGTTCAGTCCCCTTTCTTTATGACCTGAGTACACAGGGCCATGTTCATCTACTGGAAAGTTCCCTATTAACATTAAGGGAAAACTTGCCACCAAGCAGGTGAACAATGCCACTACAGGATCACAACAGAACATAATCTTTTCTTTGTAAAGAAAGAAGACATGTCTACGTAGTTTGAGAATTCACTTCTAGAAGTTTCTGGGTTTTTGTCCAGCACAGATATTTTCCCATTTTGAAAATAAAATATCTAAAATGTTGATTAGGTCAAAGTCTCACACTACAACAATCTCTTCATCAATATTTTCCCAATAATTCCGAGCCAAAGGTTTAGAGCCTTAATTCACTTGTGAATAAGAAAAGTGCAAGGGTTTTATTTTTCCCCATTTTTGAAAAAAAAAAGTTCTTGAGTTCCATAAAATGCTATATTTACCTAACCTATACTCAAATCAATATGATAATCAGCAAAGAAAATGATGTGCAATTCTGACCTAAAAGATCTGGCTCAATATTTTCAGATCATTTTTTCCCAGAATGAAATAATGGATTATGAATATTATAACTGAAGGGACCTCTAGTGTCAGGAGTTTTTATTTTGTAAAATTATCCAAGCTATTAATTCAATCCATGGAGAAATCAGGAAAAGTAAGAATTTGTGAGGGAAACAGAGCTATCTACTCACAGATTTATGTGTGTGTGTGTGTGTGTGTGTATTTTATTTTATTTTTTTGCAGTGCTAGTGATCAAATTCAGGGCCTCACACATAGTACACAGGTACTCTGTCACTGGGCTGTATTCCCAGCTGTCAAAGTATAATATTTAAAATGCAACGATATTGCAAATAGATTAGTAGAAAAATTCTAGAGCAAAAAACCCAGTCAAGCCTGATCCAGGCTGAACTATAAGATCATGCTCCCAAACAAGGCAGGTCTAGGATTCCTTTAGTGGCTCCTCTCATTGGTTTACAGATCAATTACAATTTCCTTCCCTTCACACCTTTCATATGTATATCCTTTCACTACTCATTTTTCCAGCTAGGCCCAAATCTTTTCTGAACCCCAGGCTAATGTAAATGTCTTCTTTTACCCTACCTTTGGTCGGCTTGCCCGACTGCTACACTTACCCTTTATACAGAGATTGTTTATCTACTAACCAGGCTCCCCTTTCACTCTCTAGGTTAGTCTGTTTTCTCTTCCTATAATAAAATACCCAAGGCCAGGTATATTTTCCAAAGAAAAAGGGTTTATTTAGTTCACAGTTCAGGAGGTTCAAGGGCATGGTGCTGGCCTCTACCAGGCTCTGATGAGAGCCTTCTGTATATACCACATGCCAGATCGCATTATGGTAGGAGCATGTGGGAGAGGAAAATCATATGGTAAGACAGGTACCCAGAGAGCTTCAGAAGTCAGACTTGTTATTTTATTATAATTTGTTCTTACAGAAATAATTGAGGATCCCTCTAGAACTACATTAATCGCTTTGGAGGGCAGAACCCCAATAATCTGATCTCCTCCCACTAAGTCCAATGTCATAAAGGTTCCATCATCTCAAACACCACCACCCTGGGAACCAAGCTTCCAGGGTGGTGGAACCTTTAGGGGACTAACCACATCCAAACCATGGCACTCACTATCCTCAAAAGCAACAATTTTTTTTTCTATTATTTGTGAATTCCTCTGGGACAGGAACCCTGTCTTACTTGCCCCAGGACCACATATGGCTGATGTGAATGCCCAGTAATGGCTGAATGAAAGAATAAATAGATGGAGGAAGGAACATCCCCAGAGATGGAAAACTAGTGTATAGAACCCAGTGCCAAAATCTGACCTCCACCAACTCCACCTCTCAGAGCCTCTATTTCCTCAACTACTACATGAGTATCTCTGTGAGTCCTTTTTTCTAAGATACTGTGATTCTACAATTTTACTTTGATAGACTATCAAGTAAATTTGCCTCTCTCTCTCTTTCTCTCCTCCCCCACCCCATCTCCCTCTCCCCTCTCTCCCTCTCCTCCACCTCTCTCTTACAAGTCAGTGTTTGGAAAATGAGATAATAAAAGCTTCTCAGAAGATGCTGAGAACAGGTGCACAAGCTTTGTTAAAGGATTCCCTGGGCAGTAAAAACATCAAAAAGCCTGGTAGGGAAGGTGCTTCTGCTGAAGAGTGGTGAACAAGGACTTAATGGCAGAGGAAGAAGTCAAGGAGGTGAATGGAGGTGACTCTGTTTGAATCACACCCCCACCCCTCACTCCTGAGTTCTAGCAATCTATGCCTCCCTGGACAGAGACAACCCGGAGGCGCCCATGACCTGTTTGTTGCTCTGGGTAAATTGTGAATGTGTGGCAGGGGGCTTGGGGAGGGCAACTGGGTACTCGGGCCAAGCTAAGAGTTGATGTCAGTCTCTATGTGCTCAACTTTCTATCAGTTAACAAAATACCTGAGATTATCAATAAAAAAGGAGGACAGGCTTATTATGGCTCATGATTTTAGGTGTTTCATTCATGGTTACTTGTTTTCATTGCTTTGGTCCTGTGGAAAGGCAGAACATAATGGCCAAGTGTGCTACTGGAACAAAGCTGTTCACCTCATGGCATTCAGGCAGCAAAGAGAGGAAAGAGCTGGGATCCCAATATCTCCTCCAAGGGCACACCCCCAGTGACCTAACTTCCTCCCATTAGGCTCCACCTCCTAAAGGCTTCCCCACACCCAAATAGTGCCATGGGCTAAAGACCAAGCCTTCAACATGTGGACCTTTGGAGATATTCAAGATCCAAACCACAGAAAGGAAATTCCTTTTGAGTGCCTGACCTATCCTCGGTGCATATAGGACTTATAGGCCCAGGAGAAGAGATATTCTGAGGAGACCAATTAAAATGTTTATAAGATTTTTAATCCTTCCCTTGGGATAATAAAATCGTCCTTGAAAAACGTAAGCTATTATTTGATTTCTTGTATTCAATGTTCCAGCATTTTTTTATTATGAGGGGCACATTCTCTCTGAATGCTAAAGACTATGGGCATATAGGAAAAAGAGTAAGGAGGAGAGATGGAGGAAGGTTTGATAATATTTTTCATACCCCTGCATCACCAGCATGTTCAGGAGGCTACCTATAAGCTGTGGCAAAATTCACCTTAACTCAAACTCCACCACCTGGACAAAGCAATACAGACATATAGGCATCTAATGAAGTAGGCATGTTTAAAAATAAAGTGTATGTTCCAATAACGGGTGTAAGTTACAGTATCAAATTCAAACTAGTAAAGCAAGCTTGACAAAATTTTATGTAAAAATATATGATGCCACATAAAATGAACACAACAGAATAAAACTAAGAGTTGATGACAGTCTCTGACAAATTTACTGTCTGAATAAAACTCCAATTCATTTTACTACACTGTGTGAGAGAGAGAGCACCAGTCAGTGTTACCTGGTGTATCTCCCTGGTTTACTCCTCTTTTTTCCTTTTGTTTTTTTTTTTTAACTGACTGACTCTAAGGTACCATTAAGTATTAAATAATATAAGTAACATTATTCTTTAATTTTTTATAGGCATACTAAAACTAGACTGAGTTTTAGTGCACACATTATACTATCTCTCCTATATGTGGTCAGACACAATGATAAAGCAGACTTAAATTTTAATAAATAAATATACAACTACCCAAATAAAATTTTTCTTGACTGCTTTTAGCATCAAAGTGACAAGAATGAATTTGGCCAATTTGGCCAAGAATGAATCGTAAACTAATTGTTTTGCCATGATAACATAAAAAAAATCAAACCCCCATCCCCAACTAGGGGCATTCTTGATACCACACATTTTAGAGAGGCTTATCTCTACTGATTGATCAACAAATCACAGTGTCTTCTCCCATAAGTTCATCTTTCCCATGAAAAACCTGGGACCAAACATGCTGTCAAACCACCACTTAAAAGAGATTCCCTTTCAAGTTACAGTTGTGCTGCATGATGATGCTTGGGTCAACATTGGACCAAATCTACTACAGTGGTCCCATAGGACTTTAACAGAGCTGTTACTTACTGCTTAGTGACCCTGAAGTCATGCTGGCATCACACTGCAAGATGTTACTCAAATGTCAGAGTCGACACAGTGTACACAAACCTATTGCCCTGCCAGCCTGGAACATACACACACACAATTACATGCAGTAAATGATATTTGACAATCACAATGACTGTGTTACTGGTTTATAGCCATTATACTACACTCTGAATCATCGTTTTAGAATGTACTACTATATATTAAAAAAAAAAAAAAAAACACAACTTACTGTAAAACAGTGCTGTGTTATACCAGCCTCGGACTTCACACCCCTGGTGTTCACCACATCTCTTGATGGTGTCCAGAGGCCACATGGAGTGACTAGCCTGCACCATCTAGGACTCTATGATGTCACACCACGACCTACTGACATACCTCTAAAGCCTATCCGTCATTAAGTGTCATTAAGTGGTATGTGATTCCATTTGTTAAACATTAAAAATTATTTTAGTTACTATCAAATGAACTTGTTTTGCATATCAAAAGCCAGCATTATAAAACATCTAAATCCTAAAACATCCAAGTTAAGGTGAAATACATAAAAGTCTTGCTTGCTTAACAGAAAACAGGGCTTTTGTTTCCAAGGAGGATCATCCAACAATTACCAATTCGTTATTAAATTACTCAAAGACGCATCTAACACTTGGGGATGGCTGGTTGGTTTGTGTGTTTTTAAGTGAAGGTGGCCTGAGTCACCTCGAGGTGTGGAGCCCTTTCAGCCTGAGACAGAAGCACCAGGGAGGAAATGGCCCTTTCTCCCCCTCCTCCTCCAAAAGCAAACACTTGGTTTTTGGACTAAACCAATTTAATCATTGATGGCCCTTAGTGAAAGAAAAGCTTTGAGGTAGCCTGGAGCTTCCCAGGCCCTCAGCAGGGTAATACAAAAAACAGGTGGGAAGGAGAAAGAAGATACTAAAGAAAGGAAGTAAGGTAAAGAGGGAAAGGGGAGAGAGGTCCTCCCAAACACACAATGAGGGAAAAATCAGATCCAAACTCCAGGGGAGTCTGGCCTTTAACAGAGTTGGGTTTTTGTTGTTATTGTTGTTTTGTTTCATTTTCTCACCTGCAAGGATGAGGAGAAGTTTAATCTCCTATACAAGAGGGGGCAGTGATCAAAAGGCCTTAGCAAGAGTTTGCTAGAGTCCTATTTCCACAGCAATGTGCTCAAGCAATGTGCTCCTGTCCTTGAAGAAGACAGGAGTTTATTTTGTGAGATAAACAAGTGGCATGAACAAAGTTAGGCACAAATACAATCTGCAGAAAAACAGTACCTGCCTGCTCATCGGGCGATGGTTTCTTCAATGCTTATATTCAATGACATTGTGGGTTTGGATTTGGCTAGATGTTCACTTGCAGAGAAAAAAAAAAAAACCTATAATTCATTCCTGATGGAGTAGTTTTCTCTTTTGTTGTCAAGAACAACAATTTTAACATATTACCTGATCAAAATCATCTTTGCACAGAAGCAACACACAAAGCACTTCTGCATATACCTAACTCTAAAACTCCACATCCTTCTGATGGTTCTGGAGAGTTCACTGGCCCAAAGGAATCCTTTCAAGAATGAACTTGGCTTAAGTGAAGGTCAAAAGCAAATGCAGTCTTTGAGATGAATATTGACCAACTCTCTTGGATTAAAATGTGGTTGTATTATAAATTGCTTATGTCATCTATTAAGTTTGCAACATAATAAAAACATCAATTAATTCAACATTTAATGACTAGCTCAAACACTTTTAAAAACCATGAACTTTTCTACAAACCTTCCAAGGTCCTAATTATTTCTTCCCCTTTCTTCCACACTCTGCTGTCTAGATTTTGCATGTTTTATGCTTTAAAATGTTAGCAGCCACCAGGTGTGGTGGTGCATGGCTATAATCCAGCAAGTTTGGAAGCTGAAGCAGGAATTCTCCTGTCTCAAGTTCAAAGCCAGCCTCAGCAACTTATTGAGGCCCTAGGTAATTTAGCAAGAATCTGTCTCAAAAATAAATAAATAAACTAAGTAAGTAAGTAAGTAAGTAAGTTATCATCCATGTTTCCTTATCCCAGGCAAATGCTGAAGCCTGCTTGCCAAGAGATTCTGGGCATTTTCCCTTTGCGTACAGCTCTGCTGAAATAGTCTTGAAACTTTTAAGAATTTAAACAAGGGCCTCCATTTTTATTTTGCCACTTAAATTATGTAATGATGCACCTGCCTAGTGATAACTCCAATAGGGGATTGTCCTATAAATGTCCATAGACCAGCACATCTGAAAAAATCCTTTGCCCTTCAAGATGCCAAACACATCCCCACTTCTAGATGTACCTCTAAGATCACCCCGAGGAGGCTGGACCCACCAGATCAGAGCTACTTTTATTCCAGCATCTATCTTAGAGAGACACCTTACAAACAAAGAAATCTGTGGGGATATCTTTCACTCTGTGCACTTATTAAATATATTCACCTTATTAAACTCATTTAATAACCAGAGTAAACGTTCCAATCAAAGGTACACAGAAATAAATGACTTGCTGTCGTTCTCACCGGGATTGGTAATAGTGTGCTTTCTTTGTTCTAGAGTCATTTTCCTGCCTAAGATTTAGCCTCCTCTTTATATAGACATGTACGTTTAATAGAAGCATAGTTCTCTCTTCTCCATCAAGCTGTTAGCAGATCGGGAATATATATAAGATTTGTATACACCATCCCTAATTCTTTGCCTCACATTCTCTCTTCATTCAATTCCAGTTGGGATTCCCCTCTTCTTAATAAACAAAAATCCCCTTTTTAAAATCATGATCAATTACTAAAGCCAACAAGCAGTTCATTTTTAGTTTGCTTGACCTACAGCAGCTCTTGCCCAAAATGACCTTTCTCTCTTTCTTAAATTCTATTTCTTTTGATGCCCGTTCCACACACTACATGTATCATACTACATATGTACATCACATGTCATATACCTGACTCCATTCTACACATTACATATATCATGCTACATATGTATGTCACATGTTATACTCCTGATTCCTATTTTTTTTTTCTCCCATATCACAGCAACTTGTCCATTTCTGCTGCCATCTTAAGTCTTGCAGGAAATGATTCATCAGATGTATGAGAAGTGAATACAGGGGGGTCATAGAATTAGTGAAACTGTAATAGTGGCCAAAACAAACCCAGAGTAAGTTTTAAAGGGACAAATGCAGCACCTTCTACTTTTCTCCCCAAACCCACCTGTAAGCACAGCATAGCTACGGCATAGCTATAGCAAAAGATGTCACGGTTCCTTGTGATGGGTATACAGTACTCACTCCCTTATCTGAGGCTTTACTCTCCATGATTTCAGTTAACTGTGGCCAACCATGGTTCAAAAACATTAAAGGGAAAATTCCAGAAGTAAAAAATTCTTAAGTTTTAAATTGTGTGTCATTTTAAATTCTGTGACAAAATCTCGAGTTACAGTTTTTGTTATAATTGTTACTAATTATTGTTTTTAATCTCTAACCATGCCTAATTTATAAATTAAACTTATTATAGGTATGTATGTACAGGAAAAAACATAGTCTGTATAGGGCTTGGTACTATCTGAGGTTTCAGCCATCCACTGGGGTCTTGAAAAGAAGCCAAATAAGGAGGAATTTTTGTTCACAAAATGAAGACAGTGTTATGAAAATGTTAAAATGATCTAGGGTTGAAGTGATAATAACCATATTAAAGACAAAGGAAGATGACCCTTGGCATCCACGGATATGAAAACTATGAGTGAACCATGCCCATGGCAGAGAGAACTGAGAATTCAAGCAGGCTTCTCAAACTTTCATATTCACAGACCACTAGCGGGTCTTGGAGAAATGCAGATTCTGTTGCAGTCAGTCTGGGCTGGGACTGGGATGCTCACCAAGGGATGATACTTTGAGTTGAAGACAGTTTATGATTTCCTGGGTTTGTTTCCAGCTCAACACTCTGAGTTCAGCCAAGTGTGGCCACATCTTCTCCAAAAGTTTTCTGTCGCTAATTAACCATAACTGCAGATTCCCCATTCTGCATTCAAGTCTGGGAGACTTTTGGTAACTATTTTTAGAGGAACAGGGTACTTCTGTGAAAAGCAAGGCTTCTGGCATACTGTTTAGAGGGAAAAACTTCAAGGGCTCCTATGAACAAGGTCCCCTGAGCATCAACCAAGCAAATCTACTAAGGAAACCGGCATGGTCCAGGCCTCATCCCCACCAAGCCAGAGCTCACACCAGGATTCATGGATCTCCCAGGCCTTTTAATCCTAAAGAATAAAATATGTAAAAAAAAAAAAAAAAAATGCAATGAAATAAATTCAGCACCAACATGTTAAATAGGACAAAAATTCTCTGAAATTAAAGATCTGAAAGAAAAGACATTTCTTATTCAGAGATGGACAATATTGTTAGTAATTTTCACACTCATCTATAAATTCACTCTAACTGCTGTCGAAATCTCTGGCCAGTTTTTTTGAAGAAATTGTAAAAACCAGTAAGCTGTTTCCTGAGGGCCTTGAGTTTTGAGTTTCCAGGAGAGGGTGCAGGTCTGGGTGACAGAAGCAGTAAGTGTTTTCAAGAGCACCTCTAATGGGGGCAAAGCCAGGGCCAGTCACATAGGGTGGGCTCCAGAGAAGCCTGGAAGTTGAAGGTCAGAACAATGTTCCTGGGGCATGAGCTCTCGTTCTTACCATCCCCACTCCCCACCTTTCTCCCTCTCTCCCTCTCTGGCCCTTGTTGAAATCAGATATTAAAAATTATTTTCCTTTGATTTTCTAAGTACTTCTCTATAGTATATTTTTATTATAATACCAGCAGGAAAAACTCTCAATTCAAGACCAATACACTAAAATACTTTCTTTATTAAATGAAGTATTTAACTTAGTAATAAAGGAACGAAAATTCAAGCTGGACTCCATTAATAGACTACTTTCATAAATCACCTATATACATCTTTTTAATGTGTTTCCTTTTAACACAAACCAGTAAAAACCAAATGAATTGTCTTGACCACAATCCTCCCTGTGGTACACGTAGAGAATGGGGTGTTCCTGGCTTTGGGTTCTAAAGTGTGCTTTTCAAACTTCTTCTCCCTGTGCTCTACCCTCTCCTGATGAGCACCTGGACCTCCCAAGGCAGTTCCTCTAGACCCCCAGGGTGTAGCCCTGAAAGGTGATCTGTTTACTGGAGAATGTCAGCCCTTCCTTTAAGCTTCTGCTATGGTCCCAAGCTGCCAATACAGCACTTCTTTGGAGTTGGTATCCATTTTCTCTCAGGGACCAAAATTTCCACCGAGTTCGACTGTGCTGACCATGATTCAAACTGAGGACATAGACTGAGATTTGATTCAAGAGGAAAATCCAGTTGAGCATAAATGGTAACTGGTGCCATCTATGAAATTAACTTCAAGATACATCAGTAGAAAGCCTGTGATCGTGTGTGTGTGTGTGAGACAAACAGACTTAGGTTAAGCTACTGCTAGTACTAAATGCACATAAAAATCAGCTGATATTCCACTTGAGAATACTTGCCATATTCCAAAGCCACCTGTTATCTATCTCCACCATCACGTAAACTTTGCTAATTAGCATGAAAAATATCAGCAATGGATCATTTATCAAATTGGTGGATTGTTAATGGCAGGATGAATATAAAAAATGGTTTCTAACTGGAGAAATCCATGATAGTCAGAGTAGCTCTATCAACTAAATATTTCAGAGGGACCTCTGTCTACTGTAGAGTAAAGGGGTTAACAAATTCTCCCTTCCCAAATGGATACATTTTTCAAAATACAACCATTTCAGAACTCTGACAAATGAAAACAAATATTAAATTGGGAATCTTCTGTTCATGAAAGGCTTCTAGAATTTCAGGGAAGACGAGTGGGTGAGAAGGGCCTTCCAGCTGGGGCCTTCCATCTGGGGCTAGTAAATTACCAGGCCAGGGATGGCTATGAAAGACAGCAGCTTCACTGCTGAAGATCACTGGTTTGATTTGGAGCAGACGGGAAAAGCATGTGCCCAATGATGCTGTCAGCAAAAGTCATAAACTAGGCAGAACATGAAAAAGAAAAGCTCACGGCTGAGCTAGCCTGAAGTTTTGATCATAGCAGGGGCAAGTGACATACGGCTGGACCAGCCAAATGTGTAACAACACGGTCCTGGAAACATGACAGCCACACAAGTTGGGTTAGATCAGATCTCCATTCATCCTGTTTCATTCTGTTTTGTTTCCAAAAAAGAACAAAATATTTAAGAAAATGGTTAAACAAAAGAAATTCAAGACCAAACCTACAAAAATGTTTGAGAGAAATTAAAGAAGATCGAAATGAATGAAGAGATATTTCTTATGCATAGCTAGGAAGACAGTATTGTTAGCAATTCTCTACAAATGGATCTATATCCAGGAGCTACAAAAATCCCAGCTAGTGTTTTTATAGAAATTGGCAGGCTGCTACTAGTGGAAACTGCTAGAATAATCAAAATAATTTAGAAAAGCAAACAAAGTTGAATGATGTATACTACCAATTTCAAAAATCAAATTTAAAGGATATAGCCTATGACTTATTTTAGACCTGTCCACTAATAGAAGTATGTTAATAATGTGTACCAAGTAATTCCATGTTTAATCCAAGCAACACTTTCATGATCATTAGTGGTCAGACTGTAGGGGAGTAGCCAATCTTAATGTACCTCCAAATTCTAAACATTTTGTATAGCATAATTAATCTGGTCTACGTTAGTCAACAACAGTAATCAAAGTGTTGTTTATTTTCTTTCCTAGCTGTTTTCTTCAAATATTATTTTAACATTGAATTTGAAATGATCTTATTTACAAAAACCATCTGATGCACAAATTTTCAGGGAAAGTTTGACCATACAAAATAAGGCCCATTTTAATGCAGTCAGTTATAATAATTAAAACTAGAGCAACAAAGTTAGAACCCAGAAAAGACACAGGAGATATTATGCTCATATTTCTAAAGAGAATAGGACAGCCTTTCATTCATTCATAAGTGATGTGTATCAAACACAAATCCATTTGGGACATAAATTCTGTATGCCTTTGTTCTGTTCCTGTGAAGAGGAGGATGTCTTAGGTCAGAATGCCTGGAGGAGAACAGCTGTTCTCCCACTTAAACAAAATCCTTTAAAGCCAGGCAGGTAGAGTTCCCTGAAAACGTCTCTATTTTATGTGAAAATATGACAATTCAGCAAATGCCAGCAAGCTGGTCAACGAATTCAAGTCTGAAGTTACACATGACAAAGTACCCTGATGACACATTCTTTAAACTAAAAGGAGACTCTATGCAGTAGAAATGGAGTGTTTAATTCTCTTTCTCTGGGCTCCCTCTTTCTATTAGGGAAAACATGTGCAGACTTTGCACAGGAGTGGCACACAAACTCATGAAGCATTCCATAGTTGTGGACTGATCACTATTCTCTAGAGAAATTGGAAATGGTCCCAATACTTGCAGTCTGGTGATGCTGCTATAATGACATGGTTCCTAAAGAGCCCAAGTGTGCTGTGAGCACCTCTCGACCTCCATGTTTGCTATTGGTGATATCAGACAATATGCTGTGGATGTCATCAAAGCAGAGACAAAGCTGCTGGAGCAGGCAAGGTCCTTGGGTCTTCCCCCAAAGCTCAGAAGGCTGAATGAACATGAATGAAGGCTAATCTGCCATCCCAGCATGAATCAGAGGTGAAAGAACCATCTCAGAATCATTTGGCTCAACTGGCCATTGAAGGTTAACATCCATAGGAAAAGGCTGGCTAATGATAATAATGATGATACCTAACACCTTCAGCAGGTAAGGAGAATGCTGTTTTTGTTGTTGTTGTTGTTTGGGGGTGGGGGGGCAGAGGCATTTCTAAGTTATGAGTTTTTATATCGTGTACTTTTTAATGGACACAACTGAACCAAAAATCTGTAAAAGAATTAGGGGACCCATTAAAACAAAATGACATGAGGGAAAAAAGAGTTGTCTTCTGTTGACAATGATACTATTCTCAGCAGGTAAGCACACTTACATTGGGATTCAAGACGTCCAGAAACAGAAGTCCCTCCCAAATCTGAACTGATGTAGTAGATTCCTAGGCATTTCTCATGCTTGTTTAACAGCAAGTATTGGGGGTGTACAGGCCACTAGTCACCAGTATGTGGCACATGCTAGAAACTCAAGACACATTATGGACTATATGAGTTAATGAACTGGCTCCAAGTCTAGAAATAAGTTTTGTTGAATAGAATCAGAGTTTGAAGGATAAATGAAACACTCAACATCCATAAATATTAATTCAATTACAAGAAAAAAATAAATTCACTTTTTTTCTTTGTATTGAATTGGTAGGTGGTGGTAGAGGGGAGACCCAGATTAATGATCTGTTTACATCATCAAGGCTGTCCTTGTTATCAGATTCTAGGGTTCTTTCCTGTTCACATATGGACCCCACCCACGAGAACAGACAACTTCAGAACATATTTCTGCTGCTAGGGAGCCTCTGATGGCATGTTCTGATTTGGAATGTGAGTGAAGGCCTTGGTCTCCAAAACACATACCCGCTCTCTGCCCTGGTCGGGTTACCTGGATTCTTCCTTGTTCTCTGTCTCCAGATTCTGTCTGGGTGCCCCATGGAAGTCTCACAGTCTTCCTGAGCTGGCCCCAGCCCCTTCCCAGGAGATTATTCCTCTGCTTCCTCAGTGACTTCCCTAATCCAATGCCCAGATTTCTGGGTATCTAAAGTTAAATGCCCATTGGACTCCCTCCTCACTAGCCCCTGTTGCTTATCGGTATTGCAACATTCATTCCTGCAACAAACCTTTACAGAATTGGCACTGAATGCTGGGCACTTCATTCTGTATTAGAAACATAGCCAAAACATCTCTACTCTCAAGGACAAGCAAGTTAACAAACAGTTACAAAATATAAGGTGCTGGTCAGATGTACAGACAAATTGCTAGGGAAGCAGCAAGAGGAATGTGGAGTGGGCTGGAATAAATCAAAGCACCATGGGTGAAATAAAAAGAGCTTTTAAAGTGTAAGAACAGTGTTCAGGGCTCACAGTTGTGGGAATCACAGCCATTACTGAATGCCCAAAGTATGGGAGAAGAGGCTGTGGGAGGTCTGAACAGGGCAGATTAGAGGTCCCTGTAAGCCCTGCTCGGTAAAGAGTGAGAACCCATGAGCAGGGATAGATGACAAGACCAATTTCACAGTCCACTCACTCATGGGGAACTTCAGATGCCATCAGTGTCCTGGGGTCTTGGTAAACTGTTTGCATTTGCAGCTGGGTGGGCCCTTCCAGAAGAACCCACCTTACCCCAGCAGAGGAGTCCAGCTCCAGAGTCTGGCTGGGTTGGTCAGTGCAACAGCTCACCAAGCATCTCCAGCAGGGAAGCCAGGTGGAGAGCTGGGCTTCAAGGTCAGTATCGGTGGTATGTGCAGGTAAGCACACACTAGCACAGTGCATCAGGGATGGGCAAAGAATGGCTCTTATTTTGTTGAGTGAAGCTAGAAAGGAAAGATTAATAAAATTTCGGAAGGAGACCAGAAAAACAAGTGCCTGAAAGCAAGACCCAAGAAGGCCAGGAGCACTAGGTGAACAGACCACTAGACCTTGCTGTGAAGGACTTGAGATGATGCAAATGAATACTAATTAGCAAGCTGGTTCAGAAGAGAAGGAGTGTCTCTGGTAAAACCAGAGAAAAGTCTCCATTGGCTTTTGTAGTTCACTTAAATGCATCAGGAAAAGAGTTGACAGGGCACAGAATGATGACTGAATGTGGAAGGTATTTATGAACACTTCAGTCAACTACCTAATCTAGCAACATACCCAGACTCTCAGGGTCATATTTGATCAGGAAGAGGGTTTGCGGGTGGGGAAGTTTTACTGGGAATTGAACCTAGTGGCACTCTTCCACTGAGCTACATCCTCAGACCTTTTATAGTTTTTATTTTGAGTCAGGGTCTCCCTAAATTGCCTAAACTAGACTTGAACTTGCAATCCTCCTGCCTGAGCCTCCCAAGTGGCTGGGATTACAGAAGTGTGCCACCATGCCCAGCAGGAGGATTTTTAAAGAAAGAAGGCCCTTGGCAAGTGACCAAGTTTGCGACTGTGCTCATTCAAACACAAGCACAATTAAGCATCAACTGATCACATGCCAAATGAAAAACACTGCACTAGCAGCTATGGAGATAAGAACAAGGAACTGACTTTCTGAGTGATTTCTCTGACCTGGGTTCTAAGTGCAGCGATGGCACCCATCCCTGAGGTGTGTGTTAGCATCCCCACTTCATGGAGCAGAGGAAAGAGCATGAAGCAGACATGATGTGGGCTAGGCAAGTGGGCCAGGGTCTGAGGATTCTTTATCTGTTATGTGAAAAGGCACCCCAAGGACAAGCGAAGGGCCAAAGCAGGCCTGCCTGCTTGTTCCTTGTCATGAATTGCAGTGTGGCTTCATTCACCAACACAGCAAATTCACCGGGTGGTTCTTAACCCTGGCTGCACAGTGAAATCACCTGGGGAGCATCTTTTAAATGCTGGGCCCCACTGTAGGCCAAATAAATTATAATCCCTGGACATTGACTTTATTATGGGCCAGCCCACAGAGGAAACTTTTGTGTCACTGAATGTGCTCTCCTGGTGCACAAGGAGCCAGACAAGCAGGTGAGCTCTGAGGTCTCCAAAGAAAAGAAGAGCTAAGGGTCAAGGGTCATAGCCATCAACCAACAGTGGTGTCTGGTGTAGAAGCTGATCCTGTAAGTTCAATGTGACAACCTCTGTAGTGCTGAGCACCTCTCTGACTCTCCATGAGCCCCATGACTCGACCTATTCATTTCTCTGTGAACACAAAACACGAATATAAGTAAGTAAAACGTAGATGTTAACTTCTACCACTGGGACTTGAATCTCTCAGTTCCTTCTTTGAGCATGATTTCTTATGAAGAAAATTCCTTTTGATGTATACACTTTTTATTTACTTGGACTTCAAAACAAATTCATCAAGAAGGTCAAGAAAGAGCTTTGTGTTTCTGGATTCATAGCAAAGACACCTGAGAACTGGGCTCTGGAGGTTCCACCCCAAACACAACTGGAGGGGACAGGGCATTAGGCAAGTCCCAGCATGTGCTGGGTGCTGGGATACCCAAGTGAATAAATGAATGACAGACACAGGAGAAGAATTAGAACTGAATAGAAATGATAGCAATCCCACAAGAATATATTATTTTTTTCCCCAAGTAAGTCTTAACTTCGTAAAATGCTCATTCCCAGATGGGGGAGCACAACTGTACTCACAGTCATTGGGGTGCTGAGGTAGGATGATGGCTTCACCCCAGGAATTTAAGACTAGCCTGGGCAATACAGCAAGACCCTGTCTTAAAAAAAAAAAAAAAACAAATAAACAACAAAAAGTGCCCCCTCCCATAAAGAAAAGTGGCTGCTTTTCTTCCAAAGGCATGTCACGTGTGCATGAACATCGCCAATTCTCCCCACTCCAAACTTCTAGAATGAACAGAAGTTTGCCATGATACCAGGGTTTGAACTGTAAAGAGTTGGGGAAATATTATGCAAAACTAAGAAATTCTAGAGTTAGAGATCAGACTAAAAGAGCTGAAAGTGTAAAACAAGCATTTTTTTTTTCATGGTGCTGGGGATTGAACCCAGGGCCTTGTACCTGTGAGGCAGGAACTCTACCAACTGAGCTATATCTCCAGTTGCTAAACCAAGCATTTTGAGGAATGGGGAAAGCATGATAGCCTCAACCCCACCCCCCAGGATATAGCAACCAGGATGGAAAGTCAGCCAGGTGGCTAAGATAGCTCTGGAAACAAATAATTAAACCAATAGGATCAGCTTGAAGACCAATTGGAAAGGTCTCAGTGTCTTGTACACCGAAAGGGAATAGTTTTTTTTTTGAAATATAGATTCTGAATCCTACTCTGACCAACAAAACTGCAATCTCCTCAGGTTATGGGAAATCTAGGAGGATAAAGGACCCTGAGAGAAGGGCCAGGGTGCAGGACTGGGTTGCAATCCAGCAAGTTGGTACAGGTTTTATGGGCCTGCTACCTCTGGAGATTTAAGCAATTACAAACATATAGTTTGCTATGTTTTGGGGTTTGATTTTGGAGCTTGTGTATGTGTGTTGTTGTTGTTGTTTTTCCTTTCTATTTTGTTTAAGAATGGACATCTTATAAGACCCCACGTGTGAGAACTTCAAGTGAGCTTCCTTCCCTTGGGAATGGACTTTATTGGTCCCCTTTATGTGAGTTACTGGCCTCATCTACAGGACTTCAAACACAGCACTCTGAGAGCTCAGGCTGCAACAGGGCAGGCTCTGTCCCCCTCACCATGGAGCACCAGTGTTACCTCCCTCTGGCATCCAAGTCCCTCATAGTGTCTCAGAAGCCAGCTTCTCCCAACAACCCTCACACAAGGTCCACCTCAAACTTCAACTAGACTTGACTTCCCCCAGAGGCCTGCTACTTTTTTCCTAATGGAGCAACTGGAATTTAGCAACTTTGGAACTCACTCCTCATGTGGCTGAGGTACCTTATCTATGGAATGTGTTCCCTGTGAGGTTTGGTCTTACTATTCTCCCCCTTTGTAAGCACTATGAATCAGAGGAATGTTTAATAAACCAGATAATTCATGAAAGCATACTCTGATCATCTAGTTCTTTATCTCCACCATATGCAAGAGTGGGCGTTCTCACCACCAGTGACTCTGGTCCCAGTACTAGGACCCCATGCCTTTGAGTTATCTGTGCATTAAAAAAAAATACTGGAAGCTGTGGTTTTGACCTTTGAAGGAGAAATGTCCCTTCTTTCTCACCCTAACTGATGGCATTCTGGGAAAGCCATCCAAAAGAGGATTGGAGGACTACTATGACTGAGTGGGAACCCCAACTTATCACAAAATACAACACAAATTCAGAATGAGAGAGTTGACACAGGCCATCTTGAACAAGGCTGTCCTTGGGCAGGACTTGGGCTATGCATGAGTGGTCAGCTTAATTTTTAGGCAAGGGAGTCATGCCACAAAACCACAGAGCTGCAAGTTAATAAACCCTGTACAGTTAGACAGGAAGGCGATCTCTGCAATGAAGCAGAAGTCTCAAGACAGAGAAAGGTGTGGAGAAAGGCCAGTAGCTGAGACTGAATAGAGAGTGCTCATGGAGGGTCATGTAGAAAATGGGAGGAGCTGAACCCCATGAGGCAGAGGGGCACCTGATGAAATGTGGTATGTTAGCAGTATTGGTCTAATTGCAGTGGGGGACTAGAATAAATAAAAGGCCACTATCTAGCACCAGGACCTGTTAATAGTCACTGGCTGGTTGTCCTAATTTAGACAGCTGGTAGCCATTTGCAGTGGGAACAGAAACAAAAGCTAAAACAGAAACAAAAGCCAAAGACTTGGGAAATTTTAAAAAAGAAATAAAAACTCACAGAGACAAGCTGGATAAGAGATCCAAAAGGATGAAGCCAATGTAACTAAAAATGGAAAACAAAATGTCATGAATGGATAGAAATCAGGAAGGAGAGCCACCCTGAGGAGGAAAGAATTCCTTGTCCTGGGCCTGAGATAACAAGGGAACCACTTTTTATGAGTAAAGTTCTGTCCTTATCAAAAGGCTAGAAGAGATTTCAGTGTGTGCTGTATAACAATCAGCATTGTGGTGCTGGCTTGTAAATGTAACTAAAAATAATCCACTAAATTTAAGCATCTTCTTTAACGTCACTCTTACAGAGAATTTCCTGATATTCTCAAGGAATTAAGGAGCAAAGGAACAAAATGCAGGAAATACTTTCCGCAATGAGAAAACTGGCACTTTCCATAAATACCCATCTACCCTTTACATTCCCACAAGCCATGTAGGAAGTTGGTCTGGCACAAGAATTTAAGTCACACCGCCTGCTGGGTCAACAGATAGGACTTCAAAGATACCTTCTGGAATGAAGAGATTAAAACTTCAAATAGCTGATTCTTTTAAAAATGTGCACACACACACACATTTAAATCATGCTCATGACATCACAGTGGTATTTCTCCACCACCATTTCTGAGTTCACACTTTGAGATAAATGCTTACCTAGACAAGAATGCTATCCACCAAGCTCTACACAGCCTCCATTGTTTGTCTTCTCTCCCCAGCAAGACTGGGAACAAGTTAACCCAAAGAAGGCTCTCCTGACCCAGTCTCTTGAGAAAACAAAGACATAAGTGGAAATATTCTATGCTATTTATTATTAAATGCTTACCCTGGGCACTGATTATCATGCTCAGTATAAAGGACATGCAATGAACCCAGCTAGCACGTGGGGTTTGAGGCTGAAATAGCTCCCTGACAGACATGTTCCAACAGAACCAAAGTTCATGACCTTCACTAAATTGCTTCTATGAAGGTTTTCTCCCCCTTCTCATTAATTTTGCAATGCGTCGACTTGTTCAATTGTCTGTAGATGTCTATTAGTATTTTAGAAATAAACGAGTAAAAGATTTTTTTTTGCAATCATATAAATAAACCACATTCATCTTTCTTAGGAGATTATAGTTTATCTTGTTCATCCAAACATTTCTGAGGAATGTGACTGTAAACTTCAGCAATGGCCAAAGTTCCAGAGTGCTCTCTAGTTACCTTCATCAATGTTTGTATTTAAGGTACAGGCTTAACTTTATACACAGGGAATTCTTAAAAATTAAGTTTTTCAGCATCTGTATTATTGAAACACAATGTTTCAATAATAAGTCATACTTTTGGCAAACTCATTAATATGCTTCAACTTCCAAGAATTATTCTCAAATGTGATTTCTCTATGTCAAAAATCTCCTAAAATATATAGTAAATGCTCTTTCTAGGCTCAAAAATAGCTTATTAACATCATGGTGAATAATACTTTTAAAAGTAATGTAATGTCACAAAGTCAATCAGTGATCTAGTTTTTAAATCTGAAAGATCTAGGAAACACTGCTCTGATAACTCATTTCTGGGCAAGATCTACTTAGAAAGAAGAAGTTGAAAGGTGGAAAGTTGTTACAATTATATACATTTACCTGCATGAGGTCCATAGAGAAAATTGGTATGGAGAGAAGGCAGGGAAGAGAGAGAGGTACTGTTCCATTTCTCCTTGTACCCATGTTTTGTCAGGAAACAGCTGATACCTCTCCTACACTTATTAAGGAAGAAGTGATTTTCATAAACAGCTTGCTTTTAAAAGGATAGAAATTCTGTCATTGGAAGGATACCCAAGAAACTAAAAGCTCTGGCTCAAGACTGGGGAATAAAGGTGACCAAATTATGCTATGTGCATGTATGAATATATCACAATGTATTCCACCTTTACATATAAGTATAATGCATAAATTAAAAAATTAATAAAGACAAGGAAGATCAAAAGTAGAAGGGGACCAGGGGGAGAGAGTAGGGGAGGTAAGCAGGTAGTACTAAAGAAAAGTATGTTATGTGCATTTATAAATATGTTAAAATAAATCCCACTATTATATATAACTGCAATGCACTAAAAAAGATTTTTTTAAAGAGGGTGACAGAGTCAAGTGTTAACTTTTCTCCTAAATACTTCTTAAAACCTTTTGTATTTGGTACCATGTACATTTATTCTATTGAAAATATTTTTAAAGTTACTCAATTTCTAAATAAAGATACTAATTTCAATGTAGCTCAACAGTGATAAGTGGCCAGAAGCACTGCAAAACAAAGGATGTGCAGATATAAGTAAAACCATCCCTGCCCTTTGAGAATCCCTAGTCAGGGGCTGAGATAGACAAGAGAGCCAATTCTTGACACCATGATAAGCACAACAATACCATATGCACAAGGAGCACTGGGAGTCCAGGGAGGGGACCTAAACCATTCTCCAGCATCTAGAGGACCAGACCAGAAGGTTTTCCAGGGTTTTAGAAACCAAACAAGAGACTGATCAGCACTTCACAGACTGTGTGCCTGTGAGTACTGGTTAACCAGGAACAGATCTAAGTGTGCCCAAGATAAAGACTCTCAGTTCTAGGACAGCACACCATATAGGGTCCCAGCCACTTTGGTTTACCCCCAAGCATGACACTGTCATTTTATGTGTGCATCTTATAAAGTGAGGGCTCTGAGGCAGAGTCTAAACCCATATGGACAGCCCAGGAAAGAGGATGTGACATGTAAAGGACATATCATGCTTGTTACACAAAGGAAGTGAGGTAAGTTATACTGGGGAATGCCAAGTCATTTGATAAGGAAATGGGAAGAATTTTAAATAAGGTCAGGAATGGTTATCAAGAGGGTCTTTCTAGAAAATTCACAATAATGGTGATGCTGAAGCAGGAGAAGAGCTGAAGTGGGAGAAGAGATAAAAGACAGAGGTCCAAAAACTTATCCATTGTCACAGCTAGTCAAAGTGACAGGTCTGGGTGTTTTGCCCACAACTATTTGATTCCAAATCCCTAAATGATTATGCATCCCATAGAATATAGTTTGGCAAAGGCCAACCCACAGAGTTCTTTGTAAAATAGTAATATTATCTATCTATAAGATAATGTTTATTGAAGGTTAACCCTGTAAGATGCACTATTCTAAAATTTTTTTCTTGAATTATTTCATTTAATTATCTTATCAACATTTTAATTGATCCTTACTTGGAGAACACAGTTACAGAAAAGAAAAAAAGACACCTTTGAAATCTGTTCTGGCACATACAACTTACTGTCAAGCATCTACATGCTAAATTTGAATACCATGCCATTTATGAGAATTATATTTTCCTTCTCATAGGTATTTTTCTATACTTGGAATTGTCTATTTTTTATTTAGAAAAAAATCAAAGGATGGTTTGAAACCAAGAATTGATGGTGAATCAATCTGTGAAGAGTCTGCAATTCTATGTAATTGTCAGTTATGAACTTAACATATTAACAGATACACAGTAAGTTGTAAAGTAACCCAGTGAGGGTGAGAAAATGACAGAATTTCTAATAATCTGAATTTATTAGATAATGATCAGTTTCAAAACTATGAGCACCATGCTAGGTGCACAGCCCATCCCTAATTTCTGCTACTCCTCAAAATGAAGCAGGGCCTCATTTGCTTGAGCCCAGGAGTCTGGGGTCAGCCTGGGCAACATAGCCAGACCCTAGCTAGCTATATACATTATAGCGTGACCATACAGCTAACTCGGTGCATGATTTGCAGGTCAGGATTATTTTACTGACTGCAGTATGCCACATTGCTAATCATGCATGCCATATAATACCAGGGACCCCCAATTTTTTTTTCGTAAAAAATGGAAACTCCTTTAAGCATGCTCATTAGGAACAGTGGTGGCTGATCGGGTGTGGACTGGCAAATATGGAATACTACATGAAAGATTCAAAGGCTCCTGCCCTGGGTGGTTTTCCGCAGTCTCTCAAAGCAGGAAAGCCCCGTGTGGCTCTACTTTCTCCAAACACCATTCACAACTGCCCAAGCCAAATGTGCAGCCCGCAGGGGAACGGAAAACATTCAGAGCATCTCCTCGGACTTAAGACTTTCAATTTCTTGAAACAATAAACTGAGGCAAAGCTGCTCTTTCTCCACCCTGTGGGAAACCCGGACTTGTTCACTTTCAGCAACCTCACAGACCAGAGTAGGGCTCTCAGAGTCAAAGGCTTCTCTCCCCCCGGAAAGGCTGGCTCCTTTCTTTCTCTGATAACTATGTAAATTCCCCCTCTCCCAGCCCCAGCTTTGCGCTAAGCAGACGCGGAGCTATTCAAAGCAGCGTTCTCCAGCTCGGTCCAGTGCTTTCATCATGAATGCTTGAATGAATGGGATGGTCTCGTTTCTGCATAGTTCACAGCTAAGCACAATGGCCAAACACACGTTTTTCCCACGAGGGTATTTCGAATTCCGCCTACTACTTTTGAACTCTATTTTTCTTAAAATGAGATTTGTACTTGTGAGACTAGACCGTTGTCATGTGTTGCATACTTTTAAGATGTTTTCAACAAGTATTTGTGGCCGCCTAGTGAAGAAGGAACTGGGAAGATTTAACTCTGTGTGTGGCGCGGGGATTAGGGTCGTCTGCAGAAAAGGGAAGAGGGTCTCTCTCTCTCTCTCCCTTTCTCTCTTTGCCTGGGTCGAAACTGAAAATGCTCTTCTCAAACCTTGCAATGCTGTCCCCGTGCAGACGGAGAGCTTGAAAAGTGCGGGTTCCCTCATTCCCGAGTGCCCAAGGTTTAAAAAGTGTTGGGGGTGTGCTGGTTTGGTCACTACTGGGGCAGCACAAAGAGCACGGTTTTGGAAGGCACGTCTGTGCCCTGGATGCCATTTGCGGACCCTCGCTGTCCAGGACAGCTGGTGAGGGGCCAGAGAAACCCGCTCTTTCCCGGTCGCGATGATCGGACTTTCCCACAGAACAATGAGGGCGACTCAGAATTCCTTTCCCATTCATTCCCCGCGCCCTACCAGCAGCCAGGTCAGCAGCAGCCCCACATCCAGCCAGGTCAGCAGCCCGGCCAAATCCACCCGCCTCCTCGCGCTCCCGGGAGCCACACTCTCGCCACCCGCCAACACTGCTGGCTTCACCACGCTCTAGGACCAGTAGGTCCTCCAAAAGCCAGGGAGGAGGTGACTCCCTGTAAAAGCGCACAGAATTTCTCCTTGCCAATCTTGAAACCCAAGTCTCAGTTACTCTTTGCTACTGCCTAGCCTCTCTTATACATTAACTGTACACCAACGTCAGCTAGAACTACGCGAAACCCTCCATTCCAAACACTTCCTAGTCCCAAGGTACTGCAGAAGGTCACACCTGAAAGGGTGCTTGACAGAAACGCTGATCACAACAAAAACCATTCACAAGTCACTCTAATCAACACAGAAACTTTGATCACTTATGTCTTGTTTGGGTCGGCTGGACTGCAACTCTGACCCATGTGAGGGGGATAAGATGTGCACCTTCACTTTTCTCAACCTTGGGCAATCCAGACGTTCACCGGTCTGGGAGAAACATACCTTCACTTGAAAAAAAAAAAAATCACATAAAATACTCTTCCTTGAGGCAAAGACGGAGATGGTCTTTGAAAGAGACAGACAACCATCTTTCAACATGCCGACTTGTTTCCAATAAAGGTCTTTCTTTCTGGGTCACACTGCCTCTCCATTCATTACCTCTATGGGCTGCGAAGAGAACCTCATAAGGTGGTTATAGAAAAAAGTTAAAAGCCAAAGGCTCAAAAAAACTACCAACGTCCGCCAAGGGTGGCGGCACCAGCTCTTTTCCGCCCTGCCAAAGACCCCAAGCAGGGATCACACGAGAGACCCACGTGTCCGAAGCCCCGAGTCCGAAGTGAACAGGGAAGAGCGCACCGACTCTGGCAGCCTCAAAGCAACGGGCTTTGTCCCCGCCCGCTAGGAATGGGAGCCCAGGGAGCGGGACTCACCTCTCTGCTGGCACTGCACTGCGACCCAAAGCAGCGAGGCCAGGAGCGCGATTCGCGCGCAGCCGCCTCGCATCTCTCCGCCGCAGCTCCGTGCGCTCCCGGAAGAAAGCTCGGCCTAGTTTGGCCCGATCCGCACGGTGCAGGACTGCTGGTCGCTTCTCCCTCCAGGAAGTCGCCTCCCTCGCGCTGGCCACTCACCCCCGTATACCTCTGCGGTGCCCGGCCCCTCCCCACCGGCCGTCCCACAGCTCCACCGCCCGAGACCCCTCCCCCAGGGAGGGCGCCCTGCTGAGCCCGCCGGGACCCGCAGCCGCCCGGCGGCGCTCGCGCTTTGGGCTGGGAAGGGGCACTGCTATCCCCAACCCGGAGCGGCAGGGCTGACCTGCTGCAGCTGCGGGGGATCTGACTTGAGGGTGGGCGGAGAAAGTGGGCTGAGAAGAAGAGAAACTGTGCTGAGCTTGACCGGGGCGGGTGGATTCCCAAAAGGTATTTGCCCTGTTGACCCTGCCGCCCCGGGTGACTGTAGTTCTGGTGGAACCTGGGGCCAGGAGACGCAGAGTTGCCTAAACCTTGTGGGGAGTCTGCTCCCTGGGTCGTGACCAGGGCTCACCTGACCACAGCCCGCTCCGCTTTGGGCAGAGGATGTTGAGGCGGGTTTTTTTTTTATTTTTTATTTTTTTATTTTTATGAAAATGAGTTGTAACTTGTTTCCCATTTTGCCTAGGGATGGCAAGAAAAGGTCTCTCGGGTTTTATTATTATTAGTTATCCTTACTGCTAGAGAAAGCTTCTTCTGTCTCTCTAAACTACATCTCCTGCTCGCCTTTATGGATTTTAAGTTTCTTTTGATATTTTCCTACCTAAACTATTCATAACGCTTTTGCAGATCTCGCATTTTCACACCGGAAGCATGCAAGATAAGAAGTTTCTTACCAATCTCAATTTTTCTAAGCACACACCCTTAAACACTTAATGAGTAAAATGCAATTATAATACTTGATTATTGCTTTAACATCGTGGGAGTACAGAACCAAATGATAGAATTTGACCCTTTAAAAGGATGCAATGTAGATCAGAAAAGCAGACATCCTTTGCTTTTTTTGTGGTAGTAGGGATTGAACCCAGAGGTACTCTACAACTGAGCTATACATCCTCAGCCCTTTATATTTCTATTTTAAGACCAGGTCTCTCTAAATTGCCCAGTCTGCCCTTGAACTTCCCATCCTCCTGCTGCAGCCTCCCTGGTACCTGGGATTACAGATGTGTACCACCAAGTCCTGCTAAAATGCAGACATTCTTATTACTAAAATATTAACGTACTATATATTCAATTATAAAATAAGTCATTAGGTAAATCAAGTATTTAATAAGTATAAAATATTAAGCATGTAGATATTTAAATGAATTAAAAATGTCTCTGCACTGAAATAATTGTGCATGCACTCTCATATACATATTAAAGGAATTTCAGAAGCCAATATAATTAGTAAACTTGGATAAAATGGAGCAGTAAAAATGTCACAATTCTTTATACCTTATAAAACCTTCCAGTACAAATTTTCCCATTCTTTAGCAAGTTTGGAAAATATCAAAACTACTTAGAACACCATGACAGTGGGGTGGCCAATTCAAGGTGAAAAGTCTAATAAGAAAGTTTAAATTTCCTAAGAAAGTAGAAATTCAGCTCAACTAAGCTGAAGATGTCCTGCTTAACCTAAACACCAGCTCTGTCTCCCACTGACCTAACCTCAGAAGTGATTATGTCATACAGTTTTTAGCCCCCACTGCATCCCCCCCACCAACTCCCCACCCACTGCCCCCAGCGGGGACAGTCCTGGAAGATTTTAAAGCAACAAGATTGAAGGAGAGTAACTTTGTGAAAAAGAGCCACCTTGCCCCCTGGACTGCGTTGTAGCTGAAATGTCAAGTATGATATTATCAAATATCAGCCACTGTATCTTAGTTCTTTATAAAGTTCACCTAGCCTTACTCTACAGTATCCTTCAATCTGAATAACTGCTGTCTGTGCAGTTAACAAAAATTAATCATCACAGCTTTCTAGCAGATCATCTACTTTAAAATTAAAATTAAACAGTGAAGTAGCTACCCACGAGATTCAATTTCAAAAGAAAATACCTTCTCAAAGCTAAATTTCACTCTGAATATATCCCAAGCCTGAGCATTCTTTCTGATTTACTCTAAATTTCTTCACTTTGAATTCATTTGATTTACACATCATGGCCTCATTTCAGTATTTCTCACAAGAGTTCTCTTTAGCTGGGTGTTCAAGATTTTTTTCTTTGCCCCACATGTTCTGTCTTATTTCTGCTTCGATGTCCAGGGCAATTTTTACTCTTCAGAATCCCATTGCTACTATTTATTTGTAAGAGGACAAACCACATGAGTAAATGTCAGTTTCCTGGCCTGATCCGCATCTGCCTTACTTAAGGAGGATGTATCTCACTAGTCTTACATCTTTGCCTTTGACAAGATCTTCAGAAAATGTTTCCTGAAGGAATATCTCACTTCCTCCATTATATAGGTCAACTATGGGGTAGTGAAACCACACTCACACATATTTTATGGCAATTTCCACTGTTCTGTGACTACCAGAATAACAACTAATTTGCACAATATGACCTACCCCACCTTCTCCCATGTAGTCAGGCCCCTGCCCTCTGTGACTGGCCAATTATAGTCATTATCCTTCCTGTACTTGAGGAAGGGGTTATACTGAACTTTAGCACCATCTTGGTATTTCAATACTTTTTTTAATATTTACCTGTTATTAAACTTTCTTCTTTCTTTAACTATTTTGAGTTGGTTTGTGTCACTTGAAATTGGTTCCTAATGCATTTTTTTATATTAATATACTTACCTTCATTAACCGTCACGACAATGATCAACAATCTGATCCTTAATTATTTATTTTTTAAAAATATAAGCACTTTTTAATATTTTTTTAGATATTGATGGATCTTTATTTTATTCATTTATTTATATTTAGTGCTGAGAATCGAACCCAGTGCCTCACACCTGCTAGACAAGCACTCCACCACTGAGCCATAGCCCCAGAACCCTTAATTGTTTCTCAAAGGGCTTAGCATATTTTACATTTACATATCTGAATTTTCATAGCATAATGTCAAAAATACAATATGATTCATTTAAGGAAAAGCATGGTTAAAAAAAAAAAAGGAATCACACTGCCTGTGATAAATACCAGCTCCTGCATTTCCTCGACTGTCTGATCTTTGGAAAATTACTTAAAGTTTTTTATATCTTAGTTTCCTCATCTATAACATGGGGATATGAATCAAAACCTACATCAAAAAGTTAAAAAGTGAATGATGTGATAAACATGAAATTCTTAGCACCGTGCTTGGCATCAAGTAAGCATGCAATGATGAGTTTCTTCTTTTATGTCCTTATCTTCACTATAGGAGACACAGCTGTACAGCTGCTGTGAGACTAATGCAGGACTCTAACACAGGTAGGCAGATTTGGCAGCACATGGTTCTCAAAGACAGTTGAATACGTGCTAAGAGACAGATGCCATCTCCTTATTTCTCTGAAGAAATCAGGGTAGCCAGAAGAGAGAGAGGGGAGCAGGGAAAGAATATCTTCCTGAAAGCTAAGTAGTAGACAGACATTTCAATCAAGTAGCAACCAGCTATATCAAAAACTAAAAAGACAAAACAAAACAAAAACACTCTGGGGCAGGGAATTGGTCATCAGGGAACTTGGGGAGTGTGTTTTTCTTTTATAGAGGAAGAGGAAGCCAAATTGGAGGGGGCTAGAAGACAGCTGTTCATAGGGACATGTAAACGGCATTTGTCCCCTAGACTCTGCAGGACATCCTTGCCTGCTGGGTATCTGGAACAATAAAACCCTTCAACAGGAAAGTTAGACTGGGAAATCAAAGCTTGTGATCCTAACAGCATATAAGCAATTTATAGCTGGACACCAATTATCCACAGTATACATTAATGAAGATACTCATCATTGATTGTTATTGAGTCATAATTATTTGCTGTGATTTGGGGGCTTACAATCCATCATGCTGCTTGCTGTTCTTGTAGAAAGCTTCCTTCTACTTTTTACTAAATTCTTCATTTATTTCTGTGGAGCAGATATTTTAGAACTTTCTACACTTTCAGTCCCCTGAGAGCTCCTTTTCTCCATATTTGCTCCAGATCATCCATCAAAAAACCATTTTAAAGGGCTGGGTTTGTGGCTCAGTAGTAGAGTGCTCGCCTAGCATGCATGAGGCACTGTGTTTGATCCTCAGCATCACATACATATAAAATAAAGATATTGTGTCCACCTAAAACTAAAAAATAAATGTTAAAAAAACCCAACAACTTAAGGGGCTGGGGCTCAGCAGTAGCACATTTGCCTGGCCTGTGTGAGGCACTGAGTTCTATTCTCAGCATCACATATAAATAAATAAAATAAAGGTCTATCAACAAGTAAAAAACCTATTTTTAAAGCCAATTTAAAGTCAAAAAACTTATAAAGCTGTCATTATTCTAGTGGCAAAGAAGAATATTCAAATGCTGAAGACTTTACTAAGAAATAAGAGTTGTTTTCTGAAAGATGCATTCTTTTCTCAAGATGATTTACAGTATACAAAAAGCATCGAGTCTTGAGAAACAACATGGGGAAAGTCAGAAGACGATAAAATTGTGCCTCTAAAATTTTTTTAGCTGTTTGACTTTGAGAAGTCAGTTGCCTTCTCTGAGCCTCAGTTTTCCCCTTCTGTACAATTTGAGTAACAATATCTCTTTCTGGAAGGAGTAGCTACTATCTCCACTGACAGTAAAATAGTTACTGTTACTGATTCAGGAGATGGGAACTTCTCAGCCAGTTGCATTAGAAATGAAACTGCATCAAGGGAGTGCGAATACATATATGGTCAAGGTTTCATTAGTGGCTTCTGTTCAAGTCATAAGGGAAACAGCACTGATTGGGAGGGTCAGGCTGGCTCAAATCAGGGAAAAAGCTATATAGCTTCTATGGTATCTCCAGGGTAGGCAGGGATGTACTCTCTTGATGTCATCGCCTGTGGAGGGGATTTTAGTTGTGCGTGAGCTTTTCTCCATCATGCTATATCCTGTGTCCGGTGGCTCATTACCATCTTAAGTCCCCACCAAGGGCTGTGTATTTCACTGTGCTGATAAGGTAAAGGCAACTGTGGGTTACTTCAGTGACTGTCTATCCATGCCTTTGCTCCTCACCACCTGGAATTTGCTTCTTATCATCTGGGTGGGTCTCTGATATTTCTTGGATGGGGCAGACTATTGTCCTGTCTTCATGGCCTTGTCTTGGTTATTTTGCTTTGTTTGGCTCTAGCTTCTTGGCATTCCTGCTGACCAGTAATCTCAGAAGCCAAGCTAAGCTCTGAGTCTCCCGTCTCCTGGCGTGTTATCTTATTTTCATAGCTTGAACACTGGTTCACTTTTTAACTCCTAATTTTTGGTATAGATCTTAACCCCATAAAACCAAGAGCTAGTTTGGCTGCCTTATTTCTCCTGAGAGGCATTTATTCCTTAGTCCTAAGGGGATCTGTTTTTCACAGGGATCTCTGTCTCACTACTATAGTTTATTTTTGTTGTTGTTTTGTATTTTATTTGATATAAATATATATGTATTTCATTATATATATATATATATATTTTTTTTCTTTTGAGACAGGATTACTAAGGGTCTTGCTAAGTTGTTAAGACTGGCCTCAAACTTGTGATCTTCCTGTGTCAGTCTCTAGAGTCACTGGAATACAGGCGTGGGCCATCATGCCTGGGATCACTACTATGTATTGAACCTTAAAATAGCACTTGACATCAATTGTTGTACTTTTCCTTCTTAAATCTCTAATCTCACCTGTTCCAGGACCACATTGTGGTGGCTGTATATGACTAGAGAGCCATGCTGATTCATCTCACTTCACCTCCCGCCCGCAGTTATTATGTGGGCCTGGCAATCATGCTACCTGTTTCAAGCCAGTCCCTTTCCCACTGAGCAAGCCCATCCTTTCATAGTTCAACTGCATTTTCCTCTGTCTATGAGGTCTACCCCTCAAAGACACCTTTGAATTACAGGTCATCCTTTCAAGACCTATATCAGACATCTTCTCTCCTAGGTGATTGAGTTCCAGGACTCTGGACCTCTCCTTCCTTTGTGCCATCAGCCTACTTTGTAATGCACTCTCTTTTGTGATTATCCTGTTGAATTTATTAACATCTTTTCCCATTAAGCGAGGAATTCATGCTCCTCCTTGTATTGTCTTAACACCACAGTGTCTGAAACTTTGACAAATATTTATTGAATATGGTAATAATGTTTCAGTGTAGCTGTGCTCTGGGCTATGCTAAATGTGTTACGAAAACTATCTCCAGGTGCTATAAAAATCCCAAGCTGTAGAAAATAATGTAAACTACAAGGTTACAAGCGACCAAAGATAACTCCGCTTTAAACAACGCAAGTCATTTGGAAAGATATTAGTGGGGCATCGAGAATAAGTTTCATCAAGTCCCCAGGCACCTGGAGGACAGGGCTTGGAAAACACACAGGAAACAGTAGTCACAGATGCTAGGCAACAGAAGCCATGGCCAAGGTCACCCACCTGAAACAGAACGGGCTCAAACAAACAGCACTGGGAGCTGCCTGACCTTCAAATGTTCCTTGCATCTTTGTTTCACTTGCTCAAGGTTCAAAGCTTGGAGAACTAGTGACAGATTAGCTGAGCTTCTATTGTGAGCTGAATGGGGTGGGGTGTAGGAAAAGCATCCACCCTTTCTTATTCATAGGAGGAACTAGGAGTAAGAAAGAGGGAATAAAAGTTTTACAGGATACGTTTCTCTCCAAAGAGAAAGTAGAACACTAATAGGGGGACGGACGGCGATGCTGGACAAAACCAAAAGAGCAAATGTCTTCTATAGGTGGTCAGGAAGCTCTTTATGAAGAAGTGAAACTCTTAACATCACTGGAGAAGTATGCAGTTGGCTCTATTTGTGAGTCTCAGATCATCAGATCCAAAAAAACACAAATGGAAAATGTCACATTGTTATTGCTGTGTGTTCTGTTGTTTGCCAATGATGCACCTGCACATTTTTTTTCTTGTCATAATTCTCTAAACACAGTATGTTAACAGCATATGACATTTATATTGCATTAGATATTGTAATTGAGAGATGACTGAAGGTATCCAGGAGGGTGTGTGTATTTATGCAAATACTATGCCATTTTATATGGGAGCTTCAGCATCTTAGAGTTTGGAATCCACTGGTGCGATGGGGGTCCTGGAACCAATTCCCTGTGGATACCAAAGAATAACTGTACACAGAACGAAATGCCAAAGGTTGTGGGGAATGGCTAAAGCACGGAAATAGAGATAATATTGGAAGTGTTTGAATGGGGTCATTTGAAGCACAAATCTGACGGGGCTGGGCCAACTAGCGTGCATGAGGCCTCTTCCTGAGAGCTGCGGAGTCTCCCTCTCCCTACACTTCTGGGCTTCATGCACATCAAGAGATTGGCCACCCCAAATAGCAACTGAAGAGGGAAGATGATAAAACCCAGAAGCAGGGGACAGTTTACTTCCTGTGGGATGAACTTGGGCTTTTGAGAAAGAAGAAGACATGGGATCTAGACTTAGAAATCAGTCCTCCTGTTTGTTCCTACCAGGCAGTACTGCAAAACCTGGTTTCTCCTGGCAGCCTGCCTGGGAAGTCCAGCGTGAGAACATGTCTGCTAGGTCCCTGGGGTTTCTTCAGTACTCATCATTAGGCAGTAGGCAGTACCAGGACATCTAGGTGGCCTCCTCTCTCTCCTTCCTTCATTCCTCATTTTCTTCTTACTTTTTGCCTTAGATTTGCAATCCTCATGTTAGGCATCAGTAATTGAATCTTTGCCTCAGGATCTGTTTATAGATATATTGTACTGAAGAAAGACCCTCCTGAATGAGAGATGGGAAAGAGACTCAGATACTACAATGGTACCACCATCATGTAGGAAGAACCCAGCATGAGGAATTTGAGTTTGCAGCAGAGGCAATATGGAATTATTATGAAATCTTAAGCAGAAAAACAAGATAATTAAAAAAAATCTGTTAACAGTAACCAGAGTACAATCAAGAGAAACGGAAAGTGGGTGATTGTCACCAAAATATGGATCTGGAGGAGAATGACTTGAGTGATCAACAGGGTCAGGAATGGAAAAGGGAGAATAAGGAGATTTGAAAAGATGAAATGCACCGCACCATAGTCACTAATCGAACACAGATGAGAGAGGAAATTGGGGATTTAAAATTTTCTTCCTAAGAATAAAAAAAAAATTTAAAAAGCTAGATAGGAAGGTAAGCCAATGGGAGAGGAAATAATAAGCACAGCTTGATTGTTGTGGTTTAGATGTTACCAGAGCCCAATGGCGCTGTAAGAACAACAGCTGGAAATTCAAGGCAGATGGTGATTGAGGCCAGAGCTGGAAAGTTCCCTCTTCCTGCACGATCACGAAGCTGCCTCTCACCAAGTGAGACCTAGAGGAACTGCAGTGAAAAGGAGACAAGCAGAGCGTTCAGCACTGAGCCATGAAAGATGAAAGCTGGCCGAGGAAATTCAAAGAAGGAGAAAGGAAGGAGAAAGGACAGAGGAGGAAAGAAGGGTCATGGTGAGGGCACCCGAAAGTTACAGAGAAAATGAGCAATGGAGGTTTTACTGAGTGTTAACTATGCAGGCTGCTTCATCCTCATGTGCAAAGTAAACATTATTCCCATTTTAGAGGATTGGAGAGGTTAACTATCTTGCCCTAGATTGCACAGCTCAAGAGTGTATCAGTGTCTAACTCCATTTTCTGTTGTATTCAATCTGAATACCTGAGATGGGGAGCTTTGAGACTGAGAAGAAGAAATTCGAACATTAGAATTAGGACAAAATATCCAAAATATTAAGAATGGAGAGTGTATTCATTGAGTATGATAGGAAGCAGTTGCTGACAGTACATAATAATGATGATCATTGTTAGAGCCAGCAGCTACCACACACCTGCAATATGCCAGACCCTGCCTTGGGGGCTTTTGTGCATTATCTCCTTGAGTCCCCACAGAAACCCAATGAAATAAGTATGCCTATTAGCATTATTTGTCAACAAGGAAACAGGCATGAAATCCTTAAGTAGATTAATCAAGGTAAAAACAGGTAGAGGGGTGTGTAATTTGGAATTTGGCCCGACCGGTGCTATTTTGTGATTTCATTAACACAAAGAAAAAAATTCTAAAGGCAAAGAGGGCAGCAACTGCAAGTCTGAGGTGCCAAAGGTCATAAGCCTGATTAAAGTCTATAAAAATAATGATGAATCATAATATACAAGGTCAAAAAGAATATAAACCAAGTCTCAAAGGACCTAGTGAAATAAAGAATGTGGAAAAGATTATATAAAGGCTGGGTTGTGGCTCAGTGTAGAGCACTTGCCTAATATGTGTGAGGCACTGGGTTCGATCCTCAGCACTGCATATAAATAAATAACAATAACAACAAAAACACACACAAAGATCCATCAACAACTAATAAAAATGTCTTTTTAAAAAAAGATTATACAACATTGTGAAACAGAAGAATGAAAGACAAACCCAGGAGAGGGTACACATTCAGATACGCTAGGTTATATTGCAGAAGAAAACAACTCTCAAAACTCAGAGGCTTAAAACAACTAAGATATCTTTCTGAATCATTTTAGGTAAACAGTGGGCTTTGCTCACCATTGCCACTTGGGGATCCCAGCTCTTGGAGGCCACTCTTTAAACATATGCTTTCATAGTAACTGAGGCAGGGAAAAAAGTCAGTCACATACTGGCCCCTAAAGTTTCCATTTGTATTGGTCATACCTAACACTAAAGGAGCATAAGAGTAAAATGCTATCCCATGCCTGCACACAGAGGACCAGAAATGTTGAGGAAATGGCTCTGGAAAGGACCATGGGAGAATTCTTGTGGACTGTGCTAGGATATGGTTGGGAGACATCAGAAGAAGAACTGAGGTCTAAGGATCCCAGCTGAGATGTAGAGGGAGAAAGGAAGAGCAGGAGAGAACAGGAATGGGCAAGGTCGAGCATGCTAAGATCCAAAGCCCAATCAGGATGGCTCTCCAAAACATACTGAGCACCGAATAGCTACATATAGCTGCAAATAGGGAAGCTGATTATGAGAACAGTTTGGGGGGTCCCCTGAGGCCCCCAACCTAGGTAATTCAAGTCTCTGTTAGGATGGGGTGGTACTTTTCCTTCTGCTCCAGGTATTCTCCAAGCCTGTCCTGAAACAAAGTGTTACCAACTCAAGTTGAGGAATGAGAACTTCTCAAGGGGCAAGAAAGGCCTTAAGAAAGAAGTGACTAGAGTCATGTTGTCTCTGGGTATTTGCTAGGGGCTCAGATGGAGGCCACATTGAAAAGCAAATATTCTAGCTGTTAACAGGTTATGTAAGCTACACTCAATATTAGAATTTTGTGGTAGGTTTAGCTTTTATGTTGCCTAACAACTACAGCTAAAATGAAAAGTGCTAAGGGCTACATACTTTCCATTTCCAAATAAAAGACAGCATGAATCTGAAGAGACAAACAGCGTGAATCAATTCAAGAATAAATTTATTATCTGTGAATTATCAACATAATGGACAATATTTGTAGTTACAAGTTTCCAAGAGCCAGAATTATTCAATCAGACTCATATTCACCCTTCTTTCGAGTCTAGGGCAAAGCTTCACATATTTATTAACTCGGGGAGGGCTTTTATGAAAGAAAGAGATTGAGATAATGAGGCCACGGTTGTTTGTTTTTTGATTATCTACATTCCAGGGGTTTTTAGGGTCTAAAGAATCTTGGCGAATGCACTGATTATTGTTCTATTAAATGATCTTTCTTAAATGGTGGATATTTCAAGTGAGGCTATTCCAGAGCTCAGCTCACTTACGCCTGAATTCCTTGACAACTGCCCACGATGCATCGTGAGTAGCAGAAGAGAAGTTATGCTTAGCTCTGTAACTGGACTGTAAAAACCGATAGTCCAGAAGTCTAGATAGAAGTAGGGAGCGACCTAGTCCCATTTTAATGAGAACCACTGGTGTAAGACAGACTTCTTCAATTTCAGTACTGACATTAGAGAAGCAAGCAAAACATATGGAACGGGGGAAAAATAAACATCTCAAGAGCAAAGCAGCATATGTCTTTCCTCTCTGAGAATTAGGCCCAAAACGTCCTCCCTTCAAAGCCAGAAGGGCAAGCCAAGGATTGAAAATAAAATAATCCATATGGCGGGGAGGGAAAGGGAAGTTTAGAGAAGGTCATGCACCACATGTGCTGGTCACAGTGTCACAACTTAATCTACTCTTCCCTGGGTTGGCACTCGCTGTGCAGGAGAATTTGCTTGATATGTGACTTTCTATTGAAGAGCCCTTTTTCATTAATATTCAGTACACTTTTGGTTCTCAAGATTAGTTCCATGGGTAATTATTATTCATAAAACCCTGGATTTTAATTATAGGATGATTCTATATGATTAATCTTAATAAGGACATTTGTGTTTTCTGAAGCCTGCATGTGGATGACAGGGGGAAGATGACACTACTGGTTGTAACCCCACAGTCCTTCCTGCTAACAACCCCCCTCCCCCCATTTAATACAGGTTTAACCAGGTTTGGGCTTGAGGGAGGTGGGGCTCTTTCCACCCCAGGAAGTGATTCTGGATAAATCAAAGTTGGGCAAGGTAATTCCATCTTGTTGGTTTGGGATTGGCTTAAATACAGACTCCTGACACAACTCTTATTTTCTAATCAGCATTATTGTGTTATATCTTACATATATATGAGGAAATCCTCTGGGCACGGTGGCACATGCCTGTAATCCCAGCAACTCTGGAGACTGAGGCAGGAGGATCCCGAGTTCAAAGCCAGCCTCAGCAATTTAGCAAGGCCCTAAGCCACTTAGCAAGACTCTGTCTCTACCTAAAATATAACAAAGGGCTGGGGATGCGGCTCAGTGTTTAAGTGCTCCTGGGTTCAATCCCCAGTACTAAAAAAAAAGTTTTTTAAAAAAATTAATTTATTTATTTGTTCTAGTCAGTTATACATGACAGCAGAATGCTCTTTGAGTCATTGTACACAAATAGAGCTGCTCTTGTGTTTATTTTAATATTTATTTTTTTAGTTGTAGTTGGATGCAATACCTTTATTTTATTTATTTTTGTGTGGTGCTGAGGATCGAACCCAGGGCCTCACACATGCTAGGCAAGTGCTCTACCCCTGAGACACAACCCTAGCCCTATCCTGTTGGTTATATACAATCAGCTCCTCCCCCACACTCTCTGGAATCTACACCCTTGCTTTATGTCCCTAATGTCAATTATTCTCATATACAGTTGGCCTTCTCTAACAGTGCATCCATGGATTCAATCATCCAAGGACCAATAATATTCAGAAAAAAATTTATGTCTATGTCTATCCTAAACATGTGCAAACATTTTTTCTTATCATTAGTCCCTAAACAGTGCAATAATAACAACTATTTAGATAGCACTTATATTGTATTTCAAGTATACATGGTGATATGTGTAGGTTATATTCAAAAACCACGGGGTTTTATATAGGCATTTGAGCATGTGTGGATTTTGGTATCCATGAGACAACCAGTCCCCTCCAGATACAGAGGGATGACTGTGTTTTTGCTGTTATCTATGCAGGTAATCACATGGATTATATTTTTTAAGTCTTCCAAATGAATTAAACTGACCTTGTATTCCTTGGAGAAATTCTAATTAGTTGTAATGTATTATATGTTTTGTGTATTCCTGAATTAAATTTGCTAACATCTTTGTTAAGGAAATTTGTATCTATTTTTAAAAGGAATTCAGTTGGTAGTATTTTTTTTTATTGTAATATGGGTTTTTTTTTATGGCTGTGGTGTCATAAAATGAATCGTTTCTTCTATTATCTGGAAGATTTTGTATAAAAAGATGGTATTATTTTTCATTTATATATTTGATATCATTCACCAGTGATGTCATTTGATGATTTTGTGAGAAGGTTTTAAACTTTAAATTTCATTATTAATAGAGGGATTGAAGTTACCTGTTTTTTCATGAGTAGTTTATGCCTTTTAATAAACTTATTCATTTAAATTGTGAATTTTTGTCATGACATTATTCACATTAGTTCTCTCATTTTCCTTCTAATGTTGCAGACTCTCTGGTTCCTGACATGAATAATTTATATTCTTTCACTTTCATCCTGATCCGTCTACTCTGTTTTTTCAAGTCACTGATATTTTCACAAAGATCCAGCTTTGGGTTGCATTGATTTTTTTCACTATTGTGTTTTTTTCTGATTTCTGCTTTTTATTATTTTCACACTGTGCTTACCTTGGTTTCATTTGCTCTTCTTTTTCTAGTTTACTTAGGTGGAGAGTTAAGTTATTAATTGAAGAATGTTCTTTTCTAACATAGCTTTTAGCTATAAATTTCTAAGAACTAATTTAGATGCACCCTACATATTTCACTGTGTTTTGATTTTGCTTCTTTGTCCTTGAGCTATTTCAAAGCACACTGTTTAATTTTCAATAGGTAGGTCTTTTCTAGATAGATTTCTGTTGTTGATTTCTGGTTTAATTCAATTCTCTTCAGAGAACATATTTTGTATGACTTAAATTATTTTATTTAAGTAAATCAATTAAATTTATTTTTTTTTCAGTACTGGGCATTGAAACTAGCCAGGGAGGCTCTACCACTGAGCTACATACATCCCCAGCCATTTTTAATTTTTATTTTGAGACAGGGTCTCTGTAGGTTGCTGAGGCTGGCCTTGTACAAGCGATCCTCCTGTCTCAGCCTCCCAAATTGCTGGGATTACAGACCTGTGCCACAGTACCACATTGACTTCAATTCCTTTAAAGTTATTGAGAATTCTTAGACAGAACGTGGTCTGGGTGAATGTTATGCGTGCTCCTAAAGGGAATGTATAGTCTGATACCGGGCAGAGTATTTAATAATTGTCACTTAGGTTAGACTGATTGATGGTATTGGTCATGCCTTCTCATCTTGACTCCCTACCAATTTGTTGAATTAATTATTGAAAAGGGAATGTTGAAGTACCAAACAAATTTGCCATTTTTTTCCTTTCAGTTTGATTAGTTTTTCCTTAATGTATGTTGAAACTCTGTTACTAGGAGTATGGACATATATGGTTGTATGTCCTCTTAATGAACTGATTGTTTTATTATGAAATGTCCCACTTTACCCGCCCCCCAAATTTCTTTCTCTGAAATCAACATTGTCTAATATTAATATAAATACTACTGCTTTCCATTTGATTCAAGTTTGCATGCTATAGCTCATTCTATCCTTTTAATCTGGCTATATCTGCATATTTAAAATGTTTCATATTGACAGTGTGCAGTTGGATCTAACTTTATTATTCAATCTGCCAACTTCTCACTTTAATTGGAGCTTTTATATAAATTTACAAATAGCGTAATTATCAATACACATGGTTTAAATCTACCACCTTCCTCTTTGTTTTCTATTTGCCCAATCTGTCCTTTGTTTCTCTCCTTTTTCTGACATCTCTTGGATTCAATTTTTTTATCATTCCATTTTATCTCTAATGTCAGTTTATTGGTATTACTTCTTTTTTACTTGTTTGTTTTTGCTTTTAAGTTGTTGCTCTAGGTTTTACAATATAGAACTTCAATGTTTTGTGCTATTGTTGTTCCACGTTTTATTTCTCTAGATATTATATGCCTCAAGTGCATAGTTATTATTTTTTCTTTAAATAGACCCATACCTTTTAAATTAATTTTAAATCTTTAATTTCATTTGCAAATTGGTTATATCTGATATTTTATTTTCTATTGTGTACTTCTACATTTCTATCTTGTTTCATTTATCTTTTGCTTACAGAATTTTTTAAAAACCTGTCTTGAATTACAGATCTGCTGGTGATGAACTTTCTGGTGTTGTCTGGCTGGACATTTTTTTTTTTTTTCATTTTCACTGTTGAAGGAATTTCCTTGGGTTTAGAATTGTAGGTGGACAGCTGTTTTATTTCAGTACTTGAAGAACATTGCTCTAGCCTTCTTGTGTGAATGATTTCAGATGAGGAGTCTGCTATAATTTTTATCTTTGTTCCTCTGTATGTAATATATTTTACTTTCCACTGGCTCTTACCATTTAGTCTTTATTGCTGGCTTCAGCAATTTGATTATGATGCAGCTTGATCTCTTTCCTTTTTACATATTTATTCTGTTTGGGGTTAAGATTCTTAGATTTGTTTGTGTATAATTTTCATCAAATTGGGAAAATTGAGGCCATTGTTTATTCAAATATTTTTATATTCCCCATGTTTATTCTCTTCTAGGTCTCAAATTACCTGATGTTGCAACAGCTTGATGTTGTCTGATAGGTCACTGATGTTCTGTTCATGACTTTTTTCTCTCTCCCTTACTTTTGGGTAGTTTCTCTTGCTTTGTCCATAAGTTCACTGAGCTTTTCTTCTGTACTTTCTACTGTTGGTAATCCTACTCAGTGTATTCTTTATTTCACAGAATGTATTTTTTCATATCTAGAGATTCCACTGGGGTCTTTTTTTTTAATATTTATTTTTTTGGTTGGACACAATATCTTTCTTTATTTATTTTTATGTGGTGCTGAGGATCGAACCCAGGGCCTCACATGTGCTAGGCGAGCGTTTTACTGCTGAGCCACAACGCCAGCCCCTCCACAGGGGTCTTTTGATGTCTCCATTTCTCTTTTCATTGCATTCATGTCCCAACTCTACTTCTTTGAGCATGAAGACTTTCCCTGTATTCTTGCTGATTTGTCCTTTCTGGATCTTTCTTTATTGACGGATTTTCCTTTGGAAATAGTTCATATTTCCCTTTTTCTTTGGTATGGTAGTTTTTTTATGGACTTATTGTACATTTTATTTTCTCTTGTGGTTAAGTTTTGTGGTATTTCTTCAACCAGCGTTTTGGCATGTAGTTAGGTTACTTAGGATCAGTGTGACCCTAACAAAATTTGCTTTTAAATTTTTTAATGGCAGTTCCAGAGGAAACTTTAGTCTAGGGCTAATTTATTCCCATTGATAAGAGTTCCTGATTTCAATTTCCTTAGTCATAAAAAAAATGGCAACGAAAAAAGAGGTGCTCTCTATTACAGCTTTTAGATATTGTGTGAGAATGTGATGTCTAGAGCTGTGGAACTATCCTGTGATCACAGGGTAGTAGCTGACACCCTGAGGATGGAAGATACAAACAGCCAAGACTCTGTGTCCTTGATACTGATGGGCCACTGAGTGAACCATCCTGGGGCCAAACACTTCCAGACTTTATGTTACATAAGATATATTTTAAAAAACTAAACAAGTTTTAGTTGGACTTTCTGTTGTTTGCGATCACAACTATGCTCACTGACACATTCTTCCTAATATGCCTATCACCAGATTTAGGCCAGTGTTTAGTTCTGCTCTGTTTGTTCATTTTTATTTTTTTTGAGTTGGATTAAAAAAATTATGAGAGGAACAAAAGAGGTACTTCCCAGAAGAAATACAATTGGCCAACAAATATATGAAAAAATGTTCAACATCTCTAACAATTACAGATATGCAAATTAGAATTACACTGAGATTTCACCTCACTCCAGTCAATTGGCAATTATCAAGAATACGAGTAACGATAAATGTTAGGATGTGGGTAAAAAAGGTACATTCAAACGTTGCTGGTGGGACTGCAAATTGGTGCAGCCACTCTGGAAAGCAGTATGGAGATTCCTCAGAAAACCTGGAATGGAATCACCATTTGACCCAGTTATCCCACTCCTTTGGTATATAGCCAAAGGACTTAAATTCAGCATACTACAGTGACTCAGCCTCATAATTGTTTACAGCAGCTCAATTCACAATAGCCAAGCTATGGAACCAACATATGAATGGATAAAGAAAATGTGATATATATATATATATATATATATATATATATATATATATATATGTATGCGCAATGGAATATTACTCAGCCTTACAGAAGAATGAAATTATGGCATTTGCCGGTAAATGGATGGAACTGGAGATTATCATGCTAAGTGAAATAAGCCAATCCCAAAGAACCAAAGGCTGAATGTTCTCTCTGATATGTGGATGCTAACACACAATAGTGGGGGAGGACGAGTAGAAATTCATTGAATTAGACCAAAAGGAAGGAAGGAAAGGGGAGATGGGAGTAGGAAAGACAGTAGAATAAATCAGATATAACTTTCCTGTGTTCATATATGAATACATGACCAATGAAACTCCACATCATGCACAATGACAAGAATGGTAAGTTATACTCCATGTGTGTATAATATCTCAAAATACACTCTACTATCATGTATAATTAAAAAGAACAAATAAAGATTTAAAAAAAATTTTAAAAACTTTATGAGTGGGACATTGTGATGAGATGCAAGATATTACATGGCCCCTCCCGTTAAGGCATTTGTATAGGAAAAAACAAGGTTACAAACTAAGAAATACACTAAAGGAATAATAAGAAAAATTTCATAAAAGATGAAAAATAAAGAAGGTGGTTAATAAATAATTGAACAAACCCAGGTGAATCTTCAGGAACATCTGCAGGGATCAAGGTGGTGTTAAATGACTCTGTAGGACCCACCCTCAACAAAGAATCATAATAAGTTTCTGCAAAAACCCTCCACGTAATCATTCCTATCATCAGGATTTCCCAATTTTCCAACAAGATATCAGCAAAGATTTCTGCAGCGAGCTCAGTGTGGTGTGAAGCCTCCTGTTTCCCATAAGGATGTGTCTCTTTCTTGGCAGCAAGTTTGATGCTGTACAAAGATCATTATTTCTGTTTCTGAGGTAAAGGAAAAACTTGTGAAAACCTCTGTCTAGTCTAAAAAAGTGGAACAAAAGATACTTCTGTGTAAACCCCTACTAATATGTAAACCCCCTCCCACTGGGTATAGAGTTCAAAGAAGCTCCAGCCTTGGGGTCCAGAGATTTTTTTTTAGGCATTAGCTCTCCGGACCCTTACAGCTAAAATAAACCTGCTTCCTGCTGGGTGCTGTGATACAGGCCTGTAATCCCAGTGGCTCAGGAGGCTGAGGCAAGAGGATCATGAGTTCAAAGTCAGCCTCAGCAAAAGTGAGGCGCTAAGCAACTCAGTGAGACCCTCTCTCTAAAATACAAAATAGGACTGAGGATGTATGTGGCTTAGTGGCTGAGTGCCCCTGAGTTCAATCCCCAGTACCTCCCACCCTCGCCAAAACAAAACAAAACAAAAAAAACCTTGCTTCCTGAAAATTCCTCGGGGGGGTCCAGCCTCATCTGTCCTACATCAAGTTAACACCTAATATGTCCCTTACCATAATATCTGGGACATCCTATTTCAAGATGTGCATATTTAAACTAAATGAAAGGAATGAAATGAAACAAAATCATATAACCTTCACAAGTAATAAATTTAGTAAAAAAGGTAACATTTTCACTTCAAACTTTGGTATAATCATCAAATAAAACATCTATAAAGGCAGATATAGATTGATATGTAGTTATGTAAATATATACATATAGTCAGGCTCAGGTGTGTTGCCTTCGGCTGCTACCAGCTATTTTTGTTCCAATTAATGGAAAAATCCTTGAGAGATCCTTCACTTTTTGGAAGTAAGCATAAAAAAAAATTGCATCTCAAAAGTCATCACAGTCATCCTATTGTTTTCCAAATGAGGTTATGGACAACAGCATTATTCATTTTCAGAAAATTTTGATCCTTCTTTGGAAAAGAAATCTGCTTGAAGAAACCACGAGAGTTGGCCTCTGCCTGCCCCAAGATTCCAGTCCTCGCAGTGGGGCTGCTTCTCCCGTTCTGGGGGTAACTGGTTGAAACATGTCCACAGATGGGCTTTAGATACTGTGGAAACTGACAACAGAAAAATCACCAGGGTCATGAGTTAAATGGAATTATTTCCCAACACCTGAGGACAAGGAGGAATTATGAACCTAGCTGTGAAATCCAGGAAGGCTTAGATGGGGGTACAAGAAAGTGGGTATTTTGACAAGAGAACCAAGGGTGGTCGTGAAAGATCATTTCCAACACAGATCCTTGAAATGCAAGGGGCAGGACATTCCCCAACTACACTTTTTTTTGTGGGGGGGAAAGACTACATATTTTGGGAATAGCATACATCCCAAAGATGCTATAATCCTTATATGTGAATTACATTCTTAAAAACTTAGGGGAACTGTTTACCTTTGTAAACAGGAAAGAAGGACCAACATGAGAGAGTTGGTCTTGCCTATGTGGTCTTGGCTATGAATTACAAAGACTCTGACCTGGTCAATGTCCTCCTTTTGTGCCCACCTCAACTACAACCTCCCACCTTGCCCATTCTTCTTTGGAAAAAAAGGTGATATCAGGCCAGTTGGGTGCAGTTCAAGTGCATGCTCAGTAATGCCCACAGGGATACTTCACAGTTTTCTTTACCACTGTCATCTGCACTTTTTTTTTTTCCGCGTTTCTTGTCTCATTTAAGACACACCACAAACCCTTAGTATCTCTCTTTTACAAATGAGAAAAGTGAAGCTCCATGGAATCCCAGCAGTTTGTGTCCTTTAGATGGTAAAGTCAATTGCTCTCACATTGCATTGCTGTGTCACAAATAATCCCACGTCTAGAAGCAAAAACCAATATTCATTTATTAACTCATAGTTCTGGGGGTCTGAAGTCTGAATCAGTTCACTGGGATTCTCTACTTAGGGTCTCACATTGGGGTGTCAGCCAGGCTGGGCCCTTATCTGGAAATAGGCGTGGAAGGTGGGGGAGAAGCTTTCAGACTCATTCAGCTCATGGACAGGATTCGGTTGTACATGGCTGTAGGACAGAGGCCCCCAGTGAGTTCGTTCTTTTTTTAAAAAAGAAAGATATTTGTTTTTATTTGTTCTAATTAGGTATACATGACAGTAGAATGCATTTGACACAGCATACATAAGTGGAATTCTTCTGGTTGTACATGATGGTACACCAGTTGTGTATTCATATATGCACATAGGGAAATAATGTCCAATTCATTTTGCTATCATTCCTACCCCAATCAATGCCTCCTTCTCTCCATTCACTTCCCTCTGTCTGATCAAAAGTAACTCTGTTCTTCTCTAGCCCCACTCCTTATTGTGAATTAGCGTCCACTTATCAGAGAAAACATTTGGTCTTTATTTCTTTGGGATTGGCTTATTTGGCCTCACATGATATTCTCCAGCTCCATCCATTTACCTGGAAATGTCATAATTTCATTCTTCTTTAAGGTTGAATAATATTCCATTGTGTATAAATACCATATTTTTTTTATCCATTCATCTGTTGAAGGGCACCTAAGTTGGTTCCATAGTTTAGCTATTGTGAATTGAGCTGCTGTAAACATTGATGTGGCTGCATCACTGTAGTGTGCTCATTTTAAGTCCTGTAGGTATGAACTGAGCAGTGGGATAACTGAATAAAATGATGGTCCCATTCCAACTTTTCTGAGGAATCTCCATATTGCTTTCCAGAGTGGTTGCACCAATTTGCAATACCACCAGCAATGTATAAGTGTTCCTTTTCCCCTCCATCTTCATGAATATTTATTGTTACTTGTATTCTTGACAATTTCCATTCTCACTTGAGTGAGATAAAATCTCAGTGTAGTTTTGATTTGCATTTCTTTAGTTGCTAGATATGTTAAACATTTTTTTTTCATATATTTGTTGATTAATTGTATTTAGAGGCCCACATTTCTACTCTGGCTAATGACTAAGAGTCACTCTCAGCCCTTGGAAGCCACTCTCTGGTCCTTCTCCAAGAAGACCAAGAGAGTAGCAATACACCCCTCCCATACTTCAACTCCTCTGACTCCCCCTTCTGCAACTAGCCTGAGAAACCTTCCTATGTTTAAAAAGGTTCATGTGATTAAATTAGACCCACTCAGACAATCTTTCTTTGGTCATGTAACACAGGAATAATGCAATCACAGGAATGATACCTCCTCATATTCTGTGTCCACACACAAGAGTGAGGGTTCTAGAGGATTACATTTTGTTTTAAATTAGCATATTATACATCTTTGTGGGGTACATTTGGTATTTCAACACATGTATCTAATGAGTACTGATCAAATTAGAGTTATTAGCATTTCCATCTCCTTATGTCTTTATGTTTGGAAACTTTGTATTACTTTCTTCTAGTACTTCATAGAAAGTATAACAAGTAATTGTGAACAGCAGTCACTCTACTTGCTGAAGAAGACGAGAATTTATTTCTCCTATCTGTGCTTCAGTACCTTGGATGTAATCTCCCTTTATTCTTCATCCTTCTTCTGTTCCTAGCCTCTAGCAATCACTATTTTACTCTTTTCTACTTTGAGATCAATTACACTTGGAATGTCATCCAAGGCTTTTCCTGTAGAACTTTTGTTTAAAATGTATTGAGATTTCTGGATGTATATATACAAAAATATATAATGCATGCTATGTGTATGTATATATCTACATATATATCAATAGAGAAGTGCAAATGTCATTGAAGATTGAATATTAAAATGTTAACTAGCAGAGGCACTGCAGCTCTGTCTTTTATTTCCTTAGAATAACTTTCTAGAAGTGAGATTCTTGTGTTGAAAGTACATACATTTTTTATGATACAATCACTGTGGAGTGGCAGTTACTCAAAAAATTAAATGCAGAATTATAAATGATCTAGCAATTCCAATTCAAGATATAAATCCCAAAGATTTGAAAGAAGAGACAAAAGCAGATATTTTAACTTCAACATTCATAGTAGCACTATTCAAAATCGTCAAAGATGGAAACAACTCTAATGTCCACTAATGGATGAATAAATAAGTAAATTGTGATATATGCATACAATGGAACACTATTCATCCTTAAGTAGGAAGGAAATTCTGATACATGTGATAACATGGGTAAACTCTAAAGATAATATGCCAACTGAACTTTGAAGGCACATAAGGAAAAATATTGTATGATTCCACTCATATAAGGTACCTAGAGTAGTTAAATTCATAGAAAATAGAATAATTCTACCAGGAATTGGGTAGAGGGAGGAACTTGGAATTACTATTTAATGGGTACAGAATTTCAGTTTGAAATAATGAAATCTCTAGACATGGAAATTGATGATGGTACCTGGGTGTGGAGGTGCACACCTGTAATCCCAGCAACTCAGGAGGCTGAGACAGGAGTATTGTAAGTTTAAGGCCAGCAACTTAAGGAGATCCTCAGGAGCTTAGCTAGAACTTGCCTCAAAATTTAAAAGAAGGACTGGTGATGTATGTCAGTGGCAAAGCACCCCTGGTTTAATCTCCACTATGAATAAATAAATGGAAGAAAGAATAAAGAAAAGGGTGATGGTCATGAAGCTATGAGAATATATGTAATGACACTGAACTGCACACTTAAAATCAAATGTTAAATCTTATGTTTACATAAGATGAATGTAAACTTATTATTTATTTAAAATGTTAAGTTATTTAAAATTTGCATCAAAGTATGTATATTTTGCCTCAATAAAAAGTATATACATTTTTTTACAGCATGATGTATATTGGCAAACTGTCCCCTACAGTAATTACACAAGGGGATGAAGATGTCGCTCAGTGGAAGAGTACATGCTTAGCATGTATGAGGCCCTAGGTTTGATCCCAGCATACACATGGAAAAAGTTATACTACTTTACCATCTTTCTAGTTTTCTAGGAAAACTAAATCTGAGCAAGTCTTGGATGCGAATACTCCATTAGTGGTGGGAGTCCTCTCTCAGGGGAGCAAGAAAGAGATAAAATATACATAAAGGAAGGAAAGCAAATTAAGGAAATTTATTGTGCAGTTGGTCAAACTCCATTCAAAAACTCAGTTGCTTTTCAATAAGGATGTCCCCGAACAGGTCATTTGAAACCACAGTGTCTTGGAAGAGTTTGTTGGAAGGAATGAAGGAGACAAATTACCAGCTGTTTAAGTGATTTACCAAAGCATGCCCTCAATGGTGTGCCAATATCCTTGTCCTTGCAGGTAGAGAGAAGCTACTAGGAGAGCTAGATCCATATTCAAAATGTATCAACTAAGTCCAGAGAAACAGGAGGATCTTGCTGAGTCCAGCTGGTCTTCACCATGAGGCAGGCCAAGATGACTTGCATGGCTAAGAAATAAGGCCACCCTTGTGGTTTGTGGAGTTTTTCATTGAACATAACGGCCTGGGAGGCTGATGGAGAAAAGCAAAAGAGAAAGTGCACCATCAACAGTACAAGAGAACATTCACTTTCTCATCCATCTCATCAGCACTGAATATTATATCTTTTTAGTCTTGGTCAACCTAATATTAAAAGTACCATAGTTATATATTTACATTTCGATTACATAATGTTGAAAGATGTTAAATAAAATTATTTCCCACATGTATTTCTTCTTTGAATTACTTCTTTACCTATTTTTCTATCAAAATAATCATTATTTACCAATGTGCCAGGGTTTATTATATAAGAGATGTTAATGCTTTTGATTTTTATATCAGAAAGAGAAATAGGAATCACGAATCTGGGAACTCTGCTCTGACCATATGAAAACAACAATGTTCCATTGATTTCTTCCATATAAAGAGAGAGTACATTTTCTCAACTGTGTGATGTGACTCAAAATCAAAGAAAACCTTAACTTCAAAGCTTTAGCTACTTCTCTGTATTACTAAGATGGAGATCTGAGATTCATGTCTCTGTTGTTTTGTAAAATACCCTATGAGCCCTTTGACTGTGACGAGTTCTCCCTGAGGTCATCCCAATGGATGAGGATTGCAACAAAGATAACTCAATTTCCCTGCTTATGAGAGCACTTGTTAAAGTAATGATGCACAATTTAAATCTTCCCCTAGTCAGAAGCCTGGGAAGGCAATGTTTTGAGATACCTAGGATTGGACAGAAGAGTTGAGAGACAGGAGGGGAGAGTCTTGGCAGGGAGAGAGGGGTCCAAGCAAAATGGCGCAGGTTGGAAGACGAGGGAAAGGTGTTGGAGATTCTCCTTACAGGTGAAGGTGGAGAAACTGTATGGAAGTTGTGCATACTATCAAATTTTAAAATGCCTTTTCTTCCAGTTAAAATGGGGAGGGAGCCAGGAAGAAGTCTCCTGACTCCTTTCTCTTTTCACCCTTCAATCTCTTGCTGATACCTCTGGGAATGGAATCCATTAGAGGACAGGGAGCTAAGGGGATACATTCCCAAGGATCAACCTCCTGGGGCATGAATCAGGAAGGGGAGGGCAGGAAATGGAGAATAGTCCACCCCACAGATAGTAATGATAGATTAATTTAAATATTTAAGTATTGTTTGCTACTTTTTGCCCTATACCATCTTAGAATGCAATCTGAGTAATCCAGTGGAGCATAGTTTTTTAAAATATTTTATTAGTTGTTGATGGACCTTTACTTATTTATATGTGGTGCTGAGAATCGAACCCTGTACTTCACACGTGCCAGGCAAGTGCTCTACTGCTGAGCCCCAGCCCCAGACCTAGAGCATAGGTTTTATGATTTTCAGGACTGACAGGTAGAAAGTTGAGGTAGGTATTACTAACTTTTCAGTGTTTGTGTGTCCAGCAGAAGAATCAATACAGGGATGAATACACTGTTTACACCTCCCATGTCCAAGGTTAAGGTTTGGATAAAATGTCAAGAGACTTGGGTTAGAGGGTGTCACATGAAATACTGGCCTGGTTATTTGGTGATCTGAAATGAAGTATAAAGGTACTTGGGAAATGTAAGCAATTTTATTTATTAATACCCAAGAGTGTCCTTTAATCTAAGTCCTCTTTTTGTGTTAGGTGAGAAAAAAAAAAAAGAAAGAAAAACTGATGGTTAAGGTGTAAACAATATGTCGCCCTGCTTTAACTGCTGTTCTTTCCTGGTGTGGGGGGCATTTAATCTTGTTCCAGAAAAGAAGCCAATCAAGGACTCCATCTCCATCACTTCCTAGGATCTAATTAAATTAGCTCATCTGTATACTAAATTGGCACCTTGTAAGGCAGCAAGTCAAAGACACGAGGCAGGACAAGGAGAGGTGAGTGGGAGGAGCTGGAATCCTGAAGGGCCTTAAGAGCTGTCTCACTCAAGGGGGCAACGGAATGTACCCTGGGGATCCTTAGTTTGCTGGACAGAGCCAGTTCTGGGCCCAGACCTAGGAAGTTCACTCTGTCTTTTGGCAGTATCATGGTAGAGACAGCTTAGTTCTCTTTTTCTGGAGAAAAAGAGAAGAGGAAAGTCCTCAGTCATAGGCATCCTCCTCTGAGATCTAGCTAAAGGAAGAGGCTGGGAGAGGCAGTCTGCCTGGCCGGAAGCAATCAGCATTAGCAATGGCGATTCCTTAAAACTTCACAGAGGGTGGCTTGCCTTATCTTTTGATAAAAGCCCTAGAAAACCAAGGCTCCTTTAAGATAAGAAGACAGGCTTTATCAGGACTACAGCCATGGGCTTGGCTTGAGTCTATCTTCAGGAGGGGCCTGTCGGGTAAGGGAGGCTCAAGCAGGGCTTCATGGTGCTGCTGACTGTGGGGACCACATTCTGGAAAATCCTGCAGCTCTCTCCTTCACACTGCTTCCTCCAAGTCCTTTTCATCATTTAAAAATCAATCATCACTCATGCTTACTACCTCGACTCTTGGGAAGGGTGACTCTTCTGGAGAAGTAGCTCTGGTCGCGTTCTGACCTTGCCTAAACTCTGGGGTAAGTGACTATAGGGAAACAATGGTGGGTGGAGAGCGTCATCTGAAGGCTTGGTTTACAACGGACATGTGCAACGGGACACATGAGCAAGACAAAGATCCAGACCAGGAAGAGATGCAGGCAATGGAGGGAGCAAGTGGGCAAGCTGAGCATGGAGGTGGGAGAGCTGGCACCCTCACGGCTCAGGACCTCTTCTGAAGTGGCTGCGAGGCTGCTGGCCCACACCAAGGCACTGATTGCTGAGTATGTTCTCCTTCTTTCTCCTTCTTTCAGGTATCAGCTGTAATTTCATGGTAGGATAGTACATTAGGAAACGGGTTCTCTGACTTGCCAGCTGGATTATTCGAGGTACTTTCATAATAGAGGCAGTAAAGTGGACCCAGGGAAGTATAGGTCTTGGATTACTCAAGCTCAGAGCTTAGCCCTGCCATGTACTATCTGCTCCAACTTGCCAAACTGCAGTTTTCTTATTTATAAAATAGGACCAATAGTGCCTATATTATCATTACATGTAATGTAGATAAGTACCTAATATATACCATATATATGTACACATATATATACATACATACATATATGTACATATATATGGTATATATTAGGTACTTATATATATGTACATATATACTAAATTACAGCATATATATAATATAGAATACTATATAAAATATATATATACATATAAGTATTTATAAGTATATATATGTATATATACCTAATATATACTATATATATGTATGATGAAATGTTTATTTTTGTTATTATCTCTGTGCTATGATATCTATATCTGTATCTGTGTCTGTTTGACTATGGTTATAGCTACAGCTGGCATCTATAGCTATAGCTACATGAATTTATATATGGAATGAATTTATTTGTTCAATAGGTTCATTGGGTTATAATTCACACGCATTAAATGTATTTATTGTAAGTGTAAGTGTACAATTTATTGTAAGTGTACAATTCAATGATTTTAAGTAAAATTAGTAGTGATGCAACCATCACCATAATCTCATGTTAGAACATTTCTGTCACTTCAAAGAGAAACTTCATGGTCATTTTCATTCCATTACAAGTAAATTTACTTTACGTAGAGTTGAACTTAATTTATTATAGGTCAGTTTTCCAGTACTGTAACAAATACCTGAGACAATCAACTTACAAAGGTAAAATGGTTCATAGTTTGGGAAGTTTCAGTCCATGGCCCAGTTGGCCTCATTTCTTCTTGTCCTGTGGCAAAGCAGCACATCACAATGAGGAGTCCATGGCGGGGCAAGACTGGTTACCTGATGGCAGCTGGGGAACAAATGATCAGAAGAGGAAGACACTAAAGTCCCGGGCTGGGGTTGTGGCTCAGCGGTAGAGCGCTTGCCTAGCATGTGTGAGGCACTGGGTTCGATCCTCAGCACCACATAGAAATAAATAAATAAGCAAAAAAAAAAAAAAAAAAAAAGACTAGAGTCCCACAATCTCCCTCAAGGTCATGCCCCCAATGACCTAAAACCCACTGGGCCCCACTCTTGAAGTTCCACCCCTCCCTGTGGCATGACAGAATGGAGACTAAGCCTTTAACACACAGGAATATTCCAGATCCAGATCATAGCAGTAGAAATTCCTGCAACCCACCCCCAAACTCCTTCAAGTAAAGATATAAAATAATGGAGGTTAGGTCTTACCCAGTCAATATTAAATTTTATTTTTGCTTTACCTTTTCAAATTTTGCCAAAATACATACATTCTCAAAGAGCACTTTTCTGTAAAATTAAGACAGGAAATTAAAACTGGGTTGTGGCACTTGGAACAATGCCCCTCTCATAGGAACATTTGTTGGCAGGAAAAGTTGGTTGGAGAAAGGATTAAAGAGTGATGTGATTCTTTCTGTATCTACTAAAACAGAAACTAAGACTCTTTAAGCTGAAAATTGACATGTGGTCTGAATTTAATATAAAGCTATTTCCTTTTAATAACTTTAAGAAAGGTAGTTCTTTGTATGGTTTATACTCAAAATGGCAAGTGAGGTTCATTTATAAAAAGAGTTCAAACAAAATTGATTTGATAGTCAACTTTAATAACCTACAGAAGTAAATTTAGATTTTTTTTGCAGCTCAATTTAAAAATCCTTAAATTTTAAAAATGATGGTATCAACTTAAATAATTGTGAAAAATGAAAATGTCTTTATCCTTGAGCAAGACTCTCAAATTCAGGAATTTTTAGATTGTTTTAGAATTTTGTATGAAAAGAATTTAAAAGTGATTAATTAATTTTATTTTCAGTTGGTACAATGAATTTAATGAAAAATTCAGAAGGAAACAAGCAGTATTCAGTGACCAGGTTTCCCTCACTTAACATAGGTTGCCTGTTCAAAGAACTGCTCTCAGTGGTAGATTTATTTATTTATTTATTTTGGTACTGGGAATTGAACTCAGGGGAACTCGACCATTGAGCCACATCCCCATCCCTATTTTGTATTTTATTTAGAGACAGGGTTTCACTGAATTGCTTAGCCCCTCACCATTGCTGAGGCTGGCTTTGAACTCTTGATCCTCCTGTTGCAGCCTCCCGAGCTGCTGGGATTATAGGCGTGTGCCACCACACCTGGCCTCAGTGGTATATTTTTAAATCAAAGATGTATAATGCATTTATCTAAATCCTGCTTCTCAGCTAGAACTGTGCTGTCCAAAAAAGTAACCACTAGCTTGTGTGGCTAGCTAGCAAGCACTTACAATGTGGCAATGTGATTTGGGGAACTGAATTTTTTTATTGTTTTTATTAAAATAAACTTAAAAACTGATAATTCAGTTATTGGAAAACTAAAGTATGTTTGGAACTTAGATATATAAATCCACTTTTTCAATTTTAAATCTCATGAAATCTAAACAGAGATTAAATGTTTTAAATTTTGTGTTTGAATTGAGATATGCCATACAGTATAATGTGTGCCAGAAACTTATTATAAAGTTGTTCACTATCTCATTAATAATTTTTATATTGGTTACATAATAAAATAATAATATTTTAAAAATACATTAGTTCAATAAAACATATTATTAACATTTTTATCTGTTTCTTTTGCCTTTTAAAAATGTGGCTACTAGAAATTTAAATTATATGTGTTTTGCATTTGTGGGAATCACTAATCTAGAGAAATATATGCTTTTCCTCATTTTATATATTAAATAGTGAATTGTATTAATGTTTTTTTCCTAATAAACAATGACTTTTGCATTTATAGCATAACCTCTAATTGGCCATGGCATTCTGAATTATTTTCCATAATATTCTATTTGGTTCCTTTTGCTCTTAATATGAGATGGATCTTAATTTTCTTTTATTGGGCTATCAGTCCACACCTGGAGGCTGTCCTTTTCTCTTCTTGAAATTGTTTATGTAACATGGAAGATACGGTTCTTTGAAGAGGGGTAAAACTGCCCTATGTAAACATGAGGAGAGGCTGCGTGTTTTGGGGGGATAAGGAGGGTGTGTGTGGAGGGTAGCTGCCATCTTTGTTAAGCATACACATATTTTTTAATTGAAGCATAAAGCACTACAACAAGTAAAAGGTGTTAGTTTTAATTATAGAGTTTCATGCATTCTTACACACTCATATACCCATGTATCCCTGGCTGGATTGAAATAGGCATTATCAATATCACAAACCTCAGGACCCTTTCCCAGACAAGACCTCCCTCAACAGATGTGATAACTATTCTGACATCCATCACTATTGGTTCATCTTAAATGTATGTAAATAACACCCTATGTTAAGTGCTCTTTTGTTTCTGGTTTCTCTCACTCATGTTGAGTGTGAGTGTGTAAGTAGTTCAGTCTTTTTTATTGCTGGGTGGTTTTCCACAGAATATGCATAATTCATTTATCCACCCTCTTGTTGATGAACATATTTGGTTGTTTCTAGCTTAGGGCTACTATGAATAGAACTACTAAGAAATATATGTGTGTGTATATATATATATATATATATATATATATATATATATATATATATATAGATAGATAGATAGATATATATAGATATATATAGATATATGATAGGTCATATATATACACATATATAAGAAATATATATATCTTTTTGTGGCCATAGGCATAGTAGATGTGGTACTTAACTGGAGGACCCACTGTCAAAGGGTTTCCCAGCCTGTACTATACCTGTGATGGAGGGGAGTTCTGGCTGCTGTACACCTTCACTAACTTTTGGTACTCTAAGATATTTTAACTTTAGCCTTTCGTGAGGGTCTATCAAAATATCACCTTGTGATTTTAATTTTATTTCCTGGTGAATGGTCACCGTTGGCATCTATTCACTCATGCATTGAGTTTTTAATATCCTCCTTTATTTGGTCTTTTACTTATCCATAGATGGAAGTTCTGTATTTCTTCGGAGTATGAGTCCTTAGATTATATATGCAAGAGGTACAAATCAATTGTATGGGTAATGTTTGAGGGTCCCGGAATTTAGGAAATCTTTGCTTATCTGAAGTCCTAAATATGATTCTATTTCTTTCCTTCAACAAAGCTCTCTGCCTAAGCCAATTTAGTCTTTAGCTCACACCCAGACCTCATCCCTCTTCCACTGTTCGGTTATGTGACCTTTGCAAGGCATTTACTCTTTCCATGCCTTAGGGTCTTCATCCATAAAATGAATAAATAGTGATTCCTATTTGATGTGCACATGGGAGTTAGCCTGCCGGAAGCATCTAGGGCTGTGCAAAGCTCCAAGGATCAGTCTTTATGACAATGATGATGCTGTAGCCCTCATCACTTCTGAGAAGCCATGCTAAGGACGTTCTATGAACCTCTGAAACTCACTGTTTCCTCCAAGTTTTCCTTTTCTGTTTCCTCACAAAAACCCTATTCATCAGGGTAGACACATACCCACAGAGTGGCTTGGGTTCTTGGGGCCAGGACCCTGTGCTGGTCATTTTTCCATTATACCTGAGATAATCAACTTATCGAGAGAAAGCGTTTATTTTGGCTCACAGGTTTGGATGTTCCAGACCATGATCAGTTGGCCCTCTTGCTTTTAGGCCTCTGTGGAGGGGAGGCACATCCTAGTGAGAGCATGTGTCAGAGAAAAGCAGATTCCTTCAGGGCTGGGAAGTGAAAGAGAGTAAATGACCAGGATCCTATAATCCCTTGGAGGGCACACCACAGTGACCTGAAGACCTTCACCTGGGCCCCACCTCTTAGAGATTTCACCGTCTCCCAATAGCACCACTCTGGGGACTACGTCTTTAAAACACAGGCCTTTGGGGACATTTGAGATCTAAGTTATAGCAGACCTTCAATAACTCTCCTCTTTTTTTTTTTGCTGTGAATGGATAATTATGAATGTAAGGCATTCCACCATTGTCATGTATGTAAGAATTAAATAAATAAAATGAAATAAAAAATAACTCTCCTCTTTATCGTTCATTCTGCTCATTCCCTGTGAGTTCTCTCTTGGGACCCCACCATCCTTCCACAATTTGGCTTCTGTTAAAGGCCTCCAAAATCAACCCCAAACAAATTTATTTATGTTGGAACCCCAGTGATAGATACAGTCCACATTTTCTTTTTCCCTGTGGCTCTTAAGCTATGGTGCAAATCCAAGGGTGCATATGTTTGTCCCAGAGACAGTGTGCTGGTCAACTTCACTCTCAAGAAGCAATACTATAAAGAGGAGGAGGAGGAGGAGGAGGAGGAGGAGGAGGAGGAGGAGGAGGAGGAGGAGAAAAAATACTATAAATGAAAATTGGAGGAAGAGATATCTCTTTGCTTTGTAGCAAAAGAACGAGGTTTCTCAGTCTGTCCATTTTTCTTGTGAGTTCAGGATGTAGTAAGGTGTTAGAGGGAAAAGAAGAGACAAGTTAGATACTAGAAGTCATCCAAGTGGGGTTCTTCTGAAGAGCCTATAGGTCTTCACTTCTTAGGGCCATAGGTTTGAGGGTCAGATGATTTGTTGTATTTGGAGTACTGAGAGCATCTAAGGGCACCATGAGAGCTAGGAAAGTCTAGTTATTACTACCTCAATGCTCAACATCCTTGCTCCTTTTTCTGCCATGTGAGATCACCGGCCCTCACTACAACCCCCTCCACCCTGCTGCCATGGTTGCTTATGTTCCGGGATGGAGTCAGGCACCAGTCCCGTATCCCCCATCTTCAGGGAACAGACTCTCAGTCTCCAACCCCATGTCAGTGACTAAGGACAGTTCACAAATATTGCATTTCTCCTTCTTGAAGGACTACAGTAGGATCCTACTACCTCACCTCTTTTGATGTTAGATGTGGGCACATGGCTGTCTTGGCCAACGAAACATGGCAGAAGTTATTTGTGTCACTGTTGGGTGGAAGTTTTAAAAATTTATGTGTGAGTCACTCTATTATTACTGCTGCAGTGATATGTGTGTATTTGTCATTGAGGACCCCAAGAGACAGTAGGAACTACAGTTGACCTGTATTAATGTGCACTAGGAATAAAAGCCAACCTTGTTGTGTGATGCCATTGAGACCTGGGGATCATTTGTCACTGCAACATAACAAGCCATCCTGAAAAACACACCCCCTCACATGGCCTGAAGTAAACGTGTCAGCAACACATACCCAGGATTGGATAAGCTGGAGACTCAAGCTTATATGCATCCTCCACATCTCAACAAAGTGACAGTCGCCGTCATCTCAGATCTATGCAAGGCATAGTCCTGTTCTCATGGAATCTTCCGCACCCTGCCGTTACTGCACTTGTACCTGGTTTGCTGATCTTTGCATGTCACACTTGGCTCTAGAACAATAAGCTCCTGGGAGGGAGAAATTGTGTATTTTTATGTAATCATCCAACCCACTTTTAATCAAGTTTCTTAACATGCTTGTGCCTTAGTTTCTTCATCTATAAAACAGGAACAATAACAGTACTTAGCTCAGAGTTGAAGTATTCGACTGAATTAAATAAACCAATACATTGAAATAGTAGTTAAAGAACCATTAGAACAGTACCTAGCACATAAATCACACTATGTGTTAGCTCTTATTTTATTATGTCTGCCTCTTTCTTTTGGAAATTATTTCTTTGCATAAGGATGATGTACATATGACCCAGGCAGTGGTGTGCTGGTAAATGTTCAACTGGCTTTCTAAGGGGAAAGCCCTGATTTGTAGCATTCGCAAATAGTCGTGGTGGAAATATGCCCACTGTGGCTGATTTTAAGATACCAGTGTGATCTCACTAAAGGCAGAATCAGGAAGCAATGTGCAGTAATACATTCCTCCACATAGGTGCTGTGGACATAAATAACTCCAAGCACAGAGATAATACTATGATACAGAAAAATAATTAGAATGTTATGAAATTTAAGTACTTATTATATTTATTTTTAATATAATTTATTATACATTTATATAAATTAATTTTGAAGAATGACTGTTTAACAATTGGCACACAAAATTCCAGTGTGAGTTGGCTTCAGCTGATATCTGGACATGTACTCCTTATGCCTCCCAATCCCAAAATGACAACACAACTCACTGAGCTCAGAGGTGAGCCTCAGAATCCTTATCAACTCAGAGCCCTGCACAGGATCTGCCAATCTATTGAATTCGACAATCTAGCGTCAACCTCTCTTTTTATCTATGTGGTCTCCCACATTAAGTACATTTTTCTGCTGTAAAATCTTAGAAAAGTGGTGCATGCCAGTAATCCTAGCTGTTCAGGAGGCCAAGGAAGGAGGATCACAAGTTCAAAGCCAGCCTCAGTAATGTAGCTAGGCACTAGGTAACTTAGCAAGATCCTGTCTCAAAATGAAAAATAAAAAGAGCTAAGAATGTGGCTCAGGAGTGAAGCACCCCTGGTTCAATCCCCAGTACAAAAAAAAAAAAAAAAAATCTTACAAAGCCTATCTTTCTGTTTTATTTTTGAAATTTGGCAGCCATTCTCATTCATTTAATTTGTGATTGCCTACAATTCCTAGCAGATCATCATGATCCTGCATACTTAGGCATTCTTCTAAAGAAAATGCTAAGAAGAACTAACCCTCAATTTCAATGTAATTAGATATTTGTGAGTACTAAAGATAATAATTGCTGAAGTTAAGATGACCTTGGCTTGGAAATCTTATAAATGCTTCTAATGTCCATTTTGAAATAGCTTTTCTTTTTTTGTTTGTTTATTTTCAGAAAATACCCTGGCTGAATCCTGAATTACCTGTGTAAGCTCGTGAGCTCTCCATGGCCATACCCTTATGCCGGGGGATGGAGCAGGTGTGGATGCAAGAGAGAAACAAGTCAAAGATAAATGACACCAGGACTTCTGGCTAGGGAGGCCTGGAGGGTGTTGCTCCATTAGCCAAGGAAGAGAAAATAAGGGGAACTGATTTGAGGGAATGATACTGAGTTCAGTTTGGGACATGTTGAGTTTCCGGTGCCTGCCAGTTTCTAAGTAGAGATAACAGATAGGCATTTGGAAGGTCAGCAATCAGGGGAGCAGATATAGGTGCAAAACTTGTCTACATATGCAGCAATTAAATTCATGGTGACAAGGACTGAGGACAGTCCAGGGGAGCACCTCCAGTCAACAAGAAGTGGAAGGACCAAAAATAAGCCTGCCATTGGATTGGTGAGATAATACTATTATCTCAAAACAAAAACACCAACATATACTTTGAAGTAGACAATGTATAAACTCAAGGGTCTCTCCTTATAATTTCTTTTTTTTTAAATTTTTTAAAAGTTGTTGATGAATCTTTATTTTATTCATTTGTTTATTTGTGGTGCTGAGAATCAAACCCAGGGACTCACACCTGCTCAGCAAGCGCTCTACCACTGAGCCACAACCCAGCCCTCTCTCTCCATAATTTCTCAAAAAACATATTGTGGGAAGCAGATTCCCTACAGCATGAAGTGTGTACAAATTCTTATGAACTCCCCTACCACGTCCCCATGAAAGACAGGGCTGTGCCTTGCTGGGCACACTGTGTCCTACACCTGGTGCCTTGTGTCACTCAGTGGTATTTGCTGAATGACAAAGCATTGCTAGGGTGAAAGCCCTTTGTATACTCCCTTTGTCCCCTTTAAGCAGTTTTAAATGAAAGGATTATAGAACTGCATAACGTATTTTCTCATTAAAGTTTTATTCTAATCTGTAATAAGTTATGTACAACACATACTAATGTAGTCCGTTTTTGGTATTTCGGACCATGACACTTTGCTCTGAGCGCCACTAGATGGCGCTGATGATCTGTACAGCGGCAGAAGACCGCTCAGAGCCGGTTTTGGAAGGTGGCTGTGCATTTGAGTGTGGCAAGTATGAATCTCTGTATGGAATCAGAGAGTGATTCTAACATTTCATCTGTCTTTGGAAATAGTATGACTATCACTCACAAAGAAAGAAAGAAAGAACCCCCCCCCCCCCAAAAAAAAGTCTCAGTTAACATCATCTGTATGAAATGTGACAATTTAGAAGATGCTCAATTACAAAAACAGAACCCTGACCTTGGGTCCTTCTAAAGATGCTACCAGAGAGTAGGACCCAAAAGAGCTACCTGGTATTTTCTTCTCCTTCCTTTTCCACACAACCCTATTGCTATCTAAAAGCTGAAGCCCTTGACCTACGTAGGTATTTGGAGGTCCTGCACCTGAGTTTTGCCAGCCAGACCCTCCCTGCTAACACCTGGCCTATGCTCCCACCCTCTACTTCGTGGGAAGGGATATGTCCCTCGAATCTCAAGTGGGAGTAATACCTGCCCACTTTTGGATAAGCATTGTGTGGACAAATGCAGCCTTGGCTTCAGCTAGACTAGGGATCCAACAGGAGAGCTGGCTGGGAACACTGCCCCTCATCCCGACACCCCATCCCTCAAGGATCCCAGAACCTAAAGGAGGAGATTGTCAGAGGTAAAAGTGGGTCACAAGGGCTGGGGTTGTGGCTCAGTGGCAGAGTGCTTGCCATTATGTGTGAGGCATTGGGTTCGATTCTCAGCACCACAGATCAATAAAGAAAATAAAGGTCCATTGACAATTGAAAAAAAAAAAAGTGGATCACATCTAGTTTACAGCCCTGCACACTGAACCAGGAGGGAGGCCCTAAAGACAATGCCACGGGGGCTGGGTGAGGGGTAATCATCCCTCAGGGTACAAGGAACCCAGCTGGGGAAGTGACACTGAACTTGACTGGGGAGGCATGGGGAAGAGAAAGCAAAGCCCACGAGGACCATGCTGTGCTCCAGACTCCAAAAAAGTGCTCTAAGCTTGAGTGGAAAGCTTGTAGGTTGACTGTGAGATGAGAACAGGAAGCTGAGTACCGGCTGTGAGGGTCCTGACTGGTCCCCTGGTACTCAGAGTTGGAACACTAAGTTATGAGGAGTGGCATATGCTTTCTAGGTCTGTTAGGGTATGCCCTTCCCCCAAAGATATGGAAGTCCTAACCCCAATGCCTCAGATTGCAACCTTATTTGGAAATAGGATCATTGCAGATGTCACTCCTTAAGGTAAGAAGAGGTCAGAGAGGAATAGATGGGCCTCTAATCCAATGACTGGTGACCCTCTAAGAGGAGAAAAGACAGGCTCAGAGACCAACAAGGGGAGGAGGGCAAATGATGACAGAGGCAGAGATTTGGAGTGACGCAGTTTCCAGCCAAGGAAAGCCCCAGACGGCAGCAGCCACGGGAAGCTGGAAGGGGCCTCCCCAGAGCATTGTTAACTTCTGTATCAAGTTGATTGATTCAGTTATTTCATGATGCTATGGTTTGGATATGGTTTGAGTGTATCCCTGAAGGTTCAAGTGCTGGACATTTGTGTCCCCAGTGTGTTGACGTTGAGAGGTGGAGGAAACTTTAGGAGGTAGGAGGTTGTTAGGTTATTGGGGAACATCGCTCTTAGACGGGATGAATGCTGGTCTCTCTGAGTGAGTGCATTCTCAAGAGACCATATCCTGTACACTGATAACACCCTGTGCACTTGGCCTTTTTGCATGTGGTCATTTCCTTTTCTGCTGCTCTAGCATGTTGTGACCCAGCCTAGGAAGCCCTCACTAAAGGCTGAGAAAATGAGGATTGGGCTTTCAACCTACAAAAGTATGAGCTAAATAAACCACTTTTTCCTTTATAAAGAGCCCTGCCCTCCAAGTATTTTGTTACAGCAGCAGAAAAAAAGATACACAGGGACCTAGAAAAATTAGGCAATAGAGGGAAAAGCAGTCTCAAGCTCTTTGATAAATGATATTTTTATAATGATTAATTATGTCAGAGAGTATATGACTGAATAAGATTTGGGACCTAACAGCTCTGAACTGTAACCCCAACCCTACCACTTAAGAGCTGGGTAAACTTGGTCAAGTCACACGGTGTTTTGGAGTCTCTCTCCTCTCTAGAAAAATAATGTCTCTTACTCTGGATTGAGAAATTTGAACTTCCACAGAAGATAAGGTGTCAATGAAGAGCAGGTATCTTTCACACATAAAGGGCCCAATATATAGTAGTGATGATTAAAAGTCATGATAGTTTTACTTCCCTGTATTTGCTCTAATCAGTGATTTCAGAATAAAAAGGAATTGCCTACTGTGACTTTGCACTGCAAAGAATTTCCCCCCAGATAGTAATAAAGCATGAATTTCATGAATACTAGTCTTCCTCTGTTGTTTGGGACTTTCAAGTGAGGCCCCCCATACTCATAGCCCCCATACTCAAGATGTGTTGTTAGGCCCTCTGGGCAGAACTTGCTCAGGGGTGGTTCAGTCCTGGTTTTGGAATACTCACTCTTCATCCACTTCTTATCCACTTGCAGTCTAAAAGAGATGAGAATGATAGGAGGAAATTTGTGGGGGAAAAAAAAGAGGATTATTTGAAAACAGTGGTTGGTCAAAAAAAAAAAAAAAAAAAAAATGACCACAGTCTCCACTTCCATGGCCAAAGGGCAGGTTCTGCAGCTGGGATGTTTACTGGGAAGGAGAAGTCACCAGGCCCTGAGCCACCAAGCCACCAGGAGAGAACAAAGCAAGATGAAGGGCTTCCTGGGGAGCCACAGGTGTGCCCCTAGACAGAGGGCCCCCCTGCAGACCAAGTGTGCTTGGTTCTGGAAAAGTTTGAAAGCAAGAGACAGTTGGGAGATGTCCCAGCTGCAGAGAGGGGACCCACTTCAGACACATTTGCAGAAGGAGGTCACTTTCCAGAGTAAAAGGGATCATCAGAAAAGGGCTCTGTGAGAGCAGGACCTGAGGAGAGTAGTAAGAAGTCACCCAGGGGCCTTGTTCCCTCCAGGGAGGTACCAGGTCAGCTGTGTGTGTCCCTGGGGAACGCACAAGACCACCACCAGGGGACCCCTGCCACATAGCGAGGGACATTAACACCAGATGCCTCAACTCTGTGCAGGAAGCCCCCCCTGCACACGCCGCCCCCACCCTGGCCCTGCCCTAGAGAGGCTGGACACAGTCCTGGTGTGCCACCAAACCCAGGGGAGGCTTGTGGGTTCCACAGGGACACACACACAGCTGACCTGGTACCTCCCTGGAAGCTTTCAACAAACCGAGAGCTTTTCATTTTGAGTTATTGGGGTCTGGGCTTTCTAGGTCTGAAAATGAGACTGTTGTCATCCTTGGAAGTCACAGGGAAAGCTCAGGGGCATCTTTGGGGCCTTGGGAATGGACAGGGGACTGTACAGTCATGGCTATAGGAGGAAAAGAAAGTTCCTTTTCCCTAACAAGGTCAGTTCATCCAAACCCGTTAAACAGCACGTTTTGTTTTTTTTTTTCCCTGCTGACTTTATTATCTCCATTTTTTGAAGAGTTGGCATTTTAAATGATCCTAATGACACTGAATCTATCTTAATTATAACCTTTCCTCTCAGGGCACAGAGTTGTCTGAAAAAGAATTTTCTAAATTTCTTAATTAACCTGCAGTGACTTTATTTTGCCAAAGGTTGTGCTCCGAAACCGTTGTGAGATATTCTCTGCCACACCAGAGTACTTAAAATAAAAAAAAATATATAAAAATATTACGAAACTACATCATAAAAAAAAAAAGCCCTATAGGAATAAACTGCTTGATTATGAAAGGTCAGGGTGCCTAAGAAAATAGGCAACAGCTAGGTTCAGAATTTAAAGTCCCGGGTCTTGGAGATTAATGTTCACATTCTGCACACATCATTTCCAGGGAAATGTGTGAGGATAAATTGTACTTTTTTAATCTGCCTCAAATCTAATTTTTTGATGATGAGGTTTTTATAAGCAAGCTCTAATTCACTAATATAGGGCTTTTTACTATCTACTTTATCTCTCAAAGACAGTAGTTAATCTTTCCTCCAAACAGAGACCACATCTTGGGTTTAATAAATAGAATTGAGTGGAGATGCAGTTGGGAGAAAAACGCATCACTTCCCCAGGCTCCTTTTAGATTTTAGTCCCTTTCAGTGGAAGGAGGATTTACCTGGAAACTAATGAATCTTCAGGTTCCTCACTTACGTGGGTTTCTTATTAGGTCTCAGGGGGATCCCAGCAATACCTTCACATGCTCATCTAGTTTTATCAAATTGGCAAAATTAAGATAATTTAACTGCAGTGGCTCATGAGCCTCCTATCCTTCTGTTTAATTTGCCCTTTTCAGAACTTTCTTGGGATTTGGTGGCATTGAAAGTGGCCGTGGGCTTTTGTGGGGCTTGGCTGAGGCAAGTTGAGCTGACCTGGGTTCAGGAGATGTAGTGCTGAGGTGTTGGTGGGGAGCCCCATCTCAGGCTAGTTTTTGGTGGGTGCTCCTCTCAGGTGTGCTGGGGGTTGGGGGTCTCCTGGCCTCTTCAATCAACCTACACCCCACTCACCATGGCCTGAGCCTCTTTCTATCTGCAAGGCTCTCAGGTACCTTTTCCTCCAGACCCTTGTGTGTGCGTGTGTAGCGTCTCCTTGCCGGGCCACCAGGCCCATGAAGGCCATTCAACACCCCCACACTGGGCCTCCTGGGCCTCACTGCCCTGGATTCTTGTCTGCAGTAGCCAGTACAGTCACATCAATCAGGAAGTTGCTACTGCTAATGCTTTCTTGGGTATGCTTTTCTGGAACAGTTCCTTAGGGGCCCAAGGTGGCTGGTGGGTGGAGCATGATCATTCCCTTTGCCTCCTGACCATCCCTAAAAGAGAAAATGAAGAATCTTTTGTTTGCTTCCTTTTAGATGTCTTTCCTACTGAATAAGTCAGGACTTCTTCCTGTGTCACGTCATGATGGGTGACATTTTGAAGTGCTTATTCAGTACCCACGTGGGGCAGGTATAATTCCAAGCACTCCATATGTATTAACTCATTTAACCTTCACACATATTTTAGATGATCTCATAACAACCTCCTTGTAGGGATGAAGACCGCCCAAGCAGGGGAACTCAAGTGACTAGAGTCACTAACTGCTACCAGAAAGCTTGCCACCAAGTGCTTTGCTCCAAGCTGTGCAGAGTCCCTTGCTGGTAGCTGTGCTCACCTGGGGAGAGGGTTCAGAACTTCTCTCTTAAGACAATAGGCCTACTTTCAAGCCTACAGTTGTGCTAAAGGTAACTAGAGCTGCCCTCTGGGATCCACCCCACAGCCAAAAACGAGGTGAAAGAATCTGAGTTGAGAAAAGGAGCCACTGGCGTTGGTGGCCCACTCTTGAATTCTACTCCTTCCCCTGGCTCTCCCTCCCCATCAGCCTTTCTTGGTGTTGGTGTAGTTGTGGAAGACAGCATGCACTTTCTCTACCAAGGGCCTGGCTAATCCTTGGGCAGAAATGTTCTCCCCAGTAGATGCCAATTTCAGCTTTGGGAGCCTGAGTGACTCCCAAATATATGTGCCTCCTGAATTTGAGAGCCCTCTATTCCTTCCTCCCTCCATCTCCCTCATAATGGGCTTAATGATGTATATAGGCTCCACTTACTGTAGCTGCACCTGACGCTCCTAAGTCACCTGCTTCTATATTCAGTTTTATTACTGCCCCAGGCCTGTGTGGACCACCACACAGTATGCCAGTCACTCACACAATGGGTTTTTACAAAAGAGTTTATTCACGAGACAACCAACCAGGGAGAGGAGAAAGTAAACCTAACATTTGCCTCCCCAATGATGGGGTTTAGGACTATTTTAGGATATTTACAGGATAAAGAAGGAGATTGGTCTAAGACGTGGGGAAAGGTAATTGAAGGTGAGGAAAAGAGAAGTTATTGGTGGTCCGTACACGAGTAATCAAACTCCATGGGTCTCCATAGAGGCGTGCTCAGAAAATGGCGGCCTTAGCATGATCTGAGGGTGGAGTTTTTGGTCCTCTGGTCACTTCTTTAAGGACAAATGATTCAGCTGAAGTCACCGACTTCAATTGGCTTGAGCAAAACAAAAGTGGCCTTCAAGTTTCTGAAAAAGAACTTTGGCAACCGTGAGCACTATGACCCACTTGTTAGCAGTGTTGTCCATAGCGGGGCTCGTGGGAGTCTAATATATTGCTTAGCTAAGTGACCTCAGATATTGGTGATTTTTTTTCTTTGACGTCCATATTTTTTTTATTGGTGCGTTATAATTATACATGATAGTGAGATTTGTTGTTAGATATTTGTACATGCACACTAAAGTATGTGATTTCTTTAACTCAGCTAAAACCAAGTAAAGCCAGTAAACTCTAGAAGGTTTCCACTTGTTTGTTTTTCTTACTTTCGATAGCTTAATTGAACATCCTTAAACAGCTATAAAACCATGCTCCCGCCCTTCCACCTGCCTTCTGGGACACCTTCAGCCTCCTCTCCCTGTCCCTGCCCACTTAGGCCCAGTCTGGCTGGCCACTTTCTGGACAGGTTCCTTGCCCCTGTGTCTGATCATTAGCTCACACTCATCTCTGTCCTGAGAGTCCCCTCCCTCTCTAAAAGGGCAAGTCCCACCTCTCCCACGGTCACTTCGATCACTATCCCTTGGACTGGCTGGAAGTCATGGCTCCTTCTTCTGACCTTATCAGTGCTAAGTGGTACTGCCTTCATGGTTCAAAGAGGGACAGCCAGTCGAGGGAGGGACTTTCACAGCAAAAACAAAGAGCTTCTGAACCCTGCCTTTTCATCGTGCTTGTTAAGCTAAAAACACTGACTTAACAGAGCTTCTCTTAGTTTCAAGCAATTCTTTCTTAACATGCCACTCCTAGTTCACCTTTAGAAGAGTCTGGAAACTGCCTCAGAAACATACTTCTTCTTTAGGAGATTTGATTTTCCTTCCTTCCATGGCAGCAGAATCTGCAGTTTGCTTAGATGGTGAAAAAAAAAAAAAATGTGCATGTAGTCACTGACACAAATACTTTACATTCATCAGCTTATTTGATCTTTGCAAAAGCCCAGCAAGAGCGGTTCTATTATTGTCATCCGCATTTCATGCATGATGAAGCTCAGACCCAGAGTAACTTAGCAAAGTTCACACAATCAAGTAAGTGGTAGCAGGGCCGGGTGCAAATGTAAGGGAAAGGCCAAACACCTAGTCACTGAAAGATAATTGTTTTGCTTGGTACCAGGGATTGAATCCAGGGGCACTTAATCACTGAGCCACATCCCCAGTCCTTTTTATTTTTTTTTATTTTGAGACAGGGTCTTTCTAAGTTATTCAGGGCTTCACTAAGTTGCTGAGGCTGGGCTCATCTTGTGATTCTCCTGCCTCAGCCTCCTGAGTTGCTGGATTACAGGGGTGTGCCATTGTGCCCAGCTAAGAAAAATGATATTTTGAAAAGTCTAAATCAACCCCCAAATTCATAAAGAATAAAACGCTATCATTTTATATAAAGACAGGATTTGACCTGTCGTCTGTACAACCTTGCCTCACTCCACTGGCCCTACTCTCAGCTCTTGAAAAAAAACAAATTATTTGCAAAACATACAGCCAGTGTGTGAGCTATAGTTCACTGATGTGATTTTTCTAAAACACTGCATTAAAATATCATCTATTTTGATTGTGGAGTTTCTTGGTAAAATTTGTAGATCTTGTAGGAAGTGGAGCACTTTATTCCCTTACCTTAGAGTTCCCACCCTGGATGGTGGAGCCAGGATTTGAATACAGACTGCCTGGCCCACTGGGTCAAATAGATCCCCAAGTCACCAACAGGGAAGTTCCCATTTGTCCCAGTAGACCCTGAGAGGTGAGTAAAGCATTTGTTCATTTACTTGTGTTTACTGGTATGAAGGTGCATATTCATGTCCACATAGTAGGCAATCACTCCCTTTTATGATGTGGAAACAGATGACCCAGCATTGGGCCAAGGTTGACCTTGAACTCTACCTTAAAAACCAAGTTCTTCCCAAGGCTGCGTAGTGTTTTTCTAATACGTGATGGTCAACCTGGTATAGCCTCTGAACCTAGACCCAGATAGCCTGCAATAGGGGTTTTGTCCTGACACCAAGGATACACAGCAGGGGTAACCAGAGGCACAGGCCAATGGAGATGGGAAAGAGAGGATATAAGAGGATCACTGGGGAAAAATGGAAGAGGAAGCCCCTTGAGATGCCTTAATCAGTGAAGTATTCAAAACTGAGTATAGGCTTTTTCTCCTGACGTCCATGACAACCCTATACAGTACATATGAAGACAGAGCGGATCTCACAGGTGAGTGCTGGGAGGCTGGAGGACCCAGTGATTTGTTTTCTCAGGGTCACAGGGTGGTCAGCTGTGATGACCAGACCTGCCAGAAGATAAGCACGGGTCTCAGTTCCCCATCTGTGAGCTTTCTCTTTTATCATGGTGACCACATTTGGGAAGGAGCCAAGGGCTGGAAATCTGTGTCCACTGAGGCTCAGACAGAGGTCCCAAGTAGTGGGCCTTGGAGGAAGCAAGCAAGGGCAAGGTAGTTAGCAAAGAATCACCCAGAAGGCAAGACAGCCCTCCCCAGCCCTGCCCCAGCTGCCACTCTCAGTATATCTCTGAAGCTCTGCTGATGGCCTGTCTCTTTGTATAGTTTCTTTGAGAAACCAGGTAAGCATCACACCTGGCTGCCTGCCCTGGCTTCTGTTTGACTTTCTGTGATGGTCATTGAAGTGCATATCTGATTTCTCCACAAATGTTGATGTTCTATGAGGCCTGAGAATAGATTCCGATAACAGGAATAGACAGAACTTGCTATCTTTCAGAAATTGAGATTAGGTGACAAGCTCTAGGCCCTACACTTGGTAAGTGACAGAACCCTGGTGTGGTCAGGCGGGCTGCAGTGTGTAGGCTTCTAACCAATTGGCAACACTGCCTCATGTCTGTCTGAACAGGAGCTTTCCTCATACCAGATGGAACTGGAACTGTCTACCCTGCACGGCTTGCTGTCTACCTACATTAACTTGCCCTCAGTAGCTCACTGTCTCTGCAATATATATTTACTATTCTAGGGACATCTTGTCCAGAAGTTGCAAATATAGGTGGTCCCCACATGACAGTGGTTTGACTGAGAACATTTTTTTTTTCCTTTTTTGACCATACGAATGTGCAAAATCAATATACATTTAGTAGAAACATGCTTGAAGTTTTGAATTTGGATCTTTGTTTTTCCAAACTTTTTTTTAGTTGTCAATGGACATTTATTTTATTTTAAAATAAAATATTTATTTTATTTTAGACAAAATAGGGCAGAGCTGGGGAGGGCTGTCTATCTATCTATTTAATTATGGGACTGAGAATCAAACCCAGTGCCTCACACATGCTAGGCAAGTGCTCTACCACTGAGTTACAACCCCAGCCCTCCATACTTTTTTAATTAGTGCATTAGAGTAATATATAATGAGGGGATTTGTTGTTACATATTTGTCCATGCACATAACATAGCAATATCCTTTGGCCAATATCATTCGCTCCTTTTCTTTCTCCCTCCCTCTGATCCTTTTCCACACTCTACTGATCCTAAAATTCCCCTATCTTTCCCTTTTTCCTCTTTAGCTTCCACATATGAGAGAAAACATTCAACCCTTGGCCTTCTGAGTTTGGATTATTTGCATTTGATCTTTTCCCAGGCAGTGATATATGATCTGATCCTTTCTGGATGCTGGGTGGCAGCAGTAACCACAGCTCCCTGTCAGCCCTGCAATCAAGATGCGCTGTATGGCTAAGGTAGGATGAGTGGCAGGTTGGGTGTGTTATGTATTTTTTTACTTAATAATATTTTCAATTTGTGATTGGTTTTTCAGAATGTGACCCCATCAAAAACTGAGGAACACCTATAACTTTGTCTTCCCAGAATATTCCTGAAAGACCCAATGGTTGTTCAATAGAAAACATCAAGATTATAACCCTACTTCGATAGGGCTGCCTTGCTATGTGCAGCAATCCTAAACGATGACATCATTGTCCTTGCTCAGTCTTCACAGACACCCTTTCAATTGGAAGATCCACCTTAATCCAGATTTCACAATCTCAGTAAGTATCTTGGCTTTGGCTCCCACCCTGATTCCTCCCGCTTAAAGTAAGAGCAAACACAGGCTTTGTCTGCTTATCAACAGGTGGTTTAGGTGATGACGTCAGGGGTGGGGCAGCGTTTGATAATACAGAAGGAAAAGAGAAATCGAGGTGAAAAAAAAAGAAATGAAACGGACAATAGGGGGAAATATCTTTAGGGACTGATGATCATGTCATGTCCCAGGAGTGACATTCCAGGGCATGGTGTACACGATGTTTTTGCACATGTAAATGGTGGTCAGCTCCATGTCATTCCAGGGTTCCATTGCTGCCCTGTGCCACTTGTGTAGGAGGTTGCAAACCTAGCTTCCCATCCCCCAGTGGAAGGGACAGTTACACCTCTAAGGAGTGCTCTTTCAGGCTCCTTATAGGACAGCCCTCCCTTCTTCAGCATTCCACAGCACAGTTCCTTCCTCACCCCAGGGTGGCATCTGGATTAGGGGAGCTTACTGTGCCCTCATGGAAGTGGAATCAAGGAGCCATCACTCAGCTGGGCTCTGCACCCAGGATGTCTCTGATTGCTCTAGGGGCCCACAATGGTGTCTCAGCAGTGGCGACTGTCCACCTGGTTATTGTCCACTCTGCTGCCATTTGCTGCTGCTGAACCACTCTTTGGGTTCAGCTGACCTGATGCTGTTTCCCACTAGCTAAGCCTCCCTCACTCTTTAAGGGACACAGTTGTAAGTGTGACAGTCCCCCCACCCTGCGGTTCTCCCAGCTGGGGGAGTCTACTCTGCAGTCTTGGCCTAGAATCCAGATTGTTCCCCTACAGCAGCCACTGTCCTCCTTGGGTTGTCCTCTGGCATGTGAGCCTCCTTCTACCTCCTCCCTACTGGCCCTCATGGGTGTTAGGGATTTGGGGTTTCACAGGAGCTCAGGGGAGACGAAGTGAGAGAATATTGGTCCTCCCACTTCCAACTATGTGACTAATTGCACAGAATGCCAAACCAATCCATAAGCAATCTGAGGTGAGAGGAGGTTGGTAAAAATTGAACTATCAGAAGAAACAGCAGGGCCCTTGAGATTGGATACACCTCAAAAATAGTGTCCATGACAGGTTTACCAGAGCTGGAGGGACCCCGTGGGGATCACTTCCTTTCCTAATGCTGGGAAGGAAGGCTGTGCACTTCAATGGGTGTTTTCTCCCTGCACTCTGTTGGCTCATGGACCCTAGGAAAAGGTAGCTTCATAATAGAAGAAAGCTTTACCCCAAATTGGAGAGTTGGCCTGGACTCTCAGAGATTCTTCTAGAGGGAAGACTTCCAATGGAGCCAAGATTGTACAGTTCCACAATGGGTTTACCCAGCTAACAAACCTTCATATCTCAGTGTTAATACAAACTTTTTTGTACCCTGAGGCTGAAGAGGGATAGGTATAACCAGGTACTTTGAATTGGATTAAAAAAGGGGGGAAAAAAGTTTAAAAAAAATAAAAAGGCCTAGTTGATTGACATTTTCATGGTCGTTTGTTCTTTAATAAGCAGTTTGGGGGCCATTCATCATGTACTTCTTAACCTACGCTCCCTTTTATCTTTAATGAAATGTGTGTCTCGTATGGAATTTTTATAATTCTACTTTCTGTATTAGAGTAGTTGTTAGGATTTGATGATGAGCCTCGAGGCAGCTGAACGCTCTTCAGAAGTTTTCAAGGTATCTGATCAAGTTTATCAACTTCTTTTTACTAGCTTCTTTACGGCCTCTCAGAGTGATTAGAGAGTTCTTTCATAGCTGTGTCAAGCATGAAGTGATAATGAGCCACTCCTAATCAGAAAGCAGTTTTATAAAGTCGGTGGAGGCCATTGCTGGCTTCTCCAGCAATGAAGGACCAACATCGCCCCCTGGTGGCACAACACAGGTACTAGGTGCTTATCCTAGCTAACAGAGGAACCCTGTTGGACCTCAACTTATGGCAGATTTTACAAGTACCATTATAACTATCAGTTAGAAAAAACTGAAACAATATATCACTATATCTTTGTGACTGATCTTATCATATCATAACATTTAGTCTTAATTTTTTAAAAAATACCCATAGATAAAAGTGAGTTTAATTACCTCAGTACATTCACTTAATTTATGAAAACATATCCACAAGATTTCATTTTTAAACTACCAGATATTGGTATAGTACTGGTAAGACCAAATATTTTGACTGGTTTCATGAGAAATTAATAAATGTGATGAAGTAACTGCCACTGATACATTTAGGAGAAATGATAAAATGCTAAGACAGAAACACATATCTTTCTTTCAAAACTTTCTCCCACTCTGAACTATTTACTGTTTATTTATCTGTTCTAATTGCTTCACTCATCTAACTGGGAAATTATTCTGCATAATTCTGAGTTAACATAAGACAAGAGAAAAAACATTCCAGAAGTGTAAAAATCAAACCGAAAGATTACCCAAAACCCAAAACTATCTGAAGTCACAAATTGCTTAGGAAAGGCAAATCAATAAAGATTTGATAATGTTCTGAAAAAGGCTTGACAGAGAAGAAATACATCTTAAGACCCTAATAGTAGTTGAACATATATTAATGGTATTTATCATAATCTAATTGCATTCACATAACATGAATGATGTTTAGATGACCTGCCACCAAAGTAAAATTTAAAAATGTACCCCACAGAGACTTGGCTAACATTTAGTATTAACCCACCTTTATTTTTGCACTCAATAAAAAGATCAAAGAAAAGACTGAGCTTTGAACCAGAAAGTGAATCATTCAAAGTGATTTGAATTTGCAAGCAGAAATACAAATCTAATGAGCCAGAGTTAGTTAGATACAGAATTTCTTATGTGAACACCTAGAAAAATGAATTTCAAAGCAATTAGTTTTCATTAACTGAATCTGATGGATCCAAGAAAAAATACATCTTAATGTGTATAATTTTTAAAATGAGATCCAAATTTGGAATCCTGAATCTAGCGGTTGTTATTTGGGAATATCTATCCTAACCAATTCTTTTAGAACATACTCATCCTGGCCAGAAAAATCTGTGGAAGCTTTTCTGTGAAAAGCTCCCTATTTCTGACTCAAGGATGAATCCCAACTATCTCCTTTTTTTTCCATTTCACCTTCTGGATTTCGTGGATAACCTAGGTTCTTTGATTTTGGGTTATTTTCTTTCCTCCCTACATATGCTTTAAAAAGCTTAACTATGGGGACAAGAATAGGCAGCAGATTTTCAAAAAAGTGGCATCTTTGCAATCCCTGTAAATGAGTCTATATTACATAACATGATCATTGTTATGATCAAGATAAAAAGGCAGTGGAGGATGTGAGATTCCGACAGTCTGAGTACTAGATGCTTTGATCAAGTCTTCCATTTATATAAATGAAATACGCTGGGCTACAAAAAGATAATGTGTTGGTAAACCAGCACGAAGTGAAAGTAGAACCTGGAAAAGAAAATAAATAGAAAGCAGGTTCAGCAGAGTGCATTTGCAAAACTGAGCCTTGGTCTTTGGTTTTCATGACTGGTTCAAGGAGGAGACCCCTCCATCCCCAGTGTTAAGCTGAAACCTCAAATGGCTACTCACTTGGTGTCAAGGTGGACTCAGGATACTGATCCCTTTCCCCAGTGGATTGCTAATTGCCTGGTTTAAATGGTTAGACTAGAGCAGGCAATAAAGCTTCCTGGGAAATTTATCACTGCCAGGTTGTCTCAGGCAGATTTGTTCACTCCAACTTGGGGGCCCCAAACTTTTTCAAACCATAGTGTGATTTATGGTCATCCGGAGTTGGTGATGCCCTGAGCTAACTGGCGAAAGCAGGTCAAAGTTATCTCTGAGACATGGACTTTTCATTTGAAGCTTCAACAAATTCCCTCCCATAAAACTCCAAGAAATATTAACTCAGTGTTAAAAGTCACAAAACACACAAGAATCAAGGAGCCATGATCAAAAAGACCAGGTCCAAAGGCATATCCCTATGATCCCAACTGCTTGAGAGGCTGACGCAGGAGGATTGTAAAGTCAAGGTCAGCCTGGGCAACTTGACAAGACCCTTCCTCAAAATAAGAAATGAAAAGGTCTGAAGATGTAGCTCAGTAGTAGAACACCCCTGGATTCAATTCCCAGTACTGAAGAGAAAATAAAATCCAACAAAAACAGTAGCATCAGACCCACAAAGATAGCAGGTACTGGAATGATCAGATATAGAATATAAAATAAGAATGCTTAATAGAATTTAAAGAAATAACAATAGGGCTTAAAATAGTAAAAGCCCACCAGGTTTTAAAGTGAAATAAAATGTATAAAGGAGGTGTGTGTAATGATTGATACATTGAAACAGCTGATAGGTTTAGCAGCAGTTTACACATAACTGAAGAGAGAATTAGCAAAATAAAAGTTAATTGTGAAAAAGTTATCTAGAGTTCAGCACCTGAGACCAGTGGTTAGGAGGGGCACAGGCTGGAGAGGAAAGGTCTAATACACCAAGGGACCAAGGGTGACATTTGAAGAGACAATAGCTGTGTCCCAAAGCCTTCAATTTATAGATCAAGTAAACCTAACGATTTCTAAGCACAATTAAAAGAAAAAAAAAATCCACATTTAGTTATATCACAGTGAGACAAAGAAATGTTTCAAAAGCTAGTCAGAAAAAACCCAGACAAACAACAATTGAATGACATTTAGGTGGAGATCTGATTTCTCACTGCAATATCAGGAGACCCAGGACAGAGAAATAGGATTTATTTTCAAAGTCCTTAGAGAAAACAGATGTCAACCTAGAAGTGTATTTCTTAGCAAAACAATATCTCCCAGAAATGAATGTAAAATAAAAACCATTTTCAAGTCAATTTCTGCCACCACACTTTAAAGAGATTCTGAAGGATGCATTTCATGAAAAGGAACATGACCCCCCCAAATGTGAAACTGAAATGCAAGAATAAATGCTGATGCATGATAAATCCATGCAAGTTCTGTCTATACAAAATCATATCAATAAATCCTGGAGGATTAAACAAAAAACAAGGAGGAAGAGAATGCACTACAAAAGGAGAATAATCAAAGTTATAGCATTCCACATTTTTTTTGTATATTTAGAAAAATTGTAAAGATATTTTATTAGACAGTTTCCCATCACTAAAACCAAATGCTTGAGATAATTTACTCGTAAAGAGAAAAGGTTTATTTTGGCTTATGGTTGTTTTTGAAGTTGCCAGTTGAAGATCAGAGGACCCCCTGGCTTTGAACTTCTAGCAAAGCCTAATGCAGGGAGTGATGGCAGAGTAAAACCACTCACACAAGACAGGGCACACAGAAGAAAAGGGGAGAAGGGAGTTCTATAATCCCCTCCCAATGACCAAAGGACCTTAAGGTCTACCTCTTAAAACTTTCACCACCTCCCAGTAGTGCCACCCTGGAACCAACCTTTAACACATGGACCTTGGGCGCACTACCCATAAAACCATAGCAGGTGTTGATTAACTTTACACTTGGTTAAGTTAAATATCCAGGTTCAAATTTCTGGGGTAGCCACTGTATGGTATTGATATGCCAGAGACTTCACAATTTCAAACTTCAGACTTCTGTTCTAAACTTCATATATTGAATGACTAACTTTACATCTCCTCTTGGATTTCTATTAGGCAATTTGAAATTACCATGTCCTTGGCTAGGGGAAGGGGCTCCCTGGTAGAGCACTTGTCTAGCATGTGAAAGGCCCTGAGTTCAATCCCCAGCACCATAAAACAACTGAACAAACAAAAAGCAATTATCTTTGTTTCTCATTTGCTCTCTCCCATCAGAAAACCAGCACCAACAAACAAATCAATACCTAGCCCCATTCTAGTGGGGTTTCCCATCTCATCTGATTGTGACTCCTTCCTTCCAGTTGTTCAATCCAAACACCTTTCTCCATCCATCAGGAAGCATCCTAACACTCTTTTGTGTTCGTCAGCTTTCCATCACTGTGACAAAATACATGTCATAAACAACTTAAAAAGAGGGAAGTTTTATTTTGGCTCAGCCTCAGAGGTCTCAGTCCATGGTCTCTTGGGCTTGTTGCCTTTGAGTCTGTGGCAGCAGAGTACATCATGGCAGTGTTGAGTGGGGGAGGCAGTTCCTCACCTCATGGGGGCTACTCACCTCTATGTCCCCAATATCCCCTTCAAGAGTACACCCCCAATGACTTAACTTCCTTCAAGTAGGCCCCTCCCTAAAGGTTTCCCCTCACTCCCAATGGTGTCAAAGGCTATTGACACAAGCTTTTTAAAACAGGCCTTTGGGGGACACTTCAGATCTAAATTACAGCTCCTTTCTGGACTACTTCTCACTGTGCCCTGCTCTCGCCTCCTCTGAGCCACCATCACGTCTCACCTTCATTACTGCCGCTGGCTTCTGACTCTCTCCCCATTTCTCCATTGGCCCTGAGACTCTTGTTTCCTTAAGCATCCAGGGTGATCCTTTTGGAAAATATTTTTCAATTTTCTTTTTAATTGACCTATAATATGTGCACATATTTCTGGGGTATGGTCTGATAATTTGACACAGGTACATAATGTGTAAAGATCAAGTCAGGATAACTAATATTTACATCTCCTTAAACATTTCACTATGTGTTGGGAAACTTGGGACTCTTGTAGTTATTTTGGAACAGTAAACTGTTGTGGAGTCTTGTTACTCTATTGGACTATGATCACTAGAGTTAATTCCTCCGGGGTTTGGTAACCATGTGGTCTCTGGTGACCATCATTCTGTTCCCTTCTTTAATGAGATCAACTCTCTTAGCTTCCACAAGTGAGAACACAGTGGTGTTTGTCTTTCTGTGTCTGTCTTATTTCACTTAGCATGATGTCCTCCAATTCCACCTATGTCACCACAAATAACAGGATTTAATTCTTTTCTATAGCTAAAAAAAAGAATTATATATATATATATATATATATATATATATATATATCTCACTTTGTTTTAAAATGTGAAGTCAGATCGTATCAGCTTCCTTTTCAAAGTGGCCTCCCGCTTCACACAGAGTGGACATACCATGGTCCTGACAGGAACCTCTACCGGATCTCTTGCCCTGGCCTCCCGACTCCTGTCCCTGCTCTGGCTCTATCTCCCATACTCTCCAAGGGCCACCTTGGTAATCCTGCTGCGTCAGAGCATTGCCCTGGAAGTTTCAGGGGACTTAATGCTCTTCTTTTGATATCTGCTGGGCCACACTCCCCACGGCCCTCAATATTGGCTTTCCATATCCACCTTCTCTGAGACCCTCCCCATGTAGATGCAGGTGCCTCCCAACCCCTCCATTCTGCAACCCCAGCCTCATTCATCTGCTCCAGTTTTCTTTTCCCTGACACTTACTGTCTTCTAGTATTTGCTTAATTTACATACTTATAGTGTCTATTGTTTCTTATTTCTCTTACACACACACACACACACACACACACACACACGAGATTCCCAAGAACAGGGGTCTTTTTCAATCTTTTCCTAAGGATAAATGACAGTGCCTGTGTAGAGTTGGTTGTCGTTTTAAAAAAACAATAAGTGAATCAACTGGTTCATTTTTTAGAAAAGAAATGTCATTCTTAACTTCCAGGATAGACAAATAAATAAAGAAGAAACACGATGGTAGAAACAAATCCAATTAAACATAGATTGTAATTGATTTTAATGAGGTAAACGTTCCAATGAAAGAACAATGAATTTCAGAGAAAAATTACTAACAGACAACAATTATAAGCTACTTATTTTTAACAATCACCTAGAGCTTACAGGATACAGAAGGATACAGAAAGATGGAAAATAATAATGTGGAAAAAAACATTAAAATACTAGCCAGATTAAATCTTAATTATAGGCAGAAGAGGGCTTATGGCCAAAAAGCCTAAAAAAAAAATGATACAGATGGGGGCTTCTCTTTTATCCTTGAATTTTTAAAAATTTTTATTATAAATTAACAAATTGTAATTGCACATATTTATGAAATAGAAAGTATGTTATGATTTATAAACGTGATATAGAGTGATTAAATCAAACTAATTGATATGCCCATCATCTCAAACAGTTATTATTATGAAGATTCTCACTCAGAAGTTACTCAGCAACTTTGAAATGTACAACACATAATTATTAACTCTACTGCCTTGCTGTTCAGCAGCTCTCAAACAGCAACAGCAAACGTACTCTTCCTGTGCAACTGAGGTACTGTGACCTGTGACCAGAACCCCATCCCTCCCTGTCCAGTGTCCCCCATTATGCTCTCCACTTTTATGAGTTTGATTGATTTAGATTCCACATACAAGACAACATGCAGTATTTTTCTTTCTGTCCCTGACTTATTGGAAATTCCTCAAAACACTAAAAAAATAGAATTATCATATAATCCAGCAGTCCTGCTTCTAGGTATTTGTTCAAAAGATTTGAAATTATTATGGTAAGATGTTTGCACATGCATGTTTATTGTTATTTACGATGGCCAAGTTATGGAATCAACCTAAGTAAGTGTTGGTTAACAAGTGATTGAACAAAAGAATGTGGTATGCATATATAATGGAAGCCTATTCTGACTTTAGAAAGAAGGCAATTCTGTTATGGGTGACAACATGGACCATCTTGGAAAGGACTTGTAACTAATGAAAGTGTCAGTTAACTAGGAAGATCCAACAACTGAAAACTTTTATGCATCTTTTACAATTTTTACAACACAACTGTAATCATGTTTTAATAGGTCAACATAACCAAGCCTACATCTTACCACAGGAGATGATGAGCAGGAGAAAACCTGATAATGAGATAGAAGACCTGAACACGACACAATGAATCAATTGCTTTACATATACATCTTTATCATTTATAATTCTAATTAAATTCATAATTTTTTTAGCTACAGAAAAGATTGAAATCCCTTTATTTGTGGCGACATCGATGGAACTGGAGGACGTCATGCTAAGTGAAAGACAGGCACAGAAAGAAAAACACCACTGTGTTCTCACTTGTGGAAGCTAAAAGAGTTGATCTCATTAAAGAAGGGAACAGAACAGTGTTCACCAGAGACCAGGAAGGGGAGGTGGGAGTGAGGATAGGTAACAGGTACCAAAACCCCAGAGGAATTACCTCTAGTGTTCAACAGCCCAACAGAGTAACAATAGAGCAACAATACTCCACAACAATTGAATGTTTCAAAATAACTATAGGAGCTCAAAGTTTACCAACACATAGACACTTGTTGGATTTAGTGCTTTACACACACACACATACATATACGTATACGTGTGTGTGTGTGTAAAGCACTAAATACAACAAGTAAAAGGTAAAATAAATTATTTTCAAGTATGCAAGGACATTCACAAAACCTGACCATGTACTGGGCCACAAAGCCAATCCTCAAATTTGCAATGGACTGAAACAAGACAAGCATATTCTATGAATATAATTTAATTATGTTAACAATCAATTATAAAAGAATTCCCAAAAAAAAATTTCCTTTTGTTTTTAAATAACCCAGGGCAAATAAGAAATTGTAACAAAAATTAGAAAATAGTTTGAGTTAAACAAGGGAGAAAAATCATTAATATTCATGATATAAAGTTGAAGTGATACTTAAAAGGACATCTATTGTCTGAAACAGATATATTGTGAAGGAAGCATAAAATGCAATGAATTAGGCATCATCCATTTCGAGAAGATAGAAAGAGAACAGAGAAGGAAACCCCCAGAGGATCCGAAAGGAACTAAAAAGTAAAAGAGTAGGAGTCACAAAACAGAAACAAATGGATCACTGAGAAGATTTAGCAAAGCCAAAGGTCGTCTGGAAAGACTAATACATTTGATGAAAACAGGAGAAGAAAATATAGAAAAATGCCACCAGAAATGTAAAGAGACTTCTATTTGTCTGAAACCTCCAGAATCATATTCCAAAGTGGGATTACATGTGCGGTATTAGGGGAAACACTTGTGAGAGAAATGGGGAGGAGGCTGGGGGAGGCTGGGGGATGCTGGGGAGGCTGGGGGAGGCTGGATGGAGGAGGCTGGGGGAGGCTAGTGGAGGCTGGGGGAGGCTGAGGGAGGATGGATGGAGGAGGCTGGGGGAGGATGATGGAAGAGGCTGGGGGAGGATGGATGGAGGATGCTGGGGGAGGCTGGGAGAGAATGGATAGAGGAAGCTGGGAGCTGGCAGACCATGGCAAGGGTCAGACCCCACCTGAAGGACAGAGGGATGGAGGGAAGGGATTTGGGTTAAAACTGTGGGGAAGGTCTGGTGAAAGTTCCAGAAGGCCATGAGGCGTCCCCAAGCTAGAGTCACCCATTTGAGGTGGCTCCCTCTTCCCAGGGGTGTGCCTGCCTTAGTACCCTTGCCAGGTTGGTCACTGGCTAGAACCAGTCCTTGGGAAGTATGGTCTGGAGGGATCACTGGAGTGAAGCTGAGAGGGCAGCCGTGAGACCCTGAAGGATCACAGCTCCCAGGACCGTCTTCCACGGTCTCCTGGGCCCACTTGTTACGCAGAGGCACTTGTCCACACAGGTTCAGAGGCAGCCCCCTGTGGCCCCTGCACCTCAGTGAAAACCATGAAGAGGGCGGCTGATGGGCCAAGGATAGCTGCCAGCACTGCAGTTCATCTCAGGGCCACTAAGGAGTGACGGCCAGCGTCCTGTTGTGGGGGGGAGGTTATTCCTGCCGAGGAGGGTGTAAGCCACCTGAGAAATTAAAGTCTAGAATAATTAGTGAAAAAGACAAAGAGTCAGAAATATGTTTTCATCAACAGAGCCCCTGATAGGTTTAGTCCACACAGGAGCTGGAATTAGACAAAAGAAGATGGCCCAGTGGTTTATTTAAGTGGGTCCAATCAAAGGCAGAGACAAGGGTTCAAGGGCAGAGTCTTGCTTCGTGATGTCTTGCAGTCAGCAGGTTGATTGGCATCCTGGCCAGGTCACACCCATCTCAGATGCTGTGTGGGACATGGCAGAGTGGAAAAGGAATTCACAATGTGCCTGGGCAGTCTTAAACAGAAGAAATGTCCACTGGAGGTTCCCAGATGTTCCTATTCACTAGGCTATTATAGGTGGTGGCCCCCACACAACCCGTGGATGGCTTGCAACAGGCCACATTTGGTGTTCTTTTCTGTATTACTCCATTTTTTTTGTTACTATAATGAAATACCTGAGGCAGGCTAACTTTATAAAGAGAAAATGTTTATTTAGCTCAAAGGGGTTTGGAGGCTGAAATTTGAAGGCTGGACAGTCCTGTTGGTTCTGCTTCTGGTGAGGACCTGATGTGAGACAGTGAGAGTTCACATTGCCAGAGAGCAGCCAGGGTCCAGGCTTGCTGTTGTAACAGTTCACTCTCATGCGAGCTCAGGGGTCTCACGAAAGCTGCTTATGTCCTTCTGAAGGCAGCTCTCCCAGTGACCTAAGGACTTTCCCACTGGGCCCTGCCCCTTCAAGCTTCCTGTCACCTCCCATCATCACCATTTAAGGGTCACATTTCCAACACATGAACCCGTGGGGGTCAAGCCACAACCAAGCCATTGCAGACTCCTCCCCTCTATGCTACAGGCTTCCCCTTCTCAGTTACCCCTGCAGTTTGCCTGGTGGCCTGCCTGGGGCTGTGACCCCAACTGCAGTCACCCCTTCTCTGTTTGGAGTTGCACCAGTTATCCACCCACAGCCTGGAGGGCAGCAGAGGACAACCCGGTGGCCCTGTGGACCACCCCGAGCCACTGCTTACTGTCCGGCTCCACTGATGGTGGCTATCCCGTCAGCACCCCATACTTGCCTGCTTGTCCAGTGTCCCAGGGGCCACTGTGACTTATGAACTCAATGTGACCCTTGCTTGTCCCCTGACCCGAGTGTCCTGCCACATTCAATGATGTGTGTAATTCTCCATGACACCATTTGAACTAACCAGTTGAGCTCAGTGAAGGAAGGAGACATATTTTAACGTGACAACAGGACCACGTGGCAGCCAACAGGCGAGAATCCTGCATGTTGCTACGTGGGAAGGTGTCCCCAAAGTTCTTGAGTTGACAACATCACCCCCAGTGCAGCAGCGTTAGGAGGCGGGGCCTAATGAGAGGTGATTGATCAGTCATGAGGCCTGCCTGTGGGCATGGAGCTGTCCTTATCATTGGAGAGGTCAGTTATCACGAGAGTGGGTTTGTGATGCAAGCAGCTCCCTCCTGCGCTTTCAGTCTCTTACCTGGGCTCTCTTATGTCCCCATTCCACATGGGAAAATGTAGCCCAAAGGTCTCCAGATGCCAGCAGCTTGAGGTTGGACTTCCCAGTCTCCAGAACCCTGAGAAATAAAGTTTTTTTTCTTTATAAGTTACCTAGTCTATGTATTCTGTTATAGCAACGTAAAGCTGACTAAGACACCCATCAAATAGCGTGAGAAAGTAGAGGAAGAACTAAATAGGGCTTGTGAAGTCATCAGAGAAGATTTGAAATGGAGCTTGAGGGAGGTGTGCATGAAGTGGGATCTGGTAGTGCTGGGTGAACCCTGGCAGAGAGAACATTTGGGTGATGCAGGGCTGAGGCCAGAAGTCAGGAGGGGCAAACAGAGATGGGTGAGTGGTCCAGTTTGCCTGGAGAGGAGAAAAACGTAATTGCAAGCAGAATTTGACGGATGATACATAGAAGAAGCGAAAATTTTTGAGAATAACAGTAAAAGATAGAAAATTGAAAATAAAAGCAATGATTTTGATGACAATTTACACTTACTACTTCATTTCTTAGAAATACGAAAAAGGGCTGGGGATGTGGCTCTGTGGTTCAGTGCCCCCGAGTTTAATCCCCAGTACAAAAAAATTGGTACTGGTCTTCCAATCTAAGCTCCTCCTCCTCCTCCTCCTCCTCCTCCTCCTCCTCCTCCTCCTCCTCCTCCTCCTCCTCCTCCTCCTTCTCCTCCTCCTCCTCCTCTTCCATCTTTTGTATGAGGATTGAATCCAGGGGAGATTAACCACGGAGCCACATCCTCAGCCCTAAGCAAGAAACTATCTCACAGTAAAAAGGACCTCGCCAAGTTGCTGAAATTGGCTTTGAATTTGCAATCCTCCTGCCTCAACCTCTGACCTAAGCTTTTCTAAGAAATGAAGAAGTGTATGTAAATTGTTGCCAAAATCATTACTTTAATTTTCAATTTTATATCTTCTACCATTATTCTCAAAATTTTTGTATTTTATTTAGAGACAGGGTCTCACTGAGTTTTGTAAGGCCTCACTAAGTTGCTGAGGGTGGTTTTAAACTAGAGACCCTCCTGCCTCAGCCTCCTGAGCCACTGAGATTACAGGTGTGCACCATCATACCCGGCCCAAATACGATTCTATATTTAAAAACCCCCATGCAACAAATAATATGCCCTCTGTATAATGTGAAAATTGGTGCATGGGTGACAGTGTTGTCTAAGACACCTAGCTGGTGAGGTTCAAAGAAGGCAATAGAGTGATTGTGTGTGTGTGTGTGTGTGTGTGTGAGAGAGAGAGAGAGAGAGAGAATCCAAACCTTACTCTGTACATCTTAGAACTGTAGGAGCAATCCAGACCTTAACAGGCCTTCAAACACATTTCAGATAAGAAAAAAATTCAAAGATAGGGAAAGAAACACATCTCTAGTAACAAGAAGATCATGGCCAGGACTTGGAGAGTTTCCAAGGAGAGTGCGTTATTCACAGAGAAGACTCCCTTTTTATGGACTCCCCTTTTAGCAGGAATTACAGGAGCTCCATTACCCGGCTCTCAGGCCTTCTGCTCTGGGGATTTAAGTGATTACCCAGCATGATCAATAGCCTGGCCACTCACTCACCCGGGTCATGTACTTTGTGCCATGTACTTTGCATTTTGTGCTTGAAAGTTCCCTCAAACTGTCACTTGTAGCTTTGGTTTTATTCCGAATCTAGTAACCCGTTAAAGCACAATGATCTTGGAGATTTATTGGTTAGATTCCAGCTGATGAATACAGAATCTCCAACAGGCCAACTCCTGTGTCCCCGTGAGACTGGTGGCTAAGCAGAGCAGCTGCTGCGATGGCTCCGGGGTCAGAAGACCTGGACTGAAACTTTGGTTCTGCCACTGCTTGGCCACGTGACCTTGAACCAGCTCGCTCACCTCTTGAAATGGGTATCCTTCTCTAGACAGGAAAATGAGAACCCTTTAACCTCCTGAGTTCACAGTAAAAACCAGAAAATGAAAGTGGTGTTTGAAAACTTAGAGGTTTCATCATAAAGATGTAAGTTGTTTTCTTCCAGGTAAACAGTTTAGGAGATAAATTTACTTTATAAAATTATTGGCTGGATGTAGTGTCAGCTTGGGAGGGTGAGGCAGGTGGATCGCAAGTTCAAAGCCAGCCTCAGCAACGTAGTGAGGCCCTAAGCAACTTAGAAAGACTCTGTCTCAAAATACAAAATAAAATGGGCTGCAGATGTGGCTCAGTGGTTGAGCACCCCTGGGTTCAATCCCTGGCACCAGAAAAAACAACAACAACAAAAAAAACATTATTGAGATCTATTTGGCATACAATAAACTGTGGGTGTTCAAACTGTACATTTTGATGGGATTTGATATATGTGTGTATATAAAATTACCAGCACAATCAATATAATGAACATAACCAAAATCTCCCAAAGTGTTTCCTCAAGGCCTTGGTTTCCTCCTGGCCCTCCTGACAATAGCATCCCCAAGCAACCAATGATCTGATTTCTTTCAATAAGGATTCATTTGCATATTCAATATTTTTTTTTTTTGTAAATTGGATAATGAAGTATGTGCTTTTGCTTGTTTGTGACCTGGCTTCTTTCACTCAGCATGATTATTTTGAGATGTATCCATGTTGTTGCACGTGCCCATAGTTGGTTCTTTTTTATTGCTGGGTAGTAATCCACTGTGTGGATATTCTACAACTTACATATCACTTCACTTACCTGTGGATGGACATTTCTCTTGTTTCCTCTTTTTGGCTATTACAAGTAATTACGCTATGAATTTTACCTTGTGAGGTGCTGGATATTCTGTGTTGAGTTTTGTGTGAAATGCCATTTAATTACTTGCCAAATGTGTGCTCTATGTGTAGCTTGTTTTGAAGTTTTGCTGGCTGGGTCGAGGAGACCTCATTTAAAAGTTTTCTCACTGTTGAGGCAGTACCATGAGAAAACCTTTCTAGGTACAGTGTGCATTATGACATTTTCCCCTCTGGTTCTCAGACCTTTGCTGGGCCCATGAGATTAAATGATTGCTTACAGCAATCTTTGGGCTGGTTTTTCCTGCCATTGGGTACCCTCATCACATGCATGTGTGACAGTGTCTGGTGCGGACTGGAGGCCCCTTTGGAGCTCTCTGGAGCTCTGTGTATACAGCTGTCCCCTCTCAGAGCAACCTGCAAACTCCAGCCTCAGCCTTTCCCATCTTCCCTGCACCCTACCCTAAACTCGGGAAGACTGCCCAGCTAATTCTGGTCCCCCTCATCTCCACGCTGGGCAATACCACGGCTCACCTTTTTTGTATCCTGTATCTCAGAAGTCATTGTCCCACACTGTCCAAAATCAGAAGTGACTGAAAGTATTATTGCATGTCTTTTGTCCTGTTTTGTAGACATCCCATCTTGACTAGAAACAAAAGTCATAAATTTACAATTTATACTATTTTGATTTACATTCTCATGATTCTTTTCTGCTTGCCTGTCCACTTCTAAGTAAGTGTTAGGATTTCGTGAAGCCAATGCCATATTAAAACTTGGAATCAAGGATTTGGAGGAAAGAAGGAACACAGAATTAATAAAGTTAAAGGTAAAATCAGGCCAACACACCTTCACTGAGTCCCTTCTCTGGGTAGGGCATCTAGGTAGGGTACCCAGCAGGTGTTTCACATTTGCATAAACCATGGTTCCCCACAGGGACTTGGAGTCTAAGGCTTTTCATTAGGATTTCTTTGTGAAACAGAAGATAATGCCACTCCATTTTCTTTTCTTTTCTTTTTTTTTTTTTGTGTGTGTGTGTTTTGTTTCTCTCTCCATCCACTCCCCAGGCCTTCTAAAAAGAATTTCCCCAACAAAGCCTGGGCTTCTTGGCAGTCTTGCCTGCTGGTCTTCCCTCATGGCCCCAGGCTTCCTAGGGCTGCCGACTCTGCCATTCTACCCGATTTGGGAAGAAATGATAAAGCCATTAGCTGCATCCTCTTTGGGATGATCTTACAAAACCTGACTCTTGTCCTCTCAGTTCAATTACGCCTCCTGTTTCCCCGAATCTGCTGATGCTTTATTTATGGAGGGCGCACGGGCTGCCGTGCCGGTCCTGTCAGAGGCGGTCTGTGCCTTGCAGGAGCAGTCGGTTCTGCTACATTTGTGTCACACATTTGCTGCACATCGAAAGGCTGAAGCTGGGAGGTTCAAGGAAATGTCAGCCGGTGATGGGTGGGAAGCCCAGCTGTGCTTCTCCATCCAGCCGAAGGAACACGGCTCCAAATTGATTTGTCATTTGCAAAATCACAATCCTAATAAATGTTTTATTACAAGGTGTCACCAGCTTTCACTGGGACCCTGGCAATCTCCGCAGGCTCCAAATCTGATCAGAGTTCCGTCTTCGACTTCTGCTTATTTTTTTGAACTGACAATTAAATCAAACAGAAGCTCCCCCTGAATGGCAGCCTGGCAACAGAAGGGACAATAGGAGTCTGCAGGAGTGAGCTCAGATGCCCAATCATGCAACCTGTGTGAGAGGGAACCTGGGACATTGTAAGGAAAGAGCAAAGGCGACTACTTGCCAGTCTGCAGTCAGGGAGAAGCCACAAGTGCAAAGAGGAAATCTTGGTCCTTCTCTGCCTGCTCACCTGGGCTGTAGTCAGGACAAGAATGAGAGCTTTACCTTGATTCCTTGTGTTTCTGGACCCCATCTGTCCCCCTCGCGAGGCCGAGACCTGGACTTAGACTTAGTGGATACAGTTTTATATGACCAGTTAGAGGCCAGAGGAGCCTCCCCACCATGTGCACACACAAACACGAACACACTTACACACCTACACAAGCACACATACATACACACATGCATATGCACAGACACACACATATACCTACACACACGTACGGAATACCTACACTGCATTGCACAAGGGTAACCCAGGTGACACTCCCCCATATCCCAGACATCTGTCTCACATGCTGTCTCTGTCCCCTGAGCTAACTCAGAGGACTCCAGGCTAATGCACCAGCATGCACATCAGGTAGCAGAGACATAGAATGGGGTAAAAAACATGTGCCTCAGCAAACAACTTGAAAGTCCTGTCTGGACACTGGTGTCACTTCTTGGTCACAGAACTGGCTGGAGGCTTGCTGCTCATCTTTCCGCTGACAGCTTCTCAGGCTTTTCCCTGTCATTCTGAGACTTCTTAAAAACCGAGTGAGACTCTTTCCCTTCTATTCTGGGAAAAAATTTAGTGTCATACCAGGAACAGCCCCCCATTGGAACTTCCAAATTTCTCATTATTGCTCATCAAAGCTATGAATTCTACAGTAACAGGTCCCAACTTCCTTTGAAAGCAGTTTAGAAAACCAGTCATTTTTTTGTTACTTGTTTATCTCCCTGGAGTCTCCCTTTCAATCATAATCCTCAAATATTTTTTTTCAAACACATACAGTGACTTTCCCAAAGGGAATTCTGGTGGGATAAATTTTTCCATCACTTTACAACAGAGTTTAAAGCACCAAGAGAGATCACCATGAGATGGGATGAGCAGAATACTGGCTTTTAACTTCTGACCTCTGTTTCTCACCCCCGAAACCCTTAACAGATCTTTAAAAGCCAATGAAGACTATTTAAAATGACAAATACCAAAAGTGATCAGGTAAACTGTAGGAAGCATTATAACCTTTCATCCAAGCAAGATGGATTATGCAGGTAATTTCTAAAAGAAGTAGACTTTCCTTGGCTGTTTGGGCTCTAACTAGATGCCAAACCCAGGGAACCCCAACTGGATGTGCACATCTATGTCTAAAGGGAGAAGCACCCAAGAGAGGGGAAGGTGGAGAGGAAGGTCCTCTGGGGGCTGGGTTGGAGGGAGCAAGCCCACTGGGAGAGCTGGAGGAAATGGGGGCAGGGTGCAAGGACCTTCAGGTGCAGGGCCTGGGGGAGGACGTCTGTCTTTATTCTGAAGGCTCAGGTGACTCTCTGGTGGTCAGATTTCATTTCAGGGGTCACACAACACCCTTGCCATTGCTCTGAGACTCCTGCAGCAAAATGTCAGCATCTTTTCTCTATGCAGTAAAAGTTGTGCGTGTACACCTCTCTCTCTCTCTCTCTCACACACACACACACATACACACAAACACACACATACACACAGTGTGCACACCAGAAAATGACAGGGTGCCAATCTGTTATCATTTCTCAAAAATTATTTTCATATCCTGGCACAAAGTATTCAGATTATACGCTTCACATCTGCATTCCCATCCCACCCTCTTAGGGTTGCGCTCATTTATAGTATATCATTGAAAAATGCTTCATCTTAGAATACTGCAACAATAACCAATTTAAGAAAATAAGGACATCTTTCCATTTAAATTGAAATTACCCGATAACAAATCTTCCAGCTAAAGAATATATCCAATTAAATTATATGAATACAGCCTAATTTATATTCCTAATTGCATTTACGAAGTTCCCCCATTATATTGTAATAGGGACCCCTAACCCCTTCCCTGTGTTGAGGTTCAGCGAGGGATTCTAGAAGAAGCATTGCATTCAGGGAGGTTTGTGTTCCAGTTCTGACTTTCACAACACCTACAGGAACAGCATCCTTTGTCAAATGGAAGGGCAAGCCCAGGTCAGGGCACCTACGTGTCTCCAGTCTCATCTCTGCTTGGCTTTCAAACATCTCTTTCAAAGCCATTTCATCCTGCCCTTGTTCCAGCCCTCTGGACCAAATTCCGTCTCTTAGTTCTTTAGAAAAGAAGAGCCTTAACTTCTTTTACTAATAAAACTAGTTAGCATTTTTAAGGCAGAGTTAAGTACATTCCAGCCTTTGAACTAAGTGCTGTGCATGCATGAGATCACTCAATCCTCACACTAACCAGAGAGAGGGGTGGTTTTATCATCTGCATTTCACACGCGATGAAACTAGGCTTCGCAGGAGTACATAACTTGTCCAATGGACTATGGCAGCCAGGCTAGAACAAGTATTAAAACTCAGATTTGTCAAATGTCAAAATTCCCTCTCTTAACTATTACTTTGTATTGACTTGGTCACATTGAATATTTCTATCAAGGTTTTTGCTAACTGGCTAAGTGGCAAGAGTCAGAGGAGTGTTCAATTTTTAAAAAACTGCACTATTTTAACTACATTATTATTATTATTATTAATAACTTAAATTCATGGAGTAAATTATTATTTACAATAAGTGACCACATCTATGATTCTGCTGAAACATTTTCATACCTCCTGATTTAGATGGTTTCTGTATTGTATAATGAGGAGCCTGAAACTCAGAAAGTCTGAGCAAGAGGCAAACTACTCAGACAATCATGGAAGGAGGTGGCTTCAAAGTCACGTCTCCCATGGCAGAGCCAGTCCTATCTCCAGGGTGCAATGTCATGATGACACATTCCCCAGGGCTTCTTTTCTATTTCTATGTGGAGAAAAGGGGTGAAGAGGTGCCACATGGATGCCTAGCGTTCCACTCCAGTTCTCTTTCCTCCCTCCCAGCTGGTCTTTGCAGGACAGACGGCGACCATCCCTCCTCTTGGGCTGATCTCAAGCACAAGGGAGGATACATTGGCGATTTCTATCTATTTTTTAAAGCTCATAAGTCAACCAATTAGAGCCACTTCTCTTTTGTTTTGAAGATTTGGTTCTACCCAAAACAAAATAGTCCTGAGAAAGTTGGTCTTTGGAGAGTTTTCAGGAAAAGACCATGATGTAGAGGGGAGGATTTCTGACTCAGGAGTCAGATGCAGGGGTTCAGTTCAACCCCGACCTTGCCACTGGCTGTGCGTCTCTGGGGGGCATTGCTCAACAGCACTGGGTCTCCATTCAATGATATATAAACTCAGAGGCAATAAGCCAGGGACCCGAGAGTTCTTCCAGCTGACCACACTGGGCTTTTGTAAAGCTCCCTGTGTTCTTTGTTGATGTTTAGACCTTTCAATTGTTTTGAATTATGACGTTAGAATCAACAGTGGAAGAACACAGACTTCTGTTTGATGATCTGCTTCAGACAGTCCTCAGTGTCTACTGGTTAAAAATAATTTGCTTGGCTCCAAAAAGATAGTTGTGAAACACTTTGGCAGGACTTTATGTAAGGACTGGAGTGTGGTTACCCCATTTCAAAGGAGACTTGTTGAGTGGCTGGAAAAGAAAATCTTTTTTGAATTGTCTTCTAAAAAAAGATGATGCTGTGTTAACTTGATTCTGAATGATGGCACTTTCCTATAATGGCTTTGGGTGACAACAGCCTTCCCCAGTTCTGTTCAGCTCTTACCCTCAGGGAGTTCGCAAACCTTAAGTGAACTTACTTTCTTTTCTCTCCTCTCTTCTCAATGTTCCTTTTCTCTCTCTCTCTCTCTCTCTCTCTCACTCTCTCTCTCTTCCTCTCTGTCCCTTCCTCTTTCCCATCTTCCCTCCTGTTTTTCTTTTTTCTCCTTCTCTCTCTCTTTGCCTCTCTTCCTCTATCTGTGTTAGTCAGCTTTCTGTCACTGTAACACAATACCTGAGATAAACAATACAAAAGGAAGAAAGATTTATTTTGACTTTTGGTTTCAAATAATCATCTGTTGATTCCATCACTTTGAGCCTGTGGCGAGGCAGAACATCATGGTGGGGAGCATGTGGTGGAGGAGACTGCTCATCTCACGGTGGCCAGGAAGGAGGGAGGAGGGCCAGGGGTGCCAATAACCACCTTAAGGGCACACCCCCAATGACCTAACTTCCTCCCCCTGGACCCCACCTACTAAAGGTCCCACCACCTCCCAACAGCACTATCAGTCGGGCACCAAGCCTTCAACCATGAGGCTTTGGGGGACGCTTAAGACCCAAACCTAACACCATTTGCATTCCATTCACTTTCACCATTTATTCTATTCTTTGGACAAACGCCCAGGGTTCAATATCTATAGACTTTCTGTAAACATAAGAATTTTATTGTGTCATTGGGGCTAATCTAACTAGTTGGTAGAACTGCTGATTCTATTCAACTTGCAAAACGTCATGCCTGGGATTATGCTAAGCTTTGCAATTAATTAATAAAAATCACTATACTGCAAAAGGTCTGTTCAACCCTCCTAATTTCAAACAGCATCTTCAATCTTCAGCCTCCCCTCCCCAGCCCCCCTTACTCCTGCTGCTGCTTTAGGGCTTGACAACATTCTGGTGCCCCCCCTTAGCACATGCCACAGTGGCTCCCATAGTGTGGGACCGAAGAAGACATCGAGAGGTGGAAACACCGGGTGTCAAGCATAATAAACTACACTGATTGGAAAGAGAACAAGAGAAGACAAAGCAGATTCAATTCCTTTGATGCCCAGGGCCACATTTTCCTACTGTACTTCCTGGTCCATTATGCCTGCCCTGATTTCATTTAATGAGAGGCCTAAGAGTTGATAAGTCACCTCTGTAATTTTATAAGGGAGAAATAAGACAATGAAAATAATAGCAGTTATCATTTATTGAGCATGTCCTGTGTGCCAGACGCTATGCTAAAGGGGCACTTGACCCTTACAGTTCAACCCACAAGGGAGAAATGGGGCTCCAGGAATGTAGGCCAGCCCCTTGACAAAACAAACCAACTTCGGCTTCTCTCCCTTTGTGTCTGAAAAGAAGTGATCATTCTGAATGAGGAATCAACTTATAGAGAGATCATTCTCTAAGGTGAGGGTAGAAAACATGCATGTGTACTCATGTCAAAAGAACCAGGATCTTTAAAATCAGGTGTAAAGGAAACAGAAATGTGATCTCCAAGATGCTCTTCCTATGACACTTGCCCCATTTACCTGTGAGACAGTCCTCCCAGCCACCAGCCATCACCCTCCCCTTCCAAGTCTCCTTTTCTCTAAAAGTCAAGACAACTCTTCTGGGGACAGATATTGTCAGAGGGAAGATGGGAAATCAGGAAGGAGACGTGCATACTGCCTGAGAGCCACAGCTAGCAAGAGGCATCTGCTTCTATGCTGTGTCCTATGAGGACACGTGGGAATCTGGGATGTGAGTAAGGATCAGATGTACCTGTCTATGTGTCTAAGGGGCAGCCCTCCCACTCCGGGTCTGCCACCGAAGTGCCCAGACTTCCTGAGTTGCCAGTAAACTTTTCTACTTCCCAGTTCTTGTCAACCACCAAGAAAATTAGTCTTTCCAGGGCACGTCCAAGATTTTGAAGTTAACATGAAACAGACTCCCTCCCTCCCTTCTTTCTTTCCTCCTTCCCTCCCTCCTTCCCTTCCCCCGCCCATTACCCCTGTCTGTCTTTCTCTTTTTCTGGGCTCTGTTGAATCTTTTTCAAATCCTTTCTCTAGGTTTTCTTATCTTTCCTTTTTTAAAAAACAACAATTTTATATTTTAAAGGAAAAATGCTGTGTTATTAAAGAGAATGATAAAATAAGAACAGAAGAAACAAAATGTAGGTAAGATCTTGACTTGGAGAGGTACCCAGTGCATGGGGTGTGTCTGGGCGGCCAGGCGGGTGGGGGGAGCTCTATCATGCTTTGGTGATAGGCTCTGCCCCGCCATCTTTTCCTGGTCCCCAACACACTGTCTTCTAAGCTCCCCAGTCCCACAGGGAAAGTGGAGCTATAAGATCTTGAGGATCCACTCTGCTCAAGCGCAAAATGCACCAGATGAGGTGTCCAGAGACCATGTCCTTGACTCAGCCTCACCTCTAATCACCTGTTTGAATTGAGTGATGCACTTGACCTTGAGTGACGCACTTCATTTTGTGCCTCTCCAGACCCTTCCACTACAGCTGGAACATCTGGTGACATGGGCCTCAGAGTTCTGCCAGCTCTAAAATTCTCTCCTGAGGTCAAACCTGAAAGGTAAAGGAAAACCAAGTGTTTGCATGCCCAGATTTGATGCACCAAGTGCAATAAAAATAAGGAGGAATCAAAATCAAACCTCCCTGAGGCTCATTGAGCATTTTCTCTTTTCTTTCTATTTTTCTAAAGGAGGTGGTTGGAAACTCAAGAGAGTTTTGAAAACAATTAAAAACACTGAAAAACGTCATTGAAGGAGAGAATGGAGAGAAAGTGAATTTCCACGCCACGTGGAGAGAGTTGTCACGTGCTCCTGAGATTTTTCCCAAGATATCAGATGCCTTCATAGGAGTGAGAATCGTGTACTGAGCAATAGGTTTGCAAAAATGAAAAAGTTTTACTTTCACCAACTTCTGCCTCCACCACACTTTCTCATTCTCCATCCCACTTCTCAAATACACAAAGCTAACTCCTTTTAGGTATGTCCAATACAATTGAAAACTTCAGTTTCCTATGTGCTCCCATCTCCCACTGTGTGATACGTATAATTTGCTTTCTCATTGATGAAATAATTTCAACTTATTTTATTGTCCATTGAATAATAATTTCCAAATGATAACATTTTACCTCATTTCTCTTTTTTTTTCTTTCTAGGCATTTTGTCACAGTGATGTAAAGTAAACTAATATACCTCTGAAAGAAAATTCAATCCTATGCCTGGGTATTTCATATGCTTACAAAGTGATAGAAGAGATTTTTGGGGTAGAAGTTACCTTTCTAGACTTCTTCCTGTGGGACATGTTTGTTTCTTGAAGGGCAAATATATTTACAGGGATATGAACTGCACCAAAGTCATCATGACATGTTTCAATTTACTGAACTACAGGAAAAATTGAATCCAAATATACAAATTTTATGAAGCCACAACTCATGGCAAAAGTTGATTTTCTTTTCCTTTCAAAAAAGTATGTTTTGCTTTTTTCCCCATAATGTTTTCATTAGTTTTGTTTTTGATATTTGAAAGGCTCTTAGATACAGCATGCATGATTTTCAGTCACTGTGAGCTATGCAAAAATAAGTGTCTTGTTTTCTTATGACAAAACTTAAATATCATTGCTGCCCAATAACTAAAAATATGCACAAGAGCATCCGTAAAACTGTAGATAAATTTGGTGATTTTGCAGTAATGTTTGGTTTCTGTTCAATCAAATTCAGGAATTTCTCACCTCACCTTGATTGGCTCTGGGCTTTTTGGTTGGACTTATGACCTCATAAGGCAACCAGACAGGAAGTTGGAAAAACCATCCTTCTATATCCAGCTTCTGAACTGGGAGGTGGGGACTCCATCAATTCTCAGTACCCCATGCAAACCCCTCCCTTAGGAACTTAGCTGGGTAGTAGGTAGGTGCCCAGGAGCCTTTCTCTGGGAGATACTTCAAGACAGTAGAACACAGCTCTGATGGGGGGTCCAGTCCTGCATGCTGGAGAAAGAGGCCAGTGAGCTTGTCTGACTGACAAGGAGATGAGAACAAGAGAGGAGGATCACAACTATAAAAAATGTGTGCATGTGGAGAGTAAGTTTACTTAATAAGACATGGGATATAGCTGCAAACATTGTAAAGCATAATCAGTACTTCTTCATGTCTTCTTTACAATTATTCCCTTTTAATTATATTTTGAGAGCCATTTAAAGTTAGTTAATCAGTTGGTTTGCGTAATGAAGATTCCACTAACTTAAGTTTGTAGAGGATTTCCTTGTTCAGGTTTTATACTTCCTGAATGCGTAGTACCAGTGACGTCACTCTGAGCACACAGACCTTGGAAAGTTGATAAACAAAGCAGGGTTTATGAATGTTTGTGGTCAGGAGGATTCCCTGGGAGGATAGAGAAGGGACCTCTCAAATCCCAGTGGGCTTGATTCAGAAACAAGAGGACATCCTGGGGTAGGCAATTCCTATACTCTGGAGAACCAAAAACGATGAAGGAGATTTAGGTCCCTCCTGAGAAAACGTATTTATAGTCGGATGCAGAAGACAGCGCAAAATGGAGGAGACCAGCTGCAGTTTCCAGTGTGGTGGCATTTCTCAATGTCTATATTATGGAAATCTGGGCTGGATAGTTCTTTGTCATGGGGGCTGACCTGAGCATTGTAGGAGGTCAGCAGCAGCCCTGGACTCTGCCCAGCAGATGACAGTAATTGTCCCCTAAAATTGATGGCCAAATCTATCTGCAAACATTGCTAAACATTGCCCAAGTGGTAAAATTGGCCCTGTTTATGTTGGTTGCCATATGGGGTGGTGAGTCCAGGAAGCTCTGGGAGGGATGAGTGACACCCAGTCGGGCCTGGAAATCTTCCCTCAGGAGGTGACCCTGTGCCTTTTATGGGTGCACAAGAGGTGAGAGCCATGTGGAATAAGGGACCAGCACAAACAAAGGAGCAGTATCCTGAAACCCCAAGGGGCGAGCAGAGGGGCCACTTGCCACCTCAGTGTCTGGAACACAGAGTGTGTGTGCACCAAGAGGCGAATGAGACTGTGACGCAGGTGAGCACGTGGCCAAGGCCTGCAAGAACAGTCTGTAGGCACAAGTGTGCATTGGAGGGCCTTTCAGCAGTAGGGAACAGATTTCTAGAACCTTCTGGCCATGATGAATGACAGTGGGATGCACAATGGCTGTAGGGGGCCCTTGTGCATTAGATGCTGTGCTACTGGATTTATTTAAGTCCTTCCATTTTATATTCACAACAGATGCAGGAAGAGGAAGCATAATTATCCCCAATTACAGAGGACATGGCGGGGCCAAGCCGCACTGTCTGATCAGAAGCAGGGTCATTCTTCCCTGACAGGGTGCTGAGGCATCTCCTTAAAGATGAAATAGATTAGCTGGTCGGACAACGCTTTTGTTCACAGAGCCCTGGCAAGGGAGGTTAAATCAGGGATTCTGTGATCCCCATACACAGATGATACGGAAAAGCCTGCTCTCTTAAGCAAACATCAACACATGGTCACAGAGAAGCAATTCAATGCACACCAGGTGTTCAGGAGCCTTCTGCATCGCTCTTTTCTCACCACAAACTCCCTTCAGGGTGCAAATGGATGTTGATTTCAGTGAGCATTTATTGAGCACCTACTGTATCCTCAGAATTGTTCCAGGACTCAGGAGAGAGGAGACAAGAAGTTTGCCATCTAATTGAGTCAACAGCTAATGTGAGCGGAATGATCAGCTAAATAAACGGAGCAAGAGGAGCGTGTTTTCCAGTGAATAGCAGTTTGATTTGGTCTCCCTGAGAACCTGGCGTTAAAATTTCACACACTCAAAAAAAGCAGGCATGACCCCAGGCAGAGCTGGGTGTGGGGTGGTTATGAGAAAGACCATAGGGAAGAAAACAACCAAGCTCGCCCTGTGCTAGTGAAGGTGCTCAGCCCAGAGCGCCCAGGGACAGCCACGGAATTGACCATCTTCTTCATGCTTCATCAGGTATCCTGGCTGTGCAGGGAGCCCTGCTCTATGTGTTTTCTATGTATTGAGTCATTCAATTCCCACAGCTACCTTATACCATAGGTACTATTATCATCTCAGTTTTATATCTGAAGAATCAGAGCACAGATGAACTAAGTAGCTTGCCCTAGGTCACACAGCATTTAAGTATCAAATCCAGGATTAAAACCCAAGTTGTAAGGCAACCAGAGCTTGTGCTGCTAACCTACAGGCTATGTGCTAGAAGCTTACTTTAATCAGAATAATAATAGGCCACTTCACTAAGACAAAAAAAAAATAATAACTGCAGGAGAACATGGTATTCACATGGTAAAGAGAGAACAGGAGTCAGAATCAGAAGACCTGATTGTTGACCCTGCACTGACACTAACTAGTTTTGTAACTTGGAGATCATTTAACCCCACGGAAGCCTGGCCTCCTTGTATTTACATGAAGTTAATAATAGCAACCTTCTAAGTCTTATGAGTATCAGATAAAACATATGAAAGGATCCCAAACAACTGTGGACATTAACTAAAGACACGGTAAATACAAAGTGAATGCAAGATAAATGCAGGAAGCATCATAGCTCTAGGTTTGATTGACCTTCAATAAAATGTGAAGTTCATGATCAGGACAAAAGAAAATCAAACACACAGAGATTGTTCCTTAAATAACTCTAGAGGCATGCATATGGGCATGGGTAGGGGACTCCATGTGTATGATAATTACCATTTTTGGAACAAATATCATTTATTGAGATCCTACCATCCACCATCACTAATAATCATGAGTTGGAGAAATTTAATAATATACTTTGGGGTTTATTATTGTATGACTTTTAGGATGCTTAGACATGGATTGTTCTGAGTCACAGTGGTTTAATATGGCATCTCTGTAGATGTTGGCAAAAGCTAGCAACAGGTTGTTGTGCTTGGTGAAAGAGATGTGACCAGCTCAGATTGCATTACTTATTGCTCTCCTTCCTTGTCCTACTTCCAAACTCCCCCTTTCTGTTGCTTACCTGGGGTTGTGCTCCTTAAGAAAACATTAGTCTCAGAAGCTTTTGCCATAAGCTCTGGTTGTATGAGTCAGGTTTTCCTTGCTATAAGGAAATACCTGAGACAGGAGAGTAATGATGGAAAGAGGTTTATTTAGCTCACACTTTTGGAGGTTTAAGGGCATGGTGCCCAGTTCTGATGAGGGACCTTTTGAATGCATCTCATCATAGTGGATGACAACAGAGAAAGCATGCAACAGCAAGTAATCACATGGTAAGGTAGGAAGTAAGGGAGCTGGGGGGTGGAGCAGACTTGGCTTTTATTACAACTCCCTACAGAACTACCAAAGGCCCTTGGAGAACTTCTTCAATCCTTTTCCCAGGGAAGTACCCTCAACTGACCTCTACCAGGCCCATCGCCTCAAGATTCCAAACCAACTCCCAATACTTCTACTCTGGGGACAAAGCTTCCAGCACATGGAGGCCTGTGGTCACACCATATGCAAACCATAGCACTGGGCTACAATGGATTTTTTTTAATTATAAAAGATTGAGATAGATATGCATAGGAAAAAGATGTAAATTTATATATGAAAATATGTACTGGATTGATTCTATCTTTTTATATATTTTTCTATTAAAAAATTCTAGTTAGTGAAAGGATTCTTTCAATAAAGTACTTGAACATACATATTCTTTCTCCTAAAATTAACAGGTGTGTGGATGCATGCTGAAAAGTCATTGTGAGAATAGAGAGAATTGTTTTTAATAGACACTCTCTTATCGTGAATTCAGGAGTAGCTTCAGATGTCTTCGTAAGCCCTTCTTTTATATTTATCATTTCAGTCTTATTTTACTTAGCATTAAAGAAACAATCTATGTTAACTTTTATATTTTGGAATAATAATCAATTGGAAAAATGCAGCCACCACATTGGGCCTATCTCAGTGTGTTTCAATTACTCTATAGCTGCCTTAGGTTTTAAAGACAATCACATTCCTAACCAGGCCTTGGAATTTCAGAAAATGGTTCAACGGTGCTTTATTTTGAGGCTTGTCCCTCCCATTGAGAGAGCTTTGAGGAGTTTCTGCTAGCAAAATATACCATTCCTTATTGCTATTTATTCCCCAGAAATCAACATCAAAGTTACCAAAATGAAAGTTGTCTCCAATTTTATGTACTTTTTGCCCCAAAAGGATGAAATGTGAGCTTTCATTCTCCACAGAAGTCCTGTTTATAGTGAGAATCAGATTCACAGAGTAGACAGGAGCTTTAGGCGATTCAGGGGTTCCAGACAGTCCCATTTCATAGATGAGGAAACGGAGGCCCCAAACAACGAACGTCCCCTAGGTGAGTTATGTTCTGACTGCATAACCATGATTGACTAAGTGGACAGTATTTGCATTTCAAAAAGCTAGAAGAAACCAAATCAGCTACTTACACAGCTTATCCATTTGATACTTGAGAACCACACTGCAGAATACCAGAAATATTTTTGGAAGGAATCAGAATCTACTACTCTTAATTTTACTCTTCTTGGTTGTGTTGGTGATAGAGTGAGTGCGGTTAATGACTAATTATGCTTTAATTTCCACGCAAGAAGTAGCCCTACCCCAAAGCACTTGAAAATAAGGAACTATGCCCTTGTCAGTTATTTTAAGTCTACAGGTGTAAGCCAAGAGTCTTCTTGTGGTTCCCAGCTTGGACTAACAGGGTTTGATTCTGTCATTGACTCTTCACTTGACCTTGAACAACTGAGTTGATTCTGCCTAAGTAACTTGACCTCTCTCTTTGTTTTTTCATCTATAAAATAGAGAGAATTTTAATACCCATCCTGAAAATAAAGCAATTCTATGATTACTTTCGCAAAGTAAACATTTAATAGTTATTGACTGTTAATAAGTGCTCAAAAATATTTACTGGGAAAATGTATTAAGAAAAGAGAAAAATAATCACTACAAAAAAAATTGAAAAAAAAGCTGTTGCCTCTTCCTCAGAACATCTCAGCTCCTGCCACTCCTCATGTTTCAGGTACTCCAGTACAACTTCTCATGTTCAGTAAGGAAAGAGGAAGTGAAACTTTTTTTCTTTAACAGTAGACCTGTATTGTCTTAGAAAATTTATGTAGACAAGGTGTGCTTTGCTCTAAAAACTTAGGGTACAAATTTTAGCATTATTATTATTATTATTATTATTATTATTATTATTATTATTTTAGGTCTGGTTAATAGCTAAAACACTTAAATGCCCCTGGCAGGGGGGAACTTCTGATATTTTCACATTTATCCAAGAATTCTGGGACTGACTCAGTCCAAAGGGGTCAGATGTTTCAATGCCAAGTGGAGAGAGAGAGTGCACCCTCTGCCACTCCTCCTACCCAGAGACACCCCCTCAGTGGAGCTGGACTTACAGGTTCCTGGGCTGCACCCAGCCAAGGACCAGCTGGAGCTCCTGGGCTGGTAGATAGTTCTTCAAGGTCAGGGGCACAGAGCAGCGTTACTCTCCAGTGCAGCTGCCAGCAAAACCCACATGCTTCCGGGCCAAATCAGCCCCGGACATGGACCACCAGCCCTTTTCTCAGAACCCATGTCATCACCTTGCTTTTTCTTCTCTCTTTAATCACTGCCTATTTTTAGAATTTTTTCACCTACACAAGTGTCTGTCCCCTTCCCGGCTGGGTTAATTTGCCAAGGCTGCTAGAACAAAGTACCAGACTCAAACAACAAAAATTAACTTCTCTCAGTTCTGAAGACTAGAAGCCTGAGATCTGGCATTGGTTTCTTTAGAGGCCTCTCTCCTTGGTTTGCAGATGGTGGTCTTCACCTTGTGTCTTCCATGCCCACCTCCAAACACTGTCGCATTCTGAGGCACTGGGAGTTAGGATTTCAACATGACACATTTGCAGTGGGGTGATGTATCCCAGCCCATAACACCAACAATTGAGTTGAGGTATAAGTTAACTTTTTCTAGGAGAGAGAAAGATGTAGCCAGGTAGAATTCACATATCCTTCTGGGACAATGGGCACCTATGATTACTAAGGCTTTAAATGCCCGTTAAGCATTTAGAATTTAGAATTATCCTGCAAAACTCACAGAGGCCCCTGGGAAACAGAAGAACCAGGCTGAAACAGGAGTTGGAGGTCTAGACCCTTCTTTACACCCTCCTCATTAAATCACCTCTGACAAGTTGTAGTGTAAAATCCTCTTGCTCCTGAGGTTCCAAGTGTCTGGGCTGCTTTTGTTACTTTCCCACAAATACACGGTTCTTCAGCATTTGCAGTGGGGATGATGACACCATCTGATGATCTTTAGCTTTGGACACTCAGCTGTGTCACTAGACCTAACTTGGTCACACTTTTGAGTTGTCCAGGGTGAGTTCCCACAACCCTGCAGACTGCTATTGGCATGGATGGCTTTGTTTTTTTCAGTTTCACTTCTTTTTTAGAAATGGGCTTGTTATTCACCTTGCTCAACTGTGATACTCAAGAAAAGCTGAGAGGGTAAAGTTATATGCAGCCACCCTGTGACCTGTTTGCACATACCAGGTCAATAAAACTCAGGCAGAGTGACAGTGACAGCTGCCTTGTGGCATTCAGAGGGAACTGAGTAGTTCTGTTTGGAAGCCTCAGGGACAAGTATATCATTACAGCCTGCCTGCTCAGACAGAAACTGTGTAAAACCCACCCTTGGGGACAGGCACAGCTCTCCGGGAGCCACCCAGGAACCAGTCTTGGACACAAGCAAAGTCTCACCGGGACTCTCCTGTCAGTTCTCTCCACATTGCGACCTCCTGGTCACAAGTCTGCTGTCACCATACGGCCCCTGCCTGCAGCAGTCTGGCTTTTTGCAACTGGGGCAGGACAAACTCTCAACCCTGAAGGTGGCAGAGAAGAGAGAGGGGCACGGAAGACACTATGGGGGCGAGGCAGTCAAGGGCCAACCCCAAGGACAAGGACCCCAAGAAGATGCTCCTGGGGAGGAGACAGAGGTTTTCTTCATGGGATGATACCCTACTCTTGGGAAAGGACCCGCGGTCCCTGTTGAAGCGGGGTATGCGCCACGTCAGCTTCAGCTTGGTCACCAAAGGGATGACGGACATCCCAGATTTTCTGTGGGGCTTGTCCGAGGTCCAGAAACTCAATCTGTCTCATAACCAGCTCCGGGTTCTCCCTCCCGAGGTGGGGAAACTGACCCACATCGTGGTCCTCAATTTGTGTGGCAATCGCCTGAAGAGTCTGCCCAGAGAAATCAGCCTCCTCCAGAGCCTCAAAGTCCTGTTTGTCAACATGAACTGCCTGACCGAGGTGCCGGCTGAGCTGAGCCTGTGCAGAAGCCTGGAAGTGCTGAGTTTGTCGCACAACTGCCTGTCCCAGCTTCCCGCCAGCTTCTCTGACCTCTCCAGATTGAAGAAGCTGAACCTCAGCAACAACTACTTTGCGCATATCCCCATCTGTGTGTTCTCGCTGAAGGAGCTGGACTTCTTGCATGTGGGCTCAAATCGCTTGGAAAACATCGCCGAGAGCATCCAGTGCCTGGCCAGCCTGCAGATCTTCATTGCCGAGAGCAATAACATCCACTCCTTCCCGAGGTCACTTTGCCTAATCGCGAGCCTAGAGCTGCTGAACCTAAACAACAATGACATCCAGACCCTCCCGGAGGAGCTCTACCTGCTGAACAGGTTGGCAAGGATTGCCTGGAATCCCATGGACAAAGGGCTCCACATTTCCCACAACCCTTTATCCAAGCCCCTGCCGGAGCTGGTGGAGGGAGGCCTGGAGATGCTCTTCAGCTACCTGAAGGACAAAAAACACAGCTGACTGGGCACCAAAGGCGAGACTCGGAGCCAGCTCATCTGGATTCTGTCAACTGGGGTACTCCTCTAGTCTAAGCTGCCTTCTCCAACTGTTGGTATTTATCAATGCTTTTGTTACTGTTTGCTGTATTGCTGTCGAGCATCCATCCATGGGAGGGGTTCACAGTAACCTCCAGGATGTTATGTCCATCTCCTTCTAAACAAAAAATTGAAGCAGGCTTTTGGTTTTCACTAAGGAGAACCAATTGATCTAGTTCTTCTAAGGAGCAATGAGATTCAGCCCTAGGTAGAGTGAATAACAGATCGGGATTTGATGTAATTCAAAAGTCAAAATATTTACTAAGTATGCACTGTGTGTCCAGTATGAAGCAATGGTAATCATTCGGTTTCAGATGGTTTCTACCCTTGTATTGGCCACCTGCGACCAGGTGGCAAGAAGCAAGACAAATTCTATGTCAGTCTCTGAGCATGACTTGGGACCAAAGGGCAAGGGGGAGCTGGGCTCCACGTTGTCAAGGACCAAAACAGGCAGAGCCTTCCCTTCAAGTGCTGGGGAAACAGTCATAGGAATTTTTCCTTTAAAACATGCCTAAAAGGTAGTAATTAAAACTGCTCGTGTTTGTGTCTGGAGGTGAGTAACAGGGGTGGCATGATGACTTTCAGATAATAAAACGGAACTGATTTCAGTGTGTAGTTTCAACCTTCTTTCCCATCCCTTTCCCACCATCAATCCTCTCTCTGCATGGCTTTGCTAAAGATACTAGCCCGTAATCAAATCACCCCATTATAATTCCACTTTTCTTCCTTCCTGGATTTGCCTTCTCAGAGATAAGCTAATCAGTGTGTGTGTGTGTGTGTGTGTGTGTGTGTGTGTGTATAGAGGTGGGGGCACTGGCCAAAAGAGGCAGGGAAATAAGTACCCTTTTAAAATGCAAAAAAGGAGAATATTTGCTACTTGGATTTTACATGTGGACATTTACAAAATGAATTTATTGACATTTAAAAGATCTTTTGGACAAAAGTCTCTGTAAAAACATTAAACTTACTTTGTTTTTTATTTTCAAAGTACACAGCTTAAGTAAGTAGTTCAACGCAGATATCAGGCAAGCAATGGCAGGGTTCGTGCACCCAGAGTCATTGGATCTTACTGCCACACAGCAGCCAAGGCCCCTAAGACATTAGTATTCATTTAGGGTTAAAAAAAATTTAGAATGAAAAGGTAGCATTGAAGAAGATACAGAATCTTCAGCTCCCAAAGAGCCAATTGCTCTGTTCTTTTTTTTTTTTTTCCACATTAGTCTGCAGAATATACCGAACAACAAAAAATAGGAAGACTTAGGATTTGGGGTTGCAGCCAAAACTTGGATAACTTCATCTTAATACTTTTAGTTTAATCCAATTAAACTTACATTTATCAGCACTTTCCCCCATCTGGACCCTGGCCTGGGAACCCGAGAGGAATAACGTCCTGTTCCTTCTCCCAAGGAGCTCGAGGTCAGTGAAGGAGACAGGTCCACATGGGTTTCTTTCATGTGTGGCAAAGTTTGATCCCTGCTAAAGAGAGGACCAACGGGGTGAGGCTACAATGATACACTGTGTAGTGCAGCTTAGCCCAAGTGCCAAAATCTCACTAAGCAAAGAACACCATTGGGATGAATCAGTCAAACCCTTCATTCACAGCAGCCAACTAACCCTAGTTCCTCCCCTTCCTCCTCTTGCCCCATTTGGAAAAAATAGCCAAGGGCAGGGATAATGAGTAGTTAGGCAATTGTAGTGTTCAGCTGCCTTCTCACTTTTTCTAAGAGCTGTTCAAAGGGGGTCCAAATAACTTATTCATAGGAGCAAGTGCTCTCTCCCAACAGACCCCAAAGTCAATTATCCTATCTATAAAAGAAAGAAGCCAATTCCTGCTGTTATCATCAGATACCATAGTTCCATTTGCACATTTGTGCACGAGCTCCTCGGTTGAACCGTTGCAAAGAGACTTCACCGACATCACTTGCAGGCAGCTAAAGAAGTCTCTTCTAAAATTCCCCCCTCCAGCAGCAGCTGGAGACCTGCAGATCCCTGCCAGGCACACACAGGCACACTCCAAAATCCTCACCCACGTTCGCCGGTTGGAGCCAAGACTATTTAAAAACATCAGTGAAATTCTTACTTGACCTCCTGACTCAGTGGGAAATTAGAGGGCGAGGCTTCTCCTGCAGAACTGGACAGGTCACTTACTGAGCTCTCGCTGAAGCACATGCAGCTGTCAGACAGACTCTGGCATGTGCCAAGGTCATGCCCGTTAGTGTGTGCTGCTGTGGAACCACTTGGGCTCACGCTGAATCTCCATGACCTTGCTATGGGCAGAGACGCAGGCGAGGATGGCAGTGCCACACTGTTCCTGCTGAGCAGTCATTTTATTTCCTCTCTGAGCCTTCTCAGTCACTTGATCCCATGGTAACTCTACTCCAGGGAAAGAATGTGACCATATTTTGAAGGTGACCCAAGAGCTTATTATACTTTTAGTAAGAAAAAAAAATAGTATCAATTTGGTTGCCAGCTACCATTGGTGCCTTTCAAAAAAATATAATAGCAGGGTTTTCCTTTGTTAACACTCAGCATTGAGGAAATCATTAAAGTTTAGTAGTTGCCTGTTGTGCTTCAGATATTGATTCTTTGTGAATGCTTCCTATTATTGATAAATGGAAGTGCTGAGCAAAACACTGGTTAACATGCCTAGTTATTCAGAACACTAATGTGGAGGGAATGGGACATGACCTTCAGTGTCTTCGCTGTCACATTGTACAGTCTGTTGACCGCCTGTGAAGGGCTCCTTGCTTACCTATTGTACTTCTAATAAAGACACATTCGAGTAACTTCCAGGTGTTTCCAAAGCGTCGGCTATCAAAGCACTGAGGAGGACTGCATCGGCTGCACAGCATATTTATTCAAAGAATACAAGCTAATTGAGTGCTTGATGTGAGGAGCTCGCTGCTCCCGTTCCCGATGATGTTGGGGTTTTCATGTCACTCAGCTCTCAGCATGGAACGATGCCAGGGTGTGTTCAGAAATACCTTTCAAAGCCGTTGCAGCTTATAAGCACACAATTAAGAAAAACTCGAGGTTTCTAAGAAGGGAAGAAGACTATGAAAAGACACATCTGTTGAAGGAATAATACTGCTAAATGCATAATACTGCTGCATATTAGAAAGAAAGATGTAGTCATTGCTTGGCGTATTGACTTAGTAAATGGCTTATAGAAGCAATGTACTCCATTCTCTGGCTTTGGGGGATAGACTGCCTTTCTGTGGTAACCAAAGACAGAGTGACATCAGGACCGTGCACCTGGATTTCACGATGAAGTCATGCTTGTGCTGGAAAAGAGATAAAGGAGGAAATGCTGTTGCTATTTGTATGGGTACATTCCAAGACCCCCTTTTCTTTTGGCCATGAATTATTACATTTTGAAAGTTCATCTCATATGCCCCAGAACACCTACTGCTATACATTTTGGTAGCAAGCATTGAAAACAAAGAAAGGTTGAAGGACCCTGGGCTCAGTCATTCAAGTATCAGCAGTTTTCTGAGATTACCAGGCAAGTGAGGCCTGCAGGCGGACCGGGCGCTAACTTTAGTCATATCCATAGATTCTAGAGAGTCCCCTCTTTGAATGGATTCATTGAAATCCTCATACAGATAGTAAAAAAATTACAACATCGGTTCAGGAAATGATCTAAACTAGAAATAAAAAAGCAGAAATTCAGGCAGCTGTGTTTGAGCCAATATGAAGATACTAAATGATGCCATCTCTACCATGTGAGTGTCCAGGGCTCTCCACCTTCTCATTCCACGAATTATTTCCAGGACTCTGTAAAATATTCTTGAGCATTACAAGACCCTAGTATAGATTTAATATGCAACTAAGTCCAAGGACTATCCATGCGATTTCTAAATTACTATTAACTCGGGACACCAAAATAAAAGTCTTTCATGTCGTTTAAGGAAAAATAAAATTCAGAGGAATATGAAAGCTGTCATATGCACTAACAGGAACAATCTTGACCTTACAGAGAACAGTGTAAAAGAACTTCCTACAGTGTTCTTTTTAAGTTACCCATCAAGTTATACATTGAATCCAAAGCAGAACTAATTTAAAAAAAAAAGCATAGTAATAAAAAGGGGATGCAAAGTGGGCACATAATGAATCTGCAAGAGCTTGGGCATCATTAGACCAGCATAACGGAAAGCTATTAGCATGAAGCTTGCTATGCAGATTTTTTTTAGTAGTGTCATAGGAGTCTATTTGCAAAGAGAGAGCTTATTTCCTACTACTTCCAAACTCACTCCTTATTTCAGCACAGGACAGAAAATAAAAGGCACACTGAAGCAGTTATCAAATTATTGCCTGATATATGTGAGAGAAACATTCATGATGAACAGTGCAAGATCATCAGCTTTTTTTTTTTTTTTTTTTGCTAGGGACTAAACCCAGAGCATCGTGCATGCCAGGCAAGCACTCTACCGCTGAGCTGCAGCCCCAGCCCAGAGCTTTGGCTTTGATGTTGAGAGTTAGAGCTGATGACCAGATATCACATAATCACTCACATTCTTTGGTCTTCAGTAATTTGAGCTCTTCAGAAATCAGTGTGCCAGACATTCTCCCTTAGGGAAGTCTCTGTTCTCTCTCGATCTCCTGATTGCCATGCCCACCATCCTATGTATGCACACAAGTGGATGGTGGGAAAAGCTCTGGAATGAGACAAGCATGTCAATCGCTCAGCACTTACTGAGCATCTGTGTGTCCTGAGACCATGTAGGCTCTGAGGACATGAGGATGCAATAAGCTACTGTCCTAGATGCCCCAGAGTCCATGAGCAGAGAAGACATGCTCACTAAACAGGACTGAAGAGATGGGTAAACAAGTAGAAAGGCATTTGGGTGAGACTATAGGATGGCAGAAGTATGGAGTGACTGATTGGTGGAGGTGCACACAATGCCACATGACAGTTCGGACCCAACACTTCCTTTGTTTTGCTTTATCTTGATGGAAAATCCATCAATCCCATTGTCCCAGAGAAGTCCATTTTATAACACCTCTGTGGCATGTGCCTGTTTTCTATCAGAATCTAAGATGTTGAGCAGGCACTTGGTGGGAGAGGGGGCATATTATGATCTCTGGTGACACCATGAGTCCTGAGCCTTTCCTCTGCTCCAATGCAGGCTGGGGCCTGTCACTAGAGTTCTGAAAGGACACAGGTTGGCAGTGGTCCTCACCTCTGCCCATCAGAATCCTGTGGAATTTCAAAGAAAGCAGCCCTGGCCCTCAGTTGGAAAGATTCTGAAATAGTCGATCTGGGTGAGACCCAAACGTCTCACTTTAATAAAGCTTTGTAGGTAGTAATTGTGCTGTTCTCTCTGGGTGGAGAATTGCTGAGGTAGGCCCTTACCAAAACAGTCAGCTGTGGGTCTGATCAGCCAACGGGGCCATGAGCCTGGCTATTGAAAGAGGGCAAGGAAAGGTGGGAGGACCCTGAAACTGGTCAGCAGATTGGAGCCCCATGGGGGCCCTGTGATTAGATTCATCTGGGCAGCTGTGAAAAATTTAGAGGCCCAACTCCCTTGATATGCTCTCAGATTCAGTGGGTCAAGGGTACCTCCTGGCATGTGCAGTTGGAACAAGCCCTCCAGGTGTTTCCGGTCACAAGGGAGGACAGAGAAAGCCTGGCCTAGCCGAGTGTGGGCCACTGGAGACTGCAAAGCTCTGGTCCTAGATTCTGCTGCCTCTGGGTGCTGCTGAGATTCCTGTGCATCTCTGCCCCTGGAGACCTGAGCTCCTAGATGACCGTTATTTTGGCATCTAGTATAGAGCAGATATTCAAGACCAAGGGAGGGAAGGAGTGAATGAGAAAGTGAACCCCAGGCACTGAGCACTCCACCTCTCTGGGCCTCTGTTTTCTACAAAGTGAGGTCCTTGTATTCACCTTAAAATGAACTTAACTTTAAACTCTTTTCGGCTCCGAAATTCTATGACTGTATTTTTTTTTTAACTTTGTCTTCTTCTTATTTAATGCCTCAGTAAATAGATACCTGAGCTTATAATTATTGTGATTATTCAAGTGAAGCAAAAAACATTGTGGTGATGGGTTGTGATCTGCAGGAGTGCTTTAATGTCTCCTTACAGCACCAGAAAAAATACAATTTTAATTTTGGTTGACATTCAAAAATATTAAATGAGGTAGGCTTGTATTGAAGGTGAATCAAGGAGTCTGCAGACTTACAAATTGTCTGGATTCTATCTCTAATTTTCTTATTGGGTTGGAGTCTCAGAGGGGGAAAAAGTCTATTTGACTTTGTTGTTTGATTGATTAAAAAATTCTCTGGTTTATGTTTCTAAAACAGATGAAATTCTGGAGCTGGGGTTGTGGCTCAGTGGTAGAGCACTTGCCTGGTATGTGAGAGGCACTGGGTTCATTTTATTTAATAAATAAATGAAATAAAAATATTGTGTCCATTTACTAGATGTGATGGGAGGGGAGGGGAGGGGAAGGGGAGATAGGAAGGGCAGCAGAATAAAATAGACATTATGATTGCTGTATGTATATAGGTGACTGTATGACCAATATGATTCTGCAACCTGTACAATCAAAAAATGAGAAATTATACCCCATTTGATTCAAATGTAGGAAATGTCAAGATCATTGTACTGTCATGTGTAACTAATAAAAAAATTTTTTAAAGGAGATAAAATTCCTAATAATCTGTTTTCCTTTGAAAATAAAAAAAACCCCAAAAGCATCTTGTTTTATTTGGTTAAATAATATGTTGTGGGAACTTAGAGTTGAAATCTTTGCTCTTAAAAAAAAAACAGCATAGTGTATTTCAAAGTTGAGAAATGTTACTGGGAAATTCACACCACCTACAAAGTGCTTCCCCATCTACATGCACATACATTTTCAAGAGTAGCTTCTGAAAATAGATACTTATGGAGCTGAAAAATAACTTTTCCTTCGGTTATTTTTTTTAATAATATCATTTGTCTCTCCACCTTCATTTGTAAAGCTACAAATTAATGTTATCTACATTATACAAATAAAAAATTAAAGATTTTAGTTTTTTTTCTAACTAACCTCAGTTATCTGAGGGCACATTACAGTTGGGTTTGACAAGCATTCTTGAATAATCTTGTTGCCATAAGTACTTTGAAAATTTAAAGTCCATTTCCTACTAGCACTGGACTCAGCCAATGTATAAGAGAAGGTTAAGGATTTTTATTTTGGAAATTACAGAAATAGAACAAAGAATCCATCCCAGAAGCATGATAAAATATTCCTTATATTTTAATTCTTTACACTATCTTATTATCATGATTAAAATTCTATCATACATAATCAAGAAATTTGTTTCATCCCCCAGAAATGGATGCAACATGTTTCCTACAGAAAATTTTAATTGTTCACTTGACCGTGAAGTGTGATATGTTGGTTAAATTGATTTGTAAATGAACTTGCCAGGCTCTTGTCAATGAATCTGCCACAACAAATACCATCTTAGCTGGCTTTCTGCTAAGTTGAAAAAGGAAAGTAACTCCATTATGGATTGATCAGAATGAGCGGGTTCATTTCTTTTATGCCACATGGGATTGGTTCCTTCCCAGTTGTTGCCTATTACATAAAGGCTGAGAATGAATTTGACAAAACCTCATAGAACATGTGCAGTAAAGAGCTGAGGAAGCAGATCTGCTCAGTGGGTGTTGAGAACCTGCATATTCCATAAAAAGGCCTAGAACTTGGTAAACTCTTGGGCATTTACTTCTAAGTCCTCGGAATATCCTGCCTGATAATAGTGTCTTTGTTTTCCTGGGGTTTTGAGCCACCACACAGAGTATATCTTCATGGTGGCATTTATGGTAGACCCTTGGGCAACATGGTATGGGTCTGATCTCTAGAGAGGCTAAAAACTGAAGAACTAAAGTAGCCATGTAGGGGCTCCATGACTGATCCATGCCATGCCTCCACGTGTGGATAAAAACCCTGGACATCAAGACTCAGGTGATCTTTCCTGGAATAAATAACTCATATATTTTTAAATTGTATGTCATTCTGAATAGTGTGATGAAACCTCATGCCAACCTGCTAGAGGGGTATAAATTACCCCCTTATCCAGCGTATCCACACTGTATATGCTACCCACCCATTAGTCATTTAGTAGCCATTCTGGTTATCAGATACACTGTTCTGAATCTGATAAAGACCACATTCACATAACTTTTATTTTAGTATGTTTTTATAGTAGTTCCATTCTATTGTAAGTTGTTGTTAATCTCTTAGTGTACCTAATTTATAGATTAAACTTCATCAAAGGTATGTTTTTATTAAAAAAAAAAAAAAGAAGGGTGAATAGGATTTGCTACCATCTGCCATTTCAGGTATCTACCAGGGGTCTTCAGATGTAAATAAAAAGAAAGAATAGGACTGGGAGAGGTAGGTGCTGTAGGATGATCAGGAAAGTTCCTGAGACCTGTAGGCAGCAAGGAGGATAGCCATGTAGATATTTCAGGGTAAAATAACTCATACAGAAGAGAGATCAAGTGGAAAGGGAACAGTGTGCCTAACATGTCCATGGAACAACAGTGAAGCCAGTGTGGCTGAAGGCAGTGAATGCAGAGGAGAGTTGCAAGGTCACTTTGATATTGGGAATGGCTCTCTAGGCCTTTGGAAGGACTTTGCTCTGAGTGAAGTGGGAAACTATCAGAGGTTTGAAACAGAGAAGAAAACTACACTCTGCCTTAAATTTACAGGAGTTACTTGTACAGCTGAGTTGAGCAAAGGCAGTAGGGGCAAGAGTGACAGCAGAGAGACTAGTGCAGTCTATTTATTGCTATACTTCTGGTGACCGATGATGGTAACTTGCACCAGTGTGGAAGTGGTAGAAGTGGAGGTCCAGGGAGGGAGATATTTTTGAAAATAGGACCAGCAGAATTGTTGAAGGACTAGACATGAAGGTGGAGAGAGAACCGGAGTAACTTCAGTGGGCTCCTCATGAACCATCCGAGGGCTAAAGTTTTCATTTATTGAGAGGAAGAGTTTAGGAGAGAAGGTCAGGAGTTGGCTTTTCAACATGCCTTTTTTGAAATGATCAATAGGCTTTCAAATGGGTCTGCTGTGTGGGTACTTGGATGAAGAATCTCAAGTGCAGAGAAGAGTTCTAGATTGGAAATCAGACTTGGAAAAATATACTGGCAAAACCTACAGGAAGAAGATAGAAAATAGGAATATCCATTGTAAATGGTTTTGATTTAAAAATGGTAACTTTTTTTCTTTATGTTATGGTAAAGTGCTGCGTTCAGTTATCTGAAAAACTCTCATAGGGTGTAGTTTTTCCAAATACTGCTAAATGAGATATTATTAAATCTAGATCTCACACCTGTGTTTGTAAAAACCCTTGAAATTATTGGTTGATGGGAAGAGAGGCATTCTCTAATCTGGGAAATCTGAGATAGGAGGAACAAGTGTTCTAAGTGGACTCTTAGACCCTGTCTGCCTTCTCCTCCCTACTCTCCTAATTGGCAGCAGTTTAAATCAGCCATCAAGCACAGATCCATATTGGTGTTACACAAGTCTCAGTTCACTGGACAGGTGTCAATCCATCTCCCTGCCCTCTTTGCCTTTCTCCATTTTTAATTTGTTTCAATTTGAAGAAACATCATTAAGTTTTCCAGCTTCCATGGCTAGAACTAGAGCAATGGGTAGCCAAACCAACGCTCACCTTCGATTTCCTCTGGGAACTTGGAGCAGGAAAATTTCCCATCAATCTGTCAATCAAATAAGTACACTTTAGAATGAGAAATTTGATAGATATATTTTAGGAGTGGGTCCTGAGCCTTCTCCTACCTACACACTGCTGAGATCTCACTGCAACGTGGGTGCTTCTCTTGGCTCTTCTACTTATCTGAATTACTACTAATGTCATTCCAATTTATGCAAAAACAAATACAACCTCACTAAATGTCATCTTTTATTTTGGCTTCCTCCCAATTCTCTCCACAGGCATGAGAACCATGAAGTTATGCACAAAGAGGAGGTTTGGTACCATAGGTACTATCAGTGAGGGGCCTGGAAACTGTCCCCTGACCTGTGATCTGTTTGTACACAATTCACTGAGCCAGGGAAGGGCGGGGGGACTTCCTTTCTGGTATCAATGACAGGATGTGATCCATTGTTTCTTTTTGTTGTTATTTTGTTTCATTTCTGCACAGGATATTTGAACCAAAGAAAAAGTTCATGTCTGTGTGCTTATTTTTTTTTTTCACATCTGGGTCAAATAGTCTGATTGTGGTTTATATCTTGCTAATAAAAGGTCTTTGAACCCACTGTGCACTCCTAGTGTAAATGGCAGAGACAGCCACAGAATTTTACCTTCTCACTGGGAAATTATTTTCTCTCTGTGTGTTTTGATGGTGACAGGCTTTCTTCCAACTTGCAGTTCTTCCTCCTTGGGGGAATAGAAATGTAAGGAATAATTTCTGATTTGATATTTCCTGTTCTACTCACGTACCACTGCAGTTTAAAGACTATCTACCAAACTAGCTAACAACCCACTTTCAAAACTATACTTTGGGAAAACAGGAGGCCAAGGGGAAGAGAAGAAAAAGTCTCTTCAAAGAATACATTTGAGGATATACGTGAAATATTTGGAAGAAGAGATGATTTGCTAATTCTACTGGGCACATAACATTGTATAAAGCTACATTGATGTGATCTGGGTAAGATAATTCTTAAGCTAAAATTCTATCATTATGCTGTATAAAGCAGTGTCATTGTAAGCGAAGATGTTTGCCTATCACACATAATTCAAAATAGTCTTGTTCATCACTAATTCTGGAAAAGAATGATGAGTACTTGTTTACTGGCTAAAATGACATAGCCATGGGAAAGCGATGTAAACATACTCCAGAATTCACAGATTTATCAGCGTCCAAATAAAAATTCTCAAATTTTTTTTAAACTCAGGGAATTAACATGATTTTGAATTTTGTGCCAAAATGAGACATTATTAATAATGTTATCATAGTACTTTAAATCTGTAAATCTCAAATTTTTAGGTGATAGAATGATGATGCAGAGGAGTGAATATGAATCAGTTTGAAATCAAAGGTAATAAAAATGGCACATGGTACTCTGTTCAAGGGATGGCCAAACACATTTTGGTCTTCTTGGTATAACCAGGTTAAATCCCATCCAATAGTTACAGACTCTAGAACCAAAAGGAAACAAAAACTAAGATTTGCCTAACCTAAACTTCTCTCCCACACATTGTCTGCAAATATCTGGGCTCAAACACACAGGAATAAAGGACTGTCCAGTGCAAATAGTCAAGTCCATTGATTTCCTTCATCTTGCTCCATTTAATATGGTCTTCCTCCTGTGTTCTCCATCGGAGTAAAAAGAACGTTCATCACCCAGAAACCCCAGCTTCCCTGGATCCCCTCACCTAACCCACCTCCCAGTCCTGAGATTCTACCTCGCAAACCTTCTCTCCATCTCTTCTACTGTCCTTCCATCCCAGCCCACATGCTGTCCCATTCTGGTCTCCTGGTCCCTTCTCATGACCCCTTTTCACCTATCTTCCCTGTAGCAAGAGGAATTTTTAGAATGCAAATCAGCTCATGTTACACCCCTGCTTAACATCTGTCCATATGCCCTCGTAAGAACGTCCAAGATCTTTAATATGGTCTTCATGTCCCTGCAATCTCAGGCTCTGATGGCTCCCTCAGAGTCATTGCCCACCGTGGTGGCCTCTCATGAATGTCCCCCATCCTGGGCTTTTTGAGTTCCTGAAGTCACCAAACACTCCTCTACCTGGGGACATTCAAATTGCTGCTCCCTGTCCCTGGAATGATCTTGCTTGGCTAAAGCCTGCCTGTCCTTCAGGTTTCCGCTGAAATATATCTCAGAGCAGTTACTTTTCCTTTGTAGTCACCACAGTTGACATTACATGTACATGTGTGTCCACATGCATGTGTGTATAATTAACGTAGTTAAATTTTATTTATATACATATGCACACACACAGATGTATAATTTGTGTAGTGTGTGACAACAGTGTATCTGCTTCATCTTACTGTTGTATTTACCCAGCATAGAACATGCTTCCTGCTCTTTTTGAGTACTTAATACATTGTATCAAATCAGATGTAATTATTAGAAATGTATTCATATCTAATTATTAAAAAATAATTTATAGAAAACTTGGAATGGAACCATTTGACCCAGTTATCCCACTCATCTGTTTATACCCAAAGGATTTAAAATCAGCATACTACAGTGGCAAGGCCACTTCAATGTTTATAGCAGCTCAATTCACAATATCCAAGCTATGGAATCACACTAGGTGCCCTGCAATAGATGAACGGATGAAGAAAATGTGGTATATACACACAATGGAATATCACTCAGCCATAAAAAAGAATAAAATTATGGCATTTGCCAGTAAATGGATAGAACTAGAGAATATCTTGCTAAGAGAAATAAGCCAGTCTCCCAAAACCAAATGCAGAATGTTCTCTCTGATACGTGGATACTAACTCACAACAGAGGAGGGGAAGATTAGAAGTTCACTGGACTAGACAAAGGGAATGAGGGGAAGGGAGGGGGAATAGGAATTGAAAAGGCATTAGAATAAGTTGGACATATCTTTGTTATCCTTATATATGAATAAATGACCAATGTAATTATATATCATATACAACCATAAAACATGATCCTAAATGGAACAAGTTATACTTACTCTATGTGTGTATAATATATCAAAATACACTCTACTGTCATGTATATCCGGAAAGAACAAATAAAAAAAGAAAGTAAAAGAAAATAATTAATTTATAAATTGTGCATTAGTTGAAATGTATTTTACCAACCAAATACCATGTTAAGTGGTATCTTTTTTGTGCAAAACAGAATTGTGCTACATTAAAAAATATTGTCCTGGGGAGCCAAAGAATAAACACATGATTGAAGTACTCATCACTTATTTAAGCTAACTTTAACATTAACAGTGCATGCATAATTAAACTCACAGTCATGAGTTAAATAAATAAATGATTAGCTTGGGGACAGGATGGCCACCATGGGCGATATCATCTCCTTCACTGTTTGTTGGGTAGAGGACATTATCTAGTTGCTATAGTTCAGCTACATATGTTTCCTTAGTTGATGATGTGTGGAATAAGTAATAATGATGATTAAATAATGGTAATACATGAATATAAATTAAATTATTTCAATGCTTACCATGAATCAGCTTCATTTAAATCTTGCCAGATCTTTATTACAAGGTTACCCATTATCACCCTATTTTACAGGTTGGGAAACTGAGACTTGGAGAGCTTAAATGACTTGTGATTCCAGGAGCTGGACATTGACCCCAGGTCTGTGACTGCAGTGTCATGGTTCCAAAGCCCCGTACCATGGCCAGTGTCACAAACATTTTCATGATCACCCACAAGGGGCATCAGGGTTGTAATGATAGACTTTCCCTTTCTTTTTCTTCTAAATAGTACACAATAGAGTTCTTAACTCAGAACTTAATTGAAATAAAGAGCCATGTAGTTTGTTTATCATCAGTGACATTTTACTGATTATTTTCTTCATTCAATGAATACAAATGTTTTTTACACTGGTTTCAGCTGTAGCAACTCTGTTAAAATATCCAGTTTGTAAACCTGCAAGTTTCTTTAAAAAAGATGGCACGGACACTCCAGCATGCCACAGGGCTGTTTTGTATCCCCACCCGCCCATGACATGGGCGTTTGAGGACCCTCATCCAAGAAGTAGCAGGAGAAGGTGGGGGATTGGACCATATGACAGTTTATATTTCTTAATAAATCTTTACCACGACACTGGTTATTGGTTCTCATTTCCACCAACAAGGGAAGTGGGACAAGAATGTGCCCATGTCTTCTGTTGGCCAATGGATGCCAGCAGACACCTTTCATGTGGTTCATGTAAATATTACCATGGGGAAGGGTTCTGTGGGAGAATCACAAGTCAGCAGGGAGTCAAAGCTGTAGAAAATGAGAGAAAGGAGGATGGGAGGACAGGTGAAGCCAGAGCAGGCTGAATTTCACAGCCTTCCAGCATAGGCTGCCAGGAACAGGTCAAATCTCCATGAAGGAGCTAGGCTAGGTGGCCGATCCTTGCCCATTCCAGATCCCCCTCCCAGGCAGGAGCTGTTGGAGCAGTCTCTATCTGGTTCTGGGAAAGCTTGTTCCTTGACATCTGCCCTGCTTCTCCTCCTCCCCTGCAGCATTCCTGCTGTCACGGTGAGAATGGTCCCTTACTGCAGTCAAACCAATGTGCCCCTCTCAGAGAGCATTGGTCTTGTGGCTCCAGATGGCCTGAAGTTGAACCCCCAAGGTACAGTCTTTGCATTTCAGCTGCACAAACAGCCCCATGTGGCTGTTTGCATTCATGGTAGCTAATGCCCCAGCTCACCATATGGGAGTCAGGCTGACTGCTCCACTGTACCTGCTCTGGGCTGTGTGTATGGCTGCCTTCCTTGGTGTTTGCTGATGGAGGGATCTTTGTCATGATCCTTTCCTTGTTCCTCTTTCCCTCAAGCATCCCCTGGCTTAAGGCTGGGAGCTGTCTCCTTGTGCTCTACCAGGTGCTGTCTGTGACCTGCTGCAGGATCACAGTCCACACCGCACAGTGAGAGTGCACCCTATCAAGCCGCTGCGCCCAAGGCTCCAGAGCATCTTGGCCATTCACAGCTTGGCACATGCCAAGTGGTCCTGAAACAAGATCTACAATTTCTGATTCAAACAAGCCTTCAGATACGGTAGTAACATTTTACTGATTATTTTCTTCATTGAATGAATACATTTTTTTTTAACACAGGTTTCAGCTGTAGCAACTCTGTTAAAATATCTGGCTGTGAAAATCGAAGACAGTTTAAGGACTGTTGTAGGCATGCACTCAGCCCTTCAATCATGTGTTCAATACCTCGGAAAGTGACAGCAAATCAAGGATGAAATGAAACAGCAAACAGAGCAAAGGCAGGTTTCACGTATGGTGGCAGCTCTGTCACTTCAAGCTTCAGACAGAATGCTGGATTAAAATGCTGAGCGTGATGGATGATGCTCGCATGTCCCAGATGAATTGTTCGGGCTGCTGACATAGAGCATGCTTTTTGCACTACGTCTTCTAAGTCAAAAGAAAAAAAAAATTAAGTGTAGGACAAAGTTGATCTCATCCCCTGGGGACTTCCATGCTCCAGGATATCCTTCTAAGAGCTCAGAGTCCAGACACTCAATTCCCCAGTTGGTAGGAGGTGAAGAGCTCTCAGAGGGTGCCGGGGCATGGCCCTATTGGAGACTCCTCCATATGTCACCCCAAACCTCAGAGGCTAACTCTGGCTCTTCCTATTTCCTGGCAGCCTCATTCACTACAGTCCTCTGCAGACAAAAGCTCTTTCCGTCCCAACCTTCAATTCATCACTTTTCCTAAAGGTCCCCATGTGTTAGGCGTTCATTTCCCCACCACAGCAGCATTTCCTGTTTCTATTTCTGGCTCTGGTTTCCATTCAGGTCCCCCTGAACTGATTTCTGCTGGGAGAGGCCTTTCCAAGTCAGCCACTCCCCTCTCTGGTTCCAGGACTCTCCATGGGATCGCCTCCCCTGGCTGCTGAGAGGTGGCTCTGAGATCATATATCTTCACAGGCTGCCCGTTTGAAGTGCTGTTCTGGCATTCCTTGTTAAGTGGTTTCAGGGGATTAGTGTCACTCACCTCTTGTGCTCTTGCTGTGCCTCTAATTTAAAGAGCCACGAGGTAGAGCCACCTGTCTGTCCTCCACTTTATTTATTAATATATTCAGGCAGGGCTAATCCTTCTACTGGATTGGGACATTATTACCCAGTGGGGTCTCCCTCCTTGCTGGCTGACATCACAGCATCACCTAAGCTCTGTTACAGGGATGTGCCCGTGAGGAATGCTTGTCAAAAGATGGTACCTCACCGGGAAGGGTGGCGCACACCTGTAATCCCAGGGCTCAGGAGGCTGAGGCAGGAGGACCACGAGTTCAAAGCCAGCCTCAACAAAAGCGAAGCACTAAGCAACTCAGTGAGACCCTGTCTCTGCATAAAATACAACATAGGGCTGGGGAGGTGGCTCAGTGGTCCAGTGCCCCTGAGTTCAATCCCCGGTACCCCCTGCCCTCCCCAAATAAGATGTGACCAGCTTTTCCCGTGCCTTCTGCTGACAGTAGCTTTGTAGCAGTGTGGATGCCATATGGTGATGTGTGAATTTCCTGGCACACTCCACGGCGGCCTGAAATAAGTCCTTGCATGTGGCCAGCTGGGTCGGTTGCCACAGAGACCAAATTACAGGAAGGATTTTCCCAGTCTATTTAAAAGCTGGAATTTATATCACTGGACAAGATAAATCATCTCCATTTATTGTTTTTTAGGAACAAGGTTAGGACCAGCAACAAGAGCCTACACACCAAATCCAGTTCACTGCCCTGTTTGTGTAAATAAAGTTTTATCAGGATCTAGCCATGCTCACTTGGTTACACATTGCATGTGGTTGCATTCACACTACAGTGGAGTTGAGTAGGTGCAATAGAGAACTTAGTGGCCTGCGGTACCCAAAGTATTTATCATCTGGCTCTTTTCAGGAAAAGTTTGCCAATTCTTGGACTATCTCATTGATTCTGAAGTTTGTTCCCTTATGACCACAGGTGTCATAGTCCATTTTCTGTTGCTATAACAAAATATCTGAGGCTGAATGATTTATAAAAGAAAGAGTTTTATTTTGGCTCATAGTTCTGGAAGTCCAAGAGCATATGATTGGCTTCTGGTAGGCCACATGCTACTCTCTATGTGATGGAAAAATAAGGAGAAATAGGTGAGTAGAGAGGAGAAAAGGGGGTTAGAGTGAAAGGAGCTGGCTTCATTTTAAAACAATTTGCTCCCACAAGAGCTAACCCCATATCTCAAGAAAAACGTTAATCCATTCATGGATATTCTGATCCCATGACCCCGTCACCTCCCCAAAACCCCACCTCCCAACATTGCCACACTGGGACTCAAATTTCAAAAGGAGTTTTGGTGGGGACACACCACCCATAAACTACAGTAATAAGGAATCCCTCAGTGTTTGAATGAGGTCAGAGGATGTGATCTTTGCTTCAGTTCTAATGGTAATATATATGAAAAAGACTGATTGGTCTCAAAGAGACAAATAATCCCACATCCATAGCAGTAGCTTAAGAAAAAATGCCAAACAACTTCTGATTCTTTTCCCAACATTATCTAAGGTTCATAGTATCAATGCTCCAGGTCTGGTGCTCTAAATTCAAGAGATTTTTTTTTTCTATTATATATTTGGTCCTGCTTGCCCTATCATCTATGGGTTTCTTCTTCTTGCCTTTCTTGATTTATTTTGAACTGAATTTTTTTCTCATTTCATTTTTCCTCCTACTCACTGGGGAGTTACACAGAACGTTTTCATACTATGTATTTGTCAAAGTCTGAAGTTAATCCATGTCTTTACAGCCTTCCTCCACAAGGTCTTTACAATACTTTAATTCTTTTCATAGTTGTCCCCCATTATATACAGGGGGTACATTCCAAGACCTTTCTGGGTACCTGAGACCTCAGATAGTACCAAAACCTATATGTACTATTTTTTTCTCGGTACATATATACAGACGATAATGTATGATTTCTATGTTAGGCATAGTAAAAGATTACAATGACTAATCAAATAGAACAACTATAACAATATATGGTAATAAAAGTGACATGGATGTGGTCTCTCAACCATTATGGGGCAGGTAGCATATACAGTATGGATACCCTGGACAAGGGATAATTCATGTTACAGGCAGTATAGAATGGAACAGCATGAGATTTCATCAGTGCTACTCAGAATGTCAGTTAAAATCTTATGAACCATTTATTTCTGTAACTGACACCATGGAAAGCAAAAATGTACACACATTGGGGAACTCTTATACCTCTCTCCCTACTTACTTTTAGTCATATTTTGTATTTTAGTTTTCCCTCTCTCTCTCTCTCTCTCTCTCTCTCTTTTTTGTGTGTGTGTGTGTTCTATTGCCTTTTGATCATAGGCCTTGTTTCTTTGTAAATTTGGTGAATTTTCACTGTGGAACTTTAGCTGAAGGAATCTTTTGAAGCCTAGGTTGAAGGAGACAGGGAGTGGAAGTTCTCCAGGAAAAGTCTGCATTTGCTTCTGCTGTGCCTCAACTCCATGGTACTACTTCAAACTAATCCATAGGATTCAAGCTTTGGACAACTCTTACAGTGAAAAATTGGGCTGCACTCATGCTTGAGACCTGGTATATTATTACAAGTTCTAGGTGATTCTTTTCCTTTTCCCAAACCCAATCTTCAAAATGGAATGCTTCTCTAGATATCTCTGAGGTTGAATGGGGTTTATTTCCCGTTCTCCCTTACCCTGAGGATTCGCCATTTGAATAGACATGGGCTTTTTCTGCAAGGAAGGGGACAGAGGTGTCACTCTGGGCACACTGCAGACTCTGACACCTTCTCCTCATATCTTCAAAGGTATGGAAACTTAATGCTCATGTTCATTTTAGTTTGGCAAATGTTTTGGTTTGGAAAATACATGCTTCAGAGACCCCTTCCCTCTTTGGATTCCTGTTTATTGATAGACATTTTGAAAATGTCTATACACATTTTAAAAAAAAATATGATACCCAGAATCTTTAGTTGTTTTAAGTGGGATATTCACTCAGGTTTTGCATGGTGCTAGAGACAAAAGCCTGAGACTTTCTGAAAAGCTGCATCTTATGTCTCTAGCTTTTAAATACTTCATGTATGAATATAAAAAAAACAGTTTGGTGTGCATTTTTTTTTGTAATATTTTATAAAATGAAATGCAACAAAATGGCTACTACATTTGTCCTTATCATAATACAATTCCATGCTGATTATAGACACTAAATGAAACAGAAAAATATCAAGAATAAACTTAATATCACCCTTAATCCCACCATCCAGATGCAACACTACTCTTACTTTGTTACATCAACTTTGGCCCAGTTTTTGATATGCTGTCTATTTTTAAGTAGTTGAGAAAGCACTGTTCTGGTTACAGCTATTTAATTAGAAGAGGGTAATTCTTTCAAGATGCAAGACACAGGAGAGCATCATTTCTCTCCCTTCCTATTCTGAGGTCATTGCAGATCAGTTAACCACTTGTAAGACACACTCCATTCCTCGGCGTAATCTATCCTGGTGGATCTAATCAAAAGAACCCACTCAGAAAAACCACAAGGGAGTCGTAATTGAAGGAACAGTGCTACCCGGGAAAGGCTGGGTAGAGTGTCCAGCTATAAAGGATAAAGGCCATGCAGAAATGACATTTCCAACTTTCAAATGTCAGCTGCAGGCTATGTTTGAGCTATCTCTAACAGAAAGATGGAGTTAGGAATGGGAGTGAAAGATCATTTATGCCTTGCAAATAAAAATGCTTCCATAAGCTTCAATGAGTTCAGAATTGTGGGCCTCTCTCTGAGACAGTGGTGGGACTGCCCATACCGCAGACCCATCCAAAGGCCTGGACTCTTAACACTTACAGATGGACTGCAGTATACAGGGGCTTTTTTTCATCCAAGTTATTAAAATTGCTGCAAAATGATGAATATTGCCTATTGACCCGAAATCACTTGGTGATTCCGTGCTTCCCCCTTTAAACCTTCCAGAGTGAATATAGACCCAGACTCAGATTCCAGGTGGGTGGAAGTTTACTGGGTATTAGATGCTATGAGAAAGGACTGCAATGAAAGAACCCAAGAGCACAGATCTCAGTGCTGCCAGGGAAAACTTGAACATTGCCCATTAGACCTCAAGGAACAAAAAAATGAAGTATCATGTTTTAACCCCTTCATGACTCCAGCACCATGGTGGTTCTTAGAATTCCAGAACTGTGAGCTACATAAATATCTTTTCTTTATGTATCACCCAACCTCAGGCAATTTGTTATAGTAACAGAAAACAGACTAATATTATGCCCAATGTCTGATTTTTCAATGACAAGTCCAAGGTGGGAGTACATTGCCCTTTGACTCTGTAGGGTCCAATGAAGGATCACAGTCATCGTGTTTCATTTATTTAATAATGAATAGAATCTCTTCTATGACAAAAAGGGCAGGATCTTAGTTTCACAAAGGTCTAAAACAAGGGCAAGGCCAGCAGCTTCTGAGCTATGCAAACTCACAAAATGCACTTCCTGTCTCATTTATTACATGCTAATTATAATGCTTCCCATTGCAGGAGGAACTGAAAATGATGTCTCTAAAGCAACTAGCATAAGGCAAAAGCAGTGCTGGGCGCGGTGGCACATGTCTATAATCCCAGCAGCTCAGAAGGCCAGGGCAGGAGAATCCTGAGTTCAAAGCCAGCCTCCGCAACTTAGTAAGGCCCTAAGCAAATCAGTGAGACCCTGTCTCTAAATAAAATACAGAAAAAGGCTAGAGATATGGCTCAGGGGTTAATTGCCTTTGGGTTCAATTCCTGGTACCAAAAAAAAAAAAAATCAATTGTTCCACTTGATTTCCAAGTCCTGAATTCTGGGACCAGCCTTCATCATCAATCAAACCCTCTGAAATACCTAGCATATAGTAGTTGTTCTATAAATACTCTTCCAATGAAAAGATAAAGGATTTAGGTACTGGATGAACTGAATGAATCTGTATTCGGGAAGATGGAGGCAAAGGTGTGTTGCTGTCCCACCAAGATGTCCTCCATGGGGCCATCCCTGCTGATGACCTCTGATAGGGCATTCCAGCTACTCCAAGGATGCAAGTCATCCATTCCCTGTCTACTCCAGCCTCAGGCACCTGGACTTGCAGATTGCCCCTTCCTTCCATGCTTATTGCCAGGCTGAGAGGAATTTCTTCACCACCCCTTGGAGGTTTGATGGAATTAATGACAATAGGTAGATTAACAGTAGAAATGGGTGTCATGGGAAAATGATGATGAGACTCAGGAGCCGATAAGCCCTTTTTTTACAGGGAAGAAGAAAATGAGGGAGTGTTGGCAATTTTGAGTAAGGGTAAATGATTTGGGAAATAATAAATGATTGTAAAGGAGCCTGGAAAACAGACAGTAGCTTGGGACAAAGTTCTTCCGAGCTCTGGAAGAACTAAGGGAAGGTGAGGGTTGGAAATTCACCTGGAGTGTTTTTATGCATATAAGCCCCCTAAGTAATTTTTCTGAGTTGCTCTTAGAAGATAAAAGGAAAAGTCCCATGGAAGTGTGGCAAGGATTTTTTTAGTCTCCTGTCTTAGTGGTTCATCTTTCCTGGTTATTTGGTGAGGATTTTTAGGGAGAGAGTTTAAGGTAGTTCATTTCTTTTTGAAGGTGTTTCTTCAGTCAGATAAGAGAATTCCAGAGAGAGAGAGAGAGAGAGAGAGAGAGAGAGAGAGAGAGAGAGAGAGAGAGAGAGCTTCCCTATTCCTGCAAAAATAAAGGGAGAGATTAGAAAGTCCTTGATTTTGAGGCAGCTTCTAAGGAATTCCCAATTTCTTTTAATACAAATTGCTCATGAAGCCAAAACACCATACTTCAGGATATCAGTTTCAGAGACCCAATATCAGTGTACTGATTGACCATCAGACTGACCAGATGTCCACCAACATCAGCTCTACTAAACCTGGATCTCCCTTTGCCTGTCTTCTCCATTTACCTCTTATACTAGTCAGCTTTATGTTACTCTAATGAAATGCCTGAATTAATTATCTTATAAAGAGAAAAGGTTTATTTGAACTCATGGTTCTAGGTTTCTAGATCATGATCACATTCTGAGGGGTCCTGGCAAGGGTAGCACACCATGACAGGAGCATGTGGTGGAACAAACCATTTACCTCAAGAGCCAGAAAGCAGAGTGAGACTGAGAGGCAGGGCTCCCATAATCCTTCTTTTAAAATTTTATTTATTTATTTATCGAGGAACCCAATACCTTTCATTTTACTTATTTTTATGTGGTGCTGAGGATTGAACCCAGTACCTCACAGCACTAGCAAAGTGCTCTACCACTGAGCCATAACCCCAGCCCTCCCATAGTCCTTTTTAAGGTCATACCTCCAATGGATCTAAGGAGAGATATACCCCACTATACCCCACCAATGTAGGGCGGATGAGACCAACTCTACCACCTCCTAAGGATATCCTAGTAGTGCCACCTTGGGGACAAAGAGTTTAACACATAGACCTGTGGGTGACACTCTTCCAAATCATAGCACATCTCAACCCATCCACCTACCCGACCCATGCAGCCAGGACCACATCAGCTCCTATGTGTCCCACCTGGTAAATAGGGTCAGATAGAAGCAGAAAGAGAAGGAGTGCATTTTCAGGGAAGGGAGAAGATGACCTTAAAAGTCGAGTCTCACTGTGAGAAACTACCAAATCAATTCACTATGAGGCCTATTTAATAAATTATAGCAGTGAGTCAGTAGGGTCATGTCAGATAAATGAAATATTTAATGCAATGGAATAATCCCTCCAGTAATGTTAGAGTGTTCACATTTGTTAATCTAAAGCACTCCCTGGTGAGACAGCTGAGTGGCTGGAAAGTGGTTCTCTAAATCATGGCATCCCCTGGAGTCAGGGAGGACAGTCTCTTCATCTCTGGGCTCCCAGGGATGTGGATTTACCACTCACCTGGGCATGTTTTTCCTCTAATTAACAAATAACAGCTTACGGGACACTTAGACAAATTCTTCCTTTCTCTCTCTTTCTCAGTATCCTCAGGTCCAAGAGGCTGGTAAAAGTACCTCTGCTTATCTCCTACCTTGTAACTTGGTATCTGCTGTGCGTGGAGGAGACGAACAATAGACATTTCCCAGCTGGAAGTTGATCTGCTTGTTCACAAAAAAACTGGGATCTGTTGAGGCTTTGTCAACTTTCAGGTTTCTATTTAATGACATAAAAGAAAAAAAAAAAGAAAAGAGAAGCTTTATTCAGAATTCCCAGGCTTACACAAAATAGAGTTGTTATTTCAAGACCAAACTGCTTAAATTATCAACTCATGGGCACAGTTGTTAATTTATGTATTAAGTAGTTGGTATCCATTTCTGTCTTATTTTCATTCTATAATTAAACTGTACCACCTCGGAGGGAGATAAAGACAATTGTCACTGTGTCCCATTGGTCTCCTTCTCTGGCTGTTAAGTCCTTCCACAATGCGGTTGCAATGGGCCACATGTGACATCCCAGCAGTGTTGCTCCTGTTGCCTGTCAGTCGCCTGCCAATCACCTTGTGATTCTTCTACCCCGCCCTCTTTACCTGCTGCTCAGCACAAACCACGTGTGTCTTCCAGCTACAAAGAAAAGCAGAACCCCAAAGGGGAGGCCAGAGACTTCACTCTCGGCACAAACAATTCATTGCTCAAGGCTTTCAAACTTGGCATGAATTTCCAGGTTATCAGTCAATGCACTTAGGTTATGAAAATTATCTAATTAGCCAGCCCCAAATAGTCTATACCTCCCTGTCTGCTAGTTCCAGAGCTTCATCTTTGGTATTTCTGGTTGATAAACGTAGAGGATGCCAATTATACAGGCTTGGGACAGTGGCCAAATATCTATCAAAGGCTGGAAAATAACCAACTCTGTTATTGGCAAAGATAGCAGGATTTGTCCCAGCCTCCGGAGGTTAAAGGCTACTGATTTTACTGGCTGCGCCACTGAAATGTTTTTATTTATACAGGAGCTGCCAGGAACCATATTCCCTTATTTAGCAGATGTGTCTGAAGCAGCTGTTTTAAAATGCTCTTCTGGAATGGGAGATGAGGGCAGACCATCAGCTTGCCCAGTGGCTTCCAGGAACCCAATGGCACACTGGAATTGAGACAGCTAGAATATGTGCACATGTGCATGTAGCTGCTCCCTTGGACACTTGGTTTTCTGTCTGTGTGTTTTTTGTTTGGTTTTAAGATCCCCAGACAAAATCAGTGTCTTGAAAATATTTATTGTAGGAGAATTCTGATATGTTATACATAGACTTGTAGAGAATCTTTAAATCTGATGCCCATTTTCTCTCTCTGGTTCAACTACCTGTACCACTGATGCCCTTCAGAGAGCAAAGGCAGAGAAGCTGACCATACGGGGTGACCCTTCTTCCCTGTCCACTGAGCTCCCAGTGTCCTCCTTGCTTCACCTTTGGCCTCCTGCTGTGGCCCTGCTCCCACCCTGTGTTCACCAGTGACTTTGGTCTGTATTCTCCATCCTTTTAACATTTTAGCCTTTTTATCTCACCCAGCGATTTCTTCTCCATCACATCTCAAAAATAAATGCAAAACTATTGAGAAAAAAAAAGTCTTATGGGAAAATGAGAAGTTTGAGATACAGTTGGATCTTTGCATCTGCAGTTTCCAGATTTGTAGATTCAACTGACCTAGGATTGAAAATATTCAGGGAAAAAAAAATGGTGTCCGTACCCAATACATACGGGCATTCCTTCTTGACATGAATCCCCAAACAACACAATATAATAAATACTTACATTGCATTAGGTATTATAAGTAACCCAGAGATGATTTTAAAGTGCATGTGAGAGTGCGTGTTAGTTGTATTCAAATACTACACTATTTCATCTAAAGGCTTAAACATCTGCAGGTTTGCTATTTGCAAGGAGTTCTGGGACCAATCCCTGTGGATACCGAAGGATGACTGTGTTTCTCTACAGTGAGTCACTAGTGGCATGCAGCTGAAGAAAAAGGTCAGCATACTTTTATATTCATCTCTCTGGGTCCAGGGGATTGGAGGTCTTGATTTTTTTTTCATTTGAAAATATTTATTTCATATAATAAACAAGGCTATGTGGTGGTTTTTAAATGCTGTCAACTTGCTTATATAAACATGTATATATTAAATATATTTATTTGTTCTTTTTAGATATACATGAACATAGAGTGCATTTTGAACATATTATATATACATGTAATAGCACTTATTCTGATTAGGATCTCATTCTTGTGGTTGTACCAGATTGTTGGGGGGCATGAATGAATTACGGGTTTGTTTGAGCCATCTCAACACTGAGAACTCTCAGTGAAATTCCACTGATTGGAGGCTGCTCAGATTATACTACACCCTGCCCATTGGTTCAGACAGTCCTAGGTTCAAACGCAGTAGCCTGACAGTAGAGGAGGTGGGCTTAGCCTGCTGAGCCCCAACCAAATTGTCTTTGCCATCTTCTTCCTGTTTTCCTCAGGAAGTCCTTCATTCTGAATCCCATTGGTTGTCCTACCCATTTAAATAAAGCATGCGGGCTCCATTTTTTTTTTTGTTTGTTTGTTAGAGCCAGTCTCCATGAGAGCTGGATCATCCCACTGTGCCCTTGGTTTTCACTTATTTCCATGTCTTGTCTTTATCTCTTAAATTTCTCATACCCTTGATATTTCTAATCTGACTCACCACCATAGTTTGGGGAAACTGAGTAAATGTCACTCAGGTTGTGATACATGATGTGGAGTTTCACTCACTGATGGTGTATTCATATATGAGCGTAGGACAGTTATGTCTGATTAATCCCATTGTCTTTCCTAGTCCCACCTCCCATCCCTTCCCTTCATTCCCCCTTGTCTAATTCAATGAATTTCTATTCCCCGTACTCCTACTTTTGTGTTAGCATCCTCCTATCGGAGAGAACATCTGACCTTTGGTTTTTTTCAGCTTGGTTTATTTCACATAGTATGACAGTCTCCAGATCCATCCATTTACCAGCAAAAGTCATAAAGTCATTCTTTTTTATGGTTGAGTACTAGCCCATTGTGTGTGTGTGTGTGTGTGTGTGTGTGTATCACATTTGGGACGTGATATATATATCACATTTTCTTTATCCATTCATCTGTTGAAGGGCACCTAGTTTGGTTCCATAGCTTAGCTGTTGTGAATTGAGCTGTTATAAACATTGATATGGCCATGTCCCTGTAGTATGCTGATTTTAAATCCTTTGGATATATGCCAAGAAGTGGGATAACTGGGTTAAATGTGGTTCAATTCCAAGTTTTTTGAGGAATCTCTGTACTGCTTTCCAGAGTGGCTGCACCAATTTGCAGTCCCATCAGCAATGTACAAATGTACCTTTCCCCCCACATCCTCACCAACACTTATTGTTACTTGTATTCTTGATAATTGCCATTCTGTGAGATATAATCTCAGTGTAGCTTTAATTTGCATTTCTCTAATTGCTAGAGATGTTGAAAATTTCTTCATATATTTGTTGACCACTTGTATTTCTTCTTCTGTGAAGTGCCTGTTCAGTTCCTTTGCCCATCTGTTGATTGGGATATTTTGGGGTCTTTTTTGGTGTTAAGTTTTTTGAGTTATTTGTGTATCCTGGAGATTAATGCTCTACCTGAGGTGCAAGTAACAAAGATTTTTCTCCCGTTCTGTAGGCTCTCTCTTCATGTTATTGATTGTTTCCTTTGCTCTGAAGAAGCTTTTTCTTTTGATACCCTGTGATTTCCGAGTCCCAGCTCATCCTCACAACTGTCTGTCAGCAGCCGAGAGGATTTTGTGGTCCTCACTATTGAAATGGCACATTCAACTCCATAACCACTGTCATGAGTTCTCTGTGCTGTTTCATACAATCTTCCTCCTCACCTAGTAACCAAGTATGTTAAATAAGAGCAGCTGGACTTGGGGATAAAAGGGCACCTCAGGTTTAATTGCTTTGGATAGATATTGCTCCCCCCTGACTTAGGATGGCCTAGGCTAGCTCACTGCTCCAGGAAAGCCTTTTGATGGAAACCCTGCTGGGTTCTGGGGAGGTCACGTTGCCAGGAGTCTCCTTGTGAAGCAGGTGTTCTGCATTCTGAGTCAAGAACAAGAGTAGCACAACTCTAAGTTTCTTTGGATCTGCTTTACAATGTGGGTGCCCTGACTGTGGACAGGCCGAGATGAAATCTTCTCTGTGTAAGTCAGCTTTGCATTACTACTAAGAGCTAAGATAATTAATTTGTAAACAAAAGGTGTATTTTGCTTTACGGTTTCAGAAGTCCCAGTCTGTGATCAGCTGTCCTCTTTGCCTCTGGGTCTCTGGCAGCACATCACAGAGGGACCATGTAGCAGAGAAAAACTTCTCATTTAATAGTCAGGAATCACAAAAGAGAGAGTGGGAGAGGCTGGAGTCCCACTATTCTCTTCCAAGGCTGCCTCGATGATCTAAGGATCTAAAGATCTCTCAGCCCCACTTTTCAAGGATTTACTCTCCCAAGAGTACTACCATAGGGATGGAGCCTTTAACACATGCACCTTTGGGAGACATTCAAGATCCCAAATATAGCATTTTTTCAGGGCACTAGGGACTTCAATGATACCCTTATCATTCCCTCTTATCCATCTATTGATTAGACACTGAAAACTTTCTATGTTAAGTTCTCTTGGAGTTAGCCGGTGACTCGGTGATGTTTATTATCAGGAGGAGGAAATGTAAAGAGAATATCTCATTTAAAAGGTCATTTACCAGCAGCTCTGGATTCAGTCCTCCAAAAATTCTCTGAAAATAACCATCAATTTATTTATTTATTTAAAAAAATATATCCCCAACTCCCAAATCTAGGACTTATGGTCAATCTCTTTTTCGAGTTTGGGAAGAGATTTTACAAACTGTAGGGCCAACGCAACTCAGTGGAAAATGTAGTAGCTAACTTGTGCCAGCTAGCCCCTGAGGAATGCCGCCATGCCAATTTTATCCCTGGTAATAGTCAGATTTCTGTCACTAGAGTGAAATCTCCACGATATGTATAAGGAGAAATACTTATGAAGAGAAAAGTTTTATTTAGCTCACAGTTTTGGAGGTTCAGGTCCAATATCAGGTCTATCTGTACCTTGAGGCCTCTGGCAAGGCAGTGCACCATGGCGGAAGCATGCAGTGAAACAATACTACTTATACCACAAGCCAGGGAGCAAAGAGCAAGAGGAAGAGACTGAGGTCCCAGGATCCCCTTCAAGGGTACATCCCCAATGACGTAAGGACCTCCCACAAGGCTCTGTCTCCTAAAGCTTCCACCACTTCCCAATAGCGCCACCCTGAGGACCAAGCCTTTAACACAAGGACCTGGGGGCACCCAACCTCTAAACTAGAACACTCTTAATCCATGCTCTGCCCTGGCTCAGAACCTGCTTTTGTCACAAGCAGAACTATCATGCCTTGACTCTTTAAGAGCTACTCTTTTAACACAAATGTTTTCTTCCTCTGCTTATAAACAGTCCTGATGTTAGATCTAGTTGGATAATTCTAGAGTATCTATGAGAGAATATTGCATCTTTGGAGGATGTAGTGCCTCACCTAAAGCACAACTGTAGGGGACAGAAGTCCAGAAGAATCTGGTGGCAATGCATCCTGAGGGCTGTTATTTTTCAGGTCCTCAAATTTTACAAAATGTCAGAAGTTCAGACAGTGATGGTAGGAAAAACTCCCTTTGTAGTTTGGCAGGGGACATGCTAGCTTCAAGAGTCATAGACACTGGTAACTGAGAAAGGAACCCTGCACATCCCTCACTTTTCCAGAGGCCACGTGGACTGGGAGAGTTCAGGGATACAGAGCTGTGCTGGATCAAGTTCTGCATTCTTGGACAAAAATGAGAGTAAGGAGTAAGGGTGAGTCTATGAAAACTCTTCCAGCCCAGCTGATGTGAATTTCGTGCTCACAATTCACTGTAAGTGAGGTTTTTTTCTACAAAAGCTATTAAAATGTTGTAGAAAAAAAATTATCCTCCTTAGCAGGATAAAAGATTGCATTGCCTGCCTGACACAGAAGCAAAATATCAAAGGGAGAATGCACCGATAGGAAACCAGAATGGGATTTGGAGAAAGGGGAGATAACTAAAATAAGGAAGTATTCAAGGAAATGAAAAATATATTGCTGAATTCATCCACATGGATGTGGTTAAAAGAAGAAATGACCTATTGGAAAAATCTGATCCATGTGAGGAAGAAAAATCCAAGGTGGATTCTTAGAATGGAGAGAAAAGGAAATCTCATGTGAAAAGGAAAGACAGATGTAGATGGATGGAAAAGGGAGAAAATACAGTGCAGAGTGAAAGGGTCTGGGTTTCAAGATCTCACATAGATTTGAAGCTTAGCTCCAGCTGTGTGAACTTGGACAGGTCTTTTCATCAGTGATACAGGCAACTCCTCTGAGTACTCTGGTGGGAGAGAAAAGCTAAGGCTGTTCCCCAGGAGGAAAATTAAACAAGTAGAATTATTCTCTCAAGTGGGATAAAAATCAAAGACATGTGGAGAGTATAGGTGTGGAATCTTCCAGAGCCTGGGCTAAGAGAAAGATCAGAGTATGCAATTAGAGAGAGGTCACCAAGATTAATGACATGAGGTTAATGACATTAATAGTAGACAAAATATTTTTTAGTTTGGGCAGAAACCAGACTTTCTACAGAAGTTCAGAATCAGTAAATGCCAGAATCTGATGAAAGAACATTTCCCATTTTGAAGGAAAATTATTGCAACCCAAATATATACCCAATTATCTTATGAGGACATCAGAAAGATAGTCTCAAATACTCAAAGTTCAAGAAATAGGCATTGATGTTAAAAATGGTTTCAGACATTCTCAAGCCAACCAAGAAATTGATTGCTATTAATGAGTGTGTAATTTTGATATCAAAGGGCTAATGGTCCTATCTTAACTGAGGCTCTGTACCATGGACTATCAATAATTCCATTCTCCCCTACTCCTCAGCCTCTGGGAACCACCTTTCTAATCTCTGCTCCTGTGAGTTATTTTAGATTCCACATATAAGTGAAAACATGATATTTATTTACCAATGTTTAACTGATCTCACTTGGCATAACGTTCTCCAATTCCACTCAGAGTGTTCAAATGGCAGAAGATCTTTATTAAGGCTGAGTAGTATTCCATTGTGTTTATAGACCATATTTTCTTTATTTGACTTGGATGGACACTTAGGTTGATTCTACACCTTGGCTGTTGTCAACAGTGCTGCAATAAACTTGAGAGTGCAGATATCTCTCTGAAAAACTGAATTCAAATCTTTTGGGTAAATATCCAGAAGTGGAGTAACTGGATCATATAGTAGCTCTATTTTTAGTCTCTGTTTTTTGAGAAACCTCCACACTGTTTTTTTTTTTTATAATAGTTGTATTAATTTAGATTCCCTCCAATAATGTGCAAGGATTTCTTTTTCTCTACAGGCTCACTAACACTTGCTTTCATCTTGTTGATCACAGCCATCCTAACAGGTGTGAGGTGATATCTCCTTGTGGTTTTAATTTGCATCTCCCTAATGATTAGTGATGTGAAGTATTTTTAATATATTTTTACCCATTTGTATGGAATTCATTCATGTCCGATGCTCATCTCTCAATAGAACTATTTGTTTTCTTAGGAGAAAAAAGTTCTATTTTTTTCCTTTTTTCTTTTATGTGAAATCACTTGCACATCATGGTGAATATAGTAACTGAGTATTACATGTTGAAATTTCATTAAAAATAAATTTTAAATGCTCTAATGATAAAATACTATATATTTGAGGTGACTGCTATATAAATGAGCATTTACATATTTAATCAGTTTGCATTGTACTAAAAATTGGCACTACTTTGTGCCCAATAAACATATACAACTAAAATTTGGTAATAAAAACCCCAAACAAAAAAACTAATGGTGAAAAACAAAAGCTATTAAATTTATCCTGAAAATTTCAAGTTTAAGATAGAATTATATTTGATAGGAAAAATAGTAATGTAATATGAGAAGATGGGCCTAAAACTCCAAAATTTATTAATAAAGTCTGGGATGCAGAAGATGATATTAAATTAAGACAATGCTAAATATATCCTCACGTGTGGAGAACCCAGTGGCTACCATATCATGGTTTCATCCTTGTAGTTAGATAAAATGCATGAGGAAATACATTTATAGCTTAAAATTAAGCTCTCATGAGATTTACAATAGGACATGATGTTCAAATCTTTGTACACTACAAAAGCAGGCAAAATCAAGCGAATCAACAAAAAACAAAAACAAAACAAAACAAAAAAACTTAAAACAGACTCAGCAAAGACCCTTTAAAAAAGTAGTAAAACTTTAACAACAAGGGGAAATAAGTCGAACTTGACATATACGATATGACACTAATTTTAATTCATGTGTGTGCACACGTATGTATACAGACACTAGAAAAAAGATTGAAAAGAAATGTGCTAAGATATGTTGGTTTCTATAAGAGCATTGGTGCTTTTTTTTTTGTAAGTATACAAACAGTCGAACAACTGAAGAAGGAGGAGTGGGGGCAGAGCTAGATGTGTAGACAGAAAACCCAGGATATTGCCAAGGCAAGTCCTACGGAGGAGTGTCAGAGGATGAAGGGTCTGAGGCATCTTCCCAAAGAGCATGATAGTCAGCTGGGCCACTGCCCCCCTGCATTTCCTTTCTTTATCAGAGAACATAGACGTGGGTCATTGCTTGTCCATTTAAATTGCATACAAGGTGCTAACTCAAGACCACTTCCTCCAGTGGCATCTTACTTTCATAGATGGATGATTTAGATGAATAACTTTGAGATGATGGGACCTCAGGAAGAAGGAAGCCCACATGTGTGAAGGGCACACAGCCCAGGCCCTGGCCAGGGCTGACTTTTGCCTATTAGGCAGAAAGGGCAAAACTCAGGGCCCACAAGAGTTTTAAGGGTCTATGAAAACATTTAACTTATAGTTTTTTTTTTAAAGACTAGATGTAAAAACAAATATGACATTAACAAATAGACAATAATGAATCCAGCCTGTATTATAGTTTGCATACCAACAAACCATACCATATAATTTTTAATATTTTTTATAGAGGAAGAGGCAACTAAGGCAAAGATGTTTTATATAGATCTTCCTAATTCATTCATTTTTCCACCAAATTATGTGTCTCACATTATTAAACATATCCCTTAGGCAACCATCTTTTACTTTCTAGTCATGGCAGACTTTCACATTAAGATATATCAACTCCTGAAATCATTAATTAAGCCTGATAAAAGTCACTATGTGGACCTGTCATGACTTATAGCACCTGGAGCTCATGGCACCCCTATGTTCCTAGCATGCCTGAGCTTAAAGAACTCTGAAATTATAGCACCTTAAAACCCATAGCACCCCAATGCTCATGGAATCCCTGAGCTCATAGCAATTCTCAGCCCAAGGTAACCCTAAGTGGACACTCCTGATCTCACAGCACCCATGAAACTATTGCACCCCAAAGTCAGCACCTGTGATCTTGTTATAACCTTGATGTCATAGCATCCCTAAAATTTTATCGCTGTATCCTGCCCTGCTTGAGTCATTGAGGGTTTTGAATCATAAGTTAATATTTACATATCTAATCAGTGGAAGAAAGTGTCACATTTACTGGTAAACTGGTATTAATGACAAACAGCATTGTGTTCTGTTTTTATGTAAGAAAAGACAATGCTTTTTTGTGCACTTTTTTATTTTAATACAAAATATGTTCCCACGTAGGCCATGGTAAAGCCTGGATTTGGGAGTTAGAAGAGGTTGACCCATTTGCAACATTTATTCAATGTTAAACTTAAGGTTATTACTAAATTGGTCTGAGCCTCAGACCAGCTAAGTAATAAATTGCAAAATGAGGACATTTATTCTTAGTTTTCATGTAGTTAAAATTAAACATATGCAAGGTGCTGGCACTTATCTGCCACATAGTATTCACTCAACAATTGGTCCCACATAATCACTTAACAGAAATGCCCAGGACCTGACCTGTTTCAAATTAATGATTTCAGGAGTTGATATATCTTAATGTGAAAGTCTGCCATGACTAGAAAGTAAAAGATGGTTGCCTAAGGGATGTGTTTAATAATGTGAGACACATAATTTGGTAGGAAATGAATGAATTAGGAAGATCTATATGGATTACAAAAGGTCTAATTTTTTATAAATGTATCATGCATAGTAATTAAAGCACCTTCTAAATTTCGAGAACATTTTGCATAAATCTGAAACATCTAGGTCTCCTTAAAATGGAAAAAGTAACCCCGTGTATAAAAGCCCAAACATATATTGATGTGAATGTGTTCAGTCATTGTTCCCGGATCAACAAATTATTACTGAACATTTATCACATAATCCTCATTGCTGAGGATTCAGAAGAGAAGGAGACAAAGTCTCTCCACTCAAAGACCTTACATCCTCAAGGAAAGAAATGTACCATGGTGGTATATTTGTGGGTGTTTGTTACATTGTTTTACATTATAAATATCATGTATTATTTTTGATGGAGTTCACTGCTTTGAAGAAAAGTAAACCAGGGGCTGGGGTTGTGGCTCAGTGATGGAGTGCTCATCTAGCATGTGTGAGACCCTGGGTTTGATCCTCAGCACCACATATAAATAAAGGTAGTGTGTACAACTACAAATAAAAAATAAATAAATGTTTTTAAAAAAATATTTAAAAAAGTAAACCAGGCTAATGGAAAGAGTATATGGGGAGGAGGGGTTACTGGGAGGGGGGTAGTTTTTCTTTCAAGTTAAAAAAAATATCAATTTTAAAAATAATTCTTTAATTTGAGAAGGAGACAGTGGTTAACAAAACATTCAGAGAAGGCACAACCTCTTTTTATTTCCTCTTTCTTCCTATGATGCTGATGCTGGACACAAAGTCTGAAGCACTGTGGAGACTCTCCAAGTAGCTATTATCACTGTCATGCTTTGATATTCTTTAATGATGTTAGAGATTTACCTTCAGGTACATTTCTCTTGCCCAGAAAGCCTTCAATTATCATTGAACTAAAAATGGGTTGGCAGCACAGAAACTAATTTGACTTTATTTGCTTCTAGTGCAAATGATGTGTAAGAATATTTGGAAGGGGATTTTGGGTCAACTGAGACCCTGGATGACAGTGAGTCACCAAATGTCACATTTAGCAATGTGGATGTTCAATTTTAGGAAATTGAAATGCAGGGAAATATCCTTGACACTAACATTTCACTGGACGTAATCCAATCATCGATTCAGAAGCACTTAGGATCTTGTGGTGTCTGGCTGTGAATATCATTTGATTCTGCTCCTGTGCCAGTTAATAGAGAGTCAAGATAAATTTTATGGTAGATAGAGAGAGATGGCATGAATGCATGTGGACCATAATGGGGAATTTTATTGGTTGTAGGACAGGAGATAAATCACATATCCACAACAAAGTTGCAAAATAGGAAGGAAGCAGTAAAAAGTTGAAAAGCAGAAGAAAAAAAAAAGCCCTAAAACATGGGAGACCGCAGTATCATGCCATCCAGAAGATTCTATAGATTGTAGGGTGGTGGCTACAAATTGTCTCTCCTCGTACTTTACTGGGCTGAAGGGTAGAGGGGCTGAGTTGGGAGGAAAATGAAGTGGAAGGCCCCATCTTCCCACCGCGTCACTCTGAGCTCAGCCTTGGGGAACAACACATCACCTGGGGGCTGACTTATTTTTTTGTGATTTCTTTGGCCCCTTGAATTGATCCTCATCATCAAATTTCTTCTTGGGTTCTCATCCCTAGGTCTGCCATGCCAGCCACAGTCTTTATATACCTGCCACATTCCAAAACTTATTTCAGGAGAATATTTCAATAGGCAAAACTTTGCTCTTTGGAGTAACCCCTATGAGTCAGGGTTCTCTCCTTTTCTGTGGTCTTTGCATTTCCATTTGCATTTTAATCCACACTTTTCACTTTTTCCTTAAAGAGCTTTGTCTCTTGTTGGAGAATTTTTGGAAACCCATTGGGAAGGTGTCCCCATTGCCTCAGGGGAGCTGCTGACAAATAGTGTTTATCACCAACATCACCATCATCACCAGCACTCCATAGTTCTGAAGCTCTTCCAGAGGTGCCATCCTCTCCAATGGCCTCACATGACACCCATGAGTCATGGATGACATGAATAGTAAGTCACTACCTCCCCACCTGGCCCACTCTGGCTTTCTCATTAAGATCCTAACACCCTCTTCTAGCTTCAACCTCCCATGCTTCAATGATTCCATGGAGACAGTTTCTGGAATCCTCTCGTTGTATTTAATCTGCAGCCATAATTACTTATTTCCACACATTAACTGTTCAGTTTTGGTTTCTACTGCCAAGAGTTTTGCCAGAATACTTCAGATCTTTTGCAAGCAGAGCCGGATGCTCAGAAACACGTTTTCCTCAGAATTACTCCAGCGATGTGGGAGATTCACCTGCTCTAGATAGGGACAAATATCTTGGGGGGCACTAAAGGTTTGTGTGCCTTCAAACCACAGTAACAGAACGTTCTATCCAAAACTTCCTCACTTTGAGTTTCTCCTCTGAAGTCTCAAGACTTCCAGGTCTCGCTGTGCACAGCAGGTGGCGCTCTGGTTTTTAAAATTCCAGCTCCTAAGTAAAAGGATAACAAGGGAAAATTTCACGTGCATTTTAAATTGTATTTATATGTTTTTTTTTTCCCTGCCAAGCCAGAAATGTACTCCATTTTCTTTAATCAGGTTCATTTGCTTCCTACTGTGTGACTTCAATTGGGTAATAGTGAGCAGACTTCTCTCCCTGGCTACTTTGTTTCCTGGAGCAGGTGTGGGGTATGAGATGTGCCTGAGTTGGGAAGTTGGAAGCCTAGGTCTGGCAGAGATGCTGAGATGCTGTATTCCCCTGCAGAGATGGATGTTCCTCCTGGTAGGTCCAAGCAGCCTCTCCTGCTGCGACAGGAGCATGTTTACCCTGGGCTATGGAGACTGTGTCTGCTGTCCTCTTAGGCAAGTACAACCTAGAAGAGAACCCACAAAGGGCCTTTCCAGAGAGCTGGATGAAAGTCTGGGTGACAAGTCTGAGTTTCTGGGGCACACTGATGACTTCCCACGATGGCAGCACTTCTCTGCTCTTCTACAGAGTACACAAGAACATAAATGGCTGCCAAAGAGCACCAGGAACATTGGCTCATTCATTCATTCATTCATTCATTCACTTATTCATCCAGTGAATACTTACCTACCTAGAAGACTCCCACATTTCCCCAAGTTCATTTTATTTACAGTATTAGCCAGGGTCCAGCCCAGGAACTCAATATCCAAAGAGAATTTAATATAATACAAATAATTGTAAACTGTGCATAAAGTTGTTAACTAGAGAACTAAAAAGATAAAGAACAGCAGGTACCAGGGAGACAGTAACAGCAGGAGCTGCTGCCACCCCTGTGGCTGGGATCTAAAACCTCAGAGCGCCCATGGGGCTGGGTATGGTGCTGGTCTCCGGGTGGATGTGATGAGGTTGGTTCTATGAGTGTCGGAAACACTGAATTTGGCTGCTGCTGTGGAGAGGCATCGTTCTGCTGGGATAAAGAAATGTGCTGCCAGGGTACACTCAGGAACAGGGTGAGGGCAGGAAAATCAAGTTCCTCCTCCCCGGCTCCCTCTGGTGCCTCCCTGGCACAACCTGGTGGGGAGGTGGAGGCACCCAGGGATGTGGCCTGGCCCATTCCCGCCACCATGCAGAATGGGATTGGAGCCCAGAGAAAACGTCTGAGTCACTGGCTCACTCAGAACTGCTCTCCTCCCCTGGGCTTTAACCCAGACACTGGCAGGATGAAAGAGAGCCATTGGGATTGAAGTCCTGGTCCTCCATCATGTGGCTCCTGGCCCAGAGGGCAGAATGTAGTCTTTTGACTCATTTCCTCATATGGCTCTATTGTCACATAAAATTTCAGAGTTTGCACCATGGCACAACTTATTTCCTTTCTTTTGCAAGAAGATTCATATAAAATGTCCTCAGCCTAGCTTCTCATGGCCTCCCACCATGACAGCCTCATGTTTTCTTAGCAGGATTTTACCTTGCACACCCAACAGATCAAGTTGTGTATGAGAGTGGGGGGAGCATGTCAAACTGTCATAGTGGGTCTTTTTTCTTTTTTTTTAAATTTTTTATTGTGGGTTGTTCAAAACATTACAAATTTCTTGACATATCATATTCCACACTTTGATTCATGTGGGTTATGAACTCCCACCTTCACCCCATACACAGATTGCAGAATCACATCAGTTACACATGCATTGATTTACAAATTGCCATACTAGTGTCTGTTGTGCTCCGCTGCCTTTCCCATCCTCCCCCCTCCCCCCTCCCCACCTCTCCCCTCCCCTCCCCTCCTCTCTCTCTATCCCCTCCACTGTATAACCCTGAGGGTCTCCTTCCATTTCCATGCAATTTCCCTTCTCTCTCCCTTTCCCTCCCACCTCTCATCCCTGTTAAATGTTAATCTTCTTCTCCTGCTCTTCGTCCCTACTCTGTTCTTAGTTACTCTCCTTATATCAAAGAAGACATTTGGCATTTGTTTTTTAGGGATTGGCTAGCTTCACTTAGCATAATCTGCTCTAATGCCATCCATTTCCCTGTAAATTCTATGATTTTGTCATTTTTTAATGCAGAGTAATACTCCATTGTGTATAAATGCCACATTTTTTTTATCCATTCGTCTATTGAAGGGCATCTAGGTTGGTTCCACAGTCTTGCTACTGTGAACTGTGCTGCTATGAACATCGATGTAGCAGTGTCCCTGTAGCATGCTCTTTTTAGGTCTTTAGGGAATAGACCAAGAAGGGGAATAGCTGGGTCAAATGGTGGCTCCATTCCCAGCTTTCCAAGAAATCTCCATACTGCTTTCCAAATTGGCTGCACCAATCTGCAGTCCCACCAGCAATGTACAAGTGTACCCTTTTCCCCACATCCTCGCCAGCACTTGTTGTTGTTTGACTTCCTAATGGCTGCAAATCTTACTGGAGTGAGATGGTATCTTAGGGTGGTTTTGATTTGCATTTCTCTGACAGCTAGAGATGTTGAGCATTTTTTCATGTACTTGTTGATTGACTGTATGTCCTCCTCTGAGAAGTGTCTGTTCAGGTCCTTGGCCCATTTGTTGATTGGGTTGTTTGTTCTCTTATTGTCTAATTTTTTGAGTTCTTTGTATACTCTGGATATTAGGGCTCTATCTGAAGTGTGAGGAGTAAAGATTTGTTCCCAGGGTGTAGGCTCCCTATTTACCTCTCTTATTGTTTCTTTTGCTGAGAAAAAACTTTTTAGTTTGAGTAAGTCCCATTTGTTGATTCTAGTTATTAACTTTTGTGCTATGGGTGTCTTATTGAGGAATTTGGAGCCCGACCCCACCGACTGTAGATCGTAGCCAACTTTTTCTTCTATCAGTCGGCGCGTCTCTGATTTGATATCAAGCTCCTTGATCCATTTTGAATTCACTTTTGTGCATGGCGAGAGAAAGGGATTCAGTTTCATTTTGTTGCATATGGATTTCCAGTTTTCCCAGCACCATTTGTTGAAGATGCTATCCTTCCTCCATTGCATGCTTTTAGCCCCTTTATCAAATATAAGATAGTTGTAGTTTTGTGGATTGGTTTCTGTGTCCTCTATTCTGCACCATTGGTCCACCCGCCTGTTTTGGTACCAGTACCATGCTGTTTTTGTTACTATTGCTCTGTAGTATAGTTTGAAGTCTGGTATCGCTATACCGCCTGATTCACACTTCCTGCTTAGCATTGTTTTTGCTATTCTGGGTCTTTTATTTTTCCATATGAATTTCATGATTGCTTTCTCTATTTCTACAAGAAATGCTGTTGGGATTTTGATTGGCATTGCATTAAACCTATAGAGAACTTTTGGTAATATCGCCATTTTGATGATGTTAGTTCTGCCTATCCATGAACAGGGTATATTTTTCCATCTTCTAAGATCTTCTTCTATTTCTCTCTTTAGGGTTCTGTAGTTTTCATTGTATAAGTCTTTCACCTCTTTTGTTAGGTTGATTCCCAAGTATTTTATTTTTTTGAAGATATTTTGAATGGAGTGGTTGTCCTCATTTCCATTTCAGAGGATTTGTCGCTGATATACAGGAATGCCTTTGATTTATGAGTGTTGATTTTATATCCTGCCACTTTGCTGAATTCATTTATTAGCTCTAATAGTTTCTTTGTAGAGCCTTTTGGGTCTGCTAGGTATAGAATCATATCATCTGCAAATAGTGATAATTTAAGTTCTTCTTTTCCTATTTTTATGCCTTTAATTTCTTTCGTCTGTCTAATTGCTCTGGCCAGTGTTTTGAGAACTATGTTGAACAGAAGTGGAGAGAGAGGGCATCCCTGTCTTGTTCCAGATTTTAGAGGGAATGCCCTCAGTTTTTCTCCATTCAGAATGATGCTAGCCTGAGGCTTAGCATAGATTGCTTTTACAATATTGAGGTATGTTCCTGTTATCCCTAGTTTTTCTAGAGTTTTGAACATAAAGGGATGCTGTACTTTGTCGAATGCTTTTTCCGCATCTATCGAGATGATCATATGGTTCTTATTTTTAAGTCTATTGATGTGGTGAATAACATTTATTGATTTCCATATATTGAACCAGCCTTGCATCCCAGGGATGAATCCTACTTGATCATGGTGTACAATTTTTTTGATATGTTTTTGTATCCGATTCGCCAGAATTTTATTGAGGATTTTTGCATCTAGGTTCATTAGAGATATTGGTCTGTAGTTTTCTTTCTTTGAAGTGTCTTTGTCTGGTTTAGGTATCAGGGTGATGTTGGCCTTATAGAATGAATTTGGAAGTTCTCCCTCCTTTTCTATTTCCTGAAGTAGCTTGAAAAGTATTGGTATTAGTTCTTCTTTAAAGGTTTTGTAAAATTCTGCTGTAAACCCATCCGGACCTGGGCTTTTCTTGGTGGGTAGTCTTTTTATGGTTTCTTCTATTTCCTCAATTGATATTGGTCTGTTTAGGTTTTCTATATCCTCCTGACTCAATCTGGGCAGATCATATGACTTAAGAAATTTATCTATGCCTTCACTATCTTCTAATTTATTGGAGTATAAGGATTCAAAATAGTTTTTGATTATCTTCTGTATTTCTGAAGTGTCTGTTGTGATAATCCCTTTTTCATCCCGTATGCTGGTAATTTGAGTTCTCTCTCTTCTTCTCTTCGCTAGCATCGCTAAGGGTCTCTCGATTTTGTTTATTTTTTCAAAGAACCAACTTTTAGTTTTGTCAATTTTTTCAATTGTTTCTTTTGTTTCAATTTCATTAATTTCAGCTCTGATTTTAATTATTTCTTGCCTTCTACTTCTTTTGCTGTTGTTTTGCTCTTCTTTTTCAAGGATTTTGAGATGAAGTATGAGATCATTTATTTGTTGGTTTTTTCTTTTTTTAAGGAATGAACTCCGAGCAATGAATTTTCCTCTTAGAACTGCTTTCAATGTGTCCCATAGATTCCGATATGTTGTGTCTGTGTTTTCATTTATCTCTAAGAATTTTTTAATTTCCTTCTTGATGTCTTCTATAACCCATTGATCATTCAGTAACCTATTGTTCATTCTCCAAGTGATGTATGCTTTTTCCTTCCTTCTTTTATCGTTGATTTTCAGTTTCATTCCATTATGATCAGATAAGATGCATGGTATTATCTCTACTCCTTTATATTGTCTAAGAGTTGCCCTGTGACATGATATATGATCTATTTTTGAGAAGGATCCATGTGCTGCTGAGAAAAAAGTGTAACTGCTTGATGTTGGGTGGTATATTCTATATATGTCAATTAGGTCTAGGTTATTAATAGTGTTATTGAGTTCTATAGTTTCCTTATTCAACTTTTGTTTGGAAGATCTGTCCAGTGGCGAGAGAGGTGTGTTGAAGTCTCCCATGATTATGGTATGGTGGTCTATTAGACTCTTGAACTTGAGAAGAGTTTGTTTGACGAACATAGCTGCACCATTGTTTGGGGCATAAATATTTATGATTGTTATGTCTTGTTGGTGTATGGTTCCCTTAAGCAGTATGTAGTGTCCCTCTTTATCTCTTTTGATTAACTTTGGCTTGAAATCTATTTTATTTGATATGAGTATGGACACTCCTGCTTGTTTCCGAAGTCCATATGAGTGATATGATTTTTCCCAACCTTTCACCTTCAGCCTATGTATGTCTTTTCCTATCAAATGCGTCTCCTGTAGGCAGCATATTGTTGGGTCTTATTTTGTGATCCATTCTACTAGCCTGTGTCTCTTAATTGGTGAGTTTAAGCCATTAACATTTAGGGTTATTATTGAGATATGGTTTGTTCTTCCAGCCATATTTGTTTATTTTTGTTACTAAACATGGTTTGTTTTCCTCTTTGATTATTTCCCCCCCCTTTACTGTCCTACCTCCCACTGTTGGTTTTCATTGTTATTTTCCATTTCCTCTTCTTGTAATGCTTTGGCGAGGATGGTTTGAAGAGATGGTTTTCTAGCTGCGAATTCTTTAAACTTTTGTTTATCGTGGAAGGTTTTAATTTCATCCTCCATCCTGAAGCTTAATTTCGCTGGATACACAATTCTTGGTTGGAACCCATTTTCTTTCAGTGTTTGAAATATGTTATTCCAGGATCTTCTAGCTTTCAGAGTCTGTGTTGAAAGATCAGCTGTTATCCTTATTGGCTTACCCCTAAATGTAATCTGCTTCCTTTCTCTTGTAGCTTTTAAAATTCTCTCCTTATTCTGTATGTTGGGCATCTTCATTATAATGTGTCTAGGTGTGGATTTCTTATGATTTTGCACATTCGGCGACCTGTAGGCTTCTAGGATTTGGGATTCTGTCTCATTCTTCAAGTCTGGGAAGTTTTCTTGTATTATTTCATTGAATAGACTGCTCATCCCTTTGGTTTGGAGCTCTGTACCTTCCTGTATCCCAATGACTCTTTAAGTTTGGTCTCTTAATGTTATCCCATATTTCTTGGATATTCTGCTCATGGTTTCTTAACAGTCTTGCTGAGCTGTCTATGTTCTTTTCCATAGACATTGTCTTCATTGTCTGATGTTCTATCTTCTAAGTGTTCTACTCTGCTGGTAGTATTCTCCATTGAGTTTTTAAGTTGGTTTATTGCTTCCTGCATTTCTAGGATTTCTGATTGTTTGTTTTTTATAACCTCTATCTCCCTGTATAGTTGATCCTTTGCTTCCTGGATTTGTTTGCGTAATTCATTGTCGAAGTGATCTTTCATTGTCTGATTTTGCTGTTTAATGTCTTCCTTGATACTCCAGATCATCTGAAGCATGTATATCCTGAATTCTTTATCTGACATTCCATCTGCTGCAGCTGTTACCTCTTCTAAAGTTGCGTTGACCTGCATTGCTTGTGGTCCTTTCTTTCCTTGTCTTTTCATACTGCTTGCGTATCTTTCCTGCAGGTGTGGGCGGCGGCTCTGCTCTCTCCTTATTCCAATTGGGGTGTCGTGGCTACCACGCCGGCAGGTCACTGGGCCTGTTCTGGGAGCTGGCGGCGGATCTGCCCTGCCCCTCCTACCACGCCTGCGGACCCCTGGGCCTGATCTGCAGGTTGATCACTGGTCTGCTCACCCTGCGGGCACGGGTGGCGGTTCCGCTCCGCCCCCACTCCAATTGGGGTCACGTGACCACCACACCGGCAGGGCCTGATCCGGGCGTGGGAGAAGGATCTGCTCTGCCCCTACTCCAGTTGGGGTGACGTGTGTACCACACTGGCAGGCCACTGGGCCTGACCCGCCAGGCTGTCACAGGTCTGTTTACCTTGCAAGCGCGAACGGCGGCTCTGCCCTGCCCCTCCTACCACGCCCATGTACCACTGGGTCGCGGGTCTGCCCACCTTGCGGGTGCGGGTGGCGGCTCCGCTCCGCCCCCTCTCCAATTGGGGTCACGCGGTCACCACGCTGGCGAGCCGCTGGGCCTGCTCCGGGCACTGGCGGCGGCCCGGCTCCTCCCCTCTGGCTCGACGACAAATTGAGGAGACTCGGGTGACTGTGCCTCACCCCCCCTACCAGGAGACCAACTGCTTATGTCACCGCTGGTATTGATGAAGTTCTCTCCTCCGCCGCTTTCTGCAGACATCAGATCTCTGCCATGTTGGTATCCTATGCGAATGGCAGCATTTCGTTCCCCTTGCCGGGCAACCAAAGCAACGGGTGAGACCTGACCGGCCCTCAGCAGGACCCGGACCGAGAAGCAGTTTCCGCGGGCTCCTAGCCCCGGGCCAGGGAAGTTCCGGGAGCCGGAACTCGGCCGCTCCGTGCTCGGTGTAAGCTCCTATAAGTGTAAGCTCCAAGAAGCAGTCCCCGCGGGCTCAGTTCCAGGAGCCGGAATTCGGCTGCTTAGTGCTTGGTGTATGTTCTGATAGGAGCAGGGTCCAAGAAGCAGCCTCCGCAGGCTCCGCAGCCCTGGGCCAGGGCGGTTCCGGGACGGTTCCGGGAGCCGGAACTCGGCCGCCCCGCGCTCGGTGTTCGCTCCGATAAGATCAGGTTCTAAGAAGCACCCAGGCGCTGAACCCTAGCAATCTGTCTGCAAGCCGCAGGCGAATTGCAGCCTGAAATTACCTGTTCTATGGCTGAATGAGCTGCGGTCAGTCGAAAACAGGGGTGGTGACGTCAGTTTACCAACATGGTGGCTGCTGGCCTCCTCTGTGGTCTGACCGGTGTGGAGAACCGAGATGGACCGCTTCCTTCCCCCGTCTCGAACCCAGAATTCAGCCCTGAGTACGGTGCTTGCGCGGCTGGCAGAAACTGCAGCGCTGTAACCCTGTGTCTCTATCCCAGCGCGCGCTGCAGACTCTAGCCGCGTGGCAATTTGCTGAATAAGCAGTGTTACCCTCCGTGCGACAAACCTCTCGCGTTTGAGTCCCCTTAGCCAGCCGATCCTCGTGCGATGGAAATCCTTCCTCCAGGTTCCGGAGCACCCCACTATTGCTGGAAATTCCTAACAAGATATCCTTTAGCTGTCCTGACTTGTCATACTCCCACACAGTGAAGCAGCACACGGGGGCAATGCACTCCCCTCGCCGCCATCTTCCTTCCCTCTATAGTGGGTCTTTTGTTAAATGTAAATGTACACGTGGAACTGAACGAATGCACTTTTAAACTAGACGTGGTGACAACACTCCTCAATAGCTTTCATTATGATGGTAACAACTCTGTTGGCAGATCTAATAAACTTGATGCATATTGGCATACCCATTCTTTGTCAGGGTGTTTACTTATGCAGTATTTTTGGTTTGAATTCGGGAAAAAATAGAGGTGGAAAGCAATTGGGAAGCTTTAGGTTTGAAAGAGAGAAAACGGAAGTGCATGAAAAATGACTTTGAATACAGCTTGGCCATGGCCTTTTTATCTAGGCAATGCATGGGACAAATGAGCAAAAATGCCAAACTAGAAATATTTAGGATGAAGCGGTGCTGAGTATTGATTTTGGTTGGCAATGTATTTTCAGCTGTGGGGTTTTTCTTATGTTTCATAGGCTAGAAGCTTGAAAACTATATTTCCCCTTCTCCCTTGCTAGGCGTGTTCTGCATACATTTAAATTTCTATCAGGGAGATGACCTCCCTTGACATTTGGAAGGTGGAAGGGTCACAGAGCTGTTTGATTGTTCCTCTGGAAGCCTCTGTGCTCTTGCAGGGGATGGGTTGTTTAGAAGCCTCAGCTTTGGCACTTCCTTTCCTTTGGTTTGCAGAGGATCAATGAACTCTGTAATAACTGTCTATAGATTCCAGACTCTTGGCAACATCAGCTCTTAACTAACAGCAAATCCAAATATTATGGCAGTCTCTAGATTTTCCCTGTTCCAGGCTTCCAGTGGTCTTACGAGCACCTAATTCCCCCTGTCCAATCCCTTCCTGTTGTGGTCTACCGAGGATGGCTCTGCTTTCCTGAACAAACCCATACTGTTTCAGGGGCACAGGAGGCAGCACAGCCAGCTGTTCATGTCTGCGGGTTCTAAATCCACAGACTCAGTCCAGTGCAGATTGACAATATTCAGAATAAAAGAATCATGGCAAGTTCCCAAAATCAAAAACTTGAATTTGCCATACCCAGAGGACTATACCAGATCTCTGCCAATGACATGATGCATGGGAACATCCTGCTGTGCCTTCCTGCCACTTCACAGACCTCAATGATCTCTCCAACATACATCATTGCCTCTCATGTATGCACTAAGGTATATATGTACATCCACATGTATGTATGGCTGCGTCTGGACATGTTTTCTTGTCATTATCCCCTAAACAAAACAGACTAACAAGTATTTACATGGCTTTTACATTGGATTAGGTATTATAAGTCATCTAGAGATGTGCTTAGGTTATATTCCATCACTGAGCCATTTTACATAGGGGACTTGAGCATTCCAGTTTGGGTATCTGCAGGGGATCTTGGAATCAGTTCCCATGGACACCAGGGGAAACTCCTATAGGCAAGAAGGCACATTCCATCAAAAAGTTATTTTATCCAAGGAGCTAGACATACTTTACAATTAGCTAGGAAGTTTCCCACTAGCTATAGAAATTTGAAGAAACTCAAGAGATTATATAGTCTGTATGTTTTGATCACCAAACTTAGGTATGGAGAAATATTGAGAGATTCAGAAACTTCCTTATCCTGGTCCCGAATTAAAACATCTTCATAGTACCTTAATATATAAGGGACACCTGAGGGGACTGTGAGAAGAAAATGGCTACTTAAAAAAAAAAAAAAACATGATATAAGCCAGGCAATGCAAATCAGAAACAAGGAGAGTCCTTCCTCCTTTGTTATGGATGACATTAACTGAGAGTCACTATTCATGTTGTCAATCTGGCTCAAGTCATTTTATGAATTGTGAAATCTCATGTTTGCCATGGAATGAAGACTCATCTCTTAAAAAGCTGCTCACTATTTCTCTCAAGATGCTAGTGCTCAGAAGGATGGGTGGAGGTGGCCCCATCAACTTTTTCCTCCCAGGGCCCCCCTGATGGTGCAGGAAAAAAGTCTCTAGCTCTGAGACTTGGCAGAGCACTTCTTGCAAACATGCCTTTTCTGCTCCTGTTCTCTCTTCCCCTCTATTTATCTTTTTTTAAAAAAAAAATTTAATACATTATATCATGAGTTTATACTCATGTTACAGTTTTATAAATTTCAGAAGGCTAAAAATGCTTTATTTTTATGTCACATTCATGATTTCATTAATAAGTTATTTCCATGTAAAGATAGACTTGTTAGAACATCTGTCAGGATCACTGGGCAGAATAGCAGTCTGAATGAAATCCTCAAGCCCCTCTGATCCTAATGTTTCTGAGGACAGACCATGCTGAACCATGTAGAAAAAATTTGCAAGACTGTGGTCCTTATATTTTGGTGTTGGTGATGAGATGCATTAATAGATAAGACAACATTCATTTGATTCTATTTGCTATTCTATAATGTTATCACATAGATTATCTTATTTGCTAGTCACCAGAGCACTGTGAGGCAGGTTGAGAAAGTGGTAGCAGTCTCCCATCTGGCTTCATTGCAAACAGATATACTTTACTTCTATGAGGTGATACTGAGGTGCCCTGCTTGTCCAAAACCAGAATTTGTGCTGACTCTGCCCTGCACTTTTGGTGTGTCCCAGGTAATTCTTGTAATAATTAAAGAGTAAGATAAAAAAAAAAAACCTAGAAAAGCAAGGATCAACCACTTCTAGCTTTTCTAAAAGTCTGAAGAGAATAATCAATCGTCCCTGTCAATGAAAGAGTTGGAGTAACACTGGACTATGAACTTGAGCCATCCTTCCAAGCCAGTCCTTGATGCAGGTCCACTGTCTCCAAGAAACCCTTACAATTCTGCAAATTCCACTTGTCTGCGTCTCTTCACAGTCCGCCAGCACCAATGGACACAACATGAATGTTGGTGGACTCACATGATAGGCATGCCGTAGATTGTTCTCTGTTACTTGGAGTGTGTTGTCGTATCTTCTTGGCTAGATTGAAATAGTTTGGGGTACAGAGTGCACTGGAGAGCCATCCACAGCCATGGTGGCTATCCTACCAGATGGCCCAGCTCACATGAGATTGAGGCAGGACACCGTATGACCTTTATGGCCCTCTGCCAGCCTTCCTGGCACATCCAAGCACAGTGCTTCACAGGAAGAACAAAGAGCCACTACTCACAGGCAGTCTCCCACACTTCCACAACCCATCTCCACTACCACCTTGGTGTCCAGAGTATAAGATAAAAATAAACAGAGGAGGATCTGTGCACCTGTGTAATTGGGGAGACAGTTGGAGAAACAACCTTGGGGGAGGTTGGGTTCAGTGAAGCCCATCGTGCTCTCTCTAACCCTCATCCCAGCTCTACTTGGATCACCTTAGTGATTGAGCTGGCTTCTTTCCTTCTCATCCAGACAGGCCATATCTTCTTGGCATGGGGAGCTGCTACACCAGGCTCATGTCAAAAGTGAAAACCCCAAAGGACAGAGAGCCTCTTGTTCCTGCCTAAGTGCATACAAGGTCTGTCATTGGCCAGGTTGGTAACATGTTCCCTAGTACAACCAGTCATTGGGCATTGGGCTGAAGTCATTGTTTTTCAGGGAGGTGAGTTGGGTGTTCAGCAATTGGGGTTTCCATCCCCACCAGAAACACTAGGAGTGGAGGGAAAGCCAGATTGAAAGAGTTTGGGGGTACAGAAACTGTACTCCAAAGGAAAGGGGTTGTTTTTGACATGCACATCAGGTATTTACAATAAGGACTTTGCCCAAGGGTCGACATATTATTTGTGCAGTAGAATTTCTCGTACTAACACAGAAAACAGCAAGAGACAATGAATATTTCTTCCATCCACATAAACACAAACATACACAAACACACGGCAACACAACTACCTCCTTGCAAATTCTGCTGGGGTGAGCAGTGGAATCAGCTCAGAAGCAATTCTCTCTGGCCAAGACCTGCAGGAACAAATTCTCCACGGCCACTGTCAGCTCTTGGTACTGTGCCTGGCTTAAGCCAATGTTATCTGTCACTTGAATCCAGGAACATCTGACACACCTTCTCATGCTGAGAGCTAATTGCCCTATTTTCAAACCTGGACCTGTCCCTCTTGTGATATTTTTCCAATCGCAGTGATATATTTGTCTAGCCAGCTAGCCATGCCAGGGCTATAGAGATTCTGGAGAGTAGTGGGGGGAAGGGAAGAGCAGAATTATACCACTCTACAGTAAACAAAAGGAAATTCTCTCTGAATAAAAAGTGATAAAGCCATAGTGTGCTTGCCTTAATAACACATATAATAAAAGTGGTTTTGCTCTCCATTTTTCCAATCTTCATGAAATGAATTCACTCAATCATGGAAGTTACCAGGGAACTGCTTGCCTCAAATAATGCAATGAATACATTACAAAAGTAATTAAGTGAGAACCAAGCAGAGTAGAGTAGGATTCTATACCAACACTTTCTTTGTAACTTGATAAAAAACAGAAAAACAATCCATAGCTAAGACGTTGGAGATAAACAGGATGATAGGTACTTAAAAATCAAGAAGGATCACTATAGAATGTTGAGCTGTATCCCACATTTTTATACTCCTCACTCAAAAAAATACTGTTTATTTAATAACTTGAAAGAAGGAAAAACGGGTACTTACTTTAACTTGTATTTGATTAATTTACTATTAATAATTACTGCTCCCTTGCTATGTATAAAACATTCTGGCAGGAAGTATAAAGAATAAAAAAAAAACAGTAAATATTGATCCTTACCCTCCAATTGATTAACTCCTAATTGGGGAGTTAAGCTACTTGCAGGATACACAGGAGTATAAAATTAAATGGGATGAGTATGGGTCTCATGGAGTAGAGTAATAGTATTTTCTCTGTAATTTAGAAGATAAAAAAAATTAAGGTAAGAATTTCTATGTGTGCCAAATGGCCTTGGCCTAACGTATAGACGGGGATTCCACAAATAGAGACACTGAGGGGTGGCAGGAGGATATGCACAGGAAAGTGCTTCTCACTTTTCAACTGTGCAGTTGAAGACAAAGGAAACGGAAAGTTCAGGTAGGAAGTTTAGGCAGATGAAACTGGAAAGGGCAAGTGTAACACAATTATGGGAGCCTTAAATGTCAGTAGGAAGCTTTTCAAATTTATGATGCAGGTAAGAGGGGCCATTGGAATTTTTGACGAATGTCATAGTCACTGTGGTGATTTAGGGACATTATTCTTAACCTAAGCCATGCAGAAGGAAATTGTTATTGGAAGGGAAGAAACTGGTGGCATGGAAACTGGCTAGTGAGCTAATTTGAGCCTGAGGGTTGTATTCATTTGCTAGCACTGCCATAACAAAGTGCCACCGATGGGGTAGCTTCAATAACAGAAATTCATTGTCTCATTTTTGGAGGCTGGATGTCCGTCATCAAGGTGTGGGCAGTTTGGTTTCCTCTGAGGCCTCTCTCCTTGGCTTGCAGATAGTTATCAGAAGTTCCTCCCTCTGTGTATGTCCCGATCCCGTCTTAAAATGACAGCAGGCATATTGCCTTGGGGCCCACTCATGTGATCTCCTAGTACCTTAAATACCTCTTCCAAGGCTGTATCTACAAATATAATCACATTCTAATGTACTGAGGCTAGGACTGCAACATATGAATTCTGGGTGGACACAATTCATCCTGTAACAAGGGTATTCAAGGCTTGAATTAGGATAGTTTCCTTGGGCTAAGAAGAAATAAATCTAGAGGGAGAAGGGCACTTGGTGGAGATGCATGTAGAGACTGCCTTTATTAGAAAGCAAAGGAAGAAATAGAATGAAGGAAAAAGGCTAAGGCTAGGGACAGCAGATAAAAGCTTTGTTTTACTGCATAGGCAGAGTCCACCATGTTTGCAGAGAAACAGCAAGGAGGCAGGAGACAGGAAAGAAAGAACTGGAGAAGAAAAGAGGAGCAGTTGACACAGGTAAACTTAAGATAGAGCTTCAGGTATATATGAGCTACCCAAGAGAAAATGAGAAAGACAAATGATTGCAACGTACATTAACATGGAGAAGATGGAGAACAAGGGAATGCACACCTGGCGGTCTCAATTTGCTGAATAAAGCTTAAGGCAAGATATAGTGGAAGCATCTGGGTTGGTTAAGATAATCAAGTTTTATGTTTGGGAGTTAGGAGGGAGCCTGTTGGAGTCCAGACCCTGAGTGCTGTATCTAAATGTCCCTTACCCATTTGCTGCTCTCTAAAATAGGGATGCTGCTCAGACTGAGCACAAACAAGATATGTATGCAAAAACACTTTGCAAAACATAAAGTCCTCTAAAATCATTGGCTGTGATTATTATTTTTAATCTCTTCATTATGTGGGCCTGAAGATTATCTACAGATAAAAGCAACTTTGAAGGTCATCCTGGGTCCAAATGGATATCAACCTTCAAATATTATGGGGCCCCATCTGGGACCTGATTGGGCTGAAATAAAACTACTCTCCATGTGCGCCAGGACAGAGCTGGGAAGGACCCTTTCCCCAGAGCTGAGCCAGAGGCCACTTTCTACCACTGGACCCTTGAACCTGGCACTTTCTTAGTAAAATGTACTGAAGCTTCTTCTCACCAGAACATCCAAAGTAATTTAGTGCCCACACAGTGAGAGTTAACATGAAGTCGGCTGCTAGCACTTCATAAATTACTTCAGTTTCTTTCATTTTTATATCAGAATGTCATATTCCCTTCAAGTCTAATATATCACTTCAGGATACAGTGTCACTCTCAAATTTTTGAAATATGATAGAAAAGATTCTTCACTTATTTGGTACATATCACTGACTCTTATGACTCAAAAATGACCAGTTTCACTCTCTAATTGATGTACACGATGGCTTCCAAGAGCTTGTTGGAAGTCAATTGGTTGTTGCAAAGATAAAAAAAAATTATACTATAAAAATGAATATGACCAAATTATACTAGGTGCATGTATGAATATGCCACAATGCATTCCAATTTTATATATAACTATAATGTATCAATTAAAATGAAATAAATAAATAGAAGGAAGACAAATAGAGTAAAAGAGGGGAATTAGAGGCAGGGAGGAGGAGAGGGAAGGAGGTCATACTGCAGATTGAAATGGAGAAAACTATGTCTTATGCATTTATGAATGTGTCAAACCCCACTATTATGTATAACTATAATGCACTAAAAATAATAAAAAAATATAGAAATGTTGGCTAGGTTACCAGGTCAGTCTACAAAAATCAATGTGACTTTAAAACAGAATGGGATACTCCAGTGTTATACCACACTGCTCAAAGTGTTCCTTGGAAGCACTGGCTTTCTTGGAAGCAGAAAGATTCTTTCTCAGAGTCTCACATCTCATAACCCCCCAATTGGGTCAAATGTCTATTTCAAAACACTTTCTCTGGCATGAGATGTGCTCACTGACTTAAGCCAATCAATGGATGGGGAGGGACAAGTTTTCCCTGAAAGTCCTGGGCATAAGGCAGAAGGGTCAATAGTACAGTAAGATGGATAAGTCAGTGACGCGGGTATTTGTTTTACAGCAGAAGATATTGCAATGCCTCTCCTTTCAGTCAATCACAGGTTGATGAAATTTCAGGCAGCACAAAGAAATAACAAAAGGTGGGGTAAAATGGAGGCAGAGGTGACCCACCAACAAATTTGCTGGATTCACACATGCCTGGGTATCTTCTGCTGGATACTATACTAAATCCCTCCTATTTAAGCAACTTCCTCTTTCCCCACTTCTGAGACTGCCAACATTATAGAGCCCTAAGGGAACATCTGAGAACTTGTATGTCGGCGGCAGCCAAGGAAGGCACAGGGTAAGGACTGTCGTGTTTTGACGTAAGTTATGGACTGCTTCCACATCCATTCATCAGGTAAAGCCCACCGCATGAAATTATAGACGAATTACTAGAGAGAAATATGATAAATGAGAAATATAAACACACTGTATTTTGTCAGCTTTAAATCACCTTGGACTATAAGAGACACTGTTACTTTACATAACTCTGAGAAAGGAAAATATGCTACCAATGATAAGAGCTATCAATTACAAATATAACCTGATTTTAATGTTAGGGAAAAAATGCATATTTTAGAATTGCTGAACATTCTGACCAAAATTAGATTATTTTTCTAATGTAAGTGCAGTTTCTGATAAATAGAAGTGACAGTGTTCTAAGAAGATGTCCAAAGAAACTCTTGTTGCAATTCAGGAGTAGCCTTGCAAATGAAAAAAAAAAATTTTTTATTTATTTATTTTTTATGTGGTGCTGAGGATTGAACACATATGCTTGGTAGGCACTCTAGCACTGAGCCACAACCCCAGTCTGTAAATGAAAATTAGAAAAGTTAGTTTTCTTTTTTTCATCAAATATCTGAGTGGGTTTTCCCTTCCCAGGGAAAATACATGCCCCTAGTATTAGATTATTCCTTCAGAAATCCACTAATAACATAGGAGCACGTGCTATATTCAAGGCACTGTGCTAGGCTCTGTGGAAAGAACAATGAAATATAAACTATGGTAACAACCTTAAGATGTTTATAATTTAGTTGAGAAGAAAAATATTATCAAACAAAAATAATCACAACCGACAGAACAAGCAAGTGTCCTCTACTCCAGATAGTTCTGGAAATATCACTATGGCACCAGAGCCAGGACTCTGACTTGAACAAGATCTTGAGGAATGAATAAGATTTGCACAGTGGCTGTGACCACTGCGTTAACCACCACTCCTATACCAGCGCCCAGCTCTCTTAGGAATTCACTGGGAGGGGAGCGGGGCTCAAGAGACACTGAGTAGACTGGTTTATCTTCCTCTGCTTTCACCAAGTGACTTTTTTTAAAGCTGGTGATTCTAAATGGTGTTCTTCTAATTCAGTTCATAGTCATGCATCCCAATTGATTGAATTCTCTTTTTTGCCCCAATTATTGATTTCATCAGGGGACTTATTGGTAGACTTGTTAGATTGGTGAGATTTGAAGCCACCAGAAGGTATTCTGAGAGCATTTGCTCAGTGAACCAGGACTGTTAATACCATACCCCTGATAAGTAGCCCCTTCTAGCAATCTGAGAAACAAAGATTAGCTAATTGAAGGGTGAGGCATGCTGGAGTTGCCTGTTTTGAGCCTAAATCCCAACACAGAACTCCAATTAAGCTGAGCTGGATTTGTCCAGGCCTAAGATCTAAATAGTTGCTGTCCTCCCTCTGCACCAAATTAAATTTTACATTAGAATGCTCCGTAAGAAAGGCCAGATGCACACATTCCTGATACATAAGAATGGAACAGAGGGATCTCATTTTCTAATAAAAGTTTATTTCTATCTCCAAGCTCAACTCACCTGAAAATGTGGCCTTTTCTGTTGGTTGAGCATTTGATTCAATATAGCAGAGGGACCAAGAGGACAGGCCCCCTGAGAGTCACATAAGTAACCCTCATTATTCACCCCAAAATGAGAAGAGATGGACTCACAAAAGAGTAAGACTTAAATCACATTGGATTCTCTTTCTAAAGCATGTCATTTATTTAAAAAAATTAAATTATGGGAAACTATAGATGCTATAAACATTGGGGAAAATGTATAAGGCAGGGCTTTTCCAAAGAAACAAAAACAACAGAATATATACAGGTATATAAGATAGAATTTATTATGAGAATTGGCCCATGTGATTACGGAACTGAGAAGTACCCAATCTGCTGTCTGTAAAGGGAAGCAGAGAAGCCAGCTCATGTAGCTCAGTCTGAGAACAAAGGCTTTGAGCTTAGGGGATATGCCAAGGGTGGGAGTTGGGGTAGGTGCTGGTAAATGTCCCAGAGATTGAGGGCCTGACAACCAGGAGCCCAAGGACAATGATGTCCCAAACTCAAGAAGAGGCACAGTAAATCACCCTTCCTCATTTTTTAAATTTTTATTTTCTTCACTGGGGCCTTCTATAGATTGGATGATGCCCTCTGCACTGGGTGGGGGTGGACTATGCAGATTCAAATGCTAATCTCTCCCCGAAACCCTAAGAAGGCACACCCAGAAATAATAACTTAATAGCCCCCTTGGGCATCCCTTAACCTAGTCAATTTGCCATATCAGTGAACTATCACAGAAAGAAAGTATTCTGTGATTTTTAGAAATGTAAACAAATCAGAATGCTTCAGATTGAAATAAAATAAATCTTATAAAGCAAGTTGGGGAGATGACCAATGACAATCTCCTGAAATATCAGAACTCCTGCTATCAGAATTCCCCACCCCATTCCCACCACTGTGCATTCCCTGCCTTCCTGCAGCCCCTTCAGCCTGGAATTGGAGCTCTGGGCTTAACTGGCACCTTCTTGCCTCGAGTTTACCATGGTCAGGTAAGGAGTTCTGAAAAAATTCTGTGCAATTTGTCTTAAACACACACACACACACACACACACACACACTCCAGTGCACTCATCTACATGCATACACAAATACACACATACTATACACCCCCCATGCATGCCCATACACATATAGGCACACACATGCGTATACACACATATGATATCTTTCTTTAATCATTTGAATACTTCCTTTCAGAAGCACATTCCTGGCTCTTCCTCCTGGCATTTGCTTTTTGAATTTATAACTGGTGGTGTTGCAGTCAAATGCTGTAAATAACACTCTCCCACTAAATGACACCTGCTAGAAAGTTACTTCTTTATGGGCTTCAGAATGCGGGGTTGGAGTGTGGGGGGCGAGATATGAAAGACAGATTGGAGTTCTTCAAACATCCCTCTATTGATTTATGTATGAAAAAGTATGGAATCTGTCAAGGCAAACACCACCAGGCTAAATGTAAAATGCGACACCGGTTCTAGGTAGCCACTGCTGCCAATACGAATATTTCAGGAAGTCAATTTATTTTTAAATGGGATTTTAACTTCGGTGAAAGGAGTCGCAGTGAATCCCTTATTTATATGAAAACTGTCTCAAGCAGAGAACAATGCCCGTGCTCTCACAGTCTGGAGAAACAGGAAGTTAAACAAACTTGGGGAGAGAATGTTTTCTCAATTATTTATTTACGTCCTGGGGTTGGGTGGGGGAGGCCTGGGGAGGGGTCAGATCCCACTGAGCTGTCAGTTTTCCAGTTCCTGGCCTTCTTCTTTGGGTGCTCTGGGATGCAGCATCTTTTTCCACGAGAATGCGAGGGGCCCCCCTCTTTGGGACTTGGAGTACTACCTTCCTGAGGACCTAGGGGAGAAGGCCAGGACTATAGACGACCTATCGCCCTGCAGAAGACCCACATGGAAGCGAAAGCCTCATTCTCTAACCCAGCTCTTACTGTGACCACAAGCCCCCTGCTTTACCTCCATGGGCTCAGTTTCTTCATCTTTAAAGGCAGGTAGCAATGCTTCTCTCTGGGGATCCAGGAGAATCAGACAAGAGGACATGTACAGGCAGGTAGGGACAACCAAATCAACAAAAATCAGTACTATTTTCCTCTCTCTTTTTTGCTGGTTGAAGCACACTGTGTTGCTCAAAGTCTAAGGATGCGTGTGATGGAAACGGGCTCACTGGTTTCTGGTTGACCAGCAAGGCCAAAGATGCTTCTCCCTCTTACATGGCAAGAGCCTGAGAGGAACTGAAATTGTGCTCATGACTCGGGCAAATGGGTAAAATCCACATGCTCAATTAGCTGAGGCATTGGAGTCTTTTGGCCCAAGGGTACTTGTTCTAAGAGCCTGAATAAAAGTGCATAAATAGCAGGCTAAAAATCCCTGTCACCAGGCTGAAGATGACCTAAGTAAACAGCAATTTGGATGATTGCCCATTTTTAGAATCAAGAAAGGAACCTTATTTTGGACAGAACCAGCAAAGTCCTGCCTCTCTCTCCTGCCTGTGGATCCCCAAGGGAGTTGTCCTGAGAGGAGGGACACAGAATGACCTCTTGAAGAACAATAGTCCTGGGATCACTGGGCACTAAGGGAACTTAAGGTCATCCCTCTCCAAAGACTGAGTCCCATCCCCAGCACCCGGTGTGCATCTCCGGTGACCTTCAGTGAGATTTCTGGGCTGTGTTGCGTCAGCCTTGGGCCTTTCCTCAGGCCCCAGGGACCAAGAGCTCCTGGGGGAAAAGCTGTTCCACGTGGTCACCCATTTTGGTTCCCTGGCTCTTTTGGAAATGAGACAGGGAGAGAAGTTTATTAATATTATAATGTACAAGATAATCCATGTGTGTTAACAAGAATCCACATGGCTCATTTTGGTTCTAATTAGAATCTGAAAATAAATTCTCCTCTGTGAAATCCGCATCATTTAATCATGACATTACATATCCCATCCACATGAATCCCCATACTGTGGCTCCTTTAATATAAATATTAATATAGAATGGATTACATGCTTTTAGTTTGATATCAAGAACACTGATATGTGCTTTGGAAGGATTATGAATAAATCACTTAAGCACCGCTGATTTCCCCTAGCCCCTGCCCATATCTCCCCTACAAAGTCCCATTATATACATGGACTTTGGGGAGATATACACAGGGATGGGAGTAGAAGGGGCCCCTGATTCTCAGCTTCCCAAACAGTTTTGAATGTACTATGGCCAAGGTCCATCTCTCTCCTGCTCTCTGGTGCATGCTCTCTCTCTCTCTCTCTCTCTCTCTCTCTCTCTCTCTCTCTCTCTCTCTTTCTCTGTTTCTGCCTCTGTATCTCTTCCCTTCTTTCTCTTTGGCAAAACAGACCCTCAAAGCACATCTTGCAAAAAGTGTACACCTAGCAGAATCACAGGAGAATTAGGGTCAATTCTCTTTGTGGGTTTCTTTCCCTCTCTCTTTAGATTGCAGGTACCTTGGTATATATTACAAGCCAATTAATTTTCTCCTTTGTTTTGGCTCTGAAACACACTTAACCTGACTTGTTGTTTTAAATTTCAAAGCTCCATCTTTTTGGATGGGCAAGTACTGTGAGTTTTCAAACAGACTTTTTATGGTCTTTTATTTTTCTGTCCTTAATCACTGAGAAACAAGGTATGGATTTGCTGCCAACTCCCTCTCCAGCCTGTCTCCTCTGCCTCTCTCAAGTCCAGAGTTTGCATCTGGACAGTGCAAGACTGAGTCTCACTGATGAGTGAGGACCCAGAGGAACCCTGGCTCTTCATGTTTCAGTATGTTCATCTGTGCCCACCCTTTTCAAGCCAGGGGAGAGAGCCCAAGACCACGCCCCCCCAGCCCATTGCAAACTCCCTGGCAGATTCTTATCTCTCTGAGTAGCACCTGATCTGTCTCTCAGCTCTGTGCCCACTAGTTGAGTAAACCAGACTAACCTACTTAACCTTTCAGTTTCAATTTCCTCATCCCTAAGGTGGTGATATATAGCACCTGTCTTTGGGTTGTTATGGGAATTAAGTGGGGGAACCTTGGTAGGTCCTTCACTTCACATCAGACACATGCTAACCATTCTTATATCATCTACCATTATCCCTTTGAGGATTCTTCTCCCAGGGAAGGGAAAGGACGCTTATGGATCATTCTTTTGCCTACATTGCTTTCCACCCTAATCTCCTTCTGGGCTCCAGCAGCCACACAGCCACCCTAATTCTTTCACTCTCTACCCATATTTCCTACAGGGGCAGAGGGACATTTATAGAAGATCATTTCACCACCCTTTTCACCCATGAGTGCTATGTGTGGCCTTTACCTTAATTCAGGCAGTTTGGAACCTGAGTCTGTCTCTTTCCCATCCCCATGGGTATTTCAGGCTCCCTAAGATGGCATCCAGCCTTCAGGAAGTTGGCCCAACTCTGCTTCCTGTTCCACACACGAACCTTCTGCTTTTCTGAGATGCTCGTCCTTTACCCTGTTGCCTGGGTGGCATTCCAATTCTCCACCTGCCCTTGCTCCCTCAGCCAGTTCACATCTCAGATCTCAACTTGAGCCTGCAGCTGCAGGACCCTCCTTCTTTAGCAAGAGTGAAGAGGAGCTGGATGGCCAGAGTGGGCAGAATTACCCAACTGGTTTTCCAGATAAGACCATCTCCGCTGAGAGAGAGGCTGTGAGGTCTTCCCATGTTCTCACAGACAATGACCAAGTTGATCATTTCACTCTAAAAATAGATAGTGCGCTAAATAGTGTAAAGGTCATGCACATCTCCCCAAACTACTATTTTGTTATGTTGTGCTAATCACTGGACTAGATGCTGGCAATTCAGAAATAAAGTTAAAGAAGTAAGTTGGCAATTATAATCCTTTGGAACATGTGAAATACAGGAGGACGGGAACAGGTTTATAATTAAGTCTGGCAAAACTAAAAGAAGTTGAGGCATGCACTGAGTTTCCTCTTTTTAAAAAATAGAATATATAACATCTTTATTGAGATATAATTCACATATCATAAATCCATAATTTAAGTGTACAGCTCAGTGTTTTTAATATATTCACAAAGTTGTATAACCACCACTACTATGTAATTTCATCTATAATATCTATATTCTATAATTGCATCATTCCCCCACAAAATATAAGCAATTAGCTATTGCTTTCCATTAGGCATGCACCACCCCAACCTTCTCACCATTATTCTACTTTCTGCTTCTGTGTCTCTGCCTATTCTGGATATTTCAATAAATTAAATCACATAGTTATGTGGACTTCTATATCTGCTTCTTTCACTTAACAGTGTTTTCACAATTCACCCACATTGTAGCATGCATCAGTAATTCTGTACCCTTTGTGTGGATCTAACAAACTCTACCTTTTATTTATTCATTATTCAGTTGATCGACATTTGAATTGTTTACACTTTTTGACCCTTATGAATAATTCTGCTCTGAATACATGTGATCTCTATGACTATTTCTTTTAAAAAAATTTCTGGTTTTGAAATCACTTAGGAGTGGAAAAACTGAGTCTTATGGCAACTATTTTATTTTTGAGATAGGGTCTCACGATGTTACCCAGATTGATCTTAACTCCTGGGTTCGAGCAATCCTCCTGCTTCAGCATCCAGAGCAGCTGGGACTTCAGGCCCATCCCACCACACCAACTTTCTGTTTAAAATTTTGAGGAACTTTCAGACTCTTTTCCATAGAAGTTGCACAATATTACATTCCCAGCAGCAATGAGTGAATGTTCTAATTTTTCTACATCCTTCTCAACACTCACTCTCCTTTGAATGCTACTCATCCTAATGGAGTGAAATGGTATCTTATTGTGGTTGGATTCACGTTTTCCTGATGATTAATGGTGTTGAGCATCTTTTCATGCTGATCGGTCATTTTATATATTTTATGGAGAAATTTTTATTTGAGTCCTTTGCCCATTTTGAAAATTTGTTTTTTGTCTTTTTATGTATGAGCCATAAAAGTTTTAAGTTTATATATATATATATATATATATATATATATATATATATATATATATATATACACACACACACACACACACAAACACACACACAAGTCCCTTACATGGTGGATTTGAAAGTATTTTTGTCTCATTCTGTAGGTTGTCTTTTTAGTTCCTTGGTTGTTTCACTTGAAGCCAGTTTTAAATTTTGATGATGTCCAATTTATAGGGTTTTTTTTTGTGGCTTATGAATTTGGTGTCAAAGCTAAGAAATCATTTCCTAATCTAAGTTCACAAAGATTTATGCTTATGTTTCCTTATAAGGGTTCTATGGTGTTAGTTCTTAAACTTAGGTCTATTATACCTTTTGAGTTAAGCTTTGTGTATTGTATGAGATAACAGTACTACTTCATTCTTTTGCATTCTTTTGAGATTTGTTGAAAATAAATTGAACATGGATATGTTGATTATTACTAGTTACACATATGTCTATCCTTGTACAAATAATGTGAATTTTGAGTAAGTTTACAGTAAGCATGAAATTGGGAAGTATGAATACTCTCATTTTGTTCTTCTCTTTCAAGGTTTTTTTTTTTTTTTTTTTTTTTTTTGGCTATTTTGGGTTCTGTGAATTTCCATTTGAATTTTTGGATCAGCTTGTCATTTTCTGTAAAAGGGAAGTTGGAGTTTCATTGGGACTGCAATGAGTTTGTAAATCATTTTGAAGAGTACTACCATCTTATCAATATTGTCTTCCAGTTCATGAACATGGGATGCCTTTCTATTTATTTAGGTATTTTTAAATTTCTTTAGATGATGTCTTAGAGTTTTCAGTGTACAAATCTTATATTTTGTCAGTTAAATTTATTCTTTTTGATGCTTTGGTAAATGGAATTTCTTAATTTCAATTTTTAATTGCTCTTTGCTAGTATTTAGAAATATGCTTGTCTTTTGTGTCTTGATCTTGTATAATGTAATCTTGCTAAATGTGTTTCATCAGTTTTAATAGATTTTTGAGGAGGTTCCTTTTTATTCCTAACTGGGTTTATGTACTTAACAATGAAATGGCATGTGAATTTTTGAAAGGAAAACACAAAGCTAGAGGCATCACAATACCTGATATCAAAACAGCTCCAAAACAACATACACTGCCATAAAAATAGACACGTAGACAAATAGAATTTGAATCTTCTCTGTCATTTTCTTTGTTAGTTTGGCTAATAGGTTTTCAATTTTGTTGTCATTTTCAAAGAAACAATTTTTGGTTTCATTGACCTATGCTATTGCTTTCAATCTACTGTTTGATTTGTCTCTAATCTTTATTATTCTCTCCTTTCTGCTTGCTTTGGGCTTGGTTTGTTCTTTTGCTAGTTGCTTCAGCTGGAAGGTTTGTTTAATGATTTGAGAATTCCCCTCTATCTAAATGTAGACGTTGACACTTATACATTTTTTTCTCTCAGCATTACTTCCTCTGCATTCCATAACTTTGTTCAATATGCTCTCTTTTTATTTTCATTCATCTCAAAGGATGTACTGATTCCTCTTATGATTTCTGTTTGACCTATCATTATTAGGATTGTTACTTAATTTTCACATATTCACTAATTTTTCCAAGTTTAATTCTATTAAGTTACTTTTAATTTTATTTCATGAAAGTTGAAAAACATATATTATGATTTCATGATTTCAAATAATTTATAAAATGATTTCAAATAATTTCTAAATTTATTGAGGCTTGTTTTATAGCCTACCATATGGTCTGTCATAGGGAATGTTCCAAGTGCTCTTGAAAGAAAGTGAATTTTGGTATAGTTGGGTGGAGCACTCTATAGATGTCTCTTAGTGTACCTGGTTTGTATTGTTGTTCGAGACTTTTATTCCCTTGTTAATCTTCTCTTTAGTTCTATCCATTATTGAAAAGTATATTTAAGTCTTGAACTATTATTCCTGAAATGTCAACTTCTCTTTAATTGTACCTGTTTCTCCTTATGTATTTTGGGGATTCTCAACAATTGTTAGGAGCATATATATTTATAAATGTTATATCATCCTGATGGATTGACTCTTTCTTTCTTCTCTTCTAAGATTTTCATTATACATATGTTGGTGCATTTGATGGTGTCCCACAGGTCTCTGAGACCCTGTTAATATTTCTCCATTCTTTTTTTCCTCCTTCTCAGACTGGATAATCTCCTTCTGCCAGCTCAAACCTGCTGTTGAATGTGATGATAAATTTTTCATTTCAGTTACTTTACTTTTCAGCTCCAGAATTTCTATTTGGTTCTTTTAAAAAAGTAATGTCTTCCTCTATTATTGATATTGTCTATTTGGTGAGATGCCATTTTCATATACTCCTTTAACTCTTTGAACATAGCTACTATGAGTTTTGAACACATTTATAACAGCTGATTTAAAACCTTTGTCTAGTAAGCCTGTAGTATGGGGAAGTTTGTATTGACTACTTGTATATTCCTCTATTGGTCTGTTTAATCTTTGTTGTTATTTAAAAACTGAACACTTAAAACTATATAATGTGGCAACTTTGTACATCAACTCTCCTCACTCCTTGGGTTTTTCTCTGTTGCAAATGTTGCTGTTGGTTTTCCTAGTGACTTTCTAGAACATTTCTGCAAAGTTTGTATTCTTTGTTGTGTATGGCCACTAAAGTCTCTGCATGGTTACCTTAGTGTTTATCTAGCAACCAGAGATTTCCTTAAAGGCCTGGAACTAGTACCCTCTTTTAGGGGCTTCTGTGCATGTACCTTCAAGAATCAGCATTTGCAACTGTAAATTAACCTTCACTTTCTGCTTGTGCAAAGCCCCAAGGTCAGCCAGAGGTTATGGTTTAGAACCCTTTGTGGTCACGAATACAACTTTGCACCTACACCTTGCCATTGAGATCCCCAGGAATTTGTTGGATCTTTTCAAAGCCCCACCATGGATTCCTCATTCCCCAATTTTTCTCTTAAGCTCCTCATCAGCATCTTGGTATCCTTAAATGCCAACACCGCTAAAGGAAGATGTAATGTCATGCAGTAACTGATAGTTGTTGTCAACAAATTATACAGAGATGCACCCTTCACAAAGATAGAGCTCTGAGTCAGGTGACATAAAGACAAGTCCTGAAAATGGAGCATTTCAGTAATTTGATAAGTCAAATAAATGACATTTCTATAGAGTTGGGGCTCAAGGGGACTCCATCTAGGTGCTGCCTTTTTTAGTGGCTGTAAACCTGTTGATATTGTAGCCATCTTAGTTGTAAGGATGCTGGTTTTTAAAGGAGGTGGGGGAGAGTAAGACAGATAAGGATGCTATAAATTTCTCTCTCTCTTTTTTTTTTTTTTTTACTGAGATTCTGCTGTTTCCTTGAGTCAACCCTCCTCAGACTGTCTCAAATTTTGGTTAATGACCAGAATTCTTACAAAGTTGATTTTGACCATTCTTTCTAGTATTCTCACTACTTTTATGGAGGAGCAGACTTAAAAAACTCTATGCCACTGTTCTGGAAAATCTAATCTTGCAATGCAAGTAAAAGTCCTGTATATAAAGGTGGCAATGAAGAGTGTTCCAGGCTGTGGGCACTAGAGGCCAGAGCATGAGGGACTGTGGCTCAGTGGTCAGCTGAGCAGAGTTGAAGGCAGAGGGGTCCCTTGCAAAAACTTTGTGGAAGGTGAGATTTAGACAGTGACCAAACTACAGGTGGTTTTATCTCCATATTTCTTACCTCTGGATTTTAGGATTTAGGATTGTAGGTCCTAACAGGGAAAGCTGTAATTCCACAATAATTAATTCCCCTTGCTGCCTCTGTGCCTGCCAGGAGAGCCAGCTAGCCCTGAAACTGTGCCCTGATGTAGGGAGGAGCGAGTCCCTGCCCTGCCTTGGGCACCACTTCTGCTGAGAGCCTCCAGCACCTGAGTGCCTTTTCTTGGAGCCAACATAAAGATGTTCTATTAGGTAAATTGATGGAAGTAATAAGATGACAAACAGAGAGACAGGGAGTCATCAGGCAGTGCTTTTAAAGCCAGAAGGAGCTGTCTTCTGAATTACAGCCTTGTCCCTTCTCTGATTTTTCTCCCTGCTAGCCCTGGAAACCTTAACTTGATAAAAGCCACCCCACCCTCTGCCTTTGACTTCACAGACTTAGGACAAGCTGCATTTACCTGAGAAAGATGAACCATAAAAGCGTCTCGTGCGCCTTCACATCTGGCCTCCAGCCTTCTGATCCTCCACAGTGGACAAGGGCCTCTCCCCATCCTGTCTGTGATCTCCGCTGCTTCTCTGTCAGATGGCAATGATAGCTCTGACCTCTTGCTGACCTCATACAGACGTCCAGAAAGCGATTTGGGATCAGAGCTTTAAGCTCCTTGGCAAAACATTCCCGCTTGAAGACAAGGCCTTCTCTTTATCCTTCTGAGGGTGATTCTGGCTTAACAAAGATTACAAACAGGAGCTGGGGATGTGGCTCAAGCGGTAGCGCACTCGCCTGGCATGCGTGCGGCCCGGGTTCAATCCTCAGCACCACATACAAACAAAGATGTTGTGTCTGCTGAGAACTGAAAAATAAATATTAAAAAAAAAATTCTCTCTCTCTCTCTCCTCTTTCTAAAAAAAAAAAAAAAAGATTACAAACATCCTGGGTTCCTGTTCTGAACTCTGTAGCTCTGCCCTGTGCCTCTAGATGGGAAGAAATGCTTTTATTATCCTGGGTTCATTTCAGAAGAGGGAGCTGCGGAAAGGGTAGGATAGGACTTCTCCCCGGCTGCATCCCAGAGACTGAGCTTCCCATTCTGGAACCAGATTCTGCCTTTAGAACCATATGGCAGAAGCAAATTCTATTTGAATTTTATTTTTCTATTTATATAAATGCAGTTTTAAAAATAAAAATCTTACTTAAATCTTTACTTAACTTCCATCAAAGTAAGCTTCCTGGAAGAAATGCCCATTAACCCTGCTATGGCCAGCCTGCAGGATTGCTGTGAGGGATGATGTAAGCAGGGTTTTTTCATATCAGGCACAGGAGGGGTGCAGAGGAGGGCTATGCGGGGAAGCTGCCCCCCTCAGGGAGATAAGAGAGGAAGCTGCCGGATGCACCTCCACCATGAGCTCAGGGGTAGATACAGAGGAGCAACTCCAAAACCTTTAGGAGGTTACCTGACTGATTTCATAGCACCTGGGTTGAGACTGAGTTGGCGAAGGATAACTAAGGATGCTCTAGGTTCTGGCTTGAGTAACTGAATGTTGATCCTGTTCATCAAGACAGCTGAGGAGGAAATGGACCTCGAATTGTTGGGTCATGGTACAGCTGGGTGCTTTGGGGATAGTCACGTGACAAGCTGATGGGTGTATAAAAAGCCAAAGGATAGCAGGGGTGTAGCTCAGCAGTACAGTGCTTGCCTAGCATGTGCCAGGGCCCTGGGTTCCATCCTTAGCACCATACAACACTTACAAATATGTCCAGGGATGTTTGCATTGTCTGGTTTTATTTTTTTAAGGCTCATCATCATCATAACACCAATCCTCAGCAAGCTGCTTCTATGGGTCAGTTGCCACTCTAAAGTGTCTGACAATTCTTGAGGCAGGCCATCCTTGCAACATCTTCACAACAAGTTAGAGAATCTATATCAAGCTGATAGGCAGTGGGGAAAACAGAGTGGAGAGGAAGAAGATGCAGGTCTGAGTGCCAGTGGGTCATGAGAGGGGCAGAGTGCTCGAAGAAGGGGGTCAGGAAACACAGATGGAGGGGTGTCGGGGCGGACCCATCCACTGAGACCTCAGAAAAGCAGGTGTCAGTGTGTTCAGGCTTGTGGGGCCATGACTAATGGCTGCCATGTTGTCAAATAGTGCACAGAGGGGGTGGGGGTGGGCAGAGGGTTTGAAGGCAGCAGCGAGGAGTGGCCATGAGGGAGACGCTGCTTCTGCCATGTTCCTCTCTGCAGCAGCCTGGGACAGAGGAGAGCACAGACAGTGAATGTCTAGCCCAGACCCGCTCTCCCTCTTTCCTTCCTAATACAGCCCCCATTCTGTTTGGAGAGTCAGTGTGATCAGCAAGAACACCTGCCTTTATCAGCTCCCATGTGTCCAGGGGTGGCCTGTGACAGTTCTGGTCAGTGAGGTACAAGCAGAAGATCCTGCATGGTCCTTCTAGGGAAGTTTGTATTGTTATATTAGTTTGTGTGTTTTCCCACCTGGAGTGCAGATCCAGGGCTGGAGGTGGAGTAGCCATGTTGTGACCATGAGGCAACACATATAAGGACAAAAGCACAAGCTAACAAGGATTGAACAAAGAGAAAAAGTGATTGGGAACACTGATAGATATTCATCTGCCCTGAAGACTTCTTTTATGGGATGGGCAAGTAAAACCTCTATGAGATTAAGCCAGGTTTCTATTACATATAGCCAAGTATACTTTGCAGTGATATGGTAGGGAATACAGATTGTGAAACTGCTCTAGGGGGCTCTGCCAGACAGGCTCCAAGGAGGTGGCAGGTCTTGAGGAAAGGGTGGTCATATGATCAACTATGGTGCTAGGTGGGAGAGAGAAGGAAGAGAGGCCCTGAGAGAGCTAGGAACCTGGGGGAAAGGGAGCCAGCAGCCCACAGGTGTCCATGTGCTTAGCGTGCAAAGGCTTGGGTGCTATGGACAGGAAGAAACTTGGACCTGGGTGCTGATTTTGGGTGTGAGCTCTGACAGGTGTGCAAGACCCAGAATGGGTGCAGAGGAGATGCAGGTCACCGATCAGCCATGGAAGCCAGACCCACGTCCAGCCAGGCCCACCATGGGCTACTTTCTCAGGGACACCTGACAGAGCTCCATCAAGATGAAAGTGTGCATGGGTGGGTAATAAGTTCACCTCATCCCTGGGGGCATGCTTTGGCTCTGTTGTTAGCCTTGGCAACCCTTCACTCCCCCTCCGAGAGAATTCCCTCGGCCAAGACAGGAAACGGCAATGCTCTCTACGTGTCCATAATGTCTCCCCGAGGACAGTGAATGTGAGCCAGTATCCAAAATGCAGCCACCTGGTAGCAAATCATAGACTCTCTTGTCCAAAGAAAATGTTACTTCCGGGCAGATACTCACTTTGGCTCTTCCTGAGATGATGAATGGCCCCACACCAAGACAGCCACTATTGAAGCCGGAGTCGATCTTGGTGAGGGAGCTGCCAGTGAATTGTGTGAATTGAGTGCACGCACAGCCGCAGTCAGCATGGTGCTGCTAGAGAGCTTCTCAGCCCATGTGTCCCCTTCCCTCTCCTCTCCTTGTTGTTCCCAGGGCATTAGGAAGAGAATAACTGGTAACCCAAACAATGACCTCTTTACAGCGGCTCCACGTGTATTCCTTTCTGGCTGCAGGCTCCCTATGGCAGTCTCAAGAACATTGTGAAATCTCTCTGCAGATCCATTAGCTATAGAATGATAAAGCTCCAAGCTCTAAGACCAGGTGATTTGTTACCCCCCCTGTAACATTTCATTTTAATTCTTTAAGAAATTGCTCAGGGTGATTCTTGGGGGTTGGGGAGGGTAGGAAGAAAGAAAAAGAAAAATAAAATCCTAACTATGATTGAATCTATTCATAGTCAAAACCACTTGCTGTTAAAATCATCGACTGCATCTTTTTTGGATGCCTGACTGATTACACTCCCTCTCTCCAGAAATATTGACGGTGTCTCAGGCTGTGTTGGTTCCCCAAGCACACATAACACATAATCCTTGGCAAAATGACTAAAGGAATCATTTATTTGGGCTGGAAGACTGCAGTTCTGCCTGGAGAATTGCATTATTTCTTAGCTCAACTACACTGCTGTCACTCTCCAAGTGGGTCTGCAGCATGGCTCCCCAGAGACCCCCCACCCCAGGGCTGCAATATGGCCACAGCCGGCTCCTGAACTCAGCGATGGGATACATGGGGTATGAGATCAGAAGTCCTGGTGACTCTCTTCCCCCATGTTCTGCTGCCCCCAGGGGACACACGAGGCCACATGGGCTCCGATATAACACTGAACAGCAGAGAAAGGATTCAGAGAGTTCAGGATTGGGAGAGGCCTGGCCTTGGCCACGCTCGTCAGCATGGGCCTGAGCCTGACATTCCCATCTAGAATGTTGTTATCTACCTTGTTCGATTATTGTTCGCTGTGATGAAAAGACCTGGTAAGAACAACGCAGAGGAGGAAATGTTTATGTTAGCTCATGATTTGGTCCATAGATGGCCAACTCCCTCACTCTGGACTCAAGGCGAGGCAGAACATCATGGTGGAAGCGGGTGGCAGAGGAAAGCAGGTCAGGACCTGTAACCAGAGAGCAGAGGGCTCTGCCACACCCAACCTGCAGGCAGTTATGGCCCAATTAATCTCTATCATGGATCAATCCACTGATTTAATTATGCTTCTCATATCTAATTTTTTTTTTTTTGATACCGGGGGTTGAACTTAGGGGCACTCTGAGTCACATCCCAGCCCAATTTTTGTATTTTATTTAGAGACAAGTTCTCACTGAGTTGCTTAGCGCCTCACTAAGTTGCTGAGGCTGGCTTTGAACTCACGATCCTCTTGCCTCTGCCTCCCAAGCCACTGGGATTACAGATATGCACCACTGTGCCTGGATATGATCTAATCACTTTATCTTTCAAAACTCTTGCATTGTCTCACACAAGTGCTTTGTGAGGTCCTAACCACCTCAGGTCCTAACCATAACAATTCTTTTGAGGATTGTTATGAACTGAATATCTATGTCTCCCTCTTTTCACAAATTCATATGCTGAAATACTAACCTCCAAAGTGATGGTATTCTAGGTGAGGGTTTTGAGTGGGGGATTAGGTGGTGAGGGGAGCCCTGAGCACCATGCTGGCATCATGGGGCATGTATTTCTGTAGTTTATAAACCAGTCTCTGATACTTTGCTATAGCAGCCCAAGGAGGCAATGATGAAATTGGACTGAGCCACTGAAGAGTTAAACCCAGTGCCTGGTATGTCACAAGCTACCTCTAAATGGTCACTGTCTAGCACTTGATGACAATGTTCTCAGGGAGGCTAAGGCAATCTTGATCCTGAACCAAACTGAAAAATGACATTGTTTATACTCAAAGGACTTAAAAGCAGCGTATTCTAGTAATGCAGCCACATCAATGTTTATAGCCGCTCAACTCATAAGAGCTAAACTATGGAACCAACCAAGGTACCATTCAACAGATGAATGGATAAAGAAAATGTGGTATATATACACAATGGAATATTACTCAGTGTTAAAGAAGAATGAAATAATGGCATTTGCAGGTAGATGGATGGAGCCTGAGAATAGCGTGCTAAGTGAAATAAGCCACTTCCAAATAATCAAAGGCTGAATGTTTTCTCTGATATGCAGATGCTAATGCACAATAAGGGGGAGGGGAGGCTAGGGAAGAATAGAGGTACTTTGGGTTAGGCAGAGGGGACTGAATAGAGGGACGGGGGTATGGGAGTAGGAAGGACAGTGGAATGAATTGGACATTTTTTTCCCTAGGTACATACATGATTATGTGACCAGTGTGATTCAACATCATGTACAACCAGAAGTCATATTCCATTATGTAGGATGTGTCAAAGTGCATTCTACTGCCATGTATATCTATTTAGAACAAATTTAAAAGTCTTTTTTTTTTAAACAATGACATTGTTCCTTAAAATGCACCCAAGCCTTTGCTAGCTTGAAAAAGTGATTCTCAATTCAGTAACATAGCAGGAGCAAGGAACCTCTGTTCTTTTTGTAACATAAACAACCAAAGCAAACCTTAACCAAGTCTTCTTGGCTCCTGGCAAGCAGGCCCAGGGGGGCCCAGGAAGGGTCCAAACTCTCGGGAGATGACACTGGAGTCTTCACAAGGATGGGAGGTGCTGGGCAATTCTGTGCTAATTGAAGGAAGTATGTGTGTAAAGTTCAAGGAACATGATAAATACATACATTGGAAGCATTTCATAGCCCACTGCTTAAGATTCTTTTTTCAACAAATATTTATTAAACAACCCATTGGCTTTCCGCAAACCCTCCAGAATAGTTAAAAAAAAAAATACACGGAGCATGTAGCAGAATATCCTGCTCACAGAAGTGTTTATTGGAAAATGTTGAATGAATGTTTATTGAGCACCTATTAAGTGCCAGGCAGTGTTTGTGGATGGTATATACTGAAGAGCAGTAGGGAATATCTTTCCTTATAGATTTTATATTTAGTAGGGGAGAAAAACACAGCGTAAACGATAAACGATGTCATTTAAAATGGTGATACGTGTGAAAGTGAATATAAAGAGAAGCCATAGAGAAAATGGTGTGTGTGTGTGTGGGGGGGGCTGCTCTGTTCAATAAGACAGATGGAGACGGCCTGGCTGAGAAGGGAGCTCGGAATCCTGATAATAAGAGAGCAGTGGGAAGGAAAAGAGACCAGGACCAAACACAAGGATGCTTTCGGTCATAGGCGCATATCCCTACTCTCTCTTTCAGAGACACATGAAGGCCCTAAAGAATAAGGAGACTTATTAGCTAAGGTAACCAGAAGTCCAGAGATATGCCCAGGGTCAGGCTGATTCTGCAGCTCAGCCACATGATGAGGTCCTGGATGAGCTCTCTGTACCTGGCTCTTTTCAGCACTGGTTTCCACCCAAGACTGATACTCTGTAAGCTCCCCCTGCTGCTCTCAGTCTCTCTGAAGTAAGGAAGCTTTCCCAGGTGCTCCCCTGCTGACTTCCCCGTGCTGCTCACTGGGCCAACCTGCCTGAGGCTTGCCCATCCAGTGGCTGGCCCTGGGGTGGGGTAGAATTCCCGTAAATGTGCAGGGACAGTGGCCTGGGGAATGGATGTTGGAGAATCCACGTGACTGCTACTCCAGGAAGGAGCAGACCTGGCAAGCTCAAGGAGTAGAAAGAGGTTCATCTGGCCAGAACAAATGAACACGGGGCACGTCAAGGCAGGTGAGTTTAGAAGGCAGATCACAGACGAACTTGTGTGACTTGGTAAGGGACAGGGGAAGCCATCCCAGGCCCTCAGCAGTGACGTGATATCACCTGATGGGCTTTTTTAATAATGTGGACACTCCACACTGTCTCTGGAATGGGACAGAACAAGAGCAGCCTATTCTGACCCAGAATCAGAATCAGAGGCCAGGTGATCCCTCCCTATTAGGTGCATGGAAAAGACTAGGTCAATACATGCCTCAAATAGAAGAGAGACCCCCAGCTTCTCCCCAGAGAGTAGAACTAATGAGTTAAAGGCTGATAATGCAACTTCCTAAACTAGGGAACCCTGCCAACAGCCTTAGGCCATAATGCCCACTCACTCAACCTCTAGTTCAAGGCCAAAGTCAGGGAGCCACAGTGATTCTTAGTGGACAACCAGCCCTGACATGGTCCCAGAAGAATGCTGGGACATGACATGAAGCGCATGTAGAAAAGTGCTTCTACCAAAATGTCCTCGGGGTGGACGGGGGAAAGATGCTGAATCATGAAATCCCTCTGAAATACCAGTCAGCCCCTCTGCTGGGAACCAATGAGAACACAGGCATCCATTCCATGGCCCCATGGCCACATAGTCCTCAGTGTCCCACTTGTCCATCATTATGTGGGTCACACACCTTTTGAGCATCAGAAATTCCTGGAACAATTGTCCAAAACCCTGATGCCAGGGCTAGACCCCAGGTGTAGCGACCCCCGTGCTCACAGGTGTGCTCATGAACCCTCAGCAAGGCACTCAGGGGATTCTGCTGGTCAGCCAGGGATGGGGAGTTCCCGCACAGCGAGGAAACTTTTCAGAGCATCTGTGGCCAAGAGGTGTGCCAGGGAAGACTGGGAGGACTGGAGAGAGCTGGGTGCTGCTCCATCCTCACCTTGAAATCCCATCACCACATTTCTTACTGGCAAACTGGGAGACTGAGAAAATGATTTCCAGCTGGAAATTCTGTGATTATGTGCATTTGTACTTATATTACTAAACTCTCACTAGACTACCAGTTAGACCAAAAGAAGCACATTGGAGTTAGGTGCCTGGGTGGAGAGCAGAGGGGATGGGGCTGGAGGGATGGTTCAGGTGCAGTGCTCGACTCAGTGGGAAGCTCTTGTGTTAACGTTATGCCCTTGTATCTTCCACGTTGTAGAAATGCTCAAGATCATCTTACTAGCCAAGAGACTTCCCTTTAAACCTGATGATAACACAGCATTGGGGTGAACATCTACTGGCACTGTCTTGAGAGCTTTATGTGCGTTTCTAAATCCTTGGACTGATACTACAAGGCAGGATTATTCCCATTTCATGGAGAAGAAAATGCAGGTTCCTAAGGGTTAGTTGGTTGGCCAAAGTCATCCAGCAGAGAAGGATGGGAACATCTGGTTTCAAGACTCCAAGCCTTGACCCCTCCCCCAGGGCCCTGGGCTGCCTGATGATGGGGTTGGCAGTCTCCTGAGCTAGCTGCACATCAGAGAGCCCTACGAATTTAGATTCCAGCAACATCCAGATGTCCCTCTGGTCCTGGGGACAGCATGGAGCCTCCGTGGTCCCCTGCAGACTCCCTGTAGGTTTGCAGTGGCTATTTCCTTTTGTCCTCCCTGCCCCTCTACCCCAGTGCAGTCTGGACAGGGAGAGGTCATGTGTGTGCGTGTGTGTGGCAAGCATGTGTGCAAGTGGGACCCTGTACATGAACGGTAACAGTGTGTGCATGATGCATGTGTTGAATGTTCACATGAGTGTGCATGTGAGTGTGTACAATGGTGTAGGGTGTGAACACTTATGTGTGAAAGCATACACACAAGTGTGTGTACATGTGTGCTTATACATGCATGTACGTGTGTGTGTGTGTGTGTGTGTGTGTGTCCACTGCTCCCACAGTAGTCCAGTCCTGAAAAGGTCCAGAGTTTAATCGGCTGCCTGAGACCAAAGATCATTTCAGGCCACAGGCTCTGGCCACTCCCACCAGCTGGCCCAGCAGCAGCACCCGTAGGTCTAACTTGTTTCTTGAATGACATTTATCAACCTTCAGTGATTCCTCTGTGCCAGGTAATATGCCTGGTATTTTCTGCACACCTGCCCAGCCACGGGCGGCTTCTCACGGGAACTGTTCTCTGTTGATTCAGCATTTTCTTCCTCCCAGGGCCTCCCTGGTGGATTGGGGTCAATGGTCCGTCCAGGGAGGGGCTTGAGGCACCAGCCAGCCCAATCAGAGCCTCCCTCTGCCTCACATTGCTTGGCCTTCCCTGGTCCATGGCTGCTAGGATGTGTAAGTTTATGTGTCCTCAGTCTTGTCATTGTCCAAGGCCCATTTAGAGAAAATGAGGCCATGTGAAAGGACATAGATCAAACCTGGGATTATGTGTCCCAGCTGTACTTTTGTCCCTGGAATATGTGAGCCTGACCATTTAACACAAAGAGATATTATTTTCTTCATTTGTCATATGAAGAGACTGAGGTTCAGAGAGGCTATGACTTGTGCAGGATCTCACATCGACACATGCCAGAGGTGGAACTTGACCAGTTTCTGTCTGTAGCTCCTGTTTCCAACGTGCTAATTACAATGATCCATATGTTTCTGTGGGACAATGCCCAGGGATTCCCACATCCCATTGAATCACATCTGCTTTGCAGAAAAATGCCATGATATTACAAAATAGTGGTGTTGAATGAAAGGGACAGAGAGCCATGTGGACAATTGTGGAAAGAAGCATCTGCCAGGACATGGGATGGCATGGATTACCAGAGGTGGCCAGACAAGCTCAGTTCTTCCTAAGATCCTGCAAAACTTTCCCCCTGGTCAGTGCTCTGCTGGGGCTTCTGTGTTTTGCAGACGTGGGTTTGAGAAAGTCTGACCCATCTTGGTCACTTAGGCATGCAATCATTTGAATACGGTTTAAGTATATGCCACAAAGAGTTGTGTGTTAAAAGCTTAGACTCCAGTATGGCATCTGATGGGTTGGGCCCAATGGGATGTTGTTAAGTCATTGGCTGAGCTGCGCTCAGAAGGGATTAACATAGTGTTCATGGGACCCAGTCTCTTTCTAGTTTTCTGTCTTACCACGTGATCTTTTCTCTCATGTGCATTCCTTCAATGATACCATTGGCCATGATGTGATGCAACCAAGAAGGCCCTCACCATAACCATTACCATGTTGTTTGGATTTTGAGCATTCATAACTATGAGCTAAATAAACCTTTTTTCTTTATAAGTACCCATCCTCAGGTATTTTATTATAGTAATGCAAAATGGACTAATACAAGGAGTGTGCTGAGCACATCCTTGCTGAGACCTAACATAGGCTCAGCAACCCACAACAGTCAGATGTGTGTGTGCGCGCGCGCACGCGTGTGTGTGTGTCTCACAATCTGAAAACACAAAGTGAAGAAATAAAATAAGAGAGTATCTGGGTTTCCAACCTAAAAGTCCATGAAAAGGAAGCAAAAAAAGATGTAGGTTGTTTTCATTTTCTCAAAACATGAAAAAGCCACCACTGACATTTAAGCTGCTATGCAAAGGTGGTTCCAAATCAATCCATCAGCAGCTATAAAAATCTATGTTGATCCACTCCAGGAAAACCAAAGAAGAATAAAACCTCTGGAGAGAAGAAATGATTTTCTTGCTCTCTAAGTAGACGGCTGTCATTTAACATCCGCAAATGTTTCTGCCACTGAAGGTTTCTAAAGTCAAATTGGATAAAACATATTTAGATACAGTCAGATCATTTTGTATTCAAAACCTTTTTCAGGAGCAACGTGGCTTTCTGTCCTATGGCTACTGCTTTCCAGGGAAATGCTAGGGGCCTGAATTTGCAGGTTTATTCTGCATGCACGCTGAGTAGAGGGGAATTTGTTGTGCATTGATGCCATCCTGATTCACTGGCGATGTGCAGAGCATCCAGAAGAATCCAGACAAAGCCTGCTTAAGCAAACAGTCAGGCAGAGAGGGAGATCTCTCTTCTGTAGTTTCTCTCCACTCTCCTCCCAGAGCTCTCTATTTCCCTGCTGTTAGAGTGACCAAAGAGTCCTTGCTCTCCTTGACTTCCTTTCTTGGGTCTCCTCAACTGGTGCTCCCTGTCTTCATCCATCCAGACACAGGGATTAATATAACGGAGACGTGCTCTCCCCTTCATTAGTGTTCAAGTTACTGTTATGGTCTGGATCTTTTTAATATTTTTTTTATTTATTCTTTTTAGATATACATGATAGTACAGTGCATTTTGACATATTATACATACATGGAGTATAACTTATTCTAATTGGGCTCCCATTTTAGTCAGCTTCTTCAAGGCTGTAACTAACGGACCTGACCAGCACAACTGTAGAAGAGAAAAGGTTTGTTTGAAGGCTCACAGTTTCAACGGTCTTAGTCCATAGAAGGCTGGCTCCATTTCCCTGGGCTCAAGATGAGACTGAACATCATGGCGGAGTGTGTGGCAGAGGGAAGCAGCTCACATCATGGTGATCAGGAAACAGAGAGCGCAATCCCACTCACCAGATATAAATATATACCCAAAGCCGCTTTCCAATTCCCACCTCCTCCAGCCACACCCCACCACTTCAGTTACCACTCAGTCAATCCCCATCAGGAGATTAAACCACTAATTGGGTTAAGACTCTTACAACCCAACCATTTCTTCTCTGAGCCTTCTTGCATTATTTCATGCATAAGCTTTTGGGGGACACCTCACATCCAAACCCTAACAGCTCCCATTCTTGCAGGTGTACATGATGTGGAGTTACACTAGTCATGTATTTGTATATGAACCTAGGAAGTGATGTCTGATTCGTTCTACTGTCTTTCCTATCACCCCCCCACCCCGCCACTTCCCTTCATTCTCCTTTGTCTAATCCAATGGACATCTATTCTTTCCAACTCCCTTTATTGTGTGGTTTAGAACTTAAACGTACCCAAAGGCCCATGTGGCAAAGGCTTGGTCCCTATTCCTGGCAGTGTTGTCAAGGTGGCACCTTTAAGAGGTAAAACTTAGCAGGAAGAAATCAGGTCATTGGGGATGTGCCCTTGAAAGGGATATTATGACCCCGCCCTTTCCTTTTCCCCTTTGCACTCCAGCTGCTGAGAGGTAAACAGCTTCCTTTGCCATGTGCTCCACCATGAGACCAAAAAGCGACATAGCCCACCATTTCTGGACTGAAACCTCAAAACTGTGAGGGAAAATAAGCCTTTCTTCTTTTTAAGTTGACTGCCTCAGCTATTTTTATTACAGCAATGGAAGCTGACTAACACACTCACTCATCTTCTCGGTGCCTTGGTTTCCCCATCCATAAAACAATGAAAGTGAAAGTGCTCAATTACAAGGTTGCTGGCAAGATCTGCTGAGGAAATGAAGAGGAAGCCATTAGCATGGGGCTTGGGGAATGGTAAACACTCCTCAGAGGTAGGTAATGATATTACCATTATATTTTCTCAAAAGCAATTCTCATCATTTTCCACCTTTGCTTCAAAGATTCAGTACCCCAACTGTCTCCATATCCCAAGTTAATTTTGTACATCTGCCTTAAAAGCTAATTTGCATCCAAGAGATCTCCTCAGGTCTATATGCCTCCATTCAACATTCTTAGAAATCCTACCAGGTCACTGGTAAGCTTCTTTTCCTGGTCCACCACCATTTATTTTTTAATGAATGCCATAGTATGGAGCTGCCACTATGCCCTGGGAAAGAGGTAGACTGTTGATTGTAGCCTTGGTAATGGCAAAAAATAAGTGAATGGATAGAATTGTAGGAATATTGCTCAATGGACATCTCATTCTACATGTGCATGTTTGTGTTGCTCTCAGCACAGACAAAGAATGCACCACACAAGTTCTGTTGCTGAAGTCTACTTTGTGGTTTAACAGAGATTTTTGAAGACGTAGTAGTCCCTAGAGGCACATTGTCTGCCCATCTGGCATAGCCCGGGGTCTTGTCAGCACTCTGTATGCAGGATGAGGTGGAAGGCCCACAACACCTTCACCTGTGCTCCCACACAGAGCGACCCTCAGCCCAGGGCAATACTTAACCTGTTGTGTGTTATCTCCCTGACGATTCTCTGATTCCAGGAATTCTGGGACATTGTCCTATTGATGGAATGCGTCCTGAGCCTATTAAACAAAACTTATGAAGACAAAGGGGTTGATCACCCAGATCAAATACTCTGCTCAGATGAAAGGACAAAAACATCACCTCTTCCCAAAAAGTCCCCGAGAAAATAGAGCTCATTTCTTCTACCTTCTCAAGTGTGAAATCTGGGATTTGCCACTTATTCAAACTGGCAGAAAAGAGTAACATCAAAACCTGGGCCTGAAAGGTGCAGTGTGTTCACCCAGTATACACAACATGGGTGTTACAGGGAAGGGAGAAAGTGCTAGAACTTTGTATTTCAAGTCGTCCTTTAAAAGTTTATGTTTTGACGTAGGCAACTCAGTGAGATATCCTGTCTCAAGTTAAAAAAACATAAAAATGGGTTTGGGATATGGCTCAATAGTTAAGCATCCCTGGGTTCATTCTCTGGCCAAAAAATAAAAATAAAAATAAAAATTCTATGTTTCAAGTATAGTTAATGATTTACAACCATATTAGAATGTAAAAATGTGTACATGTAAATATGTAGAATATATTTACATAGAAGATGCTTAAAATTCATTATTGATGGAGTATATAATACAAATGTTTAAAAAGTGTTGATCTGAATCTTTATATATGCATCTCCATTGTCTAAAATTTCGGAATGGGTATAATCCATATTTAAATACACATACGATGTCAGTTGTGATTTTTCAGAGTAGTGTGCTCTTCATTAGATGAGTAAAAATGAATTTCATAGATGAACAAATGGGTGGGTGGATGGATGGACGGCAGGCTGGACAGATGGACAGTTCTTACTTAAACTTCCTTTTACCTTGGGTTAACTTTGCAAGGGCATCGGGAATTCTGAGATGGCCTGAAATTGTGTATACCATACCTCAAGGAGGTGAAGAACCACAGCTTAAATAGACACAGGGGAAATTCTTTAGAAAAGTTTTACTCACTTGCTGTAATTCAAGTTGCTCAAAGACATTTTATTTTCAAATCATTTAATACGATGGTTCATGTAGCAGGATTATACCATTGTAGACCACTGGAACCCAAAAGCCCCTGCTACAGATTTTTAGATGGGAAAGAAGGCACTGGTTGTGACAGAAGGAGCCATGTGACTATGATTCTGGAATTATTTTTTTTCTCCTTGTCATAAATCCCATTCAATTCTCAATCAGAGGTTGTAATTTTTTTTACACTGATCAGCATTTCTTTAGCATTCAGACATTTATCAATGCAGTTTAACCTTGAAAACCCTACCAGAAGATGATGGCCTTTCAGTTTATGTATTCATTCAGTGTAACAAATAAAACCCAAGGCCTAGCAGAGTTTTCCGCTCAATATAGATTGTTGAAAAATATTTGTCCCAGGGTGTGCTTCCTTCTTTCCCAAGATCTATAAGAACTCCAATATGGAACAGCTATAGCGTACAAGTGATCCTTTTTCCCTGACAACCAGTGTGGGTCAGGGGGCCAAGAAACTGTCTACTCCGTTGAGGATGTCTTGTCTTTCTCCTTGTTAAATTTCAGCAGAAAAAAAAAAAAATCCCACATATGGTGATAGAGCCATCACGATGATGAACAGTGGCCTTAATTGGTATTAAAGGATATTTATGTTGGTATGACTAAGTTAAAACCCCTAATTGATTGGAGACACTTGAGTAATAGAATCCACGGAGTCCCATTAGGATTGCATTGACATATTAGCTTATCTTTCTACTTGATGGCAAAAGGATACGCTTGGGAGCCTTGCGCGGTAGCACATCCAGGCTAAGATTTCTGACCTTAGATTTATGTTATCTAAAGCAACAAACCCAGCTGCCTACTTCACGGTCTGAATTACAGATTTTCCATTTAAGCTGGACAACATGAATCTGCTGCTACAATTATGCCTACGATTACTACCCCTCTGAGTGCGCATGGCATTCTAATGCAGCTGTTTTACTTTACACTCTGGCCTCTCCTTGGAGTGAAAATGAATGGGCAGCGCCCACTCTCTGGGTCCAAGACGGCGGGCGCTGCACCTCATTACTGCAGGAACTGTCAACCAGACAGATGCAGGAGATGCTCAGGAGTGGAGTCCCCCCGCTGTTCTGTTCATTGCTGTTTTTCTCTCTTCAAAGGAGACCTTCTTTCATCAGAACTTCCCAATCTAGGAAGTAATGAACTCAGTCCTCCCCTCTGTTGAGGGAATGTGCATTCCCAAAGCAGAATAGCAAGGAGCATTTTCAATTTAGTTCCATGTAAGCGGAGCCCAGCTTTGCACTGGGAACCGAAACCCACTTCCAATCCCAAAGAAGGACAGGGCTCCTGTTCTGTGTGTCCACAGCCTGTGACTGGACTCTGCCCTGGATGTTTTCCTTTTTCCAAAACTAAAAATGGGATATTATACATCCTGCTTTATAACCTGCTTTTAAAGAATGTAATGCATTTTAATTGCAATAGTGCTCCATCTTTATTTTTGAAAGTCCGTGTATTATTACCTAAGTAAACAAAAGTCAATCTTTTAAGAAAGAGCTGGTATTTCTAGATTTGTTTTGAATGCAGATATAAACACAAGCATGAAAATAGAAATATGCACTCAAAATCACAATGAAGTGTTAATACTGGTTGAGCATCCCTGATCCAAAAATCCCAAAACTGAAACATTTTGAGTGCCAACATGACGCTACATCGTGGAAAATTCCACACCTGGCCTCGTGTGACAGGTCACAGTCTAGTGAATAAAATTATTAAGAATATTATGTAAAATTACCTTCAGGCTAGGTGTATAAGGTACTCATGGAACATAAAGAGATTTTGTGTTTAGACTTGATCATTGCTAAGGAACCTTATGAATAGGCAAATATTCTGAAATCCAAAATCCGAGGCACTTCTAGTCCTAAGCATTTAAGATAAGAGATAATCAACCTCTATAAACTTTTTACTGATTTTTTTTTTTCTCAGTGCTGGGGTTGGAACTTAGGCCCCTTGCACATGCTAGGTGAATGTTCTACCACAGAGCCACACAGCAACCCCTAGAAATTGTTTTTTATTTTTAGTTAGCACATTGTGGATATTTTTTTCATGTAGCAAATTAAATGTACATCATTGTAGATGTAGATCCATAGATTGAATGCAGTATCTTGTATTTAACTTATCTCTATTGTTATATATTTAAATATTGCCTGTATTTTGTCATCATAACCATTGAATAAACATTCTTTTAACTAATTTTTTTTCTTGTAAAAAATTATAGAAATATATAAGATCAAGATAATAATATAGTAAATCCCTACATTCATACTATCTAGCAAAAAAAATCACATTTTATCAATCTTGCTTCATCTATTTCTCCTGTAAAACACACAAACACACATTTTTCCCCCCAAAGTATTCTACAGCAAACTTGACACTTTCTAATTTCTCTCTAAGAGGCAGGAAGACAAGTTTAAGAGAGGACCACCAGATAAGGCTTTCTTCCTTCCTGTCCTTGCCAATCCCCCAACTCCCTCCAAGGGCAGCTGTGAGGGGCAGGCGAAGCCTGTTTCCTATGAACATCAAGCAGTAGAACTTATAAGTGGTGGGTAGGACGGACTTTGGAACCAGGGTGACGTATGTTCTGCTCTGGGCTTTCTCACCTACTAGCTTTCTGAATTTTACTGAGTTACTTCATCGATCTGGGCCTGAGAGTTGGAAGAATCACAAGCAGCTCATAAGGCTGCGCTGAGAAGTCCACAAGATCTGTCTGTGGATAAAGCATCCAGCATGGCACCCGGCACAGAAGAGGCACACCATGGCCAGTGTCAATTCCTTGCCCTTACAAAAGCAGGTCAAGCAGAAACTCTGGACACCTGAGGCCAGAGCCAACACCTGACCTTGAGGAAAGCAGCTCAGTTCACAATAGCATCTCAGTGCTCAACCCAAGTGGTCACCATGCCATGAAAATAAACATCCTGTTGCATTTCTCTGTATCTAAACCACATCAGAGAGTTCATATGAGTTGTGACATCATGAATCTACATAAATGTGGGGGAATTAGCTATGAATCTATCCAGAGGCAGATTGTCTAGCCAAAGTACTGCTGACTACAGAGAGTCAGCCATTACCCACGTCCTTGCATTTCCTTGGTGGAGCACTGGACTGGGAGTCTCTTGCGAGATCTCATTCCTGCTCTGGAGTCAGACTCTAGGTACATCAGGTCACATCACTGGGCCACTTGTAGAATGAGGGTATTGGTTCCATCACTGTTGGTGGGTAGTAAATACCCAGAACATAAAAATGCCTTGGTCTCCAAGCTGGCCTGAACCCAATGGTACAGTTGAGTGTGATCATGTGCATGAGTGTTGGGCTGTGTGGCTTTAGGATCAGCAGACCTGCCTTCAAGACTCAGCTTTCATATTCACTAGCTCCATGATGACTCAGGTAAATGCTTACCTGCACTCAATTTCTGCTTCCTCACCTGGGGCCCACATCACAGAGTTGTTCTTTCATTCATATTTCACTTTTTATTGAGTGCCTAATACATGCTATGTACCCTTTTGGTGCCTGAATTTTAGTAGGGATGTGGTGGGCAGTAGGGAAGTAAACAAAAATAAATAGTAAATTAATTGTAAGTTAGATGGAGATAAATACTAAGGAAAAAAGAAAGTGGGAAGGGGAGAGAGAAAATGTCACAGGAACCATGGGATAGGAGACAGTGTTGCAATTTTAGAGATGCAATCAGGTAATTGTCACTGAAAAGGGGTCATATAGGTCAAGTCCTCAAATTAGATGAGGGAGTGAGCCACAAAGCTATCAGGAGGAAGAACATTCCAGGAAACAGAAAGTGCAAGAGTCCTGAGGCAGGAACATGCCTGGAATCTTTAAGGACCAGCAAGGAGACCCGTGTAGCAGACAGAGGGAGGGAGAAGATTCAAGCTAGACAGGAAATGGGACAGATTATGCAGGTCCTTGAAGACCTCTGTAAGGACTTTGACTCTTATTTGTCCTAGGACTGGGAACCTTTGCCTTCAAGACTGTAGGGTTTTAAGCAGGGTATAACACAGTTTATCAACATCCAGATTTTTTTTTCTTTTCTTAAATTTTATTTTCTTTATTTTACGTGTGTGTGTGTGTGTGTGTGTCCAAGATTGAACTCAGAGCCTTGTGCACACTAAGCAAATGCTCTATCACTGGGCTATACCCTTTGCCTGGACCCAGCATTTTTAAGTACAATCTGGGGGCTCTTAGGGTTCACCGAGACCTTTGTAGGGGTCTCCATGAGGTCAGAAACTATTTTCATAGTAATAAGACACACTTTTCCCTTTTCATTCCCATTCCCTCACAACTATGTAGTAGAGTTTTCTTGAAGCTACATGGCTTCTAGAAATGATTGACATCAGAAGCACAGAGGGGAATCCATATTTCATTAAGCCAGATGTTGAAGAGATTTGCAAAATGTGCTCATCAAAAATGTGTACTGCTACTTTTCACTTTTTTTGTTTTTGTTTTGGACAAGATATTTTTCATAAAATCATTTTATTTACATTAATATGTAATAAGTTTATTATGTTATTTTAAAACAAATTTATTATTTTTAAACATCAGTTTTAATTCTTAATGCAATAGTATCAGTAGATATAACCTACAAGGACAGAGGTGTGGAGGGGTCCTCAATCACTTTTAAGGGAGTAAATTATTCTGAAACCAAACACATGAGGACCCCTGGTCCAACACATGCTTGATTAAGACCGTTTGTGCTGTGACAAGTCTGAAAACCAATTACAATAACAGGATCACAGGCTCATGGAGCTGTTGGCAGTGGGGAAAGTGGGAAGTGCTCAGAATTTGGAAACATTTTGAAACTGACAGAAGCCGCTGATGACTAGATGAAGATTATGCAAGGAAGAATCGAGAATTACTTTGGCCTGATCAACCGAAAGTCAAAATTGACGTTCAATCCAGTGAGAAACTGCAGGGTGGATGGTGTACGGGTGGGGAAAGGTCAGGAGCTCATCACGGAACATTTAAAAGTTCTAGATATCTGTAGGCATCCCAGTGGAGATTTCAAGAAGGTAGTCTAAAGTCCAGGTAGTGATCCAGGCTGGACTTACAAATTTTGGGCATCATCAGCTTATAGGCAGCTATTGTCCTGTAACTGGCTGAGCTCTCCAAGAAAACTAGGTGGTTAAGGAATGCAGGGAAGAGCAGAGGTGGTGAAGTTTTCGATTCCAAATGGAGAAAGCGGGCTGGGTACAGGGTGGGGTACCATGTTGATCAGTGGCTTCTGACGGTTGGGTTTAGCAATTGGGGGTTGCTGGTATCTCCACCTGGAGCAGCTTCCGTGGAAGAGTGGGAAGAGGCTGAATGGAGCCAGCTTACGACAGAGGAGAGGACACCGGGAGGGGAGGATGGAGTACTCTGTGGAGGACTTTGGCTGTAATGGAAAGGAGGGAAAGCAGGTGATAGCAGAGGGTAAGCAAAAACCACACGGGGTTTTTGTTTTGTGTTGTTTTATTTTTTCCCTTTGATATGGAGGGAAAAAAATCATATTTACTCTTCTGGGAAAAAAAACAATAGAAAGGCAGATTTTGACAAGACAGACTAGAACCAGGAGTATAAGTTGCACAAAGTTAAGGAGGAGAAGGTGGGGTCTAGAGAAGATGGAGAAGCTCGTCTTGCTAGGAACCTAGAAAGTTCCTTCAGAGTAAAGGAGAGAGAGAAGAGGTGAGATGCAGGCAGGTGGAGCTTGGGCAAGTTCTGCTGTCACTGAGGCTATTTGCCCAGTGAAACTGGATAAGTACAGCGTACAGGGGATGGAGGCTTAAAGAAAGAGCATCATCTTGGTAATTTTAAAACCCCATGAGGTAACGCCTCAGCCCAGGATGAATGCTTGATACTGTTCATTATTAAATATAGCTGTGGAAAGGCTGGGCTGATTTTCACTGTGTCTTATTATACCCTTCCCTTTTGAGGGATGATCATTCTGTGTAGGTCAAACACACATATTTCCTAAACATTCTTCTCCATATTGACCTCCTCCCAGACTTCCCACTGCAATCCACAGGTCCACAGAGACGTGGAGGTGATGCTGTGTAGTCTGATGTTCTTTTGGATAAGTGATGGTGAGAAGTGGATATTTTGAAGTTCCATACGTGGGGTCCCTAGTTACCCACTCAGGAGACTGTTGGAATTAGTCAAATGACAACGTGTGCAGCGTCCTGTGGTTTTTGGAGGATGTTCATGGAAAATGCTGTTCTGTATGCATCCCTGGAGCTGTGGTACCTGTAGAGGGGGGGTGGACACCAAGGGAGGAGGGCTGGAGGATATTAAGCCATGTGTTCTCTTTCCAGTCCATTTCTCCACTGGGCCCCTGGGTCTTCCTCCTGCCCAAGCCGACAGCAGTGATTCATCACCATCTTTGGAGGAAGCTGTTGCCATTGTAGAATCAGAGAACAAAGACAGCAAATTCTGGATTTTTAAACATGAGAGTTTCTTTCTCCCCCTCCTTCCTCCAACCTTGGGAAGAGGAAAAACAAGAGGGTGAAGACAAAGCAAGAGATACTGTCACTGGCTGCTTTCCATCCAGCTGTTTGCAGGGGAGAGAGGGGGTTATGAGAAAGAAAAGACCAGACTAAGGCTCCTGCCTAAAAGACACCACAGTGCTACATAGATAGCCCAGGACTGAGGGAGAAACCCTGCAGACAATTGCTCCCATCCAATCCTGAAGATGACCAAGCAGATCCATTACATGGATTGCATTTCTGCCATGTAGACACTTAAATTAGAAAAAGCTGAGTTGAGTTGCAGAAAAATAGAGAAATTGACATTTCTGCACATCTGCATTGCCTTCCTTAGTTCCACTTGCAAATGGAAATAGTCATTGAAGAATTAGCATAGTAAGTCACTAACACCTTAGTGGGAGTGATCTTAGCCCAGTGGTTCTTCAAGAGAGAGATATCTTGCTTCCAGGGGACATACGACAAAGTCTGGAGCTATTTTTGATTGTCACAGCTGGGGGAGGGGAATGCTTCTGACACCTAGAAGACACACACCAGAGAGGCTGCTGAATGCCCTACCATGCAGAGGATAGGCCTCCAAAACATAGAATTATCCAACCCCAAATTTCAATAGCGACAAAGTTGAGAAACTTTCAATTTCCCTTCAGCATAATTTAAAGAAACAAAGTAAAACAAAAACAGGTTGGTCGTAAAAAGAACAAATTGCCCAGGCAGGATGACGGTAAAGAATATAAATAAACCAAGAAAGAATAAATTCTAGCCCAGTCTGTGTTAGAAGTGCCAGCAGTCTCAATATGGTAACTTATTCAATCTAAAAGAACCTCACAGCTAATTGTATCCTACTTTCCTGTAGTACACAAAGCAAGTGCTCAAAATACTACCAGGGACCCAATATAACAAAAACAGTATGATTGCAATCCACCCCCACCTGGAATGCACAGCAAACAGCTCCTGCCTGAGTTTAATTAGAGTCATTGACTCTTTTATTTTCAAGTTCTCATGACGCTGTGGCTTGGGCGTGCCCATCACTAAGTGAACACTGCACTGGCTCTCCCTGACCGCCGCTTCCCCGTGCTATGTCCACCTTTGTTCCTGACCTGCATCCTTTGCTTATCTATTTTGACAACAGACATTAGCCTCTTGGAATCAACCACCTCTTCCTGGAAGGTAAGGAACCTGGTCCTTTGTCTCAATTTTGGGTTCTCTCCCCAGAGCACAGTGTGAATTTCCAACAGTTTACTGATCACCTGATGCTCTCTGTCAAGTTTTACTACCTGTAAAATAAGAGTAGTAATCAAACCTACCTCATTAAGTTATAGTGAAGAACAAATGAGGGCTAGGGATATAGCTCAGTTGGTAAAGTGCCTGCCTTGTATGCACAAGGTCCTGAGTTCAATCCCTAGCACCACCAAAAAAAAAAAAAAAAAAGAGTTAAATGAGTGAGTATTCTGGTTGGTCCACAGTAAGCACTCAAAATACATTAGTTGCTATCTGTTTTCCATTTTTAGGTCCAAACGCTACCTCAAATTTAGTATATCCCAAACCAGACTTTTTTTGCCCCCAAAGTTTGTTTCTCTGTGTATGTGTCACACCCTTCCACTTGGTAAACTCAGGATCACATGTTTGTCAATGATACCAGCCCTCTTTTAACTGTGAGCTCCACATCTGCAGATTTAACTATCCATGCATAGAAAATACTTGGGGAAAAAATTTGTGTCTATACAGAACACGCACAGACAATTTTTTTTTTCTCATCATTATTCCCTAAACAATACAGTACAATGATTTACATAGCATTTACATTGAATTAGTTATTACGAGTGATCTAGAGATGATTTAAAGTATACAAGAAGATTGTGTAGGTTATATGCAAATATTCTGCCATTTTAAATAAAGGACTTGAGCATCCTGGATTTTGTTATTCACAGGGGGTCCTGAAACCAATCCTCCAAGGATACTGAGAGACAGCTATAATTCGTTATCTATGCTGGTACACTTACCCAGTAGAGAACTTTATTGATCATTGCACAAGAGCAACAGGAACAAGTGGGGGCAATTCCCTGGAAGGATGGGGGATTCTTCTGCCTTTAATCCTTTTTTGGTCCCCTTTACAACTGTAGCCACCATGCTCTCTAATGTGAATTTGAGCCAGATTCTCCTCTCCACCCTTCTCCTTCCACTCAGTTCCTACATGTCAGTCTCTGCTGCAAAATTTTCCATGTTTTCTAATGATTAAAATACACAGCCTAGAGTTCAAGACTTTATAAGATTCCACCCTACATTTATGACCTCCTTGTTCTGAAACAGCTAATCTAATGGCACCACTCTCTGCCCAGGGACCCTGCCTAGACTTCTTCTCCTTGCTTCTCCTCTGGTAAATTCCCTCCCTCCCCCTTCTCTACCCCTCCATACCCATCCTCATGGATCTCCATCCTATCTCCTCTCAAAACTCATCTCCAGCCACTCCCTCTTCACAAAGCTATTCCTATGAGAAGCATTTAAGGTGTAAGTGTGTCCTGACTTCCAGATTACAGTTAACTCTGTCTCCTTTAAAATCATATAACACTTAATTTGTATCTCTTTTGTGGTACTGACCCCTTTATCCTTGGACTAGAGTTATTTCGGTTCACATATTTATCTCTTTATAAAATATTATGAATTTCTCCAGAACAAGAATATGAAATTGATCCCTCCCAGGAACATTAATTAGCACATGGTGTATGCTCAGCAGACAAGGGTTGACCATGCAATAGTCATTTGGATACTTTTTATTGACTTTGTTTTAAAGTATATTTACTGAGTTACCTAATATGGGTTTTGCCATCTGATGATTGCAGCCTATGGGAGGCCCCCAAAGTTCTCATTTATCTTCTTCTTGGGATGTGTTGGGGGATCATGGTGTAAGAGATGCTTAGAGGGACCTGGAAAGAGAATGTTGAGCTCATTATCATCCACGTTAAGTAAATGGTTGTAAGCCACCGTTCAGTTTGCAGATTGGCAGATTGAGGCCCAGAATGGCCTCATCTAAAGAGAAAGCAAAGGGAAAGGCAGGAAGGGCGTCTTTGAAGGGCTTCAGGGTGCTGCGCTCCTGCAGGGCTGAGGACAAGGCTCTGCCTGTTCTCTCCTCTCTTTCAGCCTCACAGGGTCCCTCTGTCCCCAACAAAGCCTCCTGGGCCGGGGAGCAAGTGGGGAGATGGTGAGAAAAGGAGAGAAAGTGAATCTGGTTTTTATTTTTATCTTTCCTCATATCAAATCTCAGACAATTTTCTATTGATTTGCCCCATGGCCTGGAGGCTGGGAGAGGCTTCAAAGGAAGATGAATAATGCATTGCACACCACCTACCTGCCCGGCTCACAGTGGACATCCAATCCTTTTTTTTTTTTTTTTGCCTCCTGAGCTCCCTGTTCATGAAGGTGAATATTTGCCCAAAGTCCAGAAGCTGGGTAGTAAACTGGGGTTTGAACTCAAAGAGCTTCTTTTGATAACCACAGCACAATGTTATGGTTTGGCTTTGGAATCATCCCAAAGTCTCCTGCACTGAAGGCTTGGTTCCCAGGGCAGCAGTGTCCAGAGGTGGGGCTTGAAATGTGATTGGATCCTGAGGGCTCTGACCTCATCAGTGGGTTACTCCATTGATGGCATCATAGCTGAATGGGCTATTGGGAGGTGGGCGAAACTGGAGGAGGGGGGCCTAGTGGAAGGGAGTGGGTGCTTGAGTCCTGTCCTAGGAGGAACTATGTCTTGTCCTGACCCCTTTCTCTCTCTCTTTTTCTCTCTGTCCTTCCAGCTGCTATAAAGTGAGCAACTCTGTTCTGCTTTGTCCTTCCACCATGATGTATTGCCTCCCACAGAACCCAGAAACAATGGAGCCAGCCAACCATGGACTGAAACCTCTGAAATGGAGCCAAAGTGAATTTTTCCTCCTCTAAGTTGATATTATCAGGTATTTTGTCACAACAATAAAAAGCTGCCTGACACACATGCAGTAAAATTGAAGAGGACGGGTGCAGTGGCACACACCTGTAATCCCAGCAGCTCAGGAGGCTGAGGCAGGAGGATCACGAGTTCAAAGCCAACCTCAGCAGCTTAGCAAGGTCCTAAGCAACTCAGTGAGACCCTGTCTGTAAATAAAATACAAAAAAAGGCCTGAGGATGTGGTTCAGTGGTTGAGCACCCCTGAGTTTGATCTTTAATACTGAAACAAAAAACAAACAAACAAAAAAAAAGTTGAAGGGGAGGGGAAGTTATATGATCACACATACACCCAGGTGCCGCCCCAAGAGGATACGGTTGGGCAAGGTGGCAAGCATGGTTCCCATGAAGGTTCATTAAAGCACGGCTCGCTTCTTCTAGAGGATTCTTCCCTTTGCTCAAAATGTAACCTGTCTGTACACAGGTGAAGATAGGCAGTGCCAGCCATGTGTAGCCCTGTTTTGAGTCCCTTTTTCTTTCAATAGCATCTTCTGACCCATGCCAGGTAACCATTGTTTTTCTATATCCCTGTCTCTTTCTGTCATATCTATTAAGCTCTAATATCATTTTATGCTGTGCATCTGGCATTTATTCACATTATTTTGTACCCTTCTCCTGCATATTTGCATATTTAAGCTTTGTTGCTATCCCAGTAGAATGAATAGCATAAGCTACCCTAAGATGAGTTTAGGCAAGAGATATGTGGGACATCATGGAACTTTCTGGTTATGCCTAGAATTATTTTCTATCTAGAACTTACCTGACAGTAAACCTGCTTTTCTTATTGATGAATGCTTACAGGTGAGGCGGGGGCCTGGAGACTGTGGCCTCCTTAATGTACCCTTAAGGCAGAGCAGTTGCAGATTCTTCTAGCAGAAGGTCAGTTCAGTGCCAAGGCCAAATGTTTGTGGTTTTCACTTCCCATGTTAGTTTTGTCACAACAGTAGCTATAATAATAAATAGATTTAATGACTACATTTTTAAAGTACCTACTATATATCAGGCAGAAGGCTAAGTCCTTTATATATATTTTTTTCCCTCTGGAGCTACAATAGTTGCATGTTTCAATCTGGATACCAGGTCATCATATTACATAACTTCAAAGATCTGTTGTAAGGTCAAGTGGAAAAAATACACAAATATTAGCATAGAGACTAGGATATAAGAAGAGTTCTGCAAATGTGAGTGTGTTAATCGCTTTCCATCACTGTAAGGAATACCTATGAGAAATTAACTTAAAAAGAGCAAAGCTTTGTTTTGGCTCAGTTTCAAAGGTTTCAGTCTATGGTCATTTGGTTCATTGCTTTTGGGCCTGTGACAAGACATGGAATCATGGTGGGAGCGTATGATGGTGGGCAGGAAGCCAAAGAGAGAAATAGGAAAGGGCTAGGGTCCAAATATCCTTTCAAGGGCACTCCCAGTGTCCTAACTTCCTTCCACTAGGCCCAATTTCCAAAAAGTTCCACCACCTCCCAGTTGGGACAAATTCTTTGACACATGGGCTTTTGGAGGACATTCAAGATTCAAACTATTACAGTGAGTCACTCACTAACCTTTCATTTTACACATTTGGACACTGAGACTCAGAGTTTAAATAAACATCTGAGGTTGTATAGCTAGAAAGTAGTGGTGTTAACATTTGAATCTAGCTCTCTCTAATTTTTTTTCCACTACTGATATTCTCCATTGTTATTAGTGTAACTTAAAAAGTGTCAGATATGTTAAATCAAGCCACTCGCTTGGGTTTTGGAAATATAATATTCCTAATTCAGTAAATTAGATTTATCTCCATTCATGTGACTAAATGCATCCCACATACGATCTCAAGTGATTTATGTTCTCTTCTATTTATGCCATTTTTTTTCTATGATAAAGCAACATGGAATCAGTTTTGCATTAAGCAACCTTTATTTTCAGAATAGCGGTTTCACTTTTTAAAATCTTGAGATCATATTTCAAAACTACTCATGCACAAAAGCCAAACCACAGGTCCTCTTCGTTCCCAAGTCAAAACTCTAGTACTTAGCAGGAATTCAAGGAAGGGAGGTGATGTATGGCTTTGTGGGGAGTCATCCCATATGGTCTATTGTGCATATAGGATATCCTATAAATCACTAGGACAGTCCCACCTTGAATCCCATCCAAAGAACTACAAAATCTGTTAGAGCTATGACAGCACAAAATAAGGCTTTAGGCAAACTTGCAAGAAAGTGTTCTCATTACCACAATCCAAGGACAAATTAGAGTTGACCTTGAGGATCACTTCAAGTCAGAATGATGACTCTTCACTTTTGTAGGGAGGGTGCTGGGGGTTTGAACCCAGGGTCTCATGCATGCTAAGCACATGCTCTTCCACTGAGCTACACCCCCAGCCCTCTTCTCACTTTTATTAGTAAAATACTGAATATAGCTAACTACCTGCTATGGTATGGATGTGGTTTATCCCTTCCAAAATTCACTTAAATTTAATTCCCATGTAAGGTATTAAGATACAAGACCTGTAAGAGGTGACTAGACCCCTGCCTTCATGAACACATTAATCCATTGCTGTGATTAATGATTCATCTTGAGATTGGCTCTACTATAAAAGTCAGCTTGGTAGAAGTCTTGCATGCTCCCTGTCTCTCACCATGCAATTCTCTGTGCCATCTCAGGACTCTACCAGCAAGAAGGCCATCACCAGAGTATCCTTTCCACCTGGGACCAGAACTGTGAACCAAATATACCTCTTTTCTTTCATCTCACTTCTTCTATAGGTTGTTATTAGTAACAGAAAATGGGACCAGGACACTACCTCTTCATGAACATTTCACTCTCCCCAATAATGTTGCTTAGGTTTATTTTCACTAAAAGCCCCCAAATGTAGGTCCTCAGTCCTTGCCACTTGTTATCTGAACTAGGACATTAATTCGCTGTGCTGTACTCTAATGCACTCTAATGTACAGCTATGGCTGGTGATTGTACGAAAATGTGACTTTTCACAGTTAACTCATGACCCTTTCAGTAGACATGTGTTCATAATGAGTATCAGTGCAGCTATGTTATTTACAGCTTACATGGCTTTGATGTATCTTTGCTCATCTCATTCTCTAGATAGCTTTGAACTCTGCAGAGCAGAGTTGTACCTCCAGAGACAAATGCAAGGCAGCTCAAATCTCTTCTAACTCAGTTGCAAGGGGATGTTACTTGCCCCTAGAACATGTTCAAACCAAAACACTATTTTTGTAATATTTGGGCTTAAATATCTCTGCATAACCTAAGGTGGTACTTCTGGAAATATCTGCAGTAGAAGACCAGTTTGGTTTGGTTTTGCTTTGATTTTATACTTTATAATCCTTTACATAGTGATGTTTATTTTAAGCACAACAAAATGATTTATGAGAAAGGACATCAAAACATAACTTCTAACTTTTAAATATCGAGTCCAACAGATATAGAGCTGTACTGTCAAATTGCTATCATTTGTAAATGCTTTATCTCAATTTTTGGATTCATCTCCACATGAGCCAGAAACAAGTTGCAGACAGGTATTCCCTTTGGATCACGATTTGAATGTGTTGGTGTCTACTGAACGATGGACCAGGATGGTCTCTAAGTACCCTCCACTTCTGACATTCAATAGTTCTGTGTCCATCTTGAGCCCAAAGCTGAGGATAATTGTTATAAACTGAATATTTGGGCTCCCCCTCCTAACCAAATTCATATGTTGAAGCCTTAACCTCCAAGGTGATGGTATTTGGAGATGGTTTTTTCAAGAGGTAATTAGAATAACATGAGAGCACGAGAGGGGAACCTATATGATGGGATTGATGTCCTTAAATGAAGAGAAAGAGAGAACAGAGGAAGAGAGACCCAAGCTCTCTGTGAGGTCCTAGTGACAAGGTCAGTCTGCTCTCTGGGAAGAGAGCTGTCACAGGAACGGGCATCTGGAGGCACCTTGAGGTTGGACTTTTAGAAATGTGAGAAATAGATGCATGTCATTCAAGCCACAGAGCCTATGGTCTTACTGTTGCTATGGCATCCCAAGATGACAAGTCGATAGTGCAACACTTCCTTGTGTAGAGAATAACAGCAAAGTCAAGAGCTCCTTCTGTGGTCCGAACAGTCCTGGGCTCTTATGTTATGACCCTGATGGTGTCAGTATCTGGCTAAAGAGCACAGCAGCCTGTTATCTACTCTGTTCATAAATGCACAAATCACAGCTCTCCTAGCTGGCCCCTGAAGAATGGATGCCTTGTTGCTCTGATTAATTATGCATCAGTTAATTAATTTGTTGGCTTTAGTGAATGGAATCAATTATTTTAAATGGCTTTTAATTGTTAATATACGCATTATAACAGAAGACAAAAGCTGTTAATAGAATTCAACATAAAAACCTCCCAGGACAGGGAATGGCCTTGTAAAATAAATTATTTAAAGTTTTCCAAAGAGTTTTTTGTGACTTCCAAAAAGCCAATGGTATCTGAAGCAATATGGGATTCTGTTTAAGGATCCTTTCAGAAGTAATCCTAAATGAATAAAGTGCGCAGACTTACCGAAAGTCATCGTCATTCACACAACCACCTCTAAGTGCCTGCATCTAGGTCTCTCAGGAAAGGCTCTTTGAGGACAGGATGACCACTAATGAAGAGTATAATCCCCTTCCAGAATGTGGTGATTTATAGGTGAGCTGGGCACAAATATCTGTCAACAGTGTTAGCTTAAAAGATTCTGTCTTGCTGCAGGAGTCTCTCACTTCAAGGAGGAAGCTAAATGCTATGGTTTGGATATGGTTTGAGTGTGTGCCCTAAAGGTTCATGTGATGGAAGATTGGTCCTCAGTGTGGCAGTGTTGAGGTGGCAGAACCTTTAAGAGGTGGGGCCTAGTGGGATATAATTAGGTCACTGAAACCACAGCCCTCAGAAGAAGTTAATGTAGTTCTTATGGGATCCTGGTTGATTCCCATACAAGCATGTTGTTATAAAAAGAGCAAGTCTGGTCCTTGAATCTCTTTTGCTTCCTGTCTCACAATGAGATCTCTCCTTCTTGCACATGCTCCAACCATAATGCCATTAGGAAAGTCGTGATGCAGCCAGAGGCCCTCACCAGAGCCAAGCAGATGACAGCACCATGCCCTTGAAGCTACCAAACTGTGAAATAAAAATATACTTTTCTGTATAAAGTATCCACATTAGTTATTTTGTTATAGCAACAAAAAGCAAACAGATGGAGGGGTGGAGTCAGGACTATACTGGGCTGAATGAGGGCAGCGAAGATTCTTCAGATGTTAACATCATTTCTCACCCAGTCTAGGAATCTAGAGCCCAGAAAGCAATGGCAGAAGACAACATCCACACAGCTCTGGACTCCCTTGAAGGCCATACAAATCCCTGTCCTACTTCTGGCATTTACTCCACAGAGTACAAAAAAGAGGACAAAGGGTAAATTAGTGACTGATGTCAGAACCATCAGTGGTTTCCTTCCCTAAATACTTGATAAGCAACATGGAGAAGATCTTTAGTAATAAGCCACAGTAGCTGGCGGGTTAAACTTCATAGCCCACTTTACTTTTACTGGGAAGTTCAGAGCTAATCCAGATAAATAAGCCTTATTTTGAAGACTGATTCCTGTTTCTGAAAACTCTATTCCAGATATCAGAAAAGCAGTAGTTGGTGACGAGGAAAAAAATGAGTGAGTACATTTTTTAGACTATTATTTGATTAATTCATTTTACTGTGCAAACATTTGAGAGTCCCCTCTATGCTGGGTTAAAATAAGAAAATGTCTGTCTGTACCTCTTATTGAGATATATCTGGTAGCAGACATTTGGGACTTCATATCAAAAATGCTACAAAAAGTCCATAACAAGGGGCTGGATTTGTGGCTCAGTGGTAGAGCTCTTGCCTAGCACATGTGAGGTTCTGGGTTCAATCCTCAGCACCACATAAAAAATAAATGAATAAAGTAAAGCTATGAAAAACAAAGTCCATAACAAGGGCTATAATAATGTATTGAATTTAACTTAACCTAGTAGAGTTATGGGGTTTTATTATTATTATTTTTTAAATCTATATATGACAGCGGAATGCATTACAATTCTTATTACACATATAGAGCACAATTTTTCATATCTCTGGTTGTATACAAAGTACATCCACACCAATTCGTGTCTTTATACCTGTACTTTGGATAATAACGATCATCACATTCCACCGTCATTAATAACCCCATGCCCCCTCCCTTCCCCTCCCACCCCTCTGTCCTAACTAGAGTTCATCTAATCCTCCCATGCTCCCTCTCCCTATCCCACTATGAAGCAGCCTCCTTATATCAAAGAAAACATTCGGCCTTTGTTTTTTGGGGATTGGCTATTTCACTTAGCATTATCTTCTCTAACTTCATCCATTTACCTGCAAATGCCATGATTTTATTCTCTTTTATTGCTGAGTAATACTTCATTGTGTATATATGCCACATTTCTTTTTTTATCCATTCATCTAGGGGAGGTGAGTCTGGAAAAGCAGAACAGAAAGAATCAGCTAAGAAAGATATCAAGTCAGAGAGGGAAGGTATGTGTCAGAGAAAAAGAACCAGAGATACGTGAGTTAGAGCCCTGAGCAAGTAGATCATCAGGGTCAGAGTGTAGGAAGGGGGTAGTCGAAATCTTGAATCCTGCAGGTAATGAGAAGTCCTTCCATGGCTTGCAGAATAATGCCTCAATTGCATCTGTGTTTAGAAAGTCACCACAGCCTCCATGTGGAAAATGGACTGGGAAAACGGTGAAGGTGGTGAGCAGAGAGGGAAGCTGGCACTCTGTGGCAGCAATTCAGGGAGGAGGGAAGGAGAACCTCAATAACGAAGCCCGGGAAGGCTGGGATGGGGACTTAGCGATTCTAGTTTTGTGTGCCCTGTGCCATGCCACCCAGATGCTGGTCAATGAAGAACTTGTGGGAGTTACTGGGAATGCTGTGAGCAGGTGGTCATCAGCTGTCAATTCCATCAGGGATGCCTGGGCTGCACAGAGCTTCTTTCCGGAGGTTCCCTCCAATCCCAAAGTGGCCCAATGACTGAGCAATGTGAAGGCATACAGCCTCAGTTGTCTTGGTCCAATTTGGCACTATTCTGAGGAGCCATGTATCTCCAGTGCTTCCTGTGGAATGACTGAAATCTATCATTGGGTCTAAACTCAATTTTTCCCTCATCTGATCCTGCCTTAGTTCCCTCCTGATCCATAAAATCCTGGACCCAGGGTCTGAAAACCAATTGTAAGTGTCCATGAAACTGAGGAAAGAGACAGATAGTCCCACTGTTTCGTACCTGACTTCTGACATCTGCCTGGATTGTAGAGTGCCATTTACTGGGGACTTAGGAACAGATATGGGCAGCAAGACAGTGGATCCCCATGATGTGAGTCAGAAGGAAGGGACTTCTATAATGGTCAAGACAGAAGTGACTTCATCCAAGTCAGAATGTACCTAGTTTATCTCAGGCAAATATCCAGGATGTCAAGTACATTCTTGGTCCAGATGGAGCCAGGGTCTGGTCATGAACCTCCACACACCACTCTAATGGTTTTGGCTATTTATAGTAGTCGGGAAACATATATAGAGAAAATGAACCAGGTTTCCTCAGGTGTAATCCTGGTGACTATGCCTCAAGATGACTGTGGTCAGGTCCAGCTGGATTCCTGCACCTCCCTTCCACAAGGATGACCCCCAGGAGCACACTCTACTAAAACCATCTGAGTTGGCTTCCTGGAGAATTCAAACTGAAAGAGTAATGAACTTTATTCACGACTCTTCATGAGTAAGGGAAAATTCAGGAATGATTCTGAGATTTCTAACTTAGGTCACAGAGATGGAAAATAAAGTAAGAACAACTTGGCAAGGGGACACCGTATCTAATGTGAGCAGTGTCTTCATTTGTTGACGACATTGCAATTTTCAGGATGTCTTGGCTTGGAACCCCAGAAGTATCTTGTTCCTTCCTCTCTTTTGAGTCCAGTTGTCAACGAGTCCTCTCCGTTATTTTCTTCACATGGCCCCAGGATTCCCCTTCCACCCTGTTCCCACTTGTTGCTTTCACATATTCTTAGTCCTACTGTTTCGTGCCTGACTTCTGACATCTGCCAAAGCCTTGGGAGAGACTTCCGTGGTCTTTGTCCCTAACCTTTGGTTCTAGTCAGTCTACCTGAAACACCCTTGTTTTTGTTTTGCCACCAGCAGGTGCATCTCAACATCCAGGCCATGTGAGATCAGTCAGCAAGCTTCCTATTCCAGGCCATCCCGTTTGGTTCAACTGGAGACACCATGCTGAGCCCCTACCATGACTCAATATGGAGAAGAGACCATTTCTGCTTTTCATACGTTGTAAATTCGTGGAGGAGACTGGCACTTAAATAATAAGGAAACATTCTGATAGCTGTGCTAAGAGTAGACTAAGGTGTTTGACTCTGCTTTTTCACTGCTATGACTAAAACACCTGATGAGAACAATTTTAGAGGAAGAAAAGGTTATTTGAGGGGGTCACGGTTTCAGAGGTCTCATTCCATAAACAGCTGGCTCCATTCCTAGGGCTCCAGGTGAGGCTGTTTTTATCAGAGTGTGGTGGAGGGAAGCAGCTCATGGATGATCAGGAAGCAGAGAGAGAGACTCACTCACCAGATACAAAATATATACACCAAAGGCACGTCCTCAATGATCCACCTCCTCCAGCCACACCTTACCCACCTGCAGTTACTATTCACTCAGTCCATATCAGGAATTAATTCTCTGACTTGGTTAAGGCTTTCATAACCCAATCATTTCTCCTCTGAATGTTCTTGCATTGTCTCACACTTGAGCTTTTGGGGGACACGTCACACCCAAACCACAACAGTGAGTAACTTGAGAGGCTGAGGCAGGAGGATCACAAGTTTGAGGCCAGCCTCAGCAACTTTGTGAGGCCCTAAGTAACTTAGCAAGATCCTGTCTCAAGGTAAAAAATGTTTTAAAAGGCTGGGGGATGTGGCTCAGTGGTAAAGCACCCTGGTTTAAATTCCTAGTACTCTTTAAAACAAAACAAACAAACCATGAAGCAATGATCAGAGTGCAGAGGAAAATAGACAAGTCCACAATTATAGTCCAAGATTTTGGAGCCCCTCTTTCAATAATAGGTAGAACAATTGGAAAATCAGTAAAGACATAGAAGTTCTGAATATAACCATAAACCAACTTGACCTAATTGGCGTTTGTTTAAAATAGATAAAATAGATAATTTGCCTAAATGTAAAACGTAAAGCTATCCAGCTTCTAAAAGACAATAGAAAAACCTATAAACTTGGGTGAGGCAAAAATGTTCTAGATAGGACACTAAAGACATGAGCCATGAAACAACTTGGTCAATAAGACTTCAATCAAATTAAAAAGTCTGTTCTTCAAATGTCAGAGTGTAGAAATTAAAAAGAAGCCACAGAAAGAAAAAATATTTGCAGAGCAAGTATCTGATAAAGGACTAATAGCCAGAATATATTTTAACCCCTGCCGCTGAACAAAACAAGTAAACCAACAGTCCATAAAAAAAACAGCAAAGGATCTTCAAAACATATCATAATTAGTCATTATAAAAATGCAAGCTAAAACCACAAGATGTACAGATACACACTTCTTAATATCACTAAAATTAGAAAAGACTGATCATATTGATGAGTGTGCAGAGGAACTAGAAGTCTTGTTTGCTGCTGGTATGAATGTAAATGATAGCAACCACTTTGGAAAAACAGTTTTCAGTTTCTTAGCTGTGTGTAATCTACCATTCTGCTCCCTGGTATTTACTCAAGAAAAAAGAAAGCGTATATCCAGGGAGCGACCAAAACACATAGCAGATCAATTCATAGCAGATCAATTTGCAAAAGCCCAAACCAAGAAACAACAGACATGTTCATGAGCAGGTGACCTGATAAACAAATTGCAACATATTCATCCCATGAAATACAGCTCAGCAATTAAAAGAAAGGCACTACTCACTGATATATGCAAAAACATGGGTGAATCTCAAAATAGTTAGGCTAAACGAAAAAAGCAAGGCAAAAAGAGTACATTCCATATGATTCAATTTATGTAAAATTACAGGAAATACCAACTAAAGTTACAGTAACAGAAAGCACATCAGTAGCTGCCTGCAGGTTCAGGCAAGGGGTGGGGGCAGCAAGACGGGATCACTAAGGGACCAAGGATGACGTTAGAGGATGATGGATGTGTTTACAGTCTTGATTGTAGTGCACATTTTACTGGTGCACATTATACATATGCCAACACATCAAATTTTATAATTGAAATATGTATATTTATTTCATGGCAATTATACATGAATAAGTAGCTTAAAAATAGATAGACTTAGTTCTGTCCCTGGCACCACACAGATTTTTTAAAAATAGAGAAATTGTGAAACTCATTACTGATATTGTCATTTCAAAGAAATCTGACCTAGCTATATAAGCAGCCTCTCAAAGGCACCTAAGGGATGATTTCAGGCCTCCTCTGCTAGAGGATGGTCAGGTGCACGGATGGCATGGGTATCTTCTTCCTGTTTGTTAGGTTACATACCTACCAGACCATGTGCCCTGGCTATAATTTCACCAGGAGAGATGGCCTTTGTTTGCCACCTCTGAACCTCACACCCAGCATGGGCATTTTACTCAGATGGGACCATCTTTCTCTGGAGCCACATCCAGATCAGCAGCAGGCTACTATGCAACTTCCTTAGAAAACCCATATCCACACCAGAGCTGGGCTGGGTTCCAGTTTGTTCAGACAGCCCCCTCCTGCCTGCCTTGCAGATGCTCAATTGCTCTGCTTTATTGCTGTATTCAACCCTCCAGGCCTTTAGCCACCATCCCGTGGCTCCAGGGATACCACACGCCACATGGGACCATGTCCAGAGACTATGCTGGAGGAAGCATTATGATTTGTATGCTACCCATCTTGTACTCCCAGCGTGAAACATAGTTCCTGGCTCAAAACTGGAAGTGAATACATGTTTGTTGTATGAATGAATGAACAAATGAATGTACAAGATAAAGATATGTTTAAGGTAATCCTGATACCTAATTGGATTGTGAACAGGCTGTTGACTAAATCTTAATTCTAAGAAGAGTTACTTAAAGGGAGCAGCACATTTTCCTACGTAATAATGACAGCTAACATTTATTTTATGTTTACTACTATAGATATTCTTCTAAGTACTCGACATGCATCCTGTATGGAATCTTCCTAATTACCCATGTTCATTTGCTGGCAGTGCTGTAACAAAGTACCAGAGAATGGGTACCTTAAACACCAGAAACGTATTTTGTCACAATTCCAAAGGCTGGAAATCCAAGATCAAGGGGTTGGTTTTTTCTGAGGCCTCTTCTCTTCTTCTTACGGATTCCTGCCCCTATGTCCTCACAGAGCCCCTCTTCATGTGTGTGTCTGTGTCCCAATGTGCTCTTGTTATATCCCATAAATCATACTGGTTGGGGCCCACCCTAATTACCTGTTCAAAGGCTTCATCCAGATACAATCACATATTGAGGTACTGAGACTTTAACATGTGAATTTGGGAGTGGGGGCATAATTCAGCTCATAATTGTAGCTATGAAGTTGATTATAATTATTATTCTCATTTTGCAGATGAGAAACCTGAGGCAAAGAGCAATCAAAGGGTCCAAGGTCACCTCCTTAATAAATATCAGAGCCTGAACACGAACTCCAATGGTCAGTGGTCTGTACGTTCCAAAACCCACATTCTTAATAATTTTGCTGTATTGACTCAGAATTGATCCAGATATTCTCAGTGGTGGTCAGATTCTAAGGCTAGCCTCAGAGGCCTAATTCATCATAACACAGTTGGAATACAACTCAGAATTTTCCAAAGACCCAATTTCTGGAAGCCTTAGGGCATAGAGGGTAAGTTGAAATTGGAAATTAGCATTGGGATCTCTGCAAGCAATAGCTCTGGGGCACTGTGGGGTGAGAGGCAGCCAGGACCCTTGGTGACAGCCAATTTTGTGGCATGGTAGAGGGACAGATGGTCAATGGCCATTTCCACCCAAAGGCCACTGGTTAGGACAAGGGTCTTAATTCTGAGATTGCCTATATTTACAAAAAGAGATAAAATGAATAGAGAAGACCTAATTAATGTGCCCCAAGGACCTTGATATAATACGTGGATTGTTTTAGGGCTTTTAATTTACTTTAACTTCCTTAATATACTGTAATATACTACACAGATATATGCACTCTAATTTTAAATCACTGGAGGCTTTCTTTCCTGATAGTAATTAATTTCATAGCTCAGCAATATTTCTTAGACTAAATCTCTCAGGCAGCAGACTGCAATGATTCCTTTTGTCCCTCCACTTAAAATGCACTCAGGAACCTGTCTATGTCTCTAAATTTTTTTTTTTTTTTTTCTTTTCTGGCTCGTCTGGATCCTATGCAATGTTCAGGCTGGCCCACCACAAAAAAAATTTTTTTTTGCCTGTTATGAAATAATGCACGTTTTAGAATGCATGCACAAAAGGGCTTATAGAAAAGCTGATCGTGTCAAGGGATATCTTCTTATCCCTATGATTCTACTCAACAAATGTTTAGGCACTATTCTAGGCATTGGAAATGTAACAGTGGAAAAAGCTCTTCCTAGGCTGGGGTTGAATTTCAGCCCCATAGGAAAGGCGGATAGGAAGGCTCTTGGGAGGCCAGGGCTCTGCCCTTCATTTGCATGCTGTACTCTTGCTGTCCTAATTTGGCTCATGTGTTGAAGGTTTGATCCCCAGCTGGTGGTGCTTTTGGGAGGTGCTGGAATCTTTAGGAAGTTGGGCCTAGTTAGAGGTCACGGGGGATGAGTCCTTGGAGGGGATATTAGGACCCCAGCCCTTTCATTCTCATTCTCTCTCTCTCTCTCTATCTATCTATCTATCTCTGCTTTTTGGTCACCATGAGGTGAGTAGTTTGCTCTGCCATACCCTCTTCACCATGAAGTGCTGCCTCATTATAAGCCCCCAGGGATAGAAGCAACTATCCACTGAAACCTTTGAAACCATGAGCCAAAATAAATCTTCCCTCTTTTTAGTCGTTTTTCTCAAGTATTTTGTCATAGCTCCAGAAAGCTAACACTCTTGCCCCCTGAGGAAGGTGGTTCCCACAGAGGAAATGCCTGTGCTAAGGAGAAACCTGAGGAGAAAATCTAGAATGTACAAGATTGTGGTGTACAACAAAAGGTCTCTGGACTTCATTGTCCCAGCACCTGGCTCTACAAGCCCAGTGCTCCTGCAATAGTAGCTTTCAGCCTTTATGGATAAGCAAGTAAAACTGAGAAGCGGGGAAAATGGCTGGCTTATTTCTCCTCCTTCAGAGGGAAAATTGTAACAGTTTATGATATGTAATTCAAAAGAAACTGAATATTTCAAGTCCTCAGTATGGTGTCATGTTCAAAAAAAAAAAAAAACACCATTAAGCTATCAAAAGAAGCAATTAAAAGCAATTTTATAAGCTTAATAAAATTTCAGAAAAGACCAAAAAGGGATTTCATTCATAAATTTGAGCAAAGTTGTTAAAAATGCGTTTTACTATATATCTCTGCAAAGTCCCACACTTTACAGCAGAACGGCTGCCCCAGTTGACTTCTCAAGTTCTAACAGAGAAGGGGTGAGCAGAGAGCTACACTTGAAATTCTCACTGCATTTTGCATACTGTGGTTTGAATATGCATGTCCCTCCCAAATCCTTAGCTGGAATTTGAACCCAAAGGTGAGAGTACCAAGAGGTGAAACTTCAGGAGGTGACTAGGTCCTGGGGGCTCTTCCCTGCTGGGGAAGAGGAGGCCGGCTTGATACAGAACAAGAGCCTTCTAACTTCTGCCCTCTGTTGGAACATTGATCTTGAATTTTCTACCCTCTAGAGTTTCTGTTCTTCAAAAGTTAACCAGTCTTGGGGCTGAGGTTTTGGGTCAGTGGTAGAGCATTTGTCTAGCATGTATGAAGTCCTGGGTTCAATCTTCAGCATCACTTAAAAAGAAATAAAATAAAGGTGTTGTGTTCATCTACAACTAAAAAAAAAAAATGTTAGCCAGATGCAGTGGCACATGCCTATAATCCCAGTAGCTCAGGAGGCTGAGACAGGAAGATTGTGAGTTCGAAGCCAGCCTCAGCAAAAGTGAGGCACTAAGCAACTCAGTGAGGCCCTGTCTCTAAATAAAATACAAAATAGGGCTGAGGATGTGGCTCATGGCCGAGTGCTCCTGAGTTCAATCCCCAGTATCCTCCACACACACACACACACACACACACACAAAACACTAACTCAAAAAAAAAAAGTTAACCAGTCTTGAGTTTTGTATACAACAGCACAAATAAATTAACACACTATGCCTGAAGGGTGCTCTCTAATGCAGGCTGGCTTGATACAGAACAAGAACCTTCTAACTTCTGCCCTCATCCTGCTCTGGGGCATCTCACTTATCCCCAACTGGGACCCCATGGAGGTGCTGGCTCTGCCCCGTGCTCCAGGCAGCATGTTCTGGTCAGCTTTTTATTGCTATGACCAAAATCCCTGACAAGAACAACTTAGAAGAGCAAAAATGTACTTGGTTCATGGTTCCAGTCCACGGTTGGCTGGCCCCAGAGTTTCGGAGCCTGAGACCAGGCAGACTATCACGGCAGAAGGGTGTGGCAGAGGTAGCTTTTATGTCACGGCAGCCAGGAAGCAGAGAGCAGGAGGACAAGGAGGTTCATGACAAGATACAGTCCCCAAGCTCATGCCACAAGGGACCGACTTCCTCCAACTAGGCCCAACCTTTGTCCTGGAATCCTGGCCTCGGTGGTGGAAGAGCCTGGCCTTTGTTGCATTATTTATTTTGACCATTGCTCAGTGCATGGAGCTGCTTCCTTCTGGATTTGTTGTTTTGATGATGTACATCCTTGGCCCTTTCTGGTTTAGAGATTCGTTTGTCCCTTACTCTTGCATGGTAGTTTGGCTGTATATGGAATTCCAGGTTGACAGTATTTTCTGTCATCATATGGATGATGATGCCCCCTTGTCTTCTGGTTCCTATTCTGGTGATGAGATGTATGCTCTTCATTTAATAATCATTCCTTGGTGGGCAATCTGGAAGGTCCCCTCCCATCCCAGTATCATTTTTCCTTGATGACCCACAGTTACTACTTGAATCTCTGTTACCTTGTACAGAACTTGGTGTGTCGTTTCAGTCTCAGGACTTGTGTATTTCTTTGTTCTGCAATTTCTCAGCCATTGTCTCTTTAAATATTGTCACCATTTCCTCTTTTCTGTACTTTGGAAAATACGGACAGATGCATGATGGAGACTCTCTTCCATGTATTTTAATGTTTTTAATTTTTCTTTCATTGCTTAACCTCTGAGTGTTATATTCTTGGTGACTCCCCAGTACTTTATTCATTGTGCTATAATCTTCTCTTATAGATTTGAAAGCATCTGTTGAGTTATTTTTTTGTTTCAATAACCATTTTTTTATGTCCAGGATCCTAATGGGGGCTTTTTCATATTTGCCTAATAGTGATTAACCTGTATACAATTTTGTACTTTTTTAAATAATGTTTTCTTCTGTTTCCTCCCTTGAAGATATTACCATACTTCTTTTAAGTCCTTTTCAGATTAACTTATTATTTTCATTTCTTAGGAATGAATTCTTCATTTGTTCAGTCTGGGGCTACCTTGTTTTTTGTTTGTTTGTTTGTTTTGTTTTGTTTTTGGTACTGGAGATTGAACCCAGGGGCGTTCAACCACTGAGCCAAATCCCCAACCTTTTTTAAAAATTTTTTATTTTGAGGCAGGGTACCGCTAAATTGCTGAGGCCAGCTTTTAACTTTCCATCCTCCTCCCTCAGCCTCCCAAGCCACTGGGATTACAGGCGCGCACCACCACACCCGGCTTGGCTACCATTGATGACTTTCATTTTCCTCCTATGTTTTGAGATTTCAAATATAAACTCTATGTCTTCCACCCCCCCCCCCATGTACAAACTTTCCTGTCAGCTCTTCTGAGGTCACCACCTCCTGGTACTGCACAGTCCCTAATCAGGCTCTATGCTGACAGTGTGAATTCTTATATGCACACCCAGGCCCAGTGCCAGTACACAGGCCTAATTTCTTACTGAAAAGCTATTGCCTTTCTTTTCTGCTACCCTAGCAAGAAGCTAACTTTCCAATAGAGGTAACTATTTTCACTCTCTGTTCTCTTGAATGTTGCCCAGAGCATCCTCACCTGCTTGTACATGAGGAACTTTCCATCTCTTTCTCTGGGGCACAATTTCTGACCGTGCCTGCCTCTATCTGATCCTTGATCCCTGCTCCCTGTCCTATGTCCCCATCTTGTTTGTGGTTCATATAAATGAGGAATTTGTTTCTTGAGTCCTGTTTATTAATGAACTCTTTAAAAAGTTAAATTTCTAATTTAAAAATTAAAAGCTTAAATCCATTTTATGATAGCCTTGTGTTGAAAGTGGGGTGTGGATAACTCAGTAGGAACTTTCTCTGCCTTTTGACCACCCCCCCCCTTCTGCTCTATACCCTTCTCCCTCTCCTCCAAAAAGACACATTATAATGCAATAGGTATAGTTTGACTCTGGGTCATTATCACAAAGTGTAGCTTTTCCTATTTAATCCATCCTCTGCACTTGTGGAGGGAAGCCTTTCCCTAAAACTGCAGTAGATCCAGCCCATAGCAGATGATAAGAAGCAGTGTGGCTGTTGGCAGGACCAGGCTTTGGCTTGTCCTGATACTAAGTGACAGCTAAGCCCAGCCTCCCTTGCAAACTGTTGCAGGCTCCTGGGATCCTTCCAGAACTGTCAGAAGACACAGGAGGCTGCTTCTGTCTCCCATATTACCCTTCCCACTTGCTCTGTCCGTTCCTTCCCATGTTTTAAACTTGTTGGTTCATCATTTTTGGAGGGTTCAGTCTCTCTTCTTCCTCTGTTCTTCCTTTTCCTCCAAGCCACCAAACCTGATTGACATCTTCCTCCCTGGGGTCCCTATGTCTACATCCATAACCCTGTAAGGTATGATCATCTCTGTGTGGAGAGCTTCACACCCAAGACCCTTGCAATGTGAAGTAGCCACTTCCAGGCCTGTGTCAAAAGCCAGGGAACTGGCAGAACTGTGACGTCTAGTCAAGAACCTTTATTTCTTAGCAAGATTGAGTGATATTATGCATAGGAAGAGCACATATTTTATGATTAATTACTTTAGGAGAAACTGTTGGTTCAATGTTGATTATAGATATTTAAAGCTAACAAAATATGGAAGGAAAAAGTTAAAATTTTTATTTGTCTTTTTAAGGCTTCTCACCATTTATGCTTAAAGACTGCCTACTCTAATAATATCCACATATCTCATTGACTCTACCAAATTAACCTTGTTACAAGTTTCACATCATTACAAAGAAAATAAAGGAGTATTTATTATGGAGAGATATCTAAAGTTAATAAGTCCCTACAAAGTTGCATTACAAGTATCTAATACACAAACAGATTTGTCATGGCTTATTGTATATGTATTATGGGCCTCTGGTATCACAGTCATATTTTCTACTCACAGCTAGGAAAAAAATTACAAGAGAAACAGTGGTGGTCAGTAGCTCATCTGATCAACTGATTTTCTAGTAATGGATGTAATTACTGATAATGGCTAAGAGGTTGCACATCCAAATGATGTGCCACATTTTAATAAAATTCCTTGAACATCTTATCTAAAGACTAAGTGAAGGAAGAAATTTAGTTTCCTACATTAAGCTAATTTGGAGATATTTTGTAGATTGTCTGGCAATCTTCAGGTCATACTGAAAAGACAATTCAGAAGGTAAACCTGCTTTCCTCTAAGTACAGAATTGGTTCTTGTCTTAAAGAAAATGTACTTTAGATAATGATGTCCATCCAAAGCACATGTATGAAGACTCGAATTGGATGTCAACATACTTTATATATAAACAGATATGAAAAATTACGGTATATATGTATAATAAGAATTGTAATGCAAAAAAGTACATGTATAAAGGCAAGAATTGGTGTGAACATACTCTATATACAAAGATATGAAAAATTGTACTCTATATGTGTAATAAGAAATGTAATGCATTCCGCTGTCATGTATTAAAAAAAATCAATGAAACTAAAAAAAAGAAAGAAAGAAAACAATGTATTACAGCAAGCACAACCTCACAATAAGAAAAAGTGCTTTAAAATCTTTCTTTTTGCAGTTCAGCAGGTGGGAAATGGGAACGAGTACTCGATCTCTTTACCTTGCATATCTGATCATTGGTAGAAGTGAATATTTTAATACATCTTTGGTCATCTGTGTTTCTTTTTGTAAATTGTCCACTTTGCTTTCTGGGTTTTCACCTTTCTTTGGGCTTATAGAAGCTTCTTGTATAGTAAAGGCTATTACAATATTTTAATCAATAAAAAAATCCAAGGAAATGAATAGAGGAGTTTTTCACATTTCATAACACAAGTTTCTTATCTCATAAATTTGTAAGAATGGGGATTGAGTACGAATGAATGCCATAGCTCAGTTCACCCTGAACACTGGCTTCTGCTATTGTATTAGCTATGTTCCCCAAAAGAACTACATGTGACATTCTTCTTCTCTTTTTTGACATTTGAGATATTTATAATTTAGCCAAGTTAAAAAAGACTAGAAAACATATTGGCTTTCTATAATGAATCACCCCCAAGAGATTCTTCTGCTGTGTGACTAGCATTATATCTACACACAGGGAGAGGTTAAGACACATGAAGATTTGATTCATCAGCAAAAACAATTTCTAAATGTCACCTTTAAACTATTTGACAGTTAGCTCCATGTGCAATACTGCAGGGCCCCACACTTCAGACAGACTTTCCATGGGAATCTTAGGCTGCCTCTGCAGCTCCATGATCTGCTTTTCCTTTATTTTCTTTGCCAGGGTGTATGCTAAATTCTCTTTACTGTCTACCTATCTCTCATTTGATAGGAAATATATTAGACATCAAAAATGTGGAGAATAATTTAGCAAATATCAATTTGCCCCACTCGGCTTAACCAATGATCATCACAAAAGCAATGGAAACTCCCTATGTTCCTCTCCATTCCAAATACCCTGTTCCCTCCCCATCCAGAGGTAACTTGATCCTTGAGCTGATATTGATCAATTTCTACTTATGCGTCCATATATCACAGATATATAGGACTGACTGTTTCACATGGTTTTAAAAATTTGATGTAAATGATTCAATACCATGTTCACCTTTTGCTCAATATTCTGTTTTTGAGATTGATGCATGTGGCTGCCGGTAGCTACAGTTCATTTCTTCAGTGCTGTGTAGTTTTCCATTGCCTGACTTCCCACTCAGTTTTTCTCTCAGTGGAATTAATTTCCCACATTTATTTGCCTGAATGAAGCTAGGAAGTACTCATTTCCCCCCATGTATTGCCATTCTTATAGTCATGCGGTCTTTCAAGAGAAGAAATACCTTCTTAAATGTAAACCTTGTAAAATGTTGTTCAGTTCATGTTGCTGTGTGGTTGTTATATTACCTCTTTTTGCTAATCTGCTATGTCTCCTCCTCCTTCTATATCACTCTATACGTAGAGGTAAAAATGATACATAAACAGCTCAGTCTGGAAGCTCTGACTCATCACTCCTCCTTCACTTGTGTGAGGTTCAGTATTAGCCTCCCAGCAGGGCTGCCAAGTTCCAGGCTGATTCTCACTCCCACTCTATCAACAGTGGTGCCCGGTTCCTTGACCTTGTGACTTTCTGCCACCAGCCACAAACTTATGAAATGATGAAACTTGTCACCAAAAAAACAAGCTTTCCTGATTTAGGGACTTGTTTCTTGCTCAAAATATAAAGAGCTTTTATTTTTTTTTTAAAACACGAATAGAAGTTTTTAAGGTTTCAGTCTTATTCTAGAAATTTAGGCACTTGCAAAAGGGAATGGGGGTCAGAAGAGGTTGTCTTTAGCTTGGCCACACTGTCACATGAACATTGCAATCCCATCCAGCCCCACCCCAACTAGTTTCATGCTAACTTCAAAACAGAGGCCAGCTATCTACCCTCTTCCAGCCTAAATCCTTTTTGTTTAAAATTTTCCTTTCAGGATCTTATAGGATTAAAAATATTACCTATGCGAAAATCAGACACCTGGAGAAGGGTAGACACTAAATACTTGTTAGCTCTGCTTCGTTTCTTCCCCTGATTGTTCTTTGCAGGAGTCCTGTACACACACTGCCAAGGCCTGATTACCTCCCCACCCAAGAATCTCAGGGGCCGGAAAGGAGTGTACAATTGCATCTTAACACCTCTCTTCACAAAAGACCTCCCAGGTTTTATTTTTCTAAATTGACTATAAAAAAAAAGAACAAAAACTGAGTTAAGATTCATACACTATAGGATTAAGTTTCACAGGACAGGCATATCCTATAATACGCTTCCTATCAGAGCTGACCTGGAAAACGATCGTTTCTCCAGAATTCTATAGATCCAGAGTCCATGAATCAGAATGTTTTCACTTGTAAGTGTGTGTGTGGGGGGGACTCAATTCCAACCAGGTCAAAGATCCAACAGTAAGGGCCAGGTTTTTACTGGGTCCTGTTACTCCCATGGCCCAGGGTGAGTTAGATCAGATATGGTTGGATCTAAGCTCCCAGCCCTGACATCATAGCCTCTCTCAGATGCGTGTATCTGTGTGTCTGTCTGTCTTAGCTTTGCCCCTCTGTGCCCACTGTTCTCACTCTTTTCCATCACACACAGGATAACTGCTTACAGGATGGGGAAGGCAGCCCTTATCAGCTCCAGCCACTCTCCTTTCAATTCATAATCCTACAGAAACTGGTGCCGGGCACAGTAGCACATACCTGTGATCACCAGTTTAGGTACCCACTCCAGCAACTCAGGAGGCTGAGGCAGGAGGATCGTAAATTCCAAATTAGCCTCAGGAGGAAGAGCATAAGTTCAAAGTCAACCTCAGCAAATTAGCAAGACCCTAAGCAACTCAGTGAGACCCTGTCTCTAAATAAATTACCAAAAAAAGGGCTGAGGGTGTGGTTCAGTGGTTGAGTGCCCCTGAGTTCAATCATCAGTAGCCCCAAGTAAATAAATAAATAATAAAAACCAACCTCAACAACTTAATGAGAACTTCAGCAACTTAGCAAGACTCTGTCTCAAAGTAAAAAAAATAAAAAAAGTGATAGGGACATAGCTCAGTGGTAAAGCTCTCCTGTGTTCAATCCCTAAACCCAACAAAACATAATCCTACAGAAACTGATACTTGTCACGTCTTAAAATCCAGAGGGGCCATGTCAGCAGCCAGCTGAAATTTGTCCTGATCAGCCTCCGTAAGTCTCAGTCTCTTCGGAGGTAGGAAACGTTAATGTTCCCCACAGTGTCTCTTCCTGAGCATCAGGGAAGATCCCACTATCTGCCCCTTGACTGAGCTGTGCCCAAGTGGCTTGCTTTGAGCAATGATGTGTGAGCAGGAGTGATGTGGGTCACTTCAGGGTGGAAGCATTTATGGATCAGTGTGTGCAGATTTCCTGCGCTTTCTTCCCCACTAGAAACCATCATGGATTCTTATGGTAAGAGGTTGGAGCCAGGAGGTCAAGTGACCTGAAAAGGGGAGGCCAGATCATGGAGGAATTTGGAATGAGAAATAGACCCTTGCATTTTAAGCCCCTGAGATTTGGAGGATGTTCTTGTAGCATCACGGAGCCTATACCAATGCGTACAATTGGGCATTGGAAAAACAATATGGTTCTACCTTTTCTCTGTGATCTTGAACATTTTCTTAACTCCTATGAGCCTTAATTTGCCTTTGCAAGCTGCCTGAGATTATTGCAGAGAAAAGCATTGGCTAACTATTCCCAAAGGAAAACAGATTTCTTTAATACTAAGGGTGTCAGAGACTGGCCATCAGTACTCACCAGTACAGGTACCCACTTTTCCTGTACTCAAGAAAATTTCCTTTCCAAGTCTCCCTTGCAGTCAGGTTGGAACTGTGACTGAATTCCAGCCAACAGTTTGGGCAAAATGATATGCTCCCCTTTGGGGCTGGTTATAACATATACACGATTTTCCTTGGTTTCTCTTCTTTTTTCATCTGCAAAGTTAAAAACAAAGGACTGATGTTGGAGTGTACAATTACAAAACCCAACCCCTGAAATATCATTTAAGGATAAACTTAGGGAATGGCTGTCCTTGAAAATCACCCATCCCACGTAGCACAACCTCATCTACCTTAAATAAGGAAGAAACACAGGGAGACAGTGGTCCCAGGTCATGGGAAAGGGTCAGGAGTCTCCATGGCTAAATGGGAGCCAACACCCACCATCATAGACTGAGGTCCTAATACCCAGAACCCAGATTCCAAGCTACTGACTTTTCCTTGATTGATGAAAACCAAAGTCCACCAAGTGGATGCAGGCTTGGAGCAAGCCACTTGAAGATGGAGCATCCTCACAACCTGCTTCCAAACTCTTTTTTTTTTTCTTTTTTTTTTTTTTTGCCTCTTTTGCTGTGTTTTAGAGCAGACCTCTTTTTATCCAGCCTGCCCCTTTCCTGGGGAAGGATCTTTCCATCATTATCTCTGAGCCAGAGACAGCAGAGGAGCTCTGGGCTCTTCCCTCCAGACTGTTCCCAGCTCCCATACAACATACACAATTTTCTTTGTTGTGCCTGGGCATAGTAATTAACAGTAAGAGTAATAAATATTAGACAATATTTGAAAATACTGCGACCTTTGATCATATTCTAGATTTATCCCTAAGTATCATTGGGTTGAGTAAGATATCTGTTATGAAGGGAAGTTTGAAAACTTTAAGTCAGGTTTTGAAATTCAAACCCAAACATGCTATGTATGATCCATCAGGCACATGTGTCTAAATTAGAAAGCTTTGTGAGTTGCACGACACCATTCCAGTTGAAACTAAACTTGTCTTCCAGCTTCAGATGTGCCAGGCACTTTACACAATGGGATGGATACTACTACCCCCAGTACAATTCCTTCCCAAACGTCATGGTAAGTCCTTGAACCTGAGTTCAGAGTCCTTGGTTTTAACTGTCTTGCATTACTATTTGCTTCTTGTGGCTTTGCTTTTATACCCTTCAGAGGGTTGATGAAAGCCATGAGACTGAAGAGGGCAATCTCCTTCTACAAATGGACCCTAGTCACATCAGGACGGAACAGGGGTGTCTGCATCCAGGGTAAAGCCATGTGCTGAGAGGAAAGGAAGAAGTGAAAGGATTCAAGTCCCTCAGAAGTGCTTGCATCTGTAATTATTATATTTCTGCTAGGGTAGAACTCAAGAATAATGAAGCATGCCTCTCATCAGGTTTATTGTAGAATAAGTAATTTAGTCAACACAAATAAAGCTGCTGAAAGATGACTTTAAAGCAGTTTTGTTTCATGGAGCATAAAGGGTGATTTTGGTGCAAGCATTAAAATAGTTATCCTGAAGCAATTAGAGATGTAAGTGACCTCAGAGGGGTCTGCGTTAGCAAGGGACGTTGCCCAAGAAGCTTGAGGTGGGGAAGGGTGCCTGCTATTCTTTATATTCTTTACTGCCTCTTGTACACACTAGAAGAGAAGGAAACACTTCTGCTTCCTCTCACAATTGTGGGGGAAAACAGCAACATTCCTGTGTTTGCAATTGTGGGGACATAATGACAATAGAGTGACGTTCTTCAGTAGTGTGGCTGAAGGAAGCACCGTGCTCAGACCTCCAATGCAGGAAAGGTGCTCATGGAAAGATCGAACAATGCTGACAGCTAACAAGTACAGGGTGAGCTTCCCTATTCCCCCAGCCTGAAATCCAACATGTGGCAAAATCCTAAACTTGTTGAGCGCTGACCTGACGCCACAAGTGGAAACATCTACACCTGTCCTCATGTGATGGGTCACAGTCCACACACAGGTGTGCTGAAAATATTCTATAAAATTACCTTTTGGTTCTAAGGTGCATATGAAACATAAAGGAATTTTATGTTTCGATTTGGGTCCTATTCCCATCTCCAAGATATCTCACTATGTATATGTAAAAGTTCCAAAATTTTAAGAAATATGGCACTGAAACACTTCTGGTTCCATGCCATTGGCTAAGGGCTATTCACCCTGTATGGCCTCAGTCGCCCTTCCATTCCTGGGCAAAGTAGTTTCCAGGCATGATTTCATAGGAGTTTCACAACCACCCTCTAGGGGAAGCACTTTTACATACCACCTCCGATCAATGAGGAGACAGGATAAGTAAGTGGTGGGAGTCTCATAACAAATGAGTATCCAAAGCAGGATTTGGACTCAAGTCATTGGCTCCCTGTACATGACCACAGAGCCACAGCACATTCTGCCTGGAACCACGTACAAGGGCCTGAGCTGCCCCAGATGCTAAGGCCAGGGCAAGGCATGGCTGCTGCTCCCTCTGCCTAGTTATCACAGCCTTTCCAAAGCTCAGCTGAGCCTCTGTCATTTGTGACCCCACGAAGATTGGGGTAGCCATTGAGTAGTGAATGGCAATGACTCAAGCATGGGACAGTTAGACTGTGTTGACCTTGGCTTCGTCTCATTTTCCTTGCTACTGTGAGGGACAGTGGGTATCGGGCTGCCTGTGGGGATGCTTCAAGTGTCCACTGCGTCTTGCACTCTTTTTAGCCTCAGGTTTTTACCCCAAAGCTCCCAGAGCTTGCTCAGCCCATGAAGAAGACAGCTTGGGGTCCGTGGTAGTTGGGGGCTGGTAACACTTACCCAACTAGAATTGGTCAGTGAAAAAAAAGAAGGAGAAGGAAAACCATGAGACACATTTATATCATTTGGCTGGTCCCCAGGGGGACTGAGCTCCAGTTGTCCACAGGGTTAAGCAGGTCACCTGGGCAAACCATGGGGTTTTCTTTGTTTCCTGCCCTGACTCGCCCACATCTGGCTCTTGCTTAGGCATCACTCAAGGAATAAAGTTCATGTGCTCTGGTCCTTGTCTTGGGAGACCATACTAAGACGGAGGTATTCAGAGTCCAGCCATTCACCAGCAAACAGCAGTGGTAGAAGTAACCAGAATGGGCTCCAAGCCTTGCCTAGCTATTCTGTCCACTCAAACTCCTCGATGACCTCTGTGTGCCTCCCCTCACCTGTATGGCAGTCAGGTTCCCTGGAAGGAGGTGCTGACATGGATTTCGGAAGGTAAGATGTGGATAACAGATTGGCAAAGCAGAAATGGGTAAGAGAGGACAAAATGCAACTCAGGCCTCCAACAATGGCCTGGCTGAGTCAGGAAGGACTGGCTGCCCAGAAGGGGGAGACCTTGGCTGAGGTGGTTCTCTGCAGGTTCTTTCCTGATGGGGACCTGGACAGCCCACTTCTGCATCCACCTTGTTGTGAGATAGGGCTCTTTGCTTAAGCACTTGACCATATCCCATTCTGCAGTGCAAGGGCAGAGATTGCATGCTCTTTTGATTTCTTGAATTTAATAGCTGAACCTTTGCCTGGCATGGAAGGATAAGCAATAACTATTCAATGATTTGACTTAATAAGAATGATTAGAAAGTCCCTGATATGTGCCTCCTTTTACAGAAAAAAAAAATGTTGGAGGCCAAAGTGATTAGGAAACCTACTCAAAGTCCCACAGCCAGGGAAGTAAAAGGACTTCCAAAGCACAGTTTTTACTCCACCTCTTTAGTCCTTCCACTTCTCTCAGAAACCAGGACCAAAACAATTATGTCTTATCATTTTGATTCTCTGCTGCATACCTACAGCCTACTAAATTTCCCATCACATTAAAAATAATCGGTGGTACATGCCTATAATCTCAGCTACTCTGGAGCCTGAGGCAAGAGAGTGGCAAGTTCAAGGTGAGTCTGGGAAACTTAGTGAGGCCCTAAGCAACTTAGCAAGACCCTGTCTCAAAATTTTAAAAAATAAGGACTGGGTTTGTAGTTTAGTGCTAACGTTCCCCTTAGTTCAACCCCTAGTGCCAACATAAATAAGTAAATAGGAACAACAGTAAAAAAGAAAACATTAACCATCAATGTTCTCTCAGGACTGTGAAAGGCATAATTTCAATGCTCTGTACCCAGAGAGAAGGGGAGAGGCCTAGTTGACTCAGTGTACATTAAGGGGAAGGCAATTGCCATATTTCTTGAAAGTTGATCCCAAGCTTCAATTTTTTTAAATTTTATTTTATTCGTTCTTCTTAGTTATACATGACAGTAGAATCCATTTGACAAAATTATGCAACATAGGACATATGTTATTCTAATTAGGATCCCATTCTTGTGGGTAGGCTCAATGGTAGGGTTCACTTAGGTATTTTCATATGCGTTCATAGAAAAATTATGTTAGACTTATTCTATTGTCTTTCCTATTCCTATTCCTCCTCCCTTCCTGTAATTCCCCTTTGTCTAATCTACTGAACTTCTCTTCTTCCCTTTCTTCCCCTTTATTGTGGTTTAGCTTCCACATATCAGCAAAAACATCCGACCTTTGGTTTTTTGGGATTGGCTTATTTCACTTAGATGAAAGTCTCCAGATCCATCCACTTACCAGCAAATGTCATAAAGTCATTCTTTTTTTTGACTGAATAGTATTCCATTGTGTGTGTAGACCACAATTTCTTTATCCATTCATCTGTTGATGGGCATCTAGGTTGGTTCCATAGCTTAGCTGTTGTAAATTGTGTTGCTATAAGCATTGATGTGGCTGTGTCACTACAGTCTGCTCATTTAAAATCCTTTGGATATGTCCTGAGGAGTGGGATAATGAGGTCAAATGATGGTTCCATTCCTAGTTTTTTGAGGAATCTCCATAATACTTTCTAGATTGCTTACACCAATGTGCAGTACCACCAGCAATGTATCTGTGTACCTTTTCCCCACATCCTCATCAACATTTGTTGTTACTTGTATTCTTGATAATTGCCATTCTGACTGGAGTGATGTAATTTATATAGTTTTTATATTATATTGTATATTTGTATACTTTGTATAGTAATTTGTATAGTTTTAGTTTGCATGTCTCTAATTGTTTCAGATGTTGACAGTTTTTCATATATTTGTTGATCATTCATATATCTTCAGTGAAGTGTTTGTTCATTCAGTTCCTTTGCCCATTTATTGATTGGATTGTGTGTGTGTGTGTGTGTGTGTGTGTGTGTGTCCTGTTAAGCTTTTTAAGTTCTTTGTATATCCTGGAAATTAACACCCTATCTGAGGTAGAGGTGGCAAACATTTTTCTCCCATTCTGTAGGCTCTCTCTTCACACTCTTGATTGTTTCTTTCCCTGTGAAGAAGCTTTTTAGTTCGATATTATCCCATTGATTTTTAAATTTTATTTCTTGTGTACAGGAAGTCAGTTCCTGTACCAATATGTAAAAGTGTTGGGCCTACCTTTTCTTCTAGTAGGTGCAGGCTCTAATTTTCAAAAAGACTATTCTAGATAAAGTCCCCATGCTTATGTATAATCTTGCCTCTAGGCTGATGAAATGATCAACATACAACTTTTAAGCAGCCCTCTCTAATTCTAGGAAGTCACACTTAAAGGAGGGAAGGTCCTTGGGGAAAAAACTATAGCAAAGCTAGGGATGCCCAAGGAACTTAAAGGCCACATTATTTGCCTAGGAGTGCTCCATCGTGGGACTCCACAACAAGTCATAGAGCTATGCACTTTTTTTTTTCTTTTTGGCCAAGACAAAAAGGACATGCTATGATCATTCAGAGAGAGAACCAGGCTGTGATTAGAGACTCAGACTCACAGCTTCTACTCCAGCCCAAACCCCAAACACTGACTTATCAGGCCACCAGCTGTCATTGCAGGGCAATCTGATGACTAGTTCCTAAGTCTGGCCATCTGCAGGATGTAAAAAGAATAGAAGGAAGCTGGGCTTTTGGGAGCCCGCATTTATAATTAGCAATGTATTGGTTTTCAGGGTGCTTGCTGAACGGAACAGGAATATTCCTGCCGAACTACTAACTTGTGATCAGGGCACTTGATAATTACGACCATTTGTATAGAACCAAGCACCATTCCTTATCAAGAAAACATCATAAATGCCCCATACAGGGCCTGTCCCTTAAGTTTAGTCCAGTCCCTGTGACAGTCAGGCAGGCAGAAAAGCCCATAGGCCAATAGCATGAAGAGGCACTTGACATATTTACAACACCCACGTCTTAGGTCCCCTATTATTTATGCCCTTGTTACTCTGCACCACCAGCCATGTTCCATTCCCTTGAAATGCTTCTAAATGTGTGCAACACTCAGGGAAGTTCAGCCCTCTGGCGTTCCAGTATGAGGAGGCCCCTGCGGTCGGGACACTTGCCAGAACTCTTCATATACTGGCACTGAAGATGACAAGGTTCAGAAATGAGAGTACTACAAGCAAAGTGAAAAAAAGACATCAGAAGTTCCCTCATTTGGATGGCTCCTCCTGCACTGCTTCTTATTCTGTTCTATTGTGGGGTTTTCAGAGAGTCATTAGATGTGGGCTCTTCAGGGCCAGAGAATCCTACTGGGAACGCCTCTTCCATGATGCAGGTATCTAGGTGTATAAATGGCAAACTGCACACCTGCTTACACAAAAGTCAGCTACTTTCTCCTTTAATCTGGAAGAAGCCAGGAAATGTTAAGGAAGAGCTCTTGACGGTGGAGTGAGACAAAAACCAAGGAGGGCAAAATGAATCCATGCCATCAAAGGGCCGTTTTCCTTTCCTCTGTGAGGGGTCTAACTCACAGTCCCAGGACCGGGTCCCCTCCTGCCCTGGGCTGCTCTGACAGCCACTGTCTAGGGGCAGCACGACCTTCCTCTCTGCTTCCCTTGCATGGCTTTCCTGGGACTCCCCATTCGCCTTGTTAATAAACAGGTCAATATCACACCCAGGACTTCCTCCAGGTAAGTTGTTCCCTGGCATATTCTGCAGAGAATTCAATTAAAATGGAATCAGAGATCAGAAAGGCCTAGGAAACCAGCTAGCTAAATGCCCAGTCTCCTGCTTGGCAGAAAGCAGCAGCCCCACTCGCTCTGTGCCACCCTTTGCACAGGGGGCACCTGAGCACTGCTGCCTGGGGAACGTGGGCAGAACACAACCACAGCCCTCAGACAACTGAGTGGTGCTGCTCCTGGTGGGGGAACAACCTGAGATGAAGAAAAAGTCATCTACTTTCAGGAAAAGACGTCATTGTCTCCCAGCTGCTGACAGAAGGATCGGGGTGGAATTCATAATGAAAGGCACAGCCAGATACTGGCTGGGTTTTGAACAAACATCTTATGCCTTGTTTAAATTAGAGACAGTCGCAGATAAAGATGTATTTCGGTCCAGCTGTTTGCTCAGGACTTAGCCCTAATTCTATGTCAAACAATGTTCATTGTTTAAAGTCTTAATATTCCAAAGTTGTTCCCATGCATATCTGCAGGGGAAGAAGCAGAATTCTGATAGCTTTTGTGAGCTGGGTTGGCCGGGCTGGGTCTCAGGAAAAAGAATGAGATAAACGCCCCAGTGGGGAGGGTGCCTCTCAGTGACCGGATTCTGTGCAGAGGCCAGACCTCAAGTGACACCAGCTGCTTTGCACTGCCCATTGGTCTCGCTGAGCAGCTGGGACAACCAGGGTCTTTTCCGGAGTGAGTCCTGGCAAGGAGGCCAGGTGGAGGAAGAGGAAGAGGAGTGGCTTCCTGTCTGTGTGCTACTCCCCCAACCTAGGGCCTGCTGGCCCCCGGCAGGAAAAAGATGGCCTTTTCTGATAGGAATGCTATTTAATTGTTTGGAACAATAGATTAGGGTCTGGGTAAAGGCATTATTTGAACTCAACTGTTTTGTCCAGTTATGAAAAAGGTTATGTGATCTTGATCTGATTAGGGTGGAAACCTAGGTAAATGATGGATGAAGCAATTGCTTTTTTTGAAACACTGAAATTACAAACAAGCTTGGGCTTCATCTTTGCAGATATTCACTGGGATTTCTGAAACAGTTAAGGTCAAGAAAAAAAAATTGGGATACAGAGAAGAAAAAGATAAAATGCATTTCTTGTGGAACCCCTTCCCTCTCTAGCTCTGTGAAAAAGCACATCCAGGAAGCAGGTAGCACAAGCAGGTCCCATTCCCGATTCTTCCAACTCCTAGTAAGTGGGAGTGTGGAAAAGTAGGCTCCAGAGGCCGGCTCATTCCCCCATGGTGCCTGGCAGTCGAGGGAAGCTTGTGGAGGGAAAGACAAACTAAGTCAGTGCTTAAATTCAAAAAGGCAGATTGGAGATGAAGACAAGAAGATCAAAAACCAGATCATGGGGTATAAGACAGGAGCAAAGACAGGCCAGGGGAGAGACGTGCTAAGCAGGGGGAAGAGAACTGTAAGAATGGTGGTTCCTAGCTGCAGGGGACAGACAGATATGAGGGGCAGGGACACGGAGTTAGGGGAATAATTCTATAAACTGAGCCCACTGTGCTGACCACCCCCTCCCCCGGCCATGTGCTTTCTTTTCCAGGAAGCAATTTACCTGCAGCCCTTCCTGGCCTAAGTGGACAGGCTATATCACATCCTGAGCAAACTACCTGTTCTCTGCAGGAGAAATGCAGGCCTGAAATTATGTCAATAAGAAGAACCTGAGTTACACTGAAGGGGAGAGAATTTTGTGGCCCTTTTCACAGAGTAGATTGCAGAACTCGGAGAGATAAGGATAATTTCTCCTAACCATGAAATCTATAAGAATTTATAGCTGATATTTTATGGTTAAGAATCCAATTAGAACCAGTCAACATGGGCCAAGTTATCTAGAGCTGTCATGGCAATGGGGACTTGAAGGTCTGATGACATCCTGCTGTTAGTCCAAAGCCAAGAGGTGAACCTGAGTGGGACTTCCTGGGAATTTCCCTGGGACCTCCAATAAAACTGGAGGGCAGGAGAAGCCTGCTGTCCCTCTCCTCTCTGAGAGGACCCACCTTCTCTCTTGAGATTGTCTCCCTTTCACCTTTCCCATCCTTCAAATAAACTTATTGTTTTTTACTCTGAGTGACATATCTGAAAACTTTGACTTGGTGGCAAGAATCATGGTTTGAAGTAGGGTCTTCATACTGCTTCAGTTTCCCAGAGGGTCCCAGCCCTGTCATAATAATAGGTTCCTGGGTGACAGTCACAGATACCTAGGATCTACCCCACCATGGTACATAAACAGTGAGCCCACTATACCCTTTAGAAATTCAGCATCATTTAACTTCTTGTAAAAGTCTTTGATAAACATGAAACAACTCTAGTTGTTAACATGGAAAAAAAACCAAAACTATCGATCCTAAACATAAGTTACACACCTCTCTGGGTGTGCGGTGCACCTGGAAGGCTCAGAAACCACATAGGTTTATCACTGGCATTTAGAAAGGTGAAGAAAGGCCAGAAATGGATTTGGTTCCCCCAAGAAAATAGTGTTCAAGCAAAACCAGCTGAACACACGCTGAACATTCAGGATGGGTGAGGGTTAGCTGAGAAACATGCATGGCACCAGGCTCCAACAATGACAAGACTCTGCGTGGGAAGACTCAGGCTCATAACCCACAGGGTACAGGCGGAAAAGAAACAAGAGGAAAACCCAGAACTGTTGAATACTGGATTCTGTATTGATTATCTGTCAGTTGGTGCATGATGAACCACACCTATACTTGAAGGTTAACAACAACAGCTTATCTGGATCCCTCATGTTTCCCTGGGTTGGCTGGACTCAGAGGGGACCCAGCCCCAATGTTACTTCCACAAGCCAGTCACTAAACTCAGCCCAGATTCAAGTTTCCATGTTTTCCACTCTGCGTTCTTGCATCTGATTTTCTTACCTTTACCTTTATTTCCCATCTGCTCTTTTGAATTTGAACATAGATTCAACCTCTCCCCTCTATCCACAAGCTTGACTTTGCCCACCAGGCACCATGCTAGGAATGAGGTTTCAAAGCCCCCTGTCTGTGCAGCCTACTCTCTGGTGAATGCTATAACTGGAGTGAGAAAAAAGGGGCTCTGGGACCTGGTTGTACTGCAGGTGAGCTGATGACCTCTGAGCAAAATACCTCACCTCTGTTTCTTTCTCTGTCCACCTGTTCTCCAGAGGTGGCCAGTCACATTACAGAAGAGCATGTGGAATGGGAGACAATGTCACAGCCATCTTTAGAAGAACAAACGAATTTACTTTGCTTTGCATATTAATTGCAAAAAAAGGTACCCTTTACAAAGAGTAAGTATAATCTTCCTATTTCTTAATATATAACTTTCACAAGTTGATTTTTCATTTCTTTTCTTTTGATAGAGATACAGTACAGTCAACATTTCAGTTTCCTCTTCACAGATCTGTGAGAAAAATGACAGAGCCAACATAATGACAAATGGCAACTGATACTGCCCCCAGAAAGACTTTAGGGAGTGGTAGGGACTGTGGTGAAATGGAGTATGCATGTCCCATCCAAAGAGGCAGCTGTCAATCACTGTAGCTGATTACTATCACAAGAGAAAAGATGTTGATTATAATGCCTATAATTGAAAATACTTCAGCAAATTCAGTGTGATACATATGCATGTATAACTTAATTTTAATCTACTCCCTAGACACACTCAGTTAACATTTGAAATACTCTTCAAATTAGAAATCCATACTCCAGGGATGGTTAGTTACCACTTGAAAGACCCCAATCAGAAGTCATCATTTATAAACACTTCAAATATTGCTCTCTGAATTTGCCCTAAATGGTTTATTGATAATCCTAAGGGGGTGACAATTCCCATAGTGTTGCCAGTTGATACTTGCTGTCCAGGGACAACCAAGCACAGTAGATGGATCTACCTTGTCTTTCAGGTAAGTGCAACCACTCAGTCTCTGCAGCTCTAGGATTTCATCAGTGCCACTGAAATCAGGGTGTGGGGGGAGTTTTGGATGGACAGACCCCCTGCAGTCATACCTGACCTGTTAACTGAAAATTATAGTTCTTGTCCAGGCTCTGATATTTATTAAGGGTATTACCTTGGACACGTTAATTGCTCTTTGCTTATAGGCAAGGTATTTCTCAATGCATTAGTAAGAGCAGTATCATCAAGAGCTTTGTGTGGTAATTGTGGGAGTGGGGAGCATGCAGATCACACAAGAAAAATCCAGTTCCAAGTTCTGATCTCTGTAAGTCCTGTATTACCTCCTCCACATTGTGCCAGGGAAACTCAGGCATCTCAACTTCATTAAATGTAGGCCAATGTTGGGTCTCCATTTTAGTCAACCAAACAAGTAAACTTTTAGAACAACCTCTGGTGGCACAAGCTGACACATGAGATGCAGAATCTCTGGTAAATGAATTTGTCTCAATCTATATTGTACTATTCTTCTCTTCCTAGTCTAGCAACTTTAGAGTTCAGACCCACAAATGTCCTCCAGGTGTATTATTCATTTTCTAATGCTATAACAAAATACCTGAGGCTGGGTATTTTATTTTTCCAAAGAGGTCTATTTAACTTACAGGTCTAGAGGCTGAAGGGCATGATACAGCATTGGCTCAGCTTTGGTGAAGATCTCACTGCAGATGGCATCAGAATGTCAGGAGCACCTGTAAGTGTGAGAAATCACATGTCAGAACAGGAAGCCAAAGAGTGACTGGGGTCTTATGAGAACTACCTCAATCCTTTACAAGGGTATGCTGCCAGTGACCTAATGACCTCCCACATCTTAATGATTCCACCATCTCTTAACATTGCCACATGGGAGACCAAGCTTCCAACACACGAATATTTAAGAGACACACTTGAACCATATCCAAGCTATAGCACCAGGTTTCTGTAGGTACATATTAGTAAAGCCTTGTAGTCTTTTTGTTATGTAATTTATTTCTTCCTGGGTCATAATGTGTACCTACAGTCCTGAAGATTTGAACCTCATTTTTGATCTAGTGATCAAACCACACGAGGTGGTTTAGGAGGATCTTGAAGTGAATGAACACCCCCTTTCAAAAGCATCTGCCCTGGGGTAAGCATGCAAACAAAATGAGATACTGGATGGTAAGCCACTCACTGGTAAGTGAGCCTCAGATGTTAATTTCCTCTGATAATCCATCAAACTGGTTATTCCCATTCTGTTTTGGGAGCCTATTTCTCTGCCAATCAATGGCTTGGCTTTTACATTAGTAGCTTGGCAAGATTGTGGGTCCAACTGTTGTAGCTGAGTTACCCGTGTGGTTATATTTTGTTTAATTTTCAGTAATATGAGTCCAGTGACCACAAGAAAGAAGAGATTCTCTAAGGCTATCTTGGAAGCACTTCAGTTCTCAGACCATGATTTGAACTGGAAGTTAAAGGGCTTGCCTTTAGCTTTCTATACAATTCCAAGCATACTCAAAAGAATCCATGCTATACCGGACTCCTTACAGTGATCATCATTACCATATGGGAGAAGTGAAGGAGACACTTGTTCCTACCAAAGCACATGCTTCTGTTATGTTTCATGGTAGTCTCCACAGGCCAGGACTTGGCTATTTGTGAAACCCCTTGAGCTTGGCTTACTAGCATCCCATTTTTCATTGTTAATGACCTCAGCATTGGACTCGAACCAAAGGCATCGAAAACAAAAGGGCACCACCAAACCAATCCCCAGGTCCCAGTTTTGCAAATCTTATCTCCTGGGACCATGCCAGTCAGGGTCCAATCATGAGACAGAGAATGCACAATAAGTTTGACAGGGAAATTTCAATATAAATTATTAGTTATATGAGATTGGAATAATAGGAAATTGGTTAATCAGAGTTAAAGAGAATTCTGAAGAGTCAAGGGTAGAAGGAGCAGCCCTGTTCCTAAGTCTGAAGTAGGGACCTCAAGAAAGAGCCTCAACCACCCCTGCCCCTGGCTTGAGTTCCAGGACTTCTTGGAGAGGACTTGACCGTGGTTAGTGGGATGGCAGAGAAGTTGATCACTGTGGTGCTAAACAGATGGACCTTGACAGAACTCTGCCTCTGGAATGGGAGGCCGGGGAGAAGTTGACTGCGAGGAGGTGCTGAGACTCAGAATCTTGTGGCAAAGCCAGGAGGGGGTTCCAGAGAGGTCATTCACAAAGAGGTACCTCCCTGGAAGCACTCAACTGCAACCTGTTTGCAGGGGTCCGGGTGGAAGTTGCTGGTTACTCGGTATGGTCAGCCATAACTCAAATGCCAGAGATACCACATGCTACCAAAGCTTGAGGAGGAGCCCAAAAGAATCCAGAAGAGAAGCCTCCCTCCTCCAATGTCCCTCCAGCATGCTGTCCTGACAAAGCACCACCACATTCTAGCTGGCAAAGGGATCCTCTGTATTATTTCAGAGCAGGCAATGAAGGGTAGATGCAGAGATGAGATGCAATAAACAGAAATGTTCACACTTAACTGCGTCCTAGTTTTGACAGTAAATTATATAGTTACCGGGATCATAAGGGTTCTTAGGAATAATTTCTTATTAAGGTAATGAGCACATTTTATTCATGCACCTCCACCTTTGGGAATCCTGCAAACCTCAGCGGCTCAATTCTGTGAGAAGAGCACCTTTGATCTGGAGATTTGTTTGGTCTTTTGTCTCGTCACTTATTGGATGATGATATTACCTAATCCCACCAGAAGGGAATTGAATCTTCTCTTAGAACATGGTCTACATCTTCATCTCAGGAGGATCTTTCATAAACATTGTTTTGCAGAGTGCCTGCAGAGACAAGAGTGGGGGACTTCACAGAAGGTACAAAACAGGTTGTGTGGCTTCTTCTGCGTCTCGCTAATAAGTGTTTACATTTTATAGCTGAGTTCTGCTTGCCATAGAGCCCAGTGTTATCAGACCTTCCGGTTTTTAAAGGAAATATCACAAATATAGATTTTTAAGTATTTTTTATTAGTGCATTAAAAGTATCCATAAGAGTGGGATTCATTGTGACACATGTGCACATAACAAAATTTATTCCAACTAATTCCCCTTTTCCTCTCTGCCACCCTTCTTTCCTCTCTGTCCTCTACTCTTTTGGTCTTCTTTTTTAACAAATCTGATTTTTGTGCAAAGTCTCCCAACTGGTGAACGTTAGCAAATGAATTTGGTCCATGTTGTAGGTCAAATAAAATCCACATCTGTGCAAACTCAGGCAGCTTATGTAACTTCTCTGTGCCTCCAATCTCTTATCCATCAAATGAAAGATGATAAGAGTAAAAGTACTTCCTGGGGTGGTGAGGGACTAAAATGAAGGTGTATTTTAACACTGACCAGGGACTGATATGTAATAAGTCTGATGTGTGTGAATGGTTTAAAGATAAGTAGATTTCACTGGTCATACATCCAAGGGTCACTCTTTGTGATTTCTCCCACTCCGTCTTCAAGCTGTCCATTTACACAGAACTTTTAACCCTCCCCTGCCTGATCTATGGAGAGGGTCCAAATCAGACTAGAAATAAAAGTCACAGGAGGAAGCAGCTTTACTAATGAGCTTCAGAACTGTCCACACTGGAAGTATGCTCAGGACCTCCCCCTTCTCAACATGACCGTCTCCTCCTCCCTGTTGCTCAGCTGTCACAAGGCTGAAGGCCAACCCATGGATTGCTGCTGCCAAGCACTCGGAATTGATTCAGTCCAGTTCTGGGCACAGGGTGGGTGCTCAATAAAACCGTTGACTTATGTGGACACAGTAAACACATATGCTCAAGTGAGCTTACGCGCCAGATGCTTCATCTGGAAGCCATCTTTTCCCTGGTAGAAATGTTGGCCCAACACTCTGGCATTGAAAGCACCAGAAATTCAGTTGAGTCACTTCTATTTAAGACTTGCCCACTGGTGGAAATTTTAAAGCTCTGATGGAGACTGGTTGTCTTTCCTCCAATGTCGTCAGAGTTGTCACCTAGGTGAAGAGAGGCCTGACCCTTGAGTCCTGGCGGAGGATGGCCCCTTCCTTCAGGAAACTTATCAAGTTCCCCTTTTGTCTGTGAGAACTAAAGAAAGGCAGAAGTGGGGATTAGTTTGTCTTCTACTAGGGAGCTCCATATTGGGGAAGGGAGAGAGGGAGAGATTGCCCTCGGAGGTAGGACACCTCTGAGCAAGGTTTCCTGCTCAAGGGCAGACGGACAGGAAGCAGGACCCCAAGTTGATCCCCGGGTAGCACCTCCATCTTCCAGTGGCCGGCTGAAGCCTCTGTCTACTCTCAGGAGTGCAGCTGTGGTGTGGTAATGACAACAGCATATCCCCAGCCCTTTTTATTTATTTTTATTTTCTTATTTTGAGACAGAGTCTTGCTGAGTTGCTGAGGCTGGCTTTGAACTTTCCATCCTCCTGGCTCAGCCTCCCAAACTGCTGGGATTACAGGCATGCACCACCATGCCCAGCACCTGAGTCTTTCTAAACTCAGTTCAGTGATTTTCAACATGTTCTGGATTCCTTTCCTCTATTTTTCCTTTCATCTTCAATTCTGTATTTTTCCACCCAGGTCAGTACATCTGCACACACCCACAGTTTTGTACTCTACACAAAACTGTGGTCCACCTTACCCAACTAGAAAATGGGTTGTTTGGGGCAGATTTTCTTGGGACATTGCCTCTGATCCTGACATTTGCTTGACATGTTGAACTAATGACTTTCTCTGCCAACATGCTTGGCAGTAAACAGATAAAGTTCTCACTTCTAATCTTTGCACTCAACAATCCATGCTGGTAAGAGCCACACAGCACTCCTGAACCAAGAATCAAGCCCACTGAGAGGGTTATGCTTGGAAAGAGTGCAGGGCCCCTTACAAACAAAGACTTTTCCTAAAGTCCCACCCACTGCCACTAACGCTCACCCTGAAAGGACCTGAGAAGTCTTCTTTCATAAGTTAGCCTTGACTCTCTAAGTCCAAAGTCTTCAGAGGAAGGTGGAAATTGTCCCCAAATTAAGAAATCCCTTAAATTCATCCAAGAGGAGAAAATGTTTGCAATATATTTTGGCCTAATTTCAATTTGAGAAAATATAACTGATTGACTAAAAGGCTCGACTTTAAAGTCAGCCGGCCCGGGCTTGCATCTCTACTCTCTCACTCTTTAATTATTGGATGTACTTCACTCCTCAGTGTCTTGGTTACCTCGCTGGTGACAAGTAAGTTAACAAATACACATAAGTTTGAGGCAGCACACAGCATACAGCAAGTGCTCAATGTGTGATGGCTATATCTGTTGACATGACTACTACTGCTCCAGCTGCATCAGCAACCCATTTTCTAGTTGGGTAAGGGAGTTTTGTACAAAACTGTGGGTGCATGCAGATGCACTGACCTGGATGGAAAAATACAGAATTTAAGATTAAATAGGGAAAATGGAGGAAAGGAATCCATAACATGTTGAAAATCACTGACCTGAGTTTAGAAAGACTCAGGTGCTGGGCATGGTGGTGCATGCCTGTAATCCCAGCAGCTTGGGAGACTCATCCAGGAGCATGGCAAGTTCAAAGCCAGCCTCAGCAACTCAGCAAGACTCTGTCTCAAATAAGAAAATAAAGATAAATAAAAAGGACAGGGGGTGTGGCTCAAGGTTTAAGTGCCCCCTGGGTCCAATCATTGGTCCTGAAAAAAAAAAAAAGACTCATGCATGTTTTCATAGAACAAGTGTGTACATGCCAGCTAGTTTCTGGAAATGAAGCAATGAACAAATTGCAGTCAGTTTCCCTTAAGGAGCTCATCATCTCAGATTGAGACCTATGTATCAATAGGCAATCACAGCATGGCACAACTAGATGATGCTACCGGGTGTCATAAAGAATGAGTCACGAGGGGAAGATGTTGTTGCAGAGGCATCTTAGGCAGTAAGAGCTTCCTAAAGGAAGTAGCATCTAAGCCAAGAACTGAACAATAAGCTAGAATTAGGCCCAAAGATGGGAAGATGGTTCTGGATAGAAAAGGAAACATCAATAAAAGTCTAAACAAGAGAGAAGGAGGTCTGGAGATGGCAAGGGATTGAATAATACGGAAGTGTTGGAGCTTCTAGACCACAGTGAGAGGAACCGGACTACAAAAGAAAATGGCAATTGGAACAGAATAGCAGAAGGATTTTATTGGATATCCATAAGTCAGAATCAAAATGATTTGGTGATTTGATGGGTTGTGGGAAAAAGGAAAAGAAGAAAGGAAGACAGTTATCAATATTTCAGCTTTGGATAAAAGAGATGTTTTTTTTTTAAAAGGAAAGAAAGAAGAGCAGATTTGGAGGGAAACAACATAGATGAGTTTTGAAGATGTTCTGAAGATATTATGTTAGTCCATTTTGAATTGCTACAATTAAATACTTGAGGCAGGCTGACTTTACAGAGAAAAGAGGTTCATTTAGCTCATAGTTCTAGAGATTCAAGGGCATGGCACCTGTATCTGCTTGACTCTGGTGAGAACCTCACGGAATTGTGTTGGGAGCACATTCAGGAACAAGAAATCAGATCTCAAAACAAGAACTCAGATAGTAATTCAGGCTCTAGCTTGCTCTTATAGCATCTTGTTTGATAGGTCAGAGGCCCCACAAAAACCACACCAATCCCTTTCAAGGCCAAGTCCACAATGAGATAACTGTTTCCCAGTGCTGACTCCCTCTTTAAAGTTTTCACCATCTCAACATTGCCACACTGGGAATGAAGTCTTCAGCTCTCGAAACTAGGAGTGTATCTCAAACCATATCCCAACCACAGCAGAGCCTGGGGGTATCCAAGCAGAAATGAGAAAAGGCCATTATATGTATGTCTCTGAAGTGCAGCAGAGAGCTGTAGCTGAGAAATCTCTTTCTCTCTCTCTCTCTCTTTCTCTCTCTCTCTCTCTCTCTCTCACACACACACACACACACACACACACAGATGCTGGGAGCAGCTAACTGAGGCATTAATTACTAGGTGAGTACATTTACCTCCTCAAATCACCTCTTCAAAGTGACACACATAGTCCCCAGGGTTGACCCACCTCTCTCAGGAGCCCAGTCTTTGATCCCCACACCTCACCCCAGAGCCCTCTGACCAAGAGCCCAGCCCAGTCAATCGCTCACCCCTCAGCCACACTCTGAGCCGAGACCTCCCTGGGGTGGGCTGAGCCCATGGCCGTGGCCCAGCAGGCAGAGGGTGCCCTCAGTGGGCTTGTAAGGGAGCAGCAGACCCTGTGCGCGTGGCAGGCACCTCGGCTCTGCGCTGCTCCTTCATTGTTCTTGGGGGAGGCACACACAGAAACAGACTGGCTGCCTGGGGTTGGGGGCCTCCTCTTCCTCCCTTTATAACACGGCAGGGATGATTATCTCCCTCAGCCAACATCAAAGCGCCCTAAATGGTTGCGGGAATGGTGCTTAAAACTCACTCCCACCAAACACTCACCAGGGCGTCCAGGGGAAAAATAAACCCCTTGCCATCTACCAGATGTGTTTACAGCAGGAAAAAATAAAAATGCTTAAGCAAACTTCCTCAATTGGTCAGAATCTTAACAAGGATAGTAATTCCCTTAACATCCAGAGGCAGCATTAGCTACATCCATAAACTATATCTACAAACAGCAGAAATAATAATAAAAAAGATATTTATGGAGGCAATGTATGCAAGATAACAGTAAAAAAACAAAACCAAAAAACACTCCCTTCCCCCTGTCAGCCCCTGGGCTCTGTGATCCTGCATAACCAGCAGCCTTCCAACCTCTAAACTCTGAGCGGCTTGGAGCAGCCTTCCGCTCCTCGCTCCTCGGTGCCTGTGGGTGCTTACAGAAAAGTGAAATGACCTGCATGCGCATGTGTAATGGGGTGTCAGGTGCAAGAGGTCTTTTGCTTTCACTCTAAAGCAAAAAAGTGCCCCAGGATTTACGGGAAATCATTGTCTTTTGCCTGTGTTTTCGCGTTTTCATTTAATCAATGAGCAAAAATACCAGCGCAGCTCATTGGGGTGACCCTGTGATAGATGGGCAGCCACCCTTAGAAAGACCCTAGAAGTTGGAAGCTCTGTGGGTGTCCTCAGACAGCAGTAAGTTTCAGAACAACAACAAAAAAAAAACCCTGGAGAAGACTCTGCCGTCAGGAACAATGGAACACTGCCAGCCGTGGGTGAGGATCCCATCTTTTGTTCTCCATTTAGAGCCCAGCACACAAACACGAAATCTCAAACATTCATCTGAGGTCAGCATCCTCGCCCCATTTCACAGATGAAGTGAAAGAGCAAGGCGCCAGCACTGAAGCTCTGAATAGAACTATTTCTGTTCCCGCCCAGCCTCTTCCTGCCCCTGAGTCTAAGGCAGAGCCAAAACCTCAGACTGGAACAGAAACAAAATCAACTGACCACGCCCCCCCCCACCACACACACACACACACACACAGCCCTGCACAGGGACCTGGCTAATCCCTGGCCCCGAGTGGAGGGGCCTTTGGAATAAGACCTCTGAGAAACAGAGCTCCCATCTGCTCTTTGTGGACATTTAATATCTCGGGGTGGTTTCAGCAGAGCAAAGTTTATCCCAGGCTCTGGGTTGAGTGTTTTCCTCTCTCATAGACAGGCAGTATGCTCTGAGCTATCTGTGTCCCTGGCTGTCACTTTCCCAGCCCCGAAGAGGGTGGAATCCGCAGCAGATCAAGTGGTTCTTGTATGTCAATGGCTTAGACATGATGAGGGGTGATGGACATGAGTTAGGATCGTCATCTTTAATCCTGGACCATGGCCAGCACAGTTGGTCATTTGCTTCTGTGGATCTTTGGTTTCAGCAGGGGGATGATTCTATTGAAGAAGGACGTGGTATTTTCCCTGATGAAACGGACTTCCTTTGATGGCGAAAGGCGTGCACATTTGAAAACAGGAAAACGTTTTTGGTTAAGGAGTGGTAGGGGATGAAACTCATTTTGTCACTTTCCAGCCCTGATGGGAAGAAGAGAGAGGTCGTAGTAAAATACAGAAAGTAATGCATTTGAGAAATAGAATGTGAACACTGCAGCTGGCTACCCACTCTTTCCTAAGAAAGCCTCAAGCAGCCATTGAATAAAGCCAGAGTCTAATAAAACAGTCCATAAGTTTGGCACTACCAATTTGTGTGTAAAGTGATGGGAAATGAAAATTGGAGTGCAACTTTTAGGGCAGTGATTAGTATCACACATGAAGGGCTGTGGGAAGGAAATGGAAGTCTCTAGAAGGAATCTTTGACTGTCATCTGCTACAGCACGGGGACTCTTTTAGTCAGTTTTTTTTTTTTTCTGCTGAGACTAAAAGATCTGACAAGAACAATTTTAGAGGAAGAAAGTTCATTTGGGGGGGCTCACAGTTTCAGAGGTCTCAGTCCATAGATAGCACTTCCATTCCATGGGACTCAAAGTGAGGCAGGACATCATGGTGGAAGAGTGAGGTGGACGGATGCAGCTCAAAGGATGATCAGAAAGCAGAGAGAGAGAGAGACTCAGCTTAGCTCAACAAATAACCCCAAAGGCAGGCCTCCAATGACCCACCCCTTCCAGCTACACCCTACCTGCCTGCAGTTACCACTTCATTAATCCCTGTCAGGGGATTCATTCACTAATTCATCAAGGTTCTATAACCCAATCATTTCCCTCTGAACCTTCTTGCATTGTTTCAATTATGGGGAGATACCTCACATCCAAACCATAACAGGGACTATTTGATTGCCCATACTCTTTCCTGTCCCACTTTGGTTTCCACACAGAGAGGTCGAATGCAGAGCAGTATAAGAAACAGAGAATGTGCTTGGCTGTGCTTTTTAAAAATTGGTTTGGGCTTGTTCCCCCTCCTACTTTCCCTCCTTTTCCCCACTTTTTTTCAATTTTCCACTTATCCTCTCGCCACCACCTTTCAGTCATTAGATCTCCAGACACCTCCCATCTTCCTTGATTTACTAAAATATATAGTGAAGTTCTTCTCTAGACTGACACCATTTTGGTAAAACAAACAAAATAACTTAAACCTTATCAATGGGTCCTGGAATGTTTTAACATTGCTCCCTACACTCATTAAAATTGTGACCATCATAGGAGATATGCAGATATATACAGGGGAACATGGATCTCCAGATCATTGGTGTCTCTGGAAAAGGAGCTTCAAGATAGACTTCATTTGTGATAAAAATCACACACAAAAAAAATGACACTATTAATGTCCGTGTCTCCCAGGTTGTTCTAATCTGAAGACCAGGAACTGTGAAAGCAAACCTGATGAGCTTCTCCTATCTAGCTGCCTTAGTCCATTTTGTGATGATATAACGGAATAGCATTGACTGGGTGATTGATAAAAGAAAAAAAAGTTATTTTTCACTGATCTGGAGACTGGGAAGTCCGCTATAGATATGCTGGTATCTTTCTAGTAAGGGGCTTCCTGCTGCATCATAACATGGCAGAGACAGCATCACCTGGAGCAAGAGAATAGAAGATTTGGGGGAGGGAAAAGGAGGGAGAAGGAAGGGGAGAGGTGGGGAAGGGAAGGGGAAGGAGGGGGCTGAACTGGTTCTTTTACCAGGCACTGACTCCCATAACTGATCCACTCCTGCAATAATAACTCATTCATCTATTCACAAATGCAAAGCCTTAAAGACCTATTTGCCCTTTGAAGGTCCCGTCTCTCAACACCCTTGCTTTGAGGATTGAGTTTCCAACACATGAACTTTGGAGGACACTTCCATGCCACAGCAGCAGCTCACACTGAACTCTCAAAACGTGTTGGGGATGAAATTTAACTTAATAAATAAACAAGAAGACTGACTCATGGTGGGAGTAATTGGGAACTGAAAGGCAAGTGGACATCTGCTTAAGATTCTTGGTCTTTGTTTGAAGTAAGACTTGTTGCTTTCTGCATGAAGACCTTCCATGGAACAGATAAGCCTGCTCTGCCCGTGTGACTGAATGATGCACCATGACCCTGTGGAGCCACTAGAATAGGAGTCCTCAAGCTGTCACCCTTTCTTATTTGGGCGTCACAGAAACAATCCCCAGGAAAGGATTGACATGCAATTAGTTTACTTGGGATGAGATCCAGAAAACAGCTGTAGGATAGGAAGCAAGTCTAAAAAGAAGAAGTAGCCAAGGCAGAGATCCTTTAGTCAAGCAAGTTACCACTGTGGGTACCTGGGCCTCCATTCTGCTGGAGAAATCCAGGAGCCAGCATAGAAGACGGATTTCTGAGGAACCCACCATCGGATGTTGGCCAAGGAGTAACTGGAGTCTTGATTTCCATGACTATTGGCTTTTGTCATGGGTAGACACAGTTCATTCTAGAGACCAGACAGACAGTGCCTTTAGGAAAAGAAATGTAAGTGCTGTTGGCTAGAAATCTGGACCTCCAAAGCGAGGACAAGAAGACATGATGGTGGAATGCTGACATCCCTGCCCCAGGCTCCTGTGATTTTCATGGCCTCTAATTTCTACATTACAATAACCTATTAGATGAAATGTAGGGTCACTTATGTGAGTAATGGTTGTAAAGGGCAGCCGTGAGCTATGTTGTTGGAGGGAACTAATGATTTAAATAAATTAGTATCAGAGTGTCCAAGGTGGTGAGAAAGCCTTCCCTGAAGTGAGTTTCGAGCAAAAGTGTTTTTATGCAAGATTCCAATAGGTCCTACAGCCAAAGAAAACCAAAAGGTCCTATACATCGATTGTGTTCTAACATGGAATATATGAGACAATGAAGAGGAGTTTCGTGATAGCAACTCTCCTTAACCTACCAGATGGAATATTCTTTATTCTCTCCAAGAGCCCTTTGTATTTTTAATTTTTTAAAAAAATTTTATTTGTTCTTTTTAGTTATATGTGACAGTAGGATATATTTTTTAATCTATATATGGCAGTGCTGGAGATCATACCCAGAGCCCATACATGTTAATCAAGTGCTCTGTCTCTGAGCCATATCCCCAGACCTTCTGAACATCCTTTTATAGAACTAATCCATATGATGTGGATTGATGCTCTTGCACATCCCCGTATCCTGAACATACCTGGACCCAGCATTTGGTACATAGTAAGTGTGACCAATAACCGTTTGAAAAGTAAATCAATGAAGAGTCAAATCACCATCAAAAAAGCTGATCTGTGAAATTTTGGCAGTCAATTCTCTGGAGGCTTAAAATAATTTGAAATCACCAAGATGATATAGGATTATAGCAACCCTTGCAGCATTTGACCCTTATATCCATCAGATTTAAAGATAAGCCTATAAAGGCAGGGACCCTGTCTGCCTTGCTCACCATTGAATTCTCAGGACACTGCAACAAAGATCTGTTGGATGAATGAAATGAATAAACAACCAATGCACAGGCACAGGACTGGCTGGCTGTTGAGTGCATGAGCTTGGGATCTATGTTGCTTAAGTTCAGATCCCTCCTCTCTCCTTTACTACCTCTGTGTGAGGAGTTAGTAAATTAAATGCATTTAATGCCCTTAAATGAACAGTCACTAGCAAAGAGCAAGTCTTACATAAAAGTTTGCTGTTCTTATGGAATTTCTGAGTCTTCTCAATATCAAGAGGAATTATCTCTCCCCCCTCAAATATATAATCTTTTAGGGCAAAAATTGCCTTTCAAGTAAATTTTAAGTTCACTTTTATTGTCTGAAGAACATTGGGAGTTCAGGACATAATACCAGGCAAATGCACTTCTACGACCTCAATAAATTTCAAAAGCACAATTCAATCGATGAAAACTAGACCTGGGATTAGGAAAATTAGATTCCTGTCCTAATTCAGGACAAACACATATCCTAGCTCGACTTCGTTAAAAGATAATGAGAAGAAAAATTACAAAAACCCTTTGAGCATGAAAACAGGTGATATTGCTAATAAAGAACAATGACAAAAAAAAATCTTTGTTAAAATACTCTACTAGAGAATCAAATATTTTTCCTTGACAAATTTTGGGCAAAAACAGATAATGGAGGATACCCAGTCAGCTCCTGCTAACACTCTAATAGAAGAAAGAGAGCAAATTTAAACAAAAACAACCTCAAGTGTAATAATTTACTTAAAAGCAGTTTTTAAAGCAAAAAGGAAAAAATAATAAAAGCAAATCTGTGACCCAGACTTCATTTGCTATTAGGAAAGAATTTGGTTGGATGGTTCTTAGACTCTTACACCATGAATCAAAGATAACTTGGAGTTTGGACGATTTTCTTTTTCATATGGTATATTTCACTCTTATCAGATGGATATATGGACAAATTAGTAAGGACATGTGCACAGTAAATTAAGTTCAGCCATTTTCCTCCTTTGGGGACATTACATGGGGAAAGCATTATACAAGGATGATTTCTTTAAAGACTTGTTCTTGTAAGACTGTTGGAGACCCAAGTTATTAACAGAGTATAAAAGAAGAAGCATGGTCCTGTTACCCACATGCTCTTCCTGAGCTCTGTTAAACTGGACTCCAGTGTGCCCCTGAGTAATGGGCTTGTTGCTAGGTAACAGCCACAGGGACCCCAGAAAGCCTTTCCTTGGTCTGCATGTATTTCCTACTAAAGCTCTGGCTTGTGCAGCCTACAAGCTGTGTTTCCATTACTCATTGTCTCTGTTGCTCTTCCTCCAATTTGTTTTTGTTTACAGATCCCTATTTAACAAACGAGTTCATGCATCTCATGCCATTAAGCAGCTGCGTAGAATAGAGACCCCACTTTAATGGTATTGGTTTACTCCAACAGGTAATTTAATAAAGAGCCTTCAGCCACTGGTATTTGTCTCCACTTTGTACAAAGAGAAGCATTAGGGAAAGCACCAATCATATTAAGATGTTTTGCACAATAGGAGATTGCTTTAAATACAGATTTAGCTGAGAGGGGAAATGCTATTTCAAACCACAACTGTTTGGGGACAAATGGACACATTTGAAAATGAACGGGCATTAGATGATATTAAGAAATATTGTTAATATGTTCGATGTGGAGATTGTACTATGGTTACAAAAAAAAAGTCCTCATTTGTTTCTGAAGATGATACTAACAGAACAAAGTGTCATAACATATACAAATTACTCTAAAGTGGTTCAAGCAAAAAATCGAGATGAACCAACTATGACAAAAAAATATTAGCAATTATTGAATCTGGACGGTGTGATACGTGGGTGTTCATTGTCCTGTTCTTCAAATATTTTTATTTGACATTTTTCATAATAAAAAGTAATTTGTAATAAAAATAAGCCCACAACTACTATCTGCAGAGGAAGCTGCTGACACGTGGAAGGCCTATTTATTCTGCTCCTGAAAAGAGTGAGAAGAATTTTAAAGAGGGGTGGGGATGACACCCAGGAAGAATGAGATGGTAGAGGCCAGCAGAAAGGAAAAAGAAGTGTGTGACATTGAAAACTGCGTGGACTCAAGTGGCCATTTAAAAACCCCAGTGTTGAGTAACTGAAGAACAATAACTTAATAGTATTCATTTAAAATTCATTTGTGTTTCTGAAATAAATTTTCTTTTCTGTGAAACAAAATTACTTAGTAAATTGTTCTAGACTCAAAATGATTTGGGAAAGTGTAAAATGAATCAGGTGTCAAATGCTATATAACAGAAAGAGTCAAAAGATACAAGATGGTAGACAAGTCATTGACTCCACCAAACCCAGATTCAAAGGTGAACATGAGAGTCAAGATTCTGGGAATTCATGGATACCTCTGGAAAGCATTTGAACTTCTACAGAGAATGAAATTGAACTTGAAATAATCTCATCTTTATCTTAAGGGCTCAGCTTACATTTGCAATAATAAATTTTAACCTTTCTCCAGACCTAAGAAGACTGAAATAAAGCATAATATTATCCCATTTGTAACAAAGCGGGACATACATTAATTGATCACTTAATGAATCAGATCATAAAATAGGTGGACATTTACTGCAAAAGTCAGCCACTAAATATTTACTGAGCATACACCTTGTTCCTGGTATGTACTGTGTTCCAGGTATAGTGCTCCAGCTAAAGACTGATGTAAAATAACTGAGGGTTTTATTTTGTCATGGTGTTTTTTTAAAAGGACAAGTATCAGGCATATCACGTGGAAGAAGAGTCAACAAAATTTGCTCCTGTGTTGGGATGAGTTATAAGAGAAAGGGAAGAGTAAAGAGTGACATCATAGTTTTTGGCATGAGCAACAGGAAGGATGGAGTTATCATTAATAGATATGGGGGAAATGGGTGGAGCAGGTTTTGGGGAAATGGTAGAAGATTGGGAACTTGCATATGTTAAGTTGGAGATACTATTTGGACATCTAGTGGAGATATTCAGAAGATAGATGATAGATGAGTCAGGAGATAGAAATCTGTGATAGAAACATAAGCTTGATGTGTGTGTGTGGGGGGGGGGTGTGCAGAAGCTCATCATATTGAGAGTTTCCTAGAAACAGGAAGGCACGGCATACCACACAGAAAGTACCAAGATGAAATGGGAAAGCCCAAAAGGGGGAAATTGTGGGTAGAAGACTTTGTTGTGGTTTTCCCCAAGAAAGAACATGTGAAGTGGGGGTGAATAGGTTCAGAATTGCCCAGTCAGAGCCCTTGCAGCAGGCTCTGGGTGTAGGGAATGTCCCCAGTAGCCTGCTGCCTTGTCCCAGGATGATTAATGGGGGTGATAGGGAATAAAGGAGGTCATTGGGGGTGTGGGCTCTGCGATGGTTGGTTTGCATGTAAAAGGTGGTCTAAGGGCAGAATTGTTTCTATCTCTAGGAACTGACTAACCCCTTGGGAGGGTTCCAGAGTCAGGAAGTCCCCAGATGTCAAAGCCATAGAACACAGAAAACAAAAGACACCATGGGTATTACAATCATATTGAAAATCAGGATTCTGGATGAAATCGTCATGGGTTGGTGTCCTGGGCACTCCAACGAGAAGTCAACAAGATGAGAAGCATCCAGCAAATAAAAGTGATTTTAACAAACAACAACAATAAACAGCATAGAGTTTGGAGGGAGACCAAGAGAATGTAGGATCACAGAAGTCAAATAAGTGTTTCTAAGAAGAGGGAGTGAGGAAATTGTGCCACATGCTCTTGACAGGTCAGGTAAACAAGACAGGCACTGGTGACATCTGCAAGAGCAGTTCTGGTGACGGGCAGGATGGAAACCAAAGCTCACATTGATCAGATTTGAGAAAGGATGGGAGGGAAGGTTTGAGACAGAGGACATTGACCTCTTTGGAGGCCTTTTGCTGAGAAGTATGCAACAGAAGTGAAGCAGAGCTGAGTGGCATCAGTAGAGACTCTTTTCTGTTATGCTGAGATGAAAACTTTGCATGAGCCAAGGAAGGAGAGAATGAAGAACCTGGAGAAGTGCCCAAGAGCAGACAATAGTGATCCCAGAAGAGGATCCGGTCTTAGATGTGTGCATGGACAGTTCTGCTGTCATGCTGTGGTGAGCTTGTTTATGTCACCCCAAAATTCACAGGTTGAAACTTAATCCCCACTGGAGACTTCAGGGAAGGGATTAGGTCATGAGTGCCTGCATCTCTGAATGGGACTAGCACTCTGATGAAGGAGTTAGCTAGTCCCTTTCGCCATTTGCGGACTCAGTGAGAAGGTACCATCTTTGAATGGGAAGCTGGGCCCTCCCCAGACATGGAATCTTCTGGCACTGTGATATTGGACTTGCCAGCCTCTAAAACTATAAACAAACAACTTTCTGTTATTTGTTAGTCATCCAGTGTCTGATATTTGGCTAGAGCCACCTGAATAGACTAAGTAGTGTAGGGAAGAGGAGGGCAGGAGTGCAGACACTGGTCCCCATGCTGGTGTGGGGATGGGGGCATGTGGATTGTGCCGCCCCTACCTCCTGCTTCTCAGAGCCATGATGGTTAGCTGGATGCCTGCTCCTTTGTCTGGTTTTGATTCAATTGATTGGGTCAGAGACAGTGATCCCATCTTTGCAAAGTGAAAGAGACTCCTCCAGCTCTGTTTTTCATTTTAGTCATGGCACTGGAGAAGAAGGAAATTTAATGAAAGAGGTTCATCTATAAAGGTAGCCACATAAACCTGGGCCTCCTGATTAAACTGCTTAGACCATCTTGGGAACAAACGTACGTGGGAAGAGACAGAACTGAAGGGGGTGACAGTAAACATTTTAACATTTCTTCCAATAAGCAGAAAGTTAGTTACTTCCCAGAGTACCCTGCAGGTAAAAGAAGAGAAAAAAACCTCCCATACACAAACTGTGGGTTCAGCATTTGACTACATCAGTAGGAACTTAATGGCCTCCAAGGGAGTTCCTAAGAAAGTGGTTTAGGAGGAAGACACGTGCCCACACACACACCTCTGTACTTAATGCTCTTTACCTTTCAAATCCCTGACAGATCACAGTCTTGGGAATTATGTTCCCGGGACTACTTTATTCAGGCAGCTTATTCTTTTGACCTTGCAATTGTTATGTGCCAGTCACAATGACATGTCCTTTGCTCTCCTCTTATAAATAAAGGCAATTTACTCATCAGCTGTCAAATAGTGCCCTGAAGACACCTATTTTTTTTTTCCGTGTTTGCAACTTAATCCTCTATGTGGGTGGGGTAGTCTTCCTAGGAGGATGGGGTTCTGAGCCTGATGAGAAGTCACAATGAGCTCCCATGGTGAAGATCATTTGTGATATTCAGTCCAGCTAGCCTTAGCCTGAACTGTTCTTTGCTACAATGGACGTGTCCTCTGCAGGTAGTGCCCCTGCAGATGTGGCTGACAGCTTGTCTTGGGTGCGCTGTTACAGAGCTGTCAGCTATCTGGGGGGCTCACCAGCATGGTGCCATAACTCACCCCTCTGAGGGTCATACCATCAGCAGTTGTTGTCCTACCTTATTTTATGAATTCTTCCAACCAACTGCAAGAACCTACATGTTTATCAGCTACCCCATGTTTATTCACTACCATTAGGTGAACATTTGTGCCCAGTTTCTGTTCGACTCACTCTGGGTCTTAGAAATCATTACCTTTAATTAATCCATCTGCTTCCCGGGAGGTAACCATTTTCAAGCCAACGTTTCTCACCTGGGTCATGCCTGCCTCTCACAGAGGCAAATCACAGTTCACCCTCTTACCAGGAAAGATCCTGCAGACAGAAGGTTTTTATTTGGACTCAAGGCCCCCTGTGTTATCTTTTATGCTAGTCACAACTCCTTTCCCAGCCGTCTTTCTCCATCATGAAAATGTATCATAGTTAGGAAAAAGCAAGCTACCACATCTCGGGTCCTCTGAGGTCCTAACTGATTTAAACCACAGGCAGACTTCACTGTTTGCTCTTTCTTCCCATGGAAACCGAGTGCACACTGTATGGCCAGTGTTCAGGGAAAGCAGTGATTAGTGTTTACTGTAGGTATAGCTGGGGCAGCTTCCCGATTCTCCTTGTCCTGGGAGTGGGTTACAGATTCATCTTTATTCAGGTGCAGAAACTCTTGATTTATGTCACTAATAAGTATGTGCTTTGTGTTGCAGCCAGTGTGAACTGCTCAGAATACAGGATGTGCTGGTTGTAAATTGATAACCATATATTGTAGATCCCGGGGAGCTCGGAAGAAGGATACAACCCTGTGAATCAAATTCATATTATATGACCTGGCCCCATTATGCACATCCCAGCCCAAGTAGTTGGGGCATTTTAGCCTGATCCAAATTACCCAGCACATCATCTCCATCCATTTCTTGATTTTACTAAGAATATGTGGACTCTCTTTAATCTTTGGCGTCAGACTTGCTAATGAATCAAACTATACACGACTAAGCTTGTAACTATTACAAATATCTAAGATACTCATCTTATAAAAACAACAGGTTTATTTTGGCTCACAGTTTTGAAGTTTCCAGTTCATGACCAAGTGACCCCCTTGCTTTCGAGGCTGTGGTGAAGCAGCCCATTATGGTGGAAACACATGGCAAAGTAAAACTGACCTCATGGGCCAGGAAGTGAGAGAGAGAAAGAGCTGGAATCACACAACCCCCTTCAAGGGCATGTCCCCAGTGACCTGAAGACCTCCCACCAGGCTCCACCTCTTATAAGTTGTGAAACACCCCATAGCACTGTGCTGGGACCACACCTTAAAAACAAGGGCTTTGGGGTCCACTTAAGATCCAAGTCATAGTGAATGCTGACCTCACAAGTGAAAAATAGCTCCTTGTGAGAAAATGAAGTCTCCAAGTCCCTAAGAAGTAAACTGCAAGCACAACATGAATAAACTTTGAGCCCACAGAAAGGGTGCAATGCCTCTTACCAACATCCTCATATGATTGTTTTCATTATGCCTGCAATCCCAGCGACCCCAGGCTGAGGCAAGAGGATCACAAGTTCTAGGCCAGCCTCAGCAATTTAGCAAGGCCCTAAGCAAATGTCTAGAGCAGTGCTATTAATAATTACTCAGAGGTGAATTGTCTTTAAATGCAAGTGTATATTCGATCACATCAATCATCAAATATAAACAATTAATATAAATTAATATAGTTGGGGGGCACCCCCAACTAGCATTCAATGCACATTTAAACACTATAAGCAAATCACACAATCCTAGGGCAATCATGAGCCCCCAAATACCTCCAATGCCAGGCAACTTCTCTTAGATAAAGAGCAGATGTTGTCCTTGTCCAGTGGTTCTCTCCAGCCAATGGCTGGACGTCAGGGAATGGTGGGGTCAGTCCAGAGACTGACAGTAAGGTGGCCAGTCTCACCAATATCATTGGAACAAAACTCTTCAATGTGGCAGGACCAGCAATTTAAATACAGTTCCAAGTTGATGGTGGACGTTGATGAATGGTTACACCAGTGAAAGTCAATGTCCATTGCTTATGTCCAGTGAGATGATGTAATTGCAGCTGGGCATGTTCTTTTTGCTCACTATCAATTGTAACTGGTCATTGCTAACCATGTCTATGGCTAGTGCCCCTCACAGCTCTTTACCAATTGCAAGCAGACATGATTAAGCAATTCAATGACTGCTGTTCTTTAAGGCCAACAACTTAGTGAGTCCCAGTGTGTCCCAGCATATCTATGGCAGATGCTCCTTATAGCAAATTACAAGATCTTATCTCAAAATTAAAAATAAAAAGGGCTGGGAATGTGACCCGGTGGTTAAGTGCCTCTGGGTTTAATCCCAACTACCAAAAAAGAAAATAAAAAAGAAAGAAAGAAAAAGGATTGTTTGCACAGAAAGAGTAAAGAGGCTAAGTATCAGGAAGTCCTGCAAAGCCCAACCACACAAACATTATTCTCTCCACTGTCTCCTTAGTTCACTTGCTTTCAGCAATCAAGATCTCAAAGGAATATGTTGAGTTCAGGCTTCAGTTTTGTTAATCACTTAATTGGGCTGCTTTTCAGAAGGCATTTGTGATCGTCCTTGAAACTGAACACAAGTAATGGAAATTCACAGGAAACATTAATGAGGTCGAGCTGCCTTTGCATCTATCTTGGGATGCTTAGGCCCTAGGAATTGCATTTCAGTCCAGGGGTAAGGTAACTGACTTTTGCACAATGAATTGGTATGAAAGGGGTGCCAGAAGACTCTGATAAGGGGCTGTATAGGAAGGATGATCCTTGGAATAATTATACTCTAAAAAATCTGCCTGATTGTTAGACTCTCTGGAAGTGATTTTTTTAAGCTTTTATTAATAATCGTTTTCTCTAGAAAACATGGGAAATTGAAACCTGATTGTTATTTTACATTGTACAGTATGTAGCAATGCTCCCACATTCTCCAAAGTTCTGAATCGTGACATTAAATAGGACAAGAAAATAAAATCATGGCACTCCACCAGGACTGTCAGCTGAGATAGAAAACCTGATTAGCAGCAAATTTGGCACCTGAGACTTCTGCAAATGGAATGAATTGCCAAAGGCGTGTCTCACTGAGAGAACATTGCCTTTTCGTTCAGTTTTAGCGGAAAATATGTGTTACTCGATATGGTGCATTAATTGTTTTCTTAGGAAACTGCAATCTAAATATAATTTTTAGTACGTGCACTTGCAAGAGGCATTTTCTGTAGCTGCATCTATACATCATGGTTGACTATTTCATTAAATGCTTTAAGTTTTAAAGAAATTCTGCCAAATTATCTAATAAAAACCATATAGGACATGCTTAATGACTGCCAAAATGATTTTGGAGTTCTTGACATATTTTCAATTCTGGTTAAAAACATTTTTAAAAAATGGAAAGAAAGGGGCTGGGGTTGTGGCTCAATGGTAGAGCACTTGCCTAGCATGTGCGAGGCACTGGATACAATTCTCAGCACCACATATAAATAAAATAAAGGTCCATTGACAACTAAGAAAATGTTTTTAAAAAAGAAAAAAAAAGAAAGAAAGAAGTCTTAGCAGCTCTGAGTGTTAGTCTAAGTAACCAGTCCCTACAGATGAAAGCATATTGCTAAATAAAACTCAACTGTCAACATGGAAGTTTTGGGTCTAATAATGGCATGGCTTACTTAGTAAAGTAAGAATTTTAAATGAAAAGTTCTGGAAGAAACCAAATAAAGGTCAATGAGTCCATTTCCTGGACTCTGCTTATCATCACAGTGACTGCATCTCATTTGTATTTGGCATTTCCTGATGAGGTTGACAGATGAAGTCAGGGTGATCCCCATATCTGGTTAAAGGGTAGGGATGGAGTTAAATACAATTTAAAAATTAGCATCCAATATATTGATACCACATTTTTGTCATCAGTTTCTAAATAGACATAATTTTCAACTGCATTCTCATAGACTGAAGTTCTACTAGAGATGTGACAGGGACCATCTTAGGGAACTCGTTGGGACAGAGTCGTCATCACTGGATTAAAAAGAGTCTAAAAGGAGCAGGACCGTGAATCACGGGTTAAGAAAGAAATGTTTGGCTACTTAAAAGTAGTTTGAAAACAATGGGCTTATTTTCATCTATTTAACACCAATAAGACATTAAAGGATATTGAAGAAAAATATGGAAAATTGTTCACAACACGTTATATTTCTTTCTTTGACTACTGTAAAAAGGATTGTTTTTTCATTTCAATTTCCACATGTTCATTTGTTCCTATTTAGAAAGAGAATCATGTTTTGTACAGTATCCTGTCTCCTATGACTTGGCTAAATTAATGTATTAATTCTAGATTTTTGCTTTGTTTTGTGTTTATAGATTCTTGGGGATTTTTATGTAGATTTTACTGTCATCTGCAAATAGGGCAAGTTTTATTTCTACTGTTTCAATCTGTATGTCTTTTGTTCCTCTTCTTGCCAAATTATGCTACTCAGGGCTTCCAGTATTACATAGAAGGAGAGTGGCCAGAGCCAACGTTCTTACTTTTTTCCTCATTTTAGGGAGAGAGGATCCCGGTCTTTCTTCATTAAGTGACAAGTTAGCTGGAGGGTTTTCATTAATGATTTTTATCAAGCTGAATTTCTCATTCAGCCCTAATTTACTGAGAGTTTTTATCATGAGAAGGGGTTGAACTTTGTCAAATTTTCTCTTTTTTGTCTTAATTGATAAGATTATATGATTCTTGTTAATAAGTTAGATCAAACAGGCTGATTTTCAAACACTGAAATAGATTTATATCCCTGAAATAAATCCTACTCAGTCATAGCACATAATTATTTTTATACATTGTTAAATTCCACTGGCTGACATATGATAAGGATTTTTAAAAATCTATGTCCATGTAAGGTATTGATCAGTAATTTTCTTTTTTACACTATTTTGTCAGGCTTTGGTATCAGAGTAACATTGGCCTCAGAAGATGAGGTTGAAAATTGTTCCATTTTTGAAAGAGGTTGTGTAGAATTGGTGGTAATTCTTCTTTAACTGCTAGGGGATTTTTTTTTTTCCAGTAAAGTTACATTTTTAAGAGTTTTTCAACTATAAATTGAACTTGTTATAATTGAACTTCTGTAATGGTTGTAGGGGTATTCCAATAGTCTATTTCAAGTAATCTATTGGTGGGCTATGCTTTAGAATGAATTTTATCTCAGTTGCTTAAATTGTGCAGTGTTTGTGGTTTTCCTTTCTTGTTTTCTTAGTGTCTATAGAGTCTATAATAATCATCCCTCTTTCCGATATTATTAATATTTTGTTTCTTCTCTTTGTATTTTTTAAATTCACAAACAAAAACTGTCCGATTATTCTATATAATATGATGTTTAAATAATCTACACCTATATATACACGTCTACACACATTGTGGAATAGCTAAATCAAACATACGAATATATGCATTATTTCATGCATTTATCATTTTTATAGTGACATCTCTTAAATTCCCTCTTAATGATGTTCAGGAAAACTTTGTTGTTAAGCACAGTCACCATGATGTATAATGCATCTCTTGAACCTATTCCTAGCCGAGATCCTGTATCCTTTGAGCCACAAGGATACCCAATTCCTACTTTACCTGAACGACTCAACATCCCATCCCCTCCCCTATAGTAGCCACCATTTCACTTTCAGCTTCTTTAAGTTCAACCTTTTAGCTTCCACACATAAATAAGACCATGAAGCATTTGTCTTTCTGTGCCTAACTTATCTCACTTAATGTAACGTCTTTCAGGTTCTCTTTTCTCCACATCCTGATCAATACTTTGTATTTTTCTTTCTTTCTTTTTTAAGTAATAGTCATTCTAATAGGTGTCAGGTAACCTCCCATCAGAGTTTTAATTTGCATTTCCCTGATTAGTAATATTGAGCTTTTTTTTTCATATATACCTTTTGGCCATTTGTATATTTTTTTTGTTGTTGTTGTTATTGTTTTTGGTTTGTTTGTTTTTAATGAATATCTTTTCAGGTTTTGGGCCCATTTTTAAAATTGTATTGTTTTTCTTGTTATTGAGTGTTGAGTTACACATTTTTGAAATTAACTCCTGATCAAGTTTATTGTTTGTAATTGTTTTCTCCCATTCTGTATGTGGTATCTTCACTCTGCCTGTTGTTTTCTTTGCTATGTAGGAGATTTTTAGTTTGATGAAATCTCATTTGCCTATTTTTATTTTCATTTCCTCCTGTTTTCGTTTGTTAATACAGGTAGAGATTTGTCAATTTTATTTTTGTATGGCTCAAAAATTAATACTTTATTAAAACTTTAAATTAAAAAAAAAATTGTGTCATGAAAACTGCATGAAATTCCAAGTTCATGGAGCATCAACAATGCTACACTGGAGACCAGCCACACTTATTCTTCTATGTACCCTCTAAGGCTGCTCTCATGTGACAATGCAATTGCTAAGTTGTTGTCCGAGTCCACCCAATGTCAGAAAGCATACCCCTTCTGGCTCCACACAGGAAAAGTGCCAAGCCTGCCCTGGGCAATGACCATGTTAGGACTCTGACTCTCCTTGTCTCTTAAGGAGTTGGCATGGGAAGAGAGGACCGTGACTCCATTTCTCTTTCATTAAGAGTTCTGCAGTCTGATGTGTCTCACCTCATAATAAGACTTTGAGTTAGGAATGGTAGGCGTTATCAACTCCAGTTTAAAGAGAAAGAATTTGGGTTACAGAAATGTTGACCCAATTATAGTCACGACAACTCTGTAAATATATATTATCATTTCCATTTTAAAGATAGGAAGATGGAGATTCAATGAAGTTAAACAACTTACACAGGTTCACCCATGTGTGAGAACTGAACTTGAACCTGGATCTTCTGATATCGGATCAAGTCCCCTCCCCACTCCACTACATGGTTGGCAGGTTTCTGGGCTGTCGTTTTTATAAAGAAGGTTATCTTTGGCTTTAAACTACACTATCCCTGAACAGAAAGCCCTTTGTTGTTGATCCTAATCAGATTTTGGAAGCAGTAGAGTGTCTTTAAGGTTTCTTCACATCCCCTCTGTAGACACTGGGTACCCTACCTTCAGCCACAGCTCCAAGATGGATAAGAGGGCTACGCTAAGGAAAGCAGACTGCAAAATTGTTTCAGAGCTCTGAAATCCTGGCTAAAATGAAACTCGCTGGGTGATCTCCATAGCAGAATGGAGAGGACAGAGGAAAGAATCAGCAAACGGGAAGATAGTCCCTATTTTCAATCGATTCTGTGATCATTCTCAGCAGGACCTGTGACCATTCACTCCATCCTTTCATCTCACGATGCCACCTTCCTCTCCATCTCCTTTTCCCAGCCTTCTGTCACTCACACAGACGTTAACATGGGAGTTCCACAAGGCTGAGGTCCTCCTCCTCGAACCTTGTTCTCTCCTAAACTGTCTTCCTGCCTTTGGCTTCAGTAACAACTATGTCTCAAAATCGTAGATCCCCAGCCAGAAATCTCCTTTGTCCTAGGTCCAGGTATCTGGATTTTCTTTTGTATGTCTCTCTTCAGATGTCTGAAGAGCACCTGAAAATCAATGTGTCAAAAATGGAATGAGCTGGGCACAGTGGCCTGTAATCCCAGCTAGTAGGAGGCTTATGCACAAGGATCACAAGTTTGTGGCCATTCTGGGAAACTCTGAGACCCTGCTCAAAATAAAAAGGCAGCTGAGAATATAACTCCATGGGAGAGCACCCCTGGTTCAATCCTGGTGATGCAAAATTTGTGTGTGTGTGTGTGTGTATTTTTTTTTTTTTTTTTGTAGTCTCTGGTCCCAGAAAATAAATAACATAAACATGCATTCACTTGTTTTTCTAGTTATTTATCATTTCATTTTTTGTTTTATTGGTGCATTAAAATTATACATAATAGTAGGATTCATTGTTGCCATATTCTTGCATGTACATAACAACATTTGATCAATTTCATTCCTCAGTACTTCCCATACCTCTCCCCTCCAGCATCCTCCAATCCTTATGCCTTACTTATCTCCCTTCTTATTATTATTATTAGCTTAATTAGTATATTATGATTATATATACCATATATATATATATACATATATATGTGTGTGTATATATACATGTATATGTATATATATATAAATATATATATATATGTATATGATACACACATGGATGTATATCTATATAGATATGATTCATTATAGCATATTTTTATGTGGACAGAATATGATTTGGTCAATTTCATTCCCCAGTATTTCCCATGCCCTCCCCTCCTTCCTTTGGCATGGGAAGGAAGCTATTTCCTTCCTCCACTCCATTTGTCTTCCTTCTATTTTCATGAGACTTCCCCACACCCACTTTTGAGACTATAGTGAACAGAATTTCTTTCTTGGCAGATTTATAATTGGACTATAGGAAAGCTATTGACTTTTCTATGTTGATCTTGTATCCTGATAATTTGCTGAATTTATCAGTTCCATATGGATTTCCAGTATACCCAGCACCATTTGTTGGAGAGGCTATCTTTTCTCCAATATGTTTGGCACCTTTGTTTAATATAAGATAACTATAATTATGTGGGTTAGTCTTTGTGTCCTCTATTCTGTACCATTGGTCTACAAGTCTGATTTAGTGTCAATATAATGCTGTTTTTGTTACTATTGCTCTATAGTATAGTTTAAGTTCTGGTATAGTGATGCCACCTGTTTCACTCTTCCTGCTAAGGATTGCTTTAGCTATTTGAGGTCTCTTATTTTTCCAGATTAATTTCATGACTGCTTTTTCTATTTATATAAGGCATGTTATTGGGATTTTGATTGGAATTACATTAAATCCATATAGTGCTTTTGGTAGTATGGTCATTTTGACAATATTAATTCTGCCTCTCCAAGAACAAGGGAGGTTTTTTCATATTCTAAGGTCTTCTTTCATTTCTTTCTTTAGCATTCTGTAGTTTTCATTGTAGAAGTCTTTCACCTCTTTCATTAAGGTGATTCCTAAGTATTTTATTTTTATTTTTTGGAGGCTATTGTAAATGGGGGTGGTTTTCCTTGTTTCCCTTTTAGAGGATTTGTCAATGATATACAGAAATGCCTTTGATTTATGGGTGTTGATTTTATATTGTACTATTTTGCTGAATTCATTTATTAGTTCTACAAGTTTTCTGGTGGAATTTTTTGGGTCTTCTAGGTATAGGATCATATCATTGGCAAATAGTGCTAATTTGAGTTCTTCTATTTCTATCCATATCCCTTTAATTTCTTTCATCTGTCTAATTGCTCTGGACAATGTTTCAAGAACTGTGTTAAACAGAAGTGATGAAAGAGGGCATCCCTGTCTTCTTCCTATTTTTAGAGGGAATGCTTTCAATTCTTCTCCATTTAGAATGATATTGGCTGGGGCTTAGCATAGGTAGCTTTTACAATGTTGAAATATGTTCCTGTTATCCTTAATTTTTCTAGTGTTTTGAACATGAAGGGGTGCTGTATTTTGTTGAATGCTTATTCTGCATCTTTTGAGATGATCATATGTTTCTTATCTTTAAGATTCAGAAGTGTGGTGGAGGTTTTGGGTCTTCCGAGTATAGGATTGTGTCATCACAAACAGATAGTTTCACTTCTTCTTTTCCTCTTTGTATCCCTTTATTTCCTTCTAATGCCTGATTGCTTTGCTAGGAGTGATGAGAGAGAACATTCTTTCCTTACTCAGGATTTTAGAGGAAATGCTTTCAGTTTTCCCCATTCAGTATGATGTTTGCTGTGGCATTGTTGTATATAATCTTTATGATGTTGAGGTAAGTTCCTTCTTTTTAAAATTTATTCTAATTTGTTATATATGACCTCAGAATGCAATTCAATTCATATTATACATATCAAGCACAAGTTTTCATGTTTCTGGTTGTACACAAAGTAGAGTCACACCATTTGTGTCTTCATACATGTACTTAGGGTAGTGATGTCCATCTCATTTCACTGTCTTTAATACCTCCATGACCCCTCCCTTACCCTCCCTCCCCTTTGCCCCATCTAAAGTTCGTCTATTCCTCCCATGCTCCCCCTGCATGGCCATTATGAATCAGCATCCTTATATCAGAGAAAACATTCGGCATTTGGTTTTTTGGAATTGGCTTACTTCGCTTAGCATTATATTCTCTAACTCCATCCATGAGTTAAGTTCCTTCTATCCTTAGTTTTTTAGTGTTCTTTGTCATGAACGGCTCATGCACTGGATTTTATCAAAGCCTTTTTCTGTATCTATTTAGATGATCGTGTAAATTTTGTTCTTAATTGTATTTATGTGATGAGTTATATTTATTGAATTTCCTGCATTAAACCAAACTTGCATCCCTAGGATAAATTCAACTTAATCATAGTGTATGACCTTCTTAATGTGTTTTTAAATGTAGATTACTAATATTTTATTAATGTTTTTAGCATCTATGTTCATCAGGGATACTGGCTTGTCATTTTGTCTGCTAGATGTGTCATTATCTGTTTTGGTATTAAGGTAATATTGGTTTCATACAAGGAATTTGGGAGTGTTCCTTCCCTTTTTATTTCATGGAGTAATTTGAGGAAGATTAACATTAACTCTTTTTTAAACATCTGATAGAATTCAGTTAAGAACCCATCTGGTCCTGGGCTTTTCTTTGGTGGAAATCTTTTTATTCTACTTCACTCCCATTAATATTGATCTGTTTATGATTTCTGTCTTGTTGCTACAATTTGGGTAGGTCAGAGGTGTATTGAGCATCTTCTAGATTTTTCAATTTAGGAGGATGTAAGTTTTCAAAATAGTCTTTAATGATGGACTTCTGGATTTCAGAAAAGTGTGCATTGATCTGTAATTTTGTTGATTCAGGTCTTCTCTTTCTTTTACTTAATTTGGTAATAAGTCTTTATTTATCAACATTGTTTATATTTTTAAAGAAACAACTTTTTCTTGTATTGATCTTCTGTATTTATTCTCTATTTCATAAATTTCAGCTCTGATCTTAATTATTTCCTGTGTTCTAATGGTTTTGAAATTTGTTTGTTTCTTGATTTTCTAGGACTTTGAGATATAGTAGTAGTAGGTTGTTTGTTTGGGATTTTTTAAAATTAGGCACTCAGAGCTATAAACTTTCCTCTTAGAGCAATGTTTATAGTGTCCCAGGGATTTCTGGTATGTTATTTTATTATTATTGTTTGATTCTGTGAATTTTTGTATTTCTCTCTTACTTTCTTCTATGATCCATTGCTTGCTCTAAAGAGTATTGTTCAATATCCATGGGCTTGTTTTGTGACCTAAAATGTGATCTATTTAGGAAAATGTCCCATGACCTGCTGGGAAGAAAGTGAATTCTGCTCTTATTGGATGAAATATCCTATAGATGTCTGCTAGATTCATTTGATTTAGAGTGTCATTTTGGTCAGAAATGTTTTTTTAAATTTTGTGTCTGAATGGCCTGTCTAATGGTAAGGGTGGTATGTTGAAATCACTTGGTATTATTGTATTTGGGTCTACTCAGGACTTAATGTCAAGAAGTGCTTTTTTTTTTTTTTGCATGAATTAGGTGCACCAACATTTGGGGAATAAATCTTTATTATTATTGTATCTTCTTGTTTGACTGTTCCTTTTACCAGTATATAATGACATTCTTTGTTTCTTTGGATTAATTTTTTTCTTAAAATCTGCTTTGTTATGTATAATACAAGAATAGCCATTTCTTCTTGTTTTCAGTCTCTGTTTGCACAGATTATATTTTTTTCATTCTTTTATTTTCAGACTGTGAATATCTTTGCCTATAAGATGAGTTTCTTGAAAATAACATATAGTTAGGTCTTGTTTTAAAATCCATTCTGCCAGTCTATGTCTTTTAAAAAATTGGATAAGGGAGACCATTTACATTTAGAGTTAATATGAAGAAAAGTTTAACATTTCCTGCCATTTTTTATGTCTTTCATGTATTTAATTCAGTCCTAACTTCCTTTGCTTAATTGCTTTTCTAGTAAGTCTCATTCATTTGGGAGCACTGGGTTTGTTTTTGAGTTCTTCTGTGTGTAGTATTTCTTTAAGTATTTTAGGCAGTGCTGGGTTAGTGATCATGAATTCTTTTAGTTTATCCTCATTGTAGAAAGTTTTTATTTCTTCTTTGATTCTGAATGATAACTTTGGTGGATATAGCAGTCTTGGTAAACAATTATTTACTTTCAGAGTTTGGATTATCTTATTCCAAGTTTTCCTGGATTTTCAAGTCTGAGTTGGGATATCAGAAGTAAGTCTTAGTGATTTACCTCAAAATGTGACCTGATGTTTTTTTCTCTGGGGCTTTTAATGTTCTATCCTTATTCTCTGGGTTAGGCATTTTGATGAGGTGTCTTGGAGAGGGTTTTTTTTTTTTTTTAGCTTTCTGAGTGTGTTTTATTTTGTGAAACATTATGATCTCCATTTCAATCCACTCTCCTGGAAATGGCACAATTTTATTCTTCTTTATTACTGCATGATATTCCACTCAGTAATAGAGTATCTGTGTATATATGTATATACTACATTGCTTTATAAAGAAAATGTAGTATATCAATTGATGAGCACCTTCGCTGGTTCTATAACTTGGTTATTGTAAATTGTGCTTCAATAAGCATATGTATCTATGAAGTCTGCTGACTTTAATTCCTGTAGGAATATGCCAAAAAGTGAAATAACTAGATCATGTGGTTGTTCTATTTTTAGTTTTGTGAGAAAATTCCATACTGATTTCCATAGTAACTGTACTAATTTACATTGATACTAATAGTGTAAAAGGGTACTTTCATCCTCTCCAGCATCTATTTATTTATTTACTTACTTATCATTTACTATTATTCTTTTTTATAATTCTTTCTAATTAGTTATACATGACAGTAGGTTGCATTTTGACACATGATACATAAATGGAGTACAACTTCTCACTCTTTGTACATGATGTAGAATCACGGTGGTTGTGTAATCATATAGGGTCATAATGTCTGATTCATTCTATTGTCCTTCCTACCCCCATATTCCCTCCCCTCCCTTCCCTCCCTTCTGTCTAACCCCCAAGTACATCTATTCTTCCCTAGCTCCACCCCCTTATTGTGAATCAGCATACACATATCAGAGAAAATACTCAGCCTTTGGTTTGGGGAAATTGGCTTATTTCACTTGGCCTGATGTTCTCCAGATCCATCCATTTACCTGCAAATGCCATAATTTCATTCTCTTTTAAGGCTGAGTAATATTTCATTGCATATATATATATATATATATATATATATATATATATATCACATTTTCTTTATCCATTCATCTGCTGAAGGGCATCTAGATTTGTTCCATAATTTGGCTATTGCAAATTGAGCTGCTATAAACATTAACGTGACTGTGTCACTCTAGTATGCTGATTTTAAGTCCTTTGGGTATAAACTGAGGAGTGGGATAGTTGGTCAAATGGTGGTTCCATTCCAAGTTTTCTGAGGAATTTTCATACTTCTTTCCATAATGGTTGCACCAATTTGCAGTCCCACCAGGAATGTATGAGTGTACCTTTTCCCCCACACCATCACCAGCCAACATTTATTATTGCTTGTATGCTTGATAATGGCCATTCTGACTGGAATAAGATGAAATATCAGAATAATTTTGATTTGCATTTCTTGGAAGCTACTGCAACTCTGTGGGTTCCTCTGAGTTATTGTCTTGTATCCTCTATATGTGGATGATCTCTCTGCTTTTGCTATAGAATTGGATGTCCATGAGTGGGACCTGAAAGCCTCCCCTGACCCTCCACCGTTCCTATTTGAGGCCTGATGGTCAGTTTTTGGTTTTTCTCTCCCCTATTCCATGTATTAAATATATTGAAACTTGAGTGGAGTTAGTTTGTGTGTGGAGCAAGGTGTGCTATCTATTGGCTGCATTGTGGATGTAACTCAGCAGAAGAGCCTCTACCCTGTGAACTGATAGTGTCCCAGTCACATCACACAGTTATCAGAAAAAAAGGGAACAGCAGCAAATCATATATAGCATTAAAAGAGGCAGTGCCTACTATGACATCTACAACACAAACTACCATAAAAAGAGGAGTGGTGGGATCAGAAATTTACAGTAACAATAATAAACAGAAATGAAATAGACCTGGCATTAAAGTAAACAGAAGGTGCCAATTAAGCCATAGTATAAACAATCACAATATGAAGAGTGGGGACAGGAATTTTATGACTAAATAGCTCGAAAAGATGCTAAAATTATAGTCCACTAAGAGAAAAGAAAATGAGGTAGAAAAGCAAAAGAAAGTTCAAAATATTCAAAAAGTGAAAAGAGGGAAAGCAAAAGGGAAATATTAAATGGTAGCTATAAAGAAGGAAGAGTAAAGAATAACTAAAAGAAACAAACTAAAGAGAGAGAGAGAAAAATAGAATTTGGCTATTAGAGAGAGAATAAAGGAGAAAAAAATAATGAGATACAAAACAAAATAAGGCAAGCAAACAAACAAACAAAAAATCAAACCAAACAAACAAGAAACCCTAAACCTACAAAGGAAAAACAAAATAACAAAGCATGTGAGAAATGATAAAAATAAAAGGGAAAGGGCTGGGATTGTGGCTCAGTGGCAGAGTGCTGGCCTCGCACATGTGAGGCACTGGGTTCCATCCTCAGCACCACATAAAAATAAATAAACAAAATAAAGATCTTGAGTCCATGTATAACTAAAAACAAACAAAGGGGAAAAAATGTGCCCAGGAACCAATCAGCATAGCAAGAGTTAGCCTGCTCTTGTTTTCATTTCTTCTTGGGCTGTGCACCCCTTAGAGACAGCCAGGCCTGGGGGTGTTAAGCCTCTCTGTGTGCTGTTCACCCAGCTGCTGGCTGTCCCGACTGGAATCCAGGCAGATTGCAAGAGCTGTCAGCTTCCCTTCCAGTATAAGGTTGGATAAATGGGAGTCCTGCCAATTAGAGTTTGGTCTGGACAGACTAGACCACTGCACTCCCAGTGTGGGGCTGACAGCTGTTCAACATGGGAAGTTCCTTGCTGTGGCATAGCTCTGATGGCACTTTTGGAACTTTGTTGGGCTGCATCTGCTTCAGAGAGACTAGATCAGCACATCCTAGAGCTAAGCAGATCTGGTCTCTGCTGGGCACCTGGACCTCAAGGGCTTCTGGAACAATCTACTCCTAGGGCAAAGTAATTCACCCTGCACAGTCTCACACAGTCCACTGTCCGTGAATGTCCCATCCAATGCCAAGTGCAACTGTGTCTGCCTGTCCAGCTTCTAGACTCTCCCTGGCTGGTCCCAAAGGTCTGTCAAATCTAGACTCTCCTCCCTATCCCCATCCTGAATCCCCTGGGCACAAGCCTTTCTGCCTGTTTCAGTTTTACCCCACCAGGCACATTCTAGGCCACAGGCACATGCTGAGACAGCATGACAATGCTTGCCCTGATCTCCCTGTCTCTTGCAGCAGTGAGCCAGTGGGGCCCCTTCACCAGGGCTCTGCTCGCCTGCTGAGCCACCTGCAGCACTTTTCAAACACCAGCTCACTACACAGCCTCTGGCTCAGCTAAGTGCAAACTGCTTTTCTGTCTGACAGGTTCCTCTGGGCTGAACTTGTCCTCTGTGTTTCATTCTTTCCTTCTGCCACCCCTCCCCTCCGTGGTGAAATGGCACCACTGGCACCACCAGTCTGGCTCCCACCTGTCCTCAGTTTAAAGCACCAAATTTCTTCTTCTCTCCCTTTTTTTCTTTTTTTTTCCTTTCTTTCCTCCTCCTCTTCCTTCTTTTTTCTGAGAATTGAACTCACTTTACCACTGAGTTATACCCCGAGCCCTTTTCACTTTTATTTTGAGTCAAGGTCTGGCGAGGTTGGCTGAAGGCAGCCTCAAGCCTGTGATCCTTCTGGTTCAGCAGCCAGGATTACAGGTGTGCACCGCCAAGCCAAGCCCGCCTCTGAATTTCTTTGTCTCTCTTACTGTCCAATATTGAATTTCAGTGAATTCACTCTACCACTCACCTTGCTGAGAAGCAGTACTCCAGGGCCTGAGGATGTAGCTCAGTTGATAGAGTGCTTGCCTCACGTGCACAAGGCCCTGGGTTCCATCCCCAGCACCACACACACAAACACACACACACATACACACACATACACACACACACACACACACACGCACGCAAGGAAGCAGTACTCCTGCTGCTTGAATCCTAAGTCACGGAGTGCTATGGTTTAAATGTGAGGTGTCCCCCAAAAGCTCACGTGTGAGACAACCCAGGAGGCTCAGAGGAGAAATGATTGGTTTACAAGAGCCTTAACTCACTCAATCAGTGAATCAATCCCCTGATGGGATTAATGGAGTGGTAACTGAAGGCAGGTGAGGCTGGAGGAGGTGGCTCATTGGGGGTGTGGCTTTGGGGTATATATTTGTATGTGCCAAATGGAGACCTCCCTCTCTCTCTGCTTCCTGACCATCATGTGAGCTGCTTCCATGCACCACACTCTTCTGCCTTGAGCCCTGAGGAATGGAGCCTGATGTCCATGAGTTGAGACCTCTGAAACCATGAGCCCCCAGATAAACTTTTCCGTTTCTTCAGTGATTTTGGTTAAGTCTTTAAGTCACAGCAGTGAAAAAAAGCAAACTAAAACATGCAGCGACTGGAAAGTGTACCCTTCCTCTAATCTGCCATCTTTCCTTCCCTGACCCATCCATTTTTGCAGACCAAGAAACATAGGAGTGATCTTTAATATCCCCTTTTCTTTCGTTCCCCCTTATCAGAATAGTATTGACTTTATGTTCTAAGTGTCACTCAAATCTATCTCTGCCTGTTTCCAGTTCAGCTGAACCACCTAGAACACTATAATGGACCCCAAACTAGTCTTTTACCCTTTTTACTCCCTAAACTATTCCCCACACTGCAGCCAGAGTTTTCCTTTCATTCAATCTTGATCTTACTCACCCACACCCAACTAAATCCCTTCAGTGGTTTCCTATTGTTCTAAGCATTGGAACAAAATCCTTTATATGGCCTCAGAGCCTTGTACCACCAGGTCTCTGCCAACCTTCACAGGTTCTTCTCAGCTGCTGAAGCTCTTCCCTGCTGGGGGTGGTCATACCTGCTAAGCCCTCTGTCTAGGATGTTTTCGCCTTGTCCCTTCTTTGCCGATTTAATTTCTTCTTGCTTTTAAGGGCTTCTTTCTAATAGCACCTGCTGGGAGCCATTAGCCAAGTAGGTATTGACAATTTCCTTGCCAGCGTACCCCATGTTGCTTAGTGGAAGGACTCGTGGAAATAGGACATTTTGCAGTGACATTGCATGTAGGTGACCTTGCTCAAGGACCAGGGCGGATTAGGGTGTTCCCAGTTTAGGATAATCGGGTTTAGGGCGTTCCAGGTTTAAGATTATTCCTGCTGGGAATAGGGCGTATCCTGCTGCCTGAGTTCCCCTTGAGGTCTCTCGTGATTCAGACAGTATTTTTTGGGAGACAGAAGCCCAGTGGATGTGGATTTGGGCAGAGAACGTGGATTTCCCCAGAACGTGATTGTAGATGGCTGGTGTGAGTTTGGGAATAAAGAGTTGCTGTTTGAATCTACAAGCTGTGTAGTGGCTCGTGATTGTGTGCCCAGCCAGACTGCGGCATTTGTGCCCAGCCAGACTGCGGCAAGCACCATTGCAGGAAAACTCCCCCAACTTCCCTAGTTTGGGTCTCTTTTCTCAGCACCAATCATGTCTCTAATTAGCTTTCTTCTTTGCGTAATCATCTGGTTAATTTCTAGCCCTTATCTAGACTGGAAACTCCATGAGGGCAGAGAAGTAGTAACTTTGCTTATCATTACATGCAAGAAACCTAGCACAGTCCCTGGCACATGCAGGCTTCCTGAAAATACCTGGTGAAGAGAAGAGGGAGGTAGCATTGGGGGAGGGTAAAGGAAGTGAGGGAGGGAGGGTGAGAAAGAGAGAGTGGGGCAGCATAAGAATAAAGAAGCATCTATTTCTGAAACGGTGTCAGGGAATCCCAGCATCACCCGGACCCCATTGAAAGGGCCTTCTTTGTGTTACAGAGTCTCACATATCCACATGCCCACTGTGAAAACATGCCCCACCTGAGGCCCTAGGCCGGGAGAGATTTGTCTCTTTCATTTGTGGAGAGGCCTCAGAGATCTAATGCTACCATTGTGCTCATGGCATTTCCAAATCTTTTCATGCATGGTGTCACATCTGGTTGAGACTGAGGTATAAGACACACACTCCTTTACGGGGACATCTGGTGTCCCTGAGACTCTGGAAAGACAAAAGATGAATAGACCTGCTGTGGCTTCCCACCAGGAGAGGCATCTTGAAGCCTAAGGGAAGTTCTTATTAGAAAATGTCAGGCAGCATAGATGGAATGATTTATTGTACAAAACAAAACAAAAAAAGCTGAAGAAATCCTCAGACAAGGGAATTCATAGCGATTTTCCCATTTAGAATTTAGAATTCTAAATTCCCATTTAGAATGGGAAAAAATTCTAAATTCCCATTTAGAATGGGAAGATAGAAAATGCATGGGGGCAGGGGGGGAGGGTGATTTTATAGTATCTGGTAAGCAAAGTCTGCAGGTACATTTTAATAATGATAGGTGGCCCACTCCCTGGGAAGATTTCCTCTCTGCCACAGACCTGCATATATGCATGAAGCCAGGGGACCTTCAGGGCCTGAGTGCAGCCTCTCCTCTTTGTCTTGATCAGTTTTTAGGATTCTGGGTTGAAAAACTGAATGCATTTTCTAGCCTTATAAATATTGAAATGCAGTTTTAAAATAGAATCGGAGAGCTCCTTTGTCCTTGTCCCTCCCCACTTGGTCTCTGTGTTTCTACATTAAGTTATTGTCCCTGGGTCCCTCTTCTGATCTGGGACTCCAAAGGAAGTCCAAACGGGGTGGGTACAAAGTTCACAAAAGCAGGGCTTCTAGGAAAAGGGAGATGGGCTTAAAGGTTAGATTGTCTTACAAGTAACAGAACAGATACCTCCGAGTGCAGCTTTGAGACACTTAAAGAAAAATCAGGGACAAAAGAAGTTGAAAGTGAGACTGAAGGAACTGGGTCAATGAGGACGGCCAAGCTGGGACACCACAGGCAGAGGGCTGCACAGGTACAGGTAGCCTTGCTTGGATTTTGTGGGGTTTGATTTTTAAAATTAATGTATAATAATTGTATGCACTTATGGGGTACAATATGATATTTTAATATTTGCAAACCATGTGTAATAATCAAATCGGGGTAATTAACATATCTATCACTTCAAGCATTTATCATTTTTTTTTATGTTGGAAACATTCAAAATACTCTTTCCTAGGTGTTGTAAAACATGCAATCAGTTATTGTTAGCTGCAGTTGTCCTACTGTGCTATGAACACCAGAACTTATCCCGTCTGCCCTTTTGTACCTGTTCACCAGCCCTTCTCTGTTCCCCTTCCCACCCCTGGGGACCTCTGTTCTACTCTCTATTTCTATGAGATCAATTTATTTGGCTTCCACATAAGAATGAGGGGTTTCTTTCTTTTTTAAAAAAATTATTGTTATTTTATAATAAAACGTGGAGCCTCAAAGTAAATGCAATTCATCACACAGTGAGAGAAGAAAATTTAATTTGGTTTTCCCCCTTACAGAAACATGTCTCTAAGACATTTGGGGTTTTTTTTCCCCTGTTTTTTGAGGGCTAGCAGATAAAGCAATACAATGCCAAAGAACTCACTATCTTGCTACGTGAATTAGTCAATTAAACAGACATTTGAGAAAGGAGGTCACATCAAATGGCTCCTGGTTGCAAACCTTTTCTTATATTTATTTACGATGGAGCATACCTTTGTTTTCATGGTTGTATCTGGAATTCTACAATTATTTCCTATTGTATATAAATCCCAAAGTGAGTATCTGGTTTCTTAGTTTGTGTCGTAAACTTGAAATATTCAGAATTTGATGTCTATGTGGCTTCTGATGTTAGAATCTTCTGAAATATAAATTTTACATGATATTATGAACCTGTTTACATGGCATTTTGTCTCAGATTAGTTAATTAAAAAATTAATTTAATAAAGAGGAGCCACTGGAATAAGACTAAAAAGTACCAAGTGTAGTCCTGATTTGGTAAGTGACTATATTCATAGCATTAAATTAAAAATATTAATTTTCTTTTAAGACTCCTAACTAAATGAGATTCATTCCTAAAGTCTCAGAATGCAAAGATTAAACATTGTTAATGCAATTTACCATCTTATTGAGTCAAAAGAGAAAAGTGATCACTTTAATAAATGTCAAAAGCCATCTTCTGAATTATTTATCTGTGCTAGAGCATACTTGTCATACATGCACACATATAGTTTAGAAACAGCAAAAATAATGGGAAAAAATTACATAAGCCTTTGAATTAAAGTTAGAATCCATTTGGATTTCACTTAGCACAAACATATATATATTTAGTTGTAGGTGGACACACAATACCTTTATTTTATTTTTATATGGTGCTGAGGATAGAACCCAGGGCCTCATGCATGCTAGGCAAATGTTTTACCTCTGAGCCACAACCCCAGCCCAACATAAACATCTTTTAACATTGATATGTACATATTGAAAAATGAAATTTGACAAAAGAATGATATAAGAGGTATCAATAGTAGGAAGAAAGCAATCATTGCCGTTTTCTGATGATGCAATTTTATACATTAAAACTCAGAATCAACAAATGAAAAATAATTAGGAACAATAAGAAATGACATTGGGGCTGGGGTTATGGCTCAGTGGTAGAGTGCTTGCCTAGCATGCATGAGGCACTGGGTTCAATCTTTAGCACAACATAAAAGTAAAATAAAGATATCGTGTCCACACAAAACTAAAAAAAAATAAAATACAATATTTTTTTAAAAATGACATTCCTCACAGAACTAGAAAAAACAACCTTAACCTTAACACCAAAAAATAAATAAATAAATATCACAAAAACAACAAAAAAAAAAATCAATAAATGGGCAAAGGAACTGAACAGACACTTCACAGAAGAAGAAATATATGAAAAAAATATTCAACATCTCTAGCAATTAGAGAAATGCAAATTAAAATTACACTGAGATTTCATCTCACTCTAGTCAGAATGGCAATTGTCAAGAATATAAATCACAATAAGTGTTGGCAAGGATGTGGGGGAAAAGGCACACTCATACATTGCTGGTGGGACTGCAAATTGGTGCAACCACTGTGGAAAGCAGTATGGAGATTCCTCAGAAAACTTGGAATGGAACCACCATTTGACCCAGCTATCCCACTCCTCCATCTATACCCAAAAGACTATAGTAATGCAGCCACATCAATGTTTATAGCAGCTCAATTCACAATAGCTAAAGTGGAGACCTTTCAATAGATGAACAGACAAAGCAACTGTGATATATATATTTACACACAAACACAAATGGAATATTACTCAGCAATAAAAGAGAATAAAATTATGGCATTTGCAGGTAAATGGATAGAGTTGGAAAATATCATGCTAAGCAAAGTAAGCCAATCCTAAAAAACCAAAGGCCAAATGCTCTATCTGATAAGTGGATGCTGATCCATAATGGGGGGGGGGGCATGGGAAAAATGGAGGAAATTTGATTGGGCAAAAGTGGGGGAGAGAGAAGGGGGCAGGGGGCCGGAAAAATGTTAGAATGAGATGGACATCATTACCCTAGGTACATGTAGGACTGCATGTATGGTATAATGCTACATCCATTAAAAGTTGTGCTGCAGTTGTGTACAATGAATCAAAATGCATTCTGCTGTCATATGAACCTAATTAAAATAAATAATTAATAATTATTTAAAATGAATTTAATATAATTCTTTAAAATAAACCCGATATATTGTTGTTTTGAAAAAAAACACTTATCTCTCACCTTTTTAAAATTTGCTTTCATATTAACATTAAAATTTGTATTTAATTAGGAAAAAAAACTTACATGGAACTACAAAAAAAAAACCACCCTGAATACCAAAACCATCTAGTGCAAAAAGAACAAAGTGGGAAGCATTACTCTACCTAACTTCAAAATATACCACAAAGCTGTAGTAACCCAAACAGCATGGTATTGGAATAAGAACAGACACACAGACAATGGAAGAGAATCTGGCAGTAAATCTGTGCATATATGGCCAACCGATTTTCAAAACAGATAGTAAGAACACACATTGGAGAAAGACATTCTTTTCAGGAAGTGGTGCTGGGAAAATTGGGCATCCACATGCAGAAGAATGAAACCAGATCTCTAAACCTAAATCAACATCTCTTAAAAGAAGACTTACAAATGGCCAATCAGTATATGAAATGCTCAGCATCACTAACCATCAGGGAATGACAATCAAAATCTTACTCCAGTAAGAATGGTTATTATCAAAAACACAAAAGATTAGCAGTACAGTCAAAGAGATAGAGAAAACAGCGAACTTACACACTGTTAGTAGGAACATCAGTTAGTACAGCCATTACAGAACACAATCTGGAGATTCCTCAAAAATTTAAAAATAGAGCCAGGTGAGTTGGAGTATGCCTATAATCCCAGCATCTCTGGAGGCTTAGTCAGGAGGATTGCAAGTTCAAAGACAGACTCACCAAAAGTGAGGTACTAAGCAACTCACTGAGACCCTGCCTCTAAATAAAATACAAAATAGGGCTGGGGACATGGCTCAGTGGTAAAGTGCCCCTGAGTTTAATCCCTGGTACCCATGAAAAATATATTAAAAATAAAATACCATATGATCCAGCAATCTCACTACTAGGAAGTGAAATTGGTATGTCGAAAAGACATCTACACTTTCATGCTCATTGCAGTGCTATTGAGAACAGCCAAGAAATGAAAACAAGTGTCCCCCAACCAATGAATGAGGGGTACTTATACACCATGGAATACTAGTCATTCACAAAACCCTGTGGTTCTTGACAGCATTGGTAAAACTGGATAGCATCATCATAAGTGAAAAAAGCCAGGCACAGAAATACAAGTACCACATGATCTCACTCATATTATCTGAAAACACTGATCTGATAGATAGAAGTTGAGAGTAAAATAGTGGTTGCCAGAGGCTGAGGAGAGAAGGGAGGGTAAAGGGAAGGGAGAGGTTGATCAATGGGTACTAAGTTCCAGCTACGGAGCACTAAGAAGCTCTGTTGCGAGCTTGGCAAGGTGACTTGAATAACAATAAGGTTTCGTGAATTCCAAAAATCTAGAAAAAAAGGAGCTTTGAAATTTTCACCATAATGAGTCATGTTTGAGGAAATAGTTGTTCATACCTTGATTTAAATATCAGACAATGTATATTATGTAACCCATAAATACATACAATTTTATGTTTTTATGTGTAAGTTTAAAAACAAACTTTAAAAAGAAAGTTGATAAAGAGGCTGCTTATGAATTAAATGTTAAAAAGAAGGTATCAGAAGCTAAGCTATCAATGCTCCCTAAATTAATCTAAATTCCATATCATTCCTGTCTAATTCCTAATTGAATAACTTCAATGAACAAAAGAGTTCCATATGTTATCAGAAAAAAAATAAGCATTTGAAAGTAATGTATCTAAAAGTAAGAGGCATCCGGTAGCTACATAGTTTACCTGCTATTTCAATATACTATTAAACAGTAATAATTAAAACAATATAGTCATGGATCAGGAATAAACAGAATAAGAGGTTTAAATGAACAACTGGATGTATGGGGGAGGGGATTAATACAGTATTATGTTAACATTTGTATCAGTGGGAGAGAATCTGATTATATGATAAAGAACAACAATTATCCCATAAATATATGAAGAAAACTCAAATTCAGTACTAATTAAGGAAATATGAATAAAAACAGTGGGAGTGTAAATTGATGAAATTTCTAAAGGACAATTTAACAAAATAACCTAAAGATTTCAATAACTGAGCCATATTTCCAAGAAAGTAAAACTAAGAAAACTGTACTGCTGCTCCAGCCTGCAGGAGACCCTGACCCCTTCCTGCCCCACTGGTGACATTCAACCCAATAGGAAGCACATGAATTCTAACTTCAACTCACCTCCAGAGTCTTATCACTTCTGTGCACCTCCTATTCTACCACAAAAAGTTTACATGCCATTGCTTCTCACCTGGATTACTGCAATGCCCTTCTAACTAGCTGCTGTTTCCAAAATAGCATACACACTCCCATATTTATTTTTTAGCATACGATCAGGATGCTCCTTTTAAAGGACAAATCAGATTTACCCCCTTCTTCCCTTCATAATCTCAAATCTACCCATTCACTTGGAGAAAATGTCAAGTCCTCACGAATAGCTATTTAGCCCTCATCAACTAGTCACACATCACCTGGTCCAACTCAGCCTCTTTGACGTTATTTTTCCTTGTCACATTTCATTTTGCTCCAGCCCAATCAGTCTTATGGCTGCTCCTTGCACAGGCTCTGCCGTTGCTCTCCAGAGCCCCTTGCACTAACTCTGCCCCGGCCTGGAATTTACTCAGGTGTCACCAATTCAATCTGGCCTACCCTGGTCACCCCATTTAATACAGCAGCACATCCCCCACATTCCCAGTCCCCCTCGACCTCTTTTTTTTTTTTTTGTACTTATCAATTTAAAATAGACTGCTCAGTTTAATTAGTTTTAATTACTTGGTTATCGTCTGCCCTCACTAGATGCAAATATCATGATAGCAGACATTTTTGTCTGTTTTATTCACCCACCTCTGGGCCTAGCACTCAGACAGCCACCCAGTAATGTTTGTTGAACAAATTGCTGAGCAATGTTTGCCATAAGCCTTCCTGTCTGATGCGATTTAAGGAAAGCTCTGTAATCATCAACTGGGACTCACAGAAGCCTGGCGTTGCCTGACACTTGCCTCTTTGAAAAGCTAAGAAAGATGGTAAGAAAAATGTTGATGTTTTCATATTCGGTCCTAAATAGAGTCTTCCAGAAGATGCTCTGGCTGATAATAAGCTCACGCCAAACTGCTAGCCACAAACATAATAAGTATGATAATAGTAGCTATGATAATGGAAACAGTCCCTCGTCTTTGTACATCATTCCACAGTACACAAGCAGTTGTCTATCCACTGTCTTACTGGATCCTCGTGTGATGGGTTAAAATGCTGGGTTTTGTTTTGCTTTTTGCCATGAGGCTACTTCTTTACGGTTTTCCGGACTTTCTTTCAGAGAAGATGGGAATTTTGTCACCATGGAAAGATTAAAACCAATTCAGTCACGTTTCTCTCTGAGTGTAATGCATTAGTAAAGTAATCTCTGGGTTGTAAGTTTCTGGTCACGTCCATGGGATAGCAAAAAACAGGTAGGTCAGAATGGATCCTGTTATTTTAGTCTTCCAAACTGGTGTCTAATTGATGCATTTGATTCTTTCAAACCACACAGCCTGCTTTCGGCCTAGACAAGAACACTGTGTGCCTTGCCTGGAGATATCGTATATTAGGATCTGACACATACAGATAGCAACATGCGAGGGGCGAGTAATAAGCTATTTCTGACATAAAATTCTGTTCCCATATTTATTTATATTTGATGCCTGATAAGAGAAGAGATGGGAGATTTGGTAATGGGAAATAGGAAAAGTAGAAATGAACTATGATTTTAGAAAAAAAGTTTGAAGTGGCAAGCTTGGGAGGAAATTATCCTCTCTGGGGCCTAATATTCAACATGCCAGTGTATGCATGAGTGTGTGGAGGTTAGGGCACGTGTGTGTGTGTATGTGTGTATCAGTGTTATCTGTATATAAGTGGATTTTGAGAGTCTAGTCTAATTTTTTCTTTACTTGATTAACCTTCAGGATCAACCGATTAATCACAAATGATCTGTTGAGAGACCCTGAGCAAAATATTTGCCATTAACTACACATACTTAACATTTACTAAAACTCTCAAGCTACCCATATTTAAGAAAAATAAACATAGCTAAATCACATTTAATGAATTGAGAAACAGTTATGTGTCTGTCTGTGGCCTTCAGGACATGTGGCAGGATATGGTTTAACAGGTCCACCCCCACCCTGAGCCTTCTCAGCTGGGTACAGGCCCCATGCCCTGGGCATTCAGCTTACTCCATGGTTCAGGCATGGATCTTTCACACAATGGTAGCCAGAGGCCCTCCAAATCTCCAGAGTGTTGCCCTAGCAAATACCACTTTGCATAAAATGAGGGCACAGCTAGTTCCTCCTTGAGAGGGACAAGCAGAGTATGAAGGATGCCTAGGAGGGTAACATGGAAAGAAAGCAAGCCACATTTTGCAGCACGTGGTCAAAGGATCTGTCCTAGGATCAATTAATTGAAATGTCCCCGAAATGAGCTTGGATGAGTCATGAGAGCTTTAAGACACAAGAGACAACTTCCACAACAGTCCAATATGGGGCCTTCGGTGATGGGGGCCCGTAGAAGGATCGAGAAATTTCAATGGTACCCAAGTAGTGACACGAAGTCCTTAATGAAGTCCTAAACATGAAGCAACACCATTTTTTTTCATTGTTGATAGACCTTTATTTTATTTATTTATACTCAATGCTGAGAATAGAACCCAGGGCCTCACACATGCCAGGCAAGTGTGCTACTGCTAAATCACAGCCCCAGCCCCATGAAGCAACGTCTTTATGAAGAAGCAACATTATTCAAAAGAAGCAACATCTAGGCATGCTGCTTTCCACCTCTGATGTTTTCCCTTAAAACATGTAATCTGGGTTTGATTGACTCACTTGGTTATTTGTGTAATGTTCAACAACATTTAAGTTTGAAAATAAAAACCAAACGTGTTTCAGTTTTTGCATCTTGGAGGCAATAAAACCAAACGGTTTTGTGTGCTCCTGAATTTCTCTATAGATTTGTTTTTCAACAAATTAGAATCATAATTTTCAATTATGCTTCAGTCTATTTGAATAAATAAATTGTGGGTTTTCAAAAACACCTACAAAGTGCCTACTATGTATGCCATGCTGTTGTAGAGTCTGGGTTTGCAAGGATGGTTTTCTCCCTGTCCTTAAAGAATATGGTTGGGGACATGGGGCTGAATAGGCCGAGCAATATCATTAGTTGGTCAGATGAACTGGGAAGGCTTTAAGACAAAGAAGGGACTATCTTCAATGTCATCTACCCTGGAGCCTATCCCGAGTAGAATGTCATAACAGGTTCTAGGATAAGGGTTTGCAAAAGGTGCGTTGGGCCCATAAAGGAGAGCCAGGAAAGGCTCCCAGAAGGCTTTCTCTTAAGGTGACAGGAACAGGTTAGATAAAGCTGGATACCCTGGAAGTGGGCAGTGTGGTGAGTCAAGGAGGTTCTAGATCAAAAAAATGAGGTGACAAAAGGCTCCAGGCAGGGAACTAAGTGCTATTGCCAGGAGTGATACGCTGCTGTTGTTGCAGCTTGCAGAATTTTTAGTTTTCATCCCCAATATCACTTCCTCCAAGGAGCCTTTGCAGATCACCAGGCAACCAAAGTGAGCTTCCCTCCTGTTCAAGCTCATAGCCTTCTGGAATCCAGCTTCCTAGTAGTCAACAGTCTCTGGGATGGTGTATGTATTTCTGCATTGGTGTGTTTGGTATATTTCCCTCCCGCCGGACTGTCAAAACTAGCATGGCAGAGACCAAGTCTTTTTGATGCATCATGGGAATCTTTCCTGGGCACTTGCCAACAGCAGGCCTTTGCTAAGGACTGGGCAGTCCCATGGCTGGAAAGACATTTGGAGAGACTGACAGGTAGACACACTTTCAGGCTATGGGGTCATCATGAATAAAGACACAGCAGTCCATGATATGGGAGTTTAGGGAAATAATATGTAAAGAGATTGATTTAAGCATGTGTATGACTGATGGGGGACTTGAAGGGTAGATCCATCACTATCTGATTGGAAGGTTTTCATGCACTGGGTTGGGGAGGCTGGTCAAGTAGCACTGGAAAGAGGCACAGTCCTGTGTTAAGCGAGCACCCTGCAACCACGGCTTATGATCACTGACAATAAACCAAACTAATGCACCAACATGGCACCAACACACTCCAATCTCTCAACCTGCATTGGATGTTAGCAAAATGGTATCCTTGTGGAAAGCAAATCAATCAACTTCAAGTACATTTTATTGGTACCTAGTTTCTTTGAGCACAAACATATTGGAAACTTTATTCAAAAAATGAATTATCCTTTACCTGGAGAGAATTAAGATCTTCCAAACAAGTGGCAGGGCTCATAGACGAAATACTCTTCTCCAGGACAAGAAGTTCTAGAAGTCCTCTCCTCATAGATTCTGTGTGACCTTGGGCAAGTTCTATGGCTTGCTGCCTCATTTTCTCATCTGTAAATTGAGTCATAGATTCACCTGAACTTTCAGACATAATAAACACCCTACATGAACTCCAGCTCTCCTCGCCTTATGCTTCGAGCTTGCAATACTTTCATTAAACCTCATAATCTGAGATCACATCATTTGGTAATACCATCTGAAATTTATTGTTTGCAATTCTGCTGAAGTACAGCATAATCATAGAAGCAGCACTCTGGGTTGGAGCTTGTTTGTCCCTTATTAAACACTAAATTCTGCATCCTTATGCTCTCAGCCATCTCTTAGAGTCATTGGTAAGCTACAGTTAACCGAGAAACACAAGTCTGAAAACTCATTTTTTAAAATGTCCTGAAATAATTTCCAAATGAAATGTAAAATTGCTTCCTAATGACTGAGAAAAGCAAGACCCAAGGTCTAGACTTTCTAAATATCCCTTCTCTGGCCCTGTATATTTATTTCCATCCACTTCTACCCAGATCACTGCATTTCCTCTATGCAGCGAAGACTTTCCTCAGCGACCTTGAGCCTCCTGCTTCTTGTGGTCTTTGTCCCATTATTTATCCAACTCCTCTTCCCAGAGGAAACTTCTCCTTCTGTCTGCTCAACAGTTTCTTCCACTTGATCTATAAACATCCTCACCTCTCACTTTCTGAATACATGGAACAGTTGTACCTTGATATTTGTACAGGAGAGTTCACAGACCCCAAAATCTATTTTTTAAACAGATATTTAAATAGTTCCTTATTTTAAATGGTCTCATCTTTGCCTATAACCTACATGCATCCTCCTGTACACTCTAAGTGACTTATAATGCCTAATATGATGCACGTGGTATACAAACAGGTGCACTGTTGTATTGTTTAGGGATAATGACAAGGGAGAAAAGACATGTTCAGGATAGATGCAATTTCTTAAAACATTTTCAATTCACTGCTGGTTGAATGCCAGATATGGACCCTGAAGATCCTTAGGACCAACTGTACTTCACCAATCCTGAGACATACATTTTTCACATTTAGCATGTTTCTTGCAAGGAAGTCAGGGTGTTTCTTAGAACGAAGGGCCTTTACCAATCAACTGCAAGTGTTTTCTTGTTTGTTTGTTTGTATTTCTTTTCTTGGTACATGAAACCAAGTTATGCCTTACACCTGATGACATCTTAGATTTGACATAACACAATGCAAACCTCTTCTTTGCACCCAGCAACTCCATTGCCTATCTTGAATTGTGCTCGCTGGGAGGATACTGTCTGCTTACATCACTGATGAGGTCTGAATACTTCATAGAGGGAGGAAATGGTCCTGGCACCTACTAGCCCTGTGGAGAATGGGAAGTTTGCAGGGCTGGTGAGCAACAGGGGCGCTCAGGGGGCCTACATAGCTCATATGGCCCGAGGGCACCTCTGGTGCCAGTTCAGTGCCAGCAGCCCTATCCCTCCTTCCATAAAGTCAGCTTCACATTCCTGCTCCCTTAAAAGGATGGATCAGCTTGGCCTGGCCAGTCATCGCCTGTGCCAACCCAGGACTCATGCCAGGCACTGACAGATTACACCCGACTCATTCTGATCCAATCAACTGTGGCCAGAGCTGGGACAGAAACATGACCACCTGCAGGCAAATAACCTCCCAGAAGAGCCTGTGGTGACTTCAGATGGAAGAGATTTGTCTTCATAGGTCCCTCTCGTGAATGTCCTGTCTTTCAGTTTCTCTTTTCAATTGCAGCTTACTAAAGAGTATCTCATCTTGCTGTCCCCACCTGTGTTCTTCAATCCAACTCCACCAAACTTCCATCCCCACCTCTGCAGGGGCTGCCCTTGCTCTGCATTCCTGGCCTGCCCTTGGATTTGATTACCCCAGGGAACACTTTCTGGTCTTCATCTTAGTAGTCTTAGAGCTGCACAGATAAACACTGTCACACTGTGGTGCCCCCAGGTCCTCTTCATGAGACTGAATCCCATCCTTATGAAGCTTCTCGAATGGCCCTTCTCCAGGAATTGCCTCTGCTGACAGGTGCACTTCCAGTGGGACATTCCAGAAGGTTCTCCACACAGGGCTGCAGAATTGTCTGTCCCCTAGAGTGCCACCAGGGGGGACACCCCTATCCTGTGTGTGTGTTCAATAAATATTCACTATATCCTGTTTATTGTTAGTCTTTCAGAAGCCATTGTATTCCCTTTTTAAAAACCCCTTTATTTTGAATAATTTTGAGGTTAAAAGTTACAGAAATAGTACAAAGGTTTCCCTTTAAGATCCCCTTGTGTTATCATATATCACATATCATACTTGATATAATTATCAAGATTAGGAAATTGAAAGTAACCATGGTATAATATTATTAACTCAAGTAAAGCTCTTATGCAGATTTTTTAAAGAGAGAGAGAGAGAGAGAGAGAGAGAGAGAGAGAGAGAATTTTTAATATTTATTTTGTATGTGGTGCTGAGGATCGACCCCGGGCCGCATGCATGCCAGGCGAGCACGCTACCGCTTGAGCCACATCCCCAGCCCTTATGCAGATGTTTTTAACCATTTTTTTCTACCAATATTCATTCTCTGGCCCAGGACCTTGCCTTTGGATGGATGTCATTTCTCCTTAGTGCAGAGTGGCAGCCCACTCATGCCCACAGTTTTTCTTTGTCTTTCATAGCAGCACTTCTTAATAGCCAATATTTCATAATGTTCCCTTTCCTATCCTGGAATGAAACTTCTAGAGCATGTGACTGTCTTCTACAAATCTGATGGGCTGAAAGCTCTAATTGTATATGCGAGTATGCCTACATGTATATATGTAGATGTAAATAAATATCAACTAAAATTTGGATGTAAACTGTGATTTTATCAGTTCATTATGATTCAGAAAATATTTCTTCAGAAAACTTAAATTTGAGATATCAGAAAGTATATGAGAAAGAGGGTGGGCATGGTGACATATCTGTAATCCCAGTGGCTCAGTAGGCTGAGGCAGGAGGATCACAAGTTCAAGGCCAGCTTCAGCAACTTAGTAAGGCCCTTAAGCAATTCCGTGACACCCTGTCTCAAAAATAAAAAAAATAAAATAAAAAGGTCTGGGGATGTGGCTCAGTGATTAAACACCCTTGGGTTAAATCTCTGATACAAAAAAAAAAAAAATTTAAACAGTAAATAAGAAAGAAAAAAATAGCAATAGAACAGTAGTGACAAACTTTAGCTCTAGAATCATACTGATAGAGTTTGAATAACTGTGTAACCTTGTGAATACTACTTAACCTCTCTGTCTCAATTTCCTGTTCTACTTACTTGTACGATAGCACTAAATGTTATCTTTTTTTAAAAAAAATTCATATGAAAGCACAATGCCTGATATATGTGTCTTTTAACTTGTGTTTTTAAGTACAGTAAATCATATTTTCTTTTGTCCTAGCACAGTGGTTGATAAATGTTCTCTAGGGGGATGGACAGTCAATATTTTAGGTTTTGAGGGCAATATGAAGTGTCAGTTAAATTGTTTTCTCCTTTTCCTTTTTACTATTCTTTAAAAGTGTAAAAAACCAGTCTCAGCTTCTAGGCCATAGTTTGCCAGCCCAGTTTTATCTAAGGACCACAGACAGGTTAGCATGCAGTGCTAGGAAAAGCTTCATATTTCCACTCTTTGGATCTTTCTAGAAAAGTAGAACATCTAAAGGCAAAGACAAAGAGAATGACTTGATGCCCAGGTACCCGTTACCCAGCTGTAAAAAGCATTATGTTTTGTGCATTTGCTTCAGCACGGACACCTGCCCAGCAGTCCTGGGTCGTCTTCTCAGGTGGCCACTTCCAGCATCTGTGACTTTCTCCTCTGGGGGCCATGTCATATGTGGCCACCCTACGGCACTCTGGCCATGGGAACCTGCCTGGACATAATGATGGCACTTCTGTGCCCTGGTAGTAACAACATCAAGAGGCTTTTTTCTTGGTTCTTCTGCCTGGGTGTGACCTACAGAGAGAGAGAGGGACCAAGGACCACAGACAGAAGTCGGCAGCCATGACCACACAGAACCAGAGACAGCCACATTCAACTATGTTGGAAATGAGAACAAATAAGCACTTACTGCCTAAAATCTATTAAAATTCCAGGGCGTATCTGTTTGTTTGTTTGTAGGTGGACACAGTGCCTTTATTTTTATTTACTTATTTTTCTATGTGGTGCTGAGGATCGAACCCAGTGCCTCACCCGTGCTAGGCGAGCACTCTACCACTGAGCCACAACCCCAGACCCCAGGGTGTGTCTGTTAAAACAGATTGACATTATATGAATTTCAACATAAACCTTGATTTCACAAGTTTACTGAATGTGTATCTCTCCATATGTAAGATGTGATACCACTTTGCCTTTCACAGACGTGAACACCTGGTAAAAATGGTACACAGCATTCTGTAGCTTAGTTTTTTCTTTGCTCAGCTGTATGTGTCTGAGATTTATCCACATTGAAAGATGTTCATGCGTTAACAGTGTTAATTATTTCTTTGATTTAAATAAGCTATCAGAGATCCATAAAAATGTAGGAAACTGTTTTCATTAACATTTTAAAATGATAATACCTTCCCGTCTCCAAGAGGTCTTAAGTTATTTCCAGCTAGCACACACCATAGAGCACTTAGCCTGTGACCCATATTGGAAAGGTAGTCTATGTTTTACTGTGCGTTTTTACTTATCTCCTTTTATATGATTTCTCCCCAAAATTCCAGAGTTAGAGAGACAAGACTGCCAGGTTCTTCTCTTGTTTAGCCCTGAGCTCAGATCTCAGAATCCTTCTAGTCAGGTGACTTTGGGTACATTCTTTGGCCACCCTGCACTCAGCAGATTCCTTTCTAAATGGGGAATGAAACTTGAACCTGTACCTTTGAGTTATCACGAGGATCAAAAGAGTTTTTAAATAGAAAGCACTTGGTCCAGTGGCAGAGCATATAGTAACCACTCAATAAATGTTAACTACTGCAGAGCTGGCCTCTTAGCAGATAATGTGACTATGTTGGACATAGTTAATACAAAACTATGACCCTGAGTTCCAGCAGCTCACTGAACAAAACCATGCTTTTTAGCCTGGGTGGCTGTTCACTGAGTCTTTCTACTATCTCTCCTCCTCATTCATTCATTCTGTATCCATTGGGAATCATTTGCAATCACCAAGTATTGTTTGGTTGTTCAATTGCAAGGCAAAAAATTTTAAATTCCAAACTTTCAGCCAATTTCTAATTTTTTCTATTGAATAATTATAACAACAACAAAACTCCCACTATTCAGTTTTACATTGAGCCCAGCTCCTCAGATGTCACCCTAGTCCTGGGTCAACCACTTCTTCTCTTCCCTCAACCTGCTTATCCTAACTTTTTATTACCAATGCTTCACACACTATCACCTTTCTTTTTCAAGGATGAACATTTTGTACCTCTTTCCTTCTCCCCCAGTTTCCATCTCTGATGTCTTCTCATTACAACTTCCTGACAACTGTTTATACTTTTGAATGTCAGTTTCTGATTCTAATGTGTTGTCAACTAAGATGTCACTGAATTGTAAACAGCTGTTCTTGTGTAGTTCAACACTGGCAGTTTCTTAAGATCAAAATTCTGATTTGTTAGAGGATTAGGAACATATTAAAAACCAGATAAACTGAAAATGTCTTTTCTAGGGTCATAATGCTAATATGGTGGTACTTTTTGCCATAACCACATTTTAAAAAATATTTTTTCATTGTAGATGGACACAGTACCTTTATTTTATTTATTTTGATGTAGTGCTGAGAATTGAACCCAGGGCCTCACACATGCTGGGCAAGCACTTGACCATTTGCAAAGACCCCAAATCTTCGCTGTTCCCTCCAGGCTTTATTGCTTCTCTGGAACAATACTTAGCAAGTCCCATAGGGGACATTTGCTCATGTCTACAGTGAGATATGATGATTTCTATAATAAAAGAATGAACTTTCATTCCAATTGGCAGAGTCACAGAATTTAATAGTGAGAAGTGTATCCAGAATTCATGTTCTGAAGGCTGGTGGTGTGGCTCAGCGGTAGAGCATTTCCCTAGCATGCATGTGGCCCTGAGTTTGATGCACAATACTGCAAAAACAAAAAGAGTCATGTTCTGAAAAGACCAACCCAGTAATTGCCCTGTTGGGGATAGTTTTGCTTCATTATTTATCACTTATGAGATTTATATGCACTATATTGTTTTAACAACTTTGCAAGGTGAGTGCCATTTTCCCCTGTGGATGTGAGAACAATCTTAGCCATGCTAAATGTGTGTGCCAGTGTCACCCAGCAGGTAGGTAGTGGCATATTAGATTCACTTCCACACAGACTGACATCAGAATCTGTGTTCTTTTCTCAGTGTTATTCTGCCTCTCTTAAACCCCAGCACTAAGAAAGAATGCAGGGGTATGACATCTGCCATGATTTGTACATTTGCCCACTTTCTGGTTCCCATTCCACCCTCAGGCACATCTCTGCTTATTTCCGTTCTTTATGCACACAGATGAAATATGTATCTGTGAAGGAAAAAAAATTGCATAAAACATTGCCTTATTTTTATGGAAATATACCAGATCAAACAGGGAAAAAATTACACAAAGAATCAATGATAACCCTGGGGGAAGGACTTCAGAGAGAGAAAAAACTAGAGTCTTTTCCTAATTTCTGGTCATTAAATTACTTAGCATCCTGGATTCTCCTGGGCCACACTTATAAACAAGAGAATTTCTAAAAGAGAGGAAATGGAAAGAGCAAGGATAGAAGGAAAGGAGGCTCAGTAGAGCTGAGGGAATCAGGGAACATGGAGGCCACTTGAGCAAGATGCACTCCCTGGCCACTGAGGGTCTGCTCCCCAGAGGGCATTCTGCTCTGTCAATTAAAGACCCTACAGTATTGGCAAAGGGCCTCATAGGTCTTACTATTTGCTCCTTAATGCATTTAATGTATTGCACCTGTAATTCTTTCATTTTTGATTCACAGGAGCAGAGAAATGCCAACCACCAAGAGGGAGCTCTCTCTGTGGCATCTCATGAGTGGTATTTGGGCCTCTCAGCTTCTCTGACTCTGAGCCTTACGTATCCAGCCTCACGCAAGGTCCAAGAGCCAGTATCAGGTTTACCAGCCTTGGGTTACATGAAAATAGGGCACTGCACTGAGACATCCTCCCAGGAGACTCTGGGAGAGGCAATTTGCAATGGCATGCTTGACGGTAGAGGTTAATTGGTGGGCGGAAGATGGCTGACCAGCGCTGTAGATTAATTCTCTGCTGTAATGGAGAAAGGAAGATGATCACATAACTGTATATTTTTAGATAATCAGGTCAAATGGAAAATAAGGAAAGTAGTAAGCTCTGAAAAGGTATTTCTTTTCTTTTACTTTTTTGCCTGTGGACTGGGATAGATACTCCAGTCAGCAAGGAAGTAAAAAGATAGGGCTTCTTCCTTCTCACGTTCATGAAGATCAGTTTCCAGTCCTTTTCTGGGTTTGAAGGGGAAGAGTTCTGAATTCAGTTCACCTTCCTTACAGTCTTACATTTTTAGATGTATTGCTCCCCAGAAATCTTTCATTTCTCCTCCTATACGTAGGTGGTTTTGCTTTTGAAAGTCACCTTATGGCAATTTTCTCAAAATTGCATAAAATAATAATAAAGCCTAAATTTGATTTATGAGGCAAAAGAGAAATAATGATTTAGAAACTTTTGTCATTGGGGGCTGGGGATGTGGCTCAAGTGGTAGCGCATTCGCCTGGCATGCGTGCAGCCCGGGTTCGATCCTCAGCACCACATACAAACAAAGATGTTGTGTCTCCCAAAAACTGAAAAATAAACATTAAAAAATTCTCTCTCTCTCTGTCTCAAAAAAAAAAAAAAGGAACTTTTGTCATTGGATTCCCACCATAATATATTCCCAACACAGTTTTTAAATTTTTGTTGATTGTGTGTATGGCCTGGAAATTGAACCCAGGGCCTCATACATGCCAAGAGCATTCTGTACCACTGAACTATACCCTGAGCCCATCAATATGTTTTTTTTAACCTCATCTATACTACAAAATATGTATGTATAAAAATGGGATCTACTTAAAGCACACAGTTCTATGAGTTCTGACAGGGATATACACCTGAGAAATCACCCACAGTAAAAAATACCATCCCCATCACCCCTCCTGCCCATCCCTTCCTCCATCTGCAACCATGGGCTACCCTTCACCTATTTCCCAGTTTGTTGTAGGCAAAAAATATGTTTATTTCCACTTCTGGTGAAGAGTAAGGATAGCCTCAAGGGCATAAAAATTTTCAGTATTATGTTAAAATACAAGACTTTCCAGTCTATGTCATTGTTCCAAGTCCACTTAAACAATTGAAATTTGAACAAAAAACTGGAAATTTTTGTCAAAGAAATACTTTGTGAGTTGAAAAGCTCTTGCAGAAATGATCTGTTAACCTGGACTATCTGGGTTCAATTGTCTTTCCTGGCTCTTTATAACCTTTCTTTTAATGATTCTGTCACTTTGATCTTATTTTGAGAATTAAGAGGCAAATGCATTAAAAGTAAACAACATTAATGTCTATTTCTAGCTTTGCTAAAGGAAGTATTATACTTATTCTTTTTAAATTATAATATTTTAACTCAGTTGCTGGTCACTTTTATTTAAAGAGGTTTTTTGGAAACTGATGAGTGCAAATATTTTAATATTCCTCAAAGTTATTTTAGCAACTAGAATTAAAACAGAAAAGGATTTGAGGCCTTTTAGAATACTCTGTTTCAAACAGATTACCAATTGGCAATTGTCATACTGTCTCAATGTGGTTTACAACTAAGGTTAGAACTGAGGTTATAGATAGCATCTGCTTTTTTCATTTCAATAAGAAGCAATATGCAAAGGAGAGGGACCTCAAACCTCAAAAGCACTTTTCTGCCTTTGCAGAGATAATTCTACATTTTTTCTCCTAATTCCTCCACAGTTTCTGACTTTGGAGACATGAATCCTATAAACATCCAACTCTCAGCTACTTGGGGGCTTCTGATCCAATCTGTGGATTTTATCACTTTTTTCCTCTTTATGATTAATAACCTTCTGATACCTCAAGAAAAACTCAAATGAGTCCATTTTACAACTTATTATTAGCCTGGTAAAATAGCCAAGGGGAAAAACCTTAAATCTGTTCATAAGAATAAAATGTGTGGACAGAAATTTAATGGAACCCAAAGAAGTCACATGAGCTGTTCAGAGCCCCAGTGTAAATGAAACTGAATAATGTAAGCTTTAAAATTTAATTCATTCAACGAACCAAAGCTAAAACTGTAAACAAATCTGAATTCTTTTAACATAAAAATTTGGAAATTTGGAACATGAAAATAATTTATGAACATGAACCACACTGGTAATGATTAGATTTCCAAATATTTCAGTTTTATAAATCTACAGGTTTGATATATTAATTTTCTAATTTGTTTGACTTTTTAAATTTTTGAAGCAGAGTCTCACAGAGTTGTGATCTCAAGCTCATGATCCTCCTGTCTCAGTTTACAGAGTAGCTGAGATTACAGACATGTGCCACTGAGCCTAGCTCTCATTATCTCCTTTAAAAATGATCACAAATCTATCATCCTTAAAAGGTAATAATCCAGATTTTATTTATTTATTTATCTATCTTTTATTTATTTATTTTGTTGTAGATGGACACAATGACTTTATTTTATTTATTATTTTAATTGGTACTGAGGATTGAACCCAGTGCTTCACACGTGCTAGGCAAGTGCACAACCACTGAGCCACAAGCTCATCCCAAATTTTATTGCTAAAGGTCTATGTTAGTATAGATTGCACTCATGCAGTGAAGCTAAAGATCATTTCGGTAACTCATACATGTATGTATACCTATATTAGATCATATATATATATATATATATATATATGTACATATGATATGTAAATGTATTATTATATTTTATAATTATGTAATGTTGCTATCCCTTGCAGGTAGCTTTAAAACTATCATCCAAACAACATTTTAACCATACACATTTGTTTGAAACATTTGATTCCCCAGAGATAGGCAGGACTGTGGGGTGTATTCTACATTTTTAGTCACGCTCTTCTTTGTCCTTTCATTCATTTTTGTCATTTTAGTTCAGTTCAATTTCTTTTAAATCCTGAGCTTATAAGCCTCTGCTAATTAGCATAGCTGTGCATGTAATCTTAAATGTGAAAAAGATTAGCAGCAGTATACTGGAAGAGGAATCGGCAACTTTGGTTGGCCGAAGGGAGGACACTATCTCAGGCATCAGATCCTCTAACATCTCTTCCCTCTGTGAATTGTTGGAGATAGACACTGGGTGAGCCATTGTCAGCCAGGACCTGCCAGGGTCAGACAAGCCCAAGAACCAACAATGTCTTTATTTATAGCTTCCAAACACTAAGTAGGGGCAAAGCACACTAAGGGTCAAGAGGGATGGTAACTATCAAGACAGATGGGTTCAAGTGTCACACTAAAGCCAAAAATTTGTAGATGGCACAACTGTTCAACTTAGTTCTCCAGTTTCTTAGCTACTAGTGATGCCTTATTTTAAGAAACATTAAAAATATCAAGGAATAAGAGAAAGGATTCCTTAGAGCATAAGGAGAATTCTCCTGGGGTCACATTCTCTGAGCAATGTACCTGGGTAAATAGGACTCCAAATTCCCAGAATACCTGCTCCCTTCACAATGAACAAAACCAATACAATTTTTCACAGCACTGATAATAATTTTTCAGATTTACTGAGTGCTTGCTATAAACCGTGGACACCAAATGGTGAACCCTGTGAGTTTTTGTGATTTTCTGTGCATGTGTGTGTGTGGGGGGGGGGGGTATGTGTGTATGCACATGGTTTTTGTCTCTTTGGTCCATTGCTGAACCCCCACATGCCAGGAACAGCACCTGCTCCATAGTTGGGACTCAACAAATATTTGTCTCAATCACTGTCATAGACTCTTTATCTATGTCATATAAAATAAATCTCAGCAAATCAAATTTGACAAATCCTGCACCGACTCCAGTTTACAAATGAGGAAACTAGTCATACAATTTGTCCCGGCTAACACATCCAGAGGTGAAAGACTCCAAATTCAAATGCCAGTCATCTGGATTCTGCATCAAATGTGTGTGACTCTCGTCATCCTAGGGGGTCAACACTTTACACCTCTTACACACTAAAATCTAACCAACCTTATGCTGTTCTGAAGAGTTCACAGCCAGACTGATTCCCCACTGATTTCTCTGCTTCTAGAATATTTACTGTAATGTTCTGACACTCCGAAAATATTACCATCAAGACTCACAGCCTTCTCTGTCTGTTCCTTTCAGCTGTCTGCCACGGAATCTGCCAGCCAAGTTTGAGTTGCTCAGTCTGCAGAAGTTAGCCTGTAAGACCCATGCAATAGCAATAGACTTCATGATTTGGCCATATTTCTCACCCTGTGGGGAGCCCTTCTTTCACCTGAATTACCGAGTGCACTAATGGGGGATGTGTTGCTTTTCTTTCAGTGTCTTTGAATGAGTTGGGCTTTAAAGATAGATGTTGTATTGAAACCTCTGGAGAAACAGATTTCGTCAGTTTGTGCTTAAGAGCCGTCTGTGTGGCTGGGGTCCCATGGTTTACTGGCAATACTTTGCTACAACTAATGAGCCGAACTCAGACCCTGAAGTACTTTGAGAAAGGAGAATGGCTCAGCTTCTATGACTGCTCCCTCCTGAGCCAATGATGACAGACAACAGCTTTTGTACCAATGGACACTTGAATTAGGAGCTGGTCTGAGACCATATGGGAAGCAGAGTGACCATAAAACAATGTGATTACTTTCAGTTATGCTGGGATTGGACCATGTGAGCCCCAGGTGATAAACCCTATAACCCATTTGTGTCTCTCTCTTATCCATTTTTCTATATGAGGGTTTGGTTAATTTTCTTATATTTTTAAAGGATTACCTTCACGGTAAAATTTTCTTCTTTAAGGTTTTATAACTATCTCATTTGCAGTAAACTTCATTTATGGGCTGCAAATGGACTTGGAGCAAAATAATCCAGAATAACATTGAAGGGGAGGATTATAATCTACCCCTAGGACTTTTTTGAGTAATGATCAGATTCAGACAGAGAGGAACGGATTTTACCCACAGAATTCATGCACCACTAGAAACCATGTGAATTGGGCAATAACACTAGCAATAACTATTTATATTTTAGACATGTTCAATGCATAGAGATTAGAGAAGAAAAATGTATTCCGATTTACAGTCCCTGGCCATTAAAATAAAGTATTCCATCTGAAAGTTGGCCTGAACTATTCTCTTCTATCTTTTTTTCCTCTAACTACCAAAAAAATCTAGGAGGGTAATTTAGAAAGTTAAGCTAGAATAGAGCTATTGTTGATTCAAGATCCTATGAAATAAAATTTATAGAATGGAGGAACAAAGGAACACTTGACATTCTGATCAAGATGTAATTGTTTGAGTATCACGGAGAATATGAACCTTTGCCTCTTGAGAAGATCTTAGGTGTGTTTGGGGAACAGAGGCCCTTTATTGAGAACAGAATTCACAACTTATGCACATTAGCATAGACAGTCATCATTCAAAATGTATGTAAATCATTGCCCTCGCACAAGATTGAATTCTTCACATGCCAACATCTTCCTACTAGTCATGAATGTGATGTTTAGATTCCAGCAGAGTTTCCAACTTCCGTGGAATGAGTTAGACTTAGATCTGGGGTAAATATGTTATCCCATAGGAGTAACATCATCTCAAAGGAGACAATATAAGTAAACTTCTCAGGATATTGACAAGTACACAGAAGTCTGCTGTTGCACTAAAATAGCTTATCTCCCTCACCTGGTGAGTAGCTGCATTAGTCTATTTCTGTTATTGTAAGGACATACCTGAGGCTGGATACCTATAAAGAAAAAAAGGTTTATTTTGTTGACAGTTTTGGAGACTGAAAGACCATTCTCATTCTGACTTTCCCTGGACAAAGTACATAGAAGTTAAAAATGGATATAATTTTTCTTCTTCCAGAGCCACTTTCAGGACCATTCTTCCTGGTTCCCACCATAATGACCCCACTATCTGCTAGATTCTTCCAGCACATTTTTCTTTGTCATGCTTATTACTTAGTCGAGGTCAATACACTTTGACCTTTTATATTATTATATATCATTCCTGCTCCACCAAAGAATAAGATGTATTATTTTACTTACTTTGTGTAAGCAGTAGCTTCACTGGACATAAGATATGGCTAGAACAAGGATCACAGGGACTGAAACAATAGACCTTTATGAAAATCTATCAGCGGTCATGAACTCTTGCTACCAAAAAAGGCATACTTGCCCCAAGTAGGCCATCTCATTTTTTTAAAGTGCATTTCTGGATCCTCACAGTCCATTAATTAATCCATGGATCTCGGGTTAAACTCTAATTTGGCACAACTGACATTGGGGGCTGGAAGATTCTTTGTTGTGTTGCTGCATTGTATGTCATAGGACATTGAGCAGCATCCTTGGCCTCTTCCCTATAAATGCCAGTTAACAACACCCCTCTCCCATTTGTGAGATCAAGATGTGTCTCCAGACATTGAGCCATTGCCCCTCTGTGGCTGAGAGCCACTGAGCTAGGCACTCCACAAATGGAACTGCATGAAATCATCTCCCAAGTAGAAGGAGCCCCTCTCATGACCAGACCATCCAGGTCTACAAGCAGAGCAGGAGACCATGTGTATGTGACATCTTGACATTCATGTTCCCACTATAGCTTTACGGCATTCCAGTGAAGTAAGGGGCCACAAATGTAATAATAGCAAATCCCGATTTAAAGTCATGTTTCCTGACTGCCAACACAATTCACTTTCCAGAATGACAGGTGATCGGACTATTATTTGAGGAGCTAAGCTCTAGTTGGGCATCTGGCCCTTCACCAGCTACACAAGCACTTGAATTTGTCTATGGCTGATCTTCAGGTCACTCAGCTATGTGAAGGACACCTCTGTCTGTTTCACAGGAATGTTATAAGAACAGGTGAGACCCTGAGGAGTGATAGCACTCTAAAGACTACCAAAGCCAGTTCAAATGTAAGATGTTATTAAATTGAAAAGTATCCACCAGTCTATAAAAATTACATGTACACCACCAGCACTCCAAAACTTTCTTTATGAATAGAGTCTTGAGAAATGAATATGCTTGTAGAATATTAAAAACTGAAATGGGCCAGAGATGGGCTATCACACTCGACCCTCGTTTCCTCTGTGCAATCCCATAGAGTAGACCCCTTCAAAACCAGTCTGCATTTCAAAAAAAGTCACTCTCAAAAGAAACAAATCAGGCAAACAATAGTTGACTATTGTTCTCCTGTCCATTTCTAAAACCTTCTTTGAATTTTCAGTACAACAGTGATGCTATTTGAATAGAATAAAAAATACTCTGACATTAATTTGAAAACAATTATAGATGTATTACATCTTACTTGTGCTTAAAAACAAAAAACTCATGTGACTCTGGTAGAATGGGTGTGAAATAAGGTGAACTGGTAGGAGTGGGTCTTGGCTTGTTTCACGTCACTCTTGGTTACTGAGCAGGCTGAAGATAGTTACCCATCACAAAGGTGATTGGTTATTCCTCACAGAACACTTGGGCCGGAGCAGGATGCAGTCATATCTATTGTTAGCATGGCAAGGGGTGAAGAGGGACATAGGACATCAGATGTCATCTTCTGGTTTCTCATCCTAAGGCTGTGGCCTCTTCAGAATGATAATTGGTATCATTCTTATTCAATTGCTGTTTGCAGTCCGCGAGGACATAAAAATTATGTTCGGCCCCAAAGGTCACCTGCTTAGCTAATTTTTTACTAATTATGTCTTAGTTGCACTGTTTTAGGACAGAGGAAAGAAAATGTTCTCTTCAAGGGTTTTATAAAGAATGTTCTGGGGGTTTTACAGACATGCAGGGTTAATGGGACTAAGGCACTTGCGAGGTCAGCACATACATTATACTGAAATCAGTCATGCAGCACCACACTGAGAAGGTAATTTTGAAAAAGATGAGAACTTTCGGATGTGGAGGAAGTATAGCAGACAAGGGGTGATAAATGATTGGAGAGAGAGTATGCTGGACTTGGCTTAGAGCTGGCCATGAAACTTACAGAAATTAACAACAGAATGACCTTAGATAAGACTAGATCCCAAGGTATATTGAAATGATGATGGAGAAAGACTGAAATAGAACCAGCCTGGGCTTTGTGCGACCAAAGGAGACTAGGCTGCTGATGTCTTATATGTTGATATTTAAGACTTGACCCAGAATATGACACCTGCCTCTCCATCAGATTGCATGAGTGTATTGTCAGAGCCCTGGGGTCAGAGCAAATGCCAGGGCGTGGTCAGTGGCCTGGAGGGTGAAAGGTTTCCATTGAAAGGAAATGATGGCTATTCACCATTGTTCATCTAGAAAAGAGCCCTGAAAGGAGGCAGAAATGGAGGATTGAGGAGGTCAGCCTTGATCCTAAAGGGGTAGGGGGACTCTCCTCTCTGGATCCAGGAGTGCATTTCATTTAAGAATGACTTGCGTGAATGTTTGCTACACTTTGCATGAAGGGAACCAATCTGGGGTAGTGAGGTGGGAAATTTGATGGCCAGGGATATGTTGAGGTTGGGTTCAAGTTATTCTCTCTGTTGTAATTCTCTTTTGCTATTTTTGAAACTCCAGTGAAGCCTGATCCAAAGATGGCAGGATAAAAATTCCGAGAAAATAAGAACTGTCTTTCTCCCCAACAATCTTTTGTCGTACTTATCCTCCATCCACTAAATCAGTGCTGCCACTGCTTTGGGGGAAAGGCAGATGCACAAGAACATGGATTGAATGTTATTCATGAACAGTGTTTTTTAAACTGGTGGCTGAGATGCTGAAAGATCTCTATTTGGGAAGAAGAATTTCTAACCTCCAAAGGCTGGGACAACTCATGGCATAATGGGATGGTTAACCCTTAGGTTTTAAGGATAAATGATGACTTCTAAACAGTGTTCCTACCCAGAAGAAGAAAAGATCACACAGCAGATGGCAGAAAAAGCTCTAAGGGCAACAAGGGCCACTGAGTGTCCAAGGAAGGACCTTCCTCTCTGACACCCCTGGGATAAGCTCCAAGAGAAGAGGGTTTAGGTGATGCCCATAGCTGGAGGATCACAGAGGCAAAGTACAAGAGAGCAGCTCATTCCAAGCCAAAGGCCACCCACCTAGCCAGCCTGCTAATAGAGTGCAGCTGGTAGAAATGGTGGTGGGGTATTTTTAGCAGAAAGGAGTAGAGCATCTACCTACCTTCAGCTCTGAGTCTATCTTAACTCCAAGAAGGGTAACAGTAGGTAGAGTGTATTATTTTCTCTAAGTAGTTCCTCCCATAGAAGCTGCTCCTTCTGTCTGGATCCCAGTGATAAGAGGACATGAAGCAATAGTCCGTGAGTGAGTGGGAAAAATAGATGTCCCTCTTACCCAAGGTTCTGCTTTGGATTACCCACAGTTTCAGTCAGCCACAGTCAACCACCATCTGAAAATATTAAATGGAAAATTCCAGAAATAGACAACTTCTAAGTTTTAAATTGTGCACCTTTCTGAGTATCATGCATGATGGTCTTTCCTGTCCCAGACATGATGCATCCCTTTGTCCAGCATAATTCACACTGTGTACGCTACCCATCCATCAGACACGTAGTGACCATCATGGTTATCAGAATAATTGTCATGGGATTATGCTGTTTTTGTCCCAAAATGCAAGAGTAGCAATGTTGGCAGTTGGCATATGCCAAAGAGAAGCCAATAGTGTGCTTCATTTAAGTGAAAAGATAAACATTCTTCATTTAATAAGGAAACAAAAGAAAAAAAATCATGTGCTGAGGTTGTTAAGATCTACAATAAAATATTTTGAAAGAAACCACATTCATATAACTTTAGTTACAGAATATTGTTATAGTTGTTCTATTTTACTACTAATTATTATGGCTAATCTCTTACTAAACCTAAAGTATAAATAAAATTTTATCATAGGTATAGGCATATAGGAAAAAACATATGCACATAGTACACAATATGATGCATGGTCTCAGGTATCCACTGATGGTCCTGGAACTTAACCCCTGCTGGTAAGAGGGATCCTCTACAACCTTCATTATCTTAAGCTATTGAGATTTGGGAAGGGGTGTGAGTTGCCTTAGAATAACCTAGAAAAGCTTTCTAGGCCCCCAAGAAGGACAGTGAGGGACTAATGGGCAGGGGCCTTGAAGAGGCATTGTGGTCTGGACAGTACTAAGAAGACACAGAGTGACCTTGGTAGACCTGGACCAAAGTACAGTAGGACTGAGGAACTTTCACTGGTAGATGAAGCACACTAGCATTACATGAGAAAGAAGATACAACTAGATGCTATGTTGGCAAAGGATGCAATATTGAACTGAGCCAGATGATAAAGAAATAGCTGCTCTTTCCGCTAATGCCTAGTTGATCCTTGGATTACGCATGAGGAGAGGTCATGAGAAGGGAAAGGAAAACATCTGGAACCATTTACCCCAAAGGGAAAGGAGAAATACTTAGTAACATAGTTTGTGTTCAATTGGCAATAACAAGTTTTCTGCTATGGGCAGAGATGGGAACTCAAGAACTCAAGTGCAATTATGAAGTTCCATTTTCACATACATGACTTTGTGACATATCCTCTCATGGGTGCTGTGCTGTGGGGAATGAAAAAGGGTGGCCCCTGTCTCACAATTAATAGAAAGAATCTGAATCAAAGTCATCCTTCCCTCCTTCCCCTTCTCCCCTTAGGCCAGTGCTGGGTTGAAGCAGGGCTCCTATGGGGGACGGTACATCCACCTGCTCAGAATGCAGGGTACACATGAGGTGCCATTCAGTGGAAGGATTTGTGCCATGTTCCCATGGACTCTTCACATCCTTCCTGTTGAGAGGTCAGTTTCTGGCAATCAAAGTGATAGGGCTGAGGCCACAGTAATTTGATTTAATAGTAATGGTAACTATAATTTATTGAGGGTCTACCAAAGACCATGTACTTCAAAATTGTAAATTGTTTACATTTTCATGTCATTTATTCAAAATTATAAGATATGCTATGGTTTAGATATTTGGTGTCCCCCCAAAGCTTACAATACAAGAAAGTTTAGAGGTAAAAGGATTGGGTCGTAAGAGGTCTAACCTAATCACTGCATTAATCCCCTGATAGGATGAACTTGGTGTTAACTGTGGAAGGTAGGGTGTAGCTGGAGAAGGTGGGTCCCTGTGGGCATGCCTTTTGTCCTGGTAGAGAGAGCTGCTTGTTCTCTCTCTCTCTCCCCGCCCCCCACCCTTCTTAATCACCATGCCCTGAGCCACTTTCCTTACCCTACAACACTGTTTTTAGTTAAAAGTCAAGAAAATGTCAAGGTAGGGAATTATAGATTTCTCCAGAATTTTGGGCCTAAAATTTCCTCCTGACCTGCCTTTCCTTTAGGCATATGCCCATAGGCATCCATCATCCAGGAACCCCTTTGGAAAGTCCCACTGGACTCACTCCCCTGCCCAGCACCACAGCCTTTCTGCAGGCCCACTATTCTCTCTTGACTCATCCTCCCACTGAGACAGGGCAAACCTTCAAATGAACCACCTTTCTTTTTTTTTTTTAGCTTTTTTTTTCTGGTTATATACATAGTATATTCACATCAATTTATGTCTTCATACATGAACTTTGGATAGTAACAATCATCACATTCCATCATCATTTATTACCCCATGCCTTCCCCTCCAACCCCTCTGCCCTATCTAGAGTTTGTCTATTCCTCCCATGCTCCCGCTCCCTATCCCACTATTATCAGCCTCCTTATATCAAAGAAAACATTCAGCATTTGATTTTTTGGGATTGGCTAACTTCATTTAGCATTATCTTCTCTAACTCCATCCATTTACCTGCAAATGCCATGATTTTATTCTCTTTTATTGCTGAGTAATATTCCATTGTGTATATATGCCACATTTTTTTCTATCTATTCATCTATTGAAGGGCATCTAGATTGGTTCCATAGTTTAGCTATTGTGAATTGTGCTGCTATCAACATTGATGTGGCTGTGTCCCTGTAGTCCTTTAGGTATAGACAGAGGAGAGGGACAGCTGGGTCAAATAGTGGTTCCATTCCCAATTTTCCAAGATATTTCCATACTGCTTTCCACATTGGCTGCACCAATTTGCAGTCCTACCATCAGTGTATGAATGTACCTTTTCCCCCACATCCTCGCCAACACTTATTGTTGTTTGTATGCGTAATAGCTGCCATTCTGACTGGAGTGAGATGATATCTTAGGATGGTTTTAATTTGCATTTGCTAGTGATAATGAACATTTTTTCATGTATTTGTTGATTGATTGTACATCATCTTCTGAGAAATGTCTCTTCAGCTCCTTGGCCCATGCAATCCTTAGCAGGAAGAGTGAAGCAGGTGGCCTCACTGTACCAGACCTTAAACTATACTACAGAGCAATAGTAACAACAACAGCATGGTATTGGCACCAAAACAGACTGGAAGACCAATGGTACAGAATAGAGGACACAGAGACTAACCCTCAAAACTAAAATTATCTTATATTCGACAAAGGTGCCAAGAACATACATTGGAGAAAAGATAGCCTCTTCAACAAATGGTGCAGGGAAAACTGGAAATCCATATGCAACAAAACGAAATTAAACCCCTATTTCTCACCATGCACAAAACTCAACTCAAAATGGATCAAGGACTTAGGAATACAACCAGAGACCCTGTGTCTAAGAGAAGAAAAAGTAAGCCCTAATCTCCATCTTGTGCGATTAGGCCCCAACTTTCTTAATAAGGCTTCTGTGGCACAAGAATTAAAATCAAGAATTAACAAATGGGATGGACTCAAACTAAAAAGCTTCTTCTCAGCAAAAGAAACAATCTGTGAGGTGAACAGAGAGCCTACATCCTGGGAGCAAATCTTTACCCCTCACCCATCAGATAGAGCACTAATCTCTAAGATATATAATGATCCACCTCTCTTAGGGCACAGAAGATGCAGGGCACTCTTCCAAGTCCTCTGAATAAGTCTTGAGCTGCCACAGTCTGAACTCTACAGCTCCCACACCCACCCACCCAGGAGGTGCAGAGGGGCCTAGGGGCTTGGCAGCTACTCCAGACCTGTCCACATGGGCATCCCAAGGACCTTCTACCCAGGGAACTCTCACTAGTTTATATCACTGCACCCTGAGCTCAGCAGTCCACTGATACTTGGCCATGAATTCCCTGGTTCCCTTCAGGACACAGAGGTGCTTTATCTGGTAGTTAAAAAAAAAATGGTACAAAAATCTAGAAGCTCTGTCTTCACCCTACAACAATTTTCTGTTTTTAGTTAAAAGTAAAGAATTGGACTTTGTTGTTCTCCAGTTAAAAGTCCCTCCTAGGACACGGGAGTCCTTCTCTCCAGGGGCCTGAATAAAAAGGGTATGGATTTTCTACCATTTGAATATGGTTTGTCCCTTCTATAAACTCATGTTGAATTTTTTTTCCCCATTATGATACATTAAGACCAGGGGCTGGGATGGGGCTGTAGTTCAGTGGCAGAGTGCTTGCCTTGTATGTGTGAAGCACTGAGTTTGATCCTCAGCACCACATAAAAATAAACAAATAAAATAAAGGCATGCTGTCCATCTACAACTACAAAAAAAAAAATCAGGGGCCAGGCATGACCTTTAAGAGGAGCTTAGGGCTGGGTCCTCATGAATGGGTTCATCCATCATGCTATTAATGGGTTAATAGGTTGTATTAAGAGTGGATCTGCATAAAAGCCAGTTTGAGTGGACTCTCAAGTGTTCCCTGTCTCTTATCATATGATGCCCTGTAGCACTTAGGGACTCTTCCAGCAAGAAGGCCATCACCAGATGTAGCCCTCAACCCTGGACCAGAACCATAAGCCAAAGTAAACTTTCTTTTCTTTACACCCAGTCTACGGTGTTGTGTAATCTGCAACAGAATCCAGACCAAGACAAAACTATTGTTTCATAAGGAGTGTGTATTTGTGCAAACACATCCAGGAATAGTGCCAAGAAATCATCACAAATTGGCCTCTAGGTCATTCTAATGTCAGAATCTTTGTCACCCTGCAGAGGAACAAAGCACCCTGTTTTTCTTTCACTTCTGTCCCAGTCTTGAAGGGGATCTCCATTCTGGCCAGATCTCACCTCCCCCCATAGTAGTTGACTATGTGTTGACTGAGTCTCCTTTCCCCACTCCAGATAATTTACCCTCAGAAGCCGCCTCTCCACTCAGCTAACTCTGAGACAGGCCTGGCAAGGTCTAGACCAGAGGTTCTCAGCCTTTACTATATAGGAAAATCTACTACCATGGAAGAATCAATTAGAGAGGTTTAAAAACTTACGGATCCCACCTTTGAACAATTCATCAGAATTTCAGAGGACAGGGCTAATTCATTCCGAAACAGCTTCCCCACTCAATTCTAACAGATAACCAAACTAGCAAGTCACCAATCTGAAGCATCATCTCTTATCTTGGCACTATTAAATTTCTGGATCAAATCATTCTTTGTTGGAGACCAGGAGGGCTCTCCTATACATAGGAAGATGTTGAGCAGCACCTCTGGCTTTCCCCACCCTGATACCACAATATCTTCTCAGAAGTGACAATCAAAAATGTCTCCAGATATTGCCATATGGTCCCTTGAGAGACAGGCTTGGAAAACAAAATCCTTCAGTTGAGAAAGTGATAACTTGGTATTGACTAAAGGAGCAAGTGATATTCTCTCAGTTGTTTCCTGGCCTTTGGGCTTCAAAGGAGGAAATATTTGCCCACCCCCACCCCGAGCCAGAGTTCCTAGTGGACCAGTGAACTCTCTTTGGTTCCTACATGCCCCTAACCCTGCCCCTCCTTGGCAGCAGAGAGTACAGGGCAGGTTTAGGGTCGGGCCTAGGAGTTGTCCTTTATTCTAGCTCTGAATGAAGTTTGACCTCATCCTTCCAAACAGCCTTTTCACGAATCACACACAGCTCTGAAGTTGACCTTGACTTCTAGGAAAATCCATGTCACCTCTGCACACATTGCTTCTATCAGAGGGTTCAGACTTGGCCCCTAGGTCATCAGATTCTAATTCCAGATTGACTTTTAACACATAGGTGCTGCAGGATGATGTTTGTAAAACTCCAGTGGAGCTCTGGCATGCAGCATGAGTTTCTCGACCTCAGCTCTATTGACTTTTGGGACTGGAGAGTTCTTTGTTGTGGAGATTTTCCTGTGTGTTGCTCAATGTTTATCAGTCTCCCTGGCCAAGGGAAGCCAGGAGCACTTCCCACCACAGGTTTTTTTTTTTTTGCAAATCAAAAATATCTCTAGACATTGCCAAATGTCCCCTGGGGGCAAAAATCTCCCCTGACCGAGGACCACTAATGTAGCAGATACAAATTTTCAAGACACAGTTTCAAGTTTTTGGAAAAATATTATCGTCTTCTCTGTAACTTAATCTAACCTTCCTTTCAATCCCCCATTCCACCTAATAGCAGAAAAACCATCATTTTTAGATCTTTTAAGTCAAGTCAGGTGAAGATCTGTGTTTCCCTCCTCCTGTTTCATCTGAGGAGTTTCTTCAGAAGACCTGAAGGGAGCAACAGGCTGGGCATGTTCTTCCCACCATAATGACAAACCTTAAGTAGCTTCCCACCTGCCCATGCCTCTGGGCTCTGTAGCGCCTCCTCCACGTGGCCAGTGGGTGCCTTGGCCCCCAGGCCCTCTGTTGATCCTTTGTGTCGCAACAGAGCTCAGAAACTTCCAGCTGTCATTGAAGACTGCTGATGGTAACTACCTTCTGACCCAGGCTCTCCCTGATGCCATCTGCATGTTATTAATGTCCCCATGCCACTGGCACAGGCAAATATGTCTGGGGCCCTGGTTGCCTTTCCAAAACCAAGTGCACAGTCCCTCTGCCCTCTAATCTTGATGCTGTTCTGTCTCTTCTTCAAAACACCCTAGGGAACCAATCCAGGAGGGAGGGCAAGATCCCCAGGAATGGTTGTGGACCCTGGCCAGGGTTTTTTTGGTCTGGGTCTTTCTTGGAGGCTGACCATTCTTCTTCTGGGATAACGTTGACCCCTGGAGAATGGGCAGAACACAGGCCTGCAATCAGGCTCAGAGGCCCTACGGGCCAGACTCAGCACCCTCATGCTGATGCCTGGGAGTCAGCCGCCTGTGTTCACTACCCTCAGGACTTTCTCCGACACCAGTGTCACAAGTGATTTCCGCCTGTGGCATTGTATGGCAATGTTCACTGTCCTGTACCCACAGAGGTGATGACAGGGGTCAGGTATCCCACGCTCGGCAGCGATATTCTGACCAGGTGACTTCTGTCATGCAGCCTCGGCTGCGACTCTCACTACCCAGCTTCTGTCACCTGCTCTCTGTTTGCCAAGTCTGGGTTCCCAGTCTTCCTGACATCCAACATGTTTATTTTCTCTTAAAATCACCCCGACCTTGCTTTGGTTATTTTCAGTCAAGGGCAATGGAGCACTGTGTTCATTCATGGTGAGCTCTCCTTCAGAAAGCCCCCAGCTCCCTGCCACGTCTAACCTTCCTGCTCCCCACTAACCTGCTCCTCCCCCCCATCCCCAGGCCAGGAGATCTCCAGGCCATCCAGAAGGGCGGAGGGAGAGGAACTCGGTTCTCCCAGAACCTGAGAAGGTATGCTTCTCAAGTTTCCTTGAGAAAACCTGAGTTTCCCAGTATTACTCCCTCAACCAGCATTGTTTGTTTTGTTTTTTCACTGAAGGCCAAGAATTGAATGTATTGTTTTGCTCTGATTCGATTTTCATGGGGAATTAAGAGGTCTCAATAGCAGCAGATCATATAAAGCCTCAACGAGCTAATAGTGTGTGGGGAGTGAGAATTTAGGGACTCACCTCAATTAATACTTTTTAAAAACAATCTTACAATGTCATTTAATCTTCACCAAAACCCCATCAGGAAAATAATATTATCCTAATATGATAGAAGTGAACACTGAGGTTCAGAAATGTTAAATACCTGCCGAAGATCACAAAGGTGCTAGGTATATGTCAGGGGGCCAAGTTCTAACTTGTGGAATTCCAGACCCTGTGTATTTTCCACCATAGCACATTCCAGTGGTTCCCTAGATTGGGGCCTTCGCTCCATGAAATTTCCCTCTAGAAATACCATCCAAACAATGTGTCAGTGTGTCCTCTGCCTCTTTCCATTTCCATCTGAGTCACCAGCTTATAGATCTGACATCCAGGGACGACCTCACCAAGGATGCCATCAGAATGGCTGACACACAATTTTCAGGTAGAAGCTTGGGTCACATGGGGTGGACAGTGGGGACCAGCTCTAGAGGGTTCAGATGGCCTCTTGTGCCTAGTGCCTACAGCCAATCCCATAGACATATCTTGCAAGACCCACATATCCATATCTAAGGTCACGTAGTGGTCAGTGACCCGGGCCATTTTGTAGCCCCCAAAATGTCCCAGCTCCCATCAGCAACTGGTGGCCCACAGAGAGAGAGAACCAAATTTAGCAGCCATTCTTGGTTTAATCTACCCATTTGGCAACATTTTCTCCTGCAAGAGCAAAAAGACCATCTTAGGTGTGTATTTGAGTCACTGACACTGAGAGAAACCATCCCTGTGAAAGCTCTGGGGTACCCTGAGATAAAACCCATCTGGAGCAAAACCACCACATTTGCAGATGCCTGTGGTTTGCCTAATTACATTTTCACAAACCCCGGGAAACCCTTCAGTGCTTCAGCGGCACCAGGCGTGCAGCCTAATGAGGTTTCTGAACCTCATATTATGAAATTGTCACAGGTTATTTGTCAGAAAGCAGCTGCCTCGTGACTACATATGACTTAAAATTGGGGGGTACCTGCATTTTAATAATTCTTGGTAATTAGAAAAAATACGACATGACTTCAATTACACACAACAAGTATTTTCAGAGCATTCATTTGAAATGCACCCAACTTCCCTAGGTTTCTTTTGTAGTTGTTCCTTGGAGCACCCTTGAGAAATTGAAAAGTGACAGTCACCATTACCCTCATCTTTAAATCTGTGAAATATATAATATTTTCCTAATAAAAATAGAGATCTTGAGCTGAATTGAACAATATTGATTTCCTTTCCCTATAGCTGTATTAACTGCAGTATATTGTTATATTTTTCTTCTTTGAAATTTATTGTATTCTAATCCTAACTTTTGTACTGATTCTTTTTAAAGTATGTTTAATGTAAATTCTATCATGCTTTGTTACTAGGGGATTGATGACCTCATTGATCTCCTGAGTGGATTGTTCTTGCACTTTCCTGGAAGGTTATTCCTCCTCCTTTATTTTCTCTTTCTGGCTTTTTGCTTTGTAATACTGCTGTTGGTAATTATGAATACTCTACACTGATGGAGGATACCATCACCTCTTCCCTGTAACAGGTCTCAGAAAACACCTGTTGCTGAGCGAGCCTCTGGTCCACCTGAAGCCTTCGGACTCCACCTTAGAGCACACGAGCCTCCTTGGGCATTAGGAACTCTTACCAATAGCAAGCGGGACCTAAACAGCAACTTCTATCATGCTTTCTCCCAAGACCAAAATGCCTGGGGGTTATTGAATTCTCGCTATTTATAAGTCCTCCATGTAGAACTTCTCTGGTCTTTAGGGGAGGGCTATCTAATTGTCCATATGCCTTCCATGGAAGTCTTTGGGGGTACTCAGGCTTTCCTATCTTCTGGAGGATTTCCTATCTTCTGAAGATTTAAGTTCACCATACAGAATTTGAAATATGCAGAAAAATATACACAAAATGATTGGTAATAGCATGACTCTGAGATAACCCCAGGTTTTAATCTCTGTACATATACTTGAAAAGGGATTACATCTTAATATCTTAATCATTAACTTATTTTTAATAAACAATATATTAATTGCTCATGGCAAGAAACATTATGCCAGATGACTGCTAAGAAGTAATCCTATAACTCTATCATTACATAATTAGCAAATCTAATACTGACTTTTAGAAAGATTTTTTAATGACAAATTATGGCCAACATAGACATTTTTCCATGAATATTTGTGCATATCTAGTTATTTCTTGAAAATAAATTTCTAGAATTAAAGTAAGCATCAAAAAGCACATCTTAAAGTGAGGTCTCTCTTCTTGACCTGGTCCTAGGTTCTACTACCCGAGGTCCATTTTCTGTTACTATAATTAAATACCACAGACTGGGTAATTTATACAGGGTAAAGGTTTATTAAGCTCACAGTTCAGGAGGCTGGAAGGCTCAAGGTTAAGGGGTCTATCTAGTGAGGGCCCTCTTGAGGCTGGGGTTATAGCTCAGTGGTAGAGTGCTTGCCTACTATGCATGCAATCCTCAGCACCACATAAAAATAAGATAAAGGTATTGTGAAGGCCCTCTTGATGGTAAGGTCTCTGTAGAGTCCCACGACAGAGCAGGACATCACCTGGGAGATAGGTACGTACAATAGACAAAACAAAACTGGTTCTCATAACAGACCCACTTTAAAGATGACCCATTAGCCCGTCAATCTATTAATCCATTAACCCAACAATGGGAGACAAACCCTTTATGACATAATCACCTCTTAAAGGTCTCACCTGGTCCTGTAACTGGAGTCTAGGCCAGAGGCCTGACTCCAGAGTCCTGGCTAAACAGGTCCAGCCACTCACTCCATAAATCAAGCAGAAAAGGTCATGATGAAAAGCAAGAAAGTAAAGTAATCAATATGGCTGTATTGGGAAGGCAAAGTGAGATTCTGTAACTCATCTCTGTCTTCAGGGTGCTGATGGAAGCTTTAGATTTAAATAGAGGAAGAATGGGGTGGGGGCAAGTAGTATGCATAATTAAGAGTGTTGGTCAAACTATGCTCTCATTTTTTCAGTTCTGGTTTTGCAAGGTAGTTCCAGAGAGTTCTTATTGCTTGAGTAGGGCAATTAATACTTGTTGCTCGGGATGTTCATCTGATGTTTATCCTGGAAGGCGGCAATAACCTGCAACTTCTGGGTACCACTCAGGAGGTCTCATGCTGTAAAAGCTGACAGTTACATGTCCCTGCAAATCTTGTCTCAGCCTTGAAGGGGGACAAGACAGGTTAGATAATTTTAAGGCTAATAAACCTTTTTAGATAAACACTCCTTAAATGATGAATATGACCACGTGCGGAGCTGAGCTGGGACCTACCCAAAGTTTAAGATAATAAGAGACAGATACAAGATGAAAGCAAAGATGCTAAGCTCTACCTTTCTTGTAGTTACTATTGGGCATCTGCAGGCCTAAGAGTCCATTATAGCCTAAGTCCTGTTACTGCCCCACCTCTTCAGACCTCACAATGGGGATCAAATTTCAAAATGAGTGGGACTATTCAAACCGTAGCCCTTGTCTAGATTTTCCTACTTCCCTGTGTGTTAATTCTGTTTTTCCCCCTTTCCTCATTTTTTATTTCTGATGTCTCCTAACACCCAATTAAGTCCCTAAGTAAGACTATTTCCAGCTCAAACTGGCACAGCTATGATTGTTGGATTTGCCTCTGTGTAGTCCACCCAATGTTGGGCACAAAAAAAGCAAAAACACTCCAAAGCAATTCAGTTTTGCTTTGTGTGGTGCTCTGGGTAGAGTGTTCTACTGTGGAAGTAGTTGACATTCTTGGCAAGAAAATATTTATGAATCAGATGTGGATTTCAAATATCCCTGTACCCATATCACTTCATTAGTATAGAATCAAAAATTAAGTCTAATTATGGAATACATGTTTTGAAAAAGAAGGGGGGAAAAAAAGAGTTTTTACCACAATCCTTGTTACTTCTCTTTTGTAGGAAAAAATCTAAAATTGGACCCAAAATAAATAGAACTATGAGCTTTTGACAGTTCTCCTTGTGATTGGATTTCTAAATATTATTATTTCTATTCATAGTTTGCAACCCTTCTGATAGAACTGTCATTACACGAAACAAAAAAACACAACAAAAACCCTTTGAAATCGTCCCGAGAGCAAATTCTCTAAATAGGTAGGCATATTCTCATCCCAATTGTTTTCTAAAAGGTCAGCTAACTTTACCTTTCAAAGTCATTGATATTTAAATCCACCATTTCTTTCATGTTTAGTTACTTTCCAAGAATTACCAAATCTTTACTGGCACACATCAATAAGAATGGGCTTCTCTGTCATGCTGCAGAGTTGTAATAAATTGCCCTACTGTGGAGATGGAGACCCTTTCCCCCTCATCGGCAGTCCTGGGTTCTATCCATCTATCGATGGACATCATCTAAGCCCCTGGGACCCGAGCCTGTTGCTCAGGAACAGAAAGATCTCTGGGTCATCAGCCTGTAAAACCTGTGCCCTTCCTAAGTGTGACTGCCCTGTGCCAGGAGACACATCAGGCCATGGCTCCAAGAAAGGTAGCCCCTCATTACTCTGCTCAGAGCTGATGAGTTCCAAAACCTGCCCTTCCATGGGTGGGCAACAAGAGAAGAGGCCTCACCAGCCCCGACAGATGTGGCACCTTGAGAGAGCTCTTTACCCAGGTCCCTATTGTCTTTGGTGTGTGCCAGACCATTCTGACGTCTCATTGACGTATATACTACTTAGGCATAGTTTTCCTTTCCAAGGCCCTAGAAATCTATTGCTTGTTCTGTTCCAGCCTCCCAGGCCAGAGCTGTTTGGAAGCCATCTCCATGGCTCCCTTCCCTCCCATTGCATATAAATCAGGGCATTCAAGGAGCAGCACAGACCCACTTTAAGCAGACTCTTGAAGCTAGGTTTGATGTAGCAATGCCCTTGTCAGAGATCAGCTTTGTCTTATCCCTTTGTACACTGGTAACAAATTCTGCAACAGTAGCCCCCAGAAAACACGTCTTTCTCCCTGTCCCTGCCAATATTCCCTTGGATTGGGGGTGTCCCTTTTAAGGCCTGCCACAGCCACCCCAGGCGGCTCTTGGTCCCTTTGATGGACACATGAATGTAGATTCCTGTCTATTTCAGCTGCGCTGTCTCTAAGGACTTCTCTAAAATGTTAAATGCTGAACTTTGGCTAGCATGAGGCTGTTTCATTTTACTTCAACCCAAACCCCAAATACTAAAACTCCTACAAAAGACATTCAAACTGTGTTTCAGAAATGAGAGCCATAAATAAAAAGTTTTAGAACAGTTTGCAGGAGTACGAATTAGATCTTTGCAGAGCCAGTTTGCACTTGTTTTCAGAAGGGGTTAAAGATAATGCAAACTGCACTCTGCCACACAATTGTTACAAAAGTCTCAGGCATTCCATTATTCAGAGTTTCTGAAACAGAGCGGAGAGGACTTTTAGCAGGATCCACTCACCCCTCCTCACCTCCACCCCCTGCCCCCGACTTATAAGATGTGTACATCCCTGCCATCTCCTGTTTCATGTGACAGCCTTCTTCTTTATGATCAGATATTGGCTCTGCAAACATCAACAGATGTCAGCTGCTTGTTTCACAGTGAAAAATGCTCCCACAGGAACTGGGTGGCACACAGGTCATCAATCACTCAGGTGGTCGTAATGGCTGTTCTCCCAAATCTGCACAAGACTCTGTCCCCTGTGAAAGAATCTATATGCACAGAGAACTCTCACTGAAAGAGAACTCATTGCATCCAAATATGTTGTAAAGATGTTAAATGATCCTCAGGGGACTGTGTGGGGACAGGAAGGGGCTAGGAAGCTCTTTGAAAGAAAAGAGTTTTGCTGTCATTTTTTGTTAGCTGTCCTGTTTGGAGAAAGAAAAGTTGGAAAGTGGTTTGCAGGAGGAAGCCTTCTTTTTCTGAAGCTAACTTTTTTGTCAGTCTGGCAGAAAAGGGAACCAAAGACTGTGAACAGCTGCATTTGCAGCTGCCTTTCAAGAGGTGGGGGGCTCTTCAACTTCTGTTAGCATCTTCAGCCTCTCAAGGCTTGTGTGGGGCATGGGGCATCATCTTTACCACCTAGCCAGGCTGGCCCATAAATCCTTGGTGATCTGGAATCCTTACTATTTGATGTTTTGTTTGTTCTCTGGCTATGGATTGCGTGGCTGAGGAAGTTTGTATCCATTAGCCAGGAAGCAGAGCAAAGACTTGCGTTGGGGATAAAGGCTTTGAATAGAAAACAAAACACTTTATGCAGTTTTGATGATATACGTCACTAATACATTCCAAATTTTTCTCTTTTCCTATATATGATACTAACAATAAATATGTTGGATAGTGGTGGGGTTTTTTTTTTAGGACTTGCTTCAAATTTTTCAAATTCAACAAATGGTTAACATGTAGTTAGATAAAATTGGTGAGACATGTTTTATCAGATGAAAGTTGTATGGCTAATTAAATCTGGTTTTCTCTAGGCAATTTAGTGAAATGTATCATTGCCAGTTTGGGAATGACAGTCATTCCTAGTCTGTGCTAATACCCTTAGCACAGTTCACTCTCTGGCCAGGACATGTTAGTGTGCCCAGATAGTGACTTGGGCTCACACACAGAGCTTGGAAACAACCACTCACTGTGATCTTTGCTTGGCTGAGCACTGAGACTCCATCAGGCTCTGGAGGTGGGGGCTAGGATGTGATTGATGTACAGTTGACAGCAAGGGTTACAGGGTTTCAAAACATTCAGTACTGGCTAAGACAGCTGATTTTGTTTATGGACTGCTTCGTATTACCTCTCATCTCCCTTTCATGTTTCCTGATTCAGTCTAAATTTGGAATGGTATAGACAAAAGAGGGGAAGAAAGGGAGTATGTCTCAGTATTGGATTGTGTTTTGACAAATTAATTCCCCACAGTTATCTGGGCTGCCTGTCTGACTGCTACCTGGCTTCACTTCACAACGAGCTCTCAAGAGCAACTTACCAGGACAATCATTTTTAAAGACAAAATAGAGCATCATTTTCTATCAGATGAAAGAAATGCTTGTCTCTCAAAGTTGCTTTCCATATGGGCAAAAGTAGCTACATCCATTGCTCGAAGGGCCTGAGAGGATTAGGAAATTAATAACTTTTTATCCATAAGAGAAAGAATGTGATTGTGAACAGCTTCACAATGCTTAATTTTCTGCAGTTTAAATGGAATCTAAACTGCCTGCAATAAATCAGTGCCACCTTTAGCTCATTATAGATGATCAAGAGGAACCTCTTCTGATTATCATTGCTACCAGATTCACAGCAAACACTGCTACTGTCGAAAGAAGGGAAAGGCCCCTGGCGAGGCTGAGGAAAGTGTTGGGTAGTGGGTCATACACAACATATGCTGAGGGCCTACTGGGTGCTCCATCTCACCAGAGCCCCCTGGGGATCTTCCAAAGCCCAGTCTTGAAGCTGCCTGACCATGCTTGAGGCAGTAATTTACTCTCTCTCTCTGTGCCTCAGTTTCTCATCTATAAAACGAGGGTGATAATACTTATATCCACATAGCTCTCCGAATATTGTCTGTTGTTACCACAGAAAGGAAACAGGCTCAGAAAGGTCAAGTTACTCACCAAGAACTACTCAGGCATAGGTGGCAGAATTCAGATCTGAAGGCTGGCTACCTGCCCTGATTCCTGAGGAGGGGCCATGTCCCCTCCTCTCCTTGGGCATTCTTACACTGCTGATCTCCATAGAAAAAACTTAATGGAAATTCATAGAGGTAGAATTTGAGTATTTTCTTCATGGCCAGGGGAGAGGAGTGTTGGTTTTAACTCAAACATTTTCTTTTTTCTTTTTGTACCCAGGATTGAACCCAGGGGCACTTAACCACTGAGCCACATCCCCATCCCTTTTTAATTTTTAATTTGATATAGGTTCTCTCTAAGTTGCTTAGGGTCTTGCTAAGTTGCTGAGGCTGGCCTTCAACTTGTGATTCTTCTACCTCAACCTCCAAATCTGCTGGGATTACAGATGTGTGCCACTGCATCCTGCTGGAGTTGAACTTTTTTAACCCCAACCTTTCACATCCTCCAGAGGGTAAAGTTCAAGGACAGCAAAACCAGTTTTTGGCCAACTCCTTTGCCTCTCTAGATGCAGTAATACCAACCTGCATGCAGTTCCCCAAAGCACTCAGGATATTTCACTCATCAGTGTTTTATCCTAATGCCTTGTGAAATGGTTTCATCTTGGCCTAACTCCTACTCATCCTTCAGAACATTTCTCAGGCATTATTACTTCCATATATCTTCTTTGACCAACTCCCTCCCCTCCATCGGGAATACCTGTGGCTCTACTATTATAATAAGCACATAATCCTGAAATCATATGTTTGCTCCGGGGCCTCAACAGCAGAGACTAGACTATAAATAGGTCTGATTTATTTTTGCGTCATTGGCATCTTGTGTAGGGTATTCGCATAGAGCAGATTCTCAACCAAAATATCTTGGGTTATCATTTCATATTGGAGAAATATTTTCTCCTGAAGAAAATTAGGTTGTGTTTATTACTCTAATTTTAGGGAGTTTATCATCTTTGCCAGTTCATGTCTCACCCCTTGAGGAAGAGGAATAAATTTGGAAGGAAAGCTACACTTTTAATTGCAGGAGATCAGTCTGGAAGAGGGCATCTGGGGCCAGAAACAGGTAGATAGATGGGCAGAAGACTGCCCACGATTTGAGTGGGATAAAGAAGCACTCGAATGTGCAGCTTTGCCCTTTTAAGCCTAAGGTTCAAAGGAAGTGTGTGTTTTATCCATGTCGTTTAACTCCACCTGTGACTATCCCTGTCTCCTCATAGAAGCAGAATATCTGTTTGCCCAGGTCTTTGGCTGGCAGCAGAAATCTCAGGCAGGCTGCAGTGCTGCCTGGAAATTAGGAAACTGAATTCTCATCCTGCTCCACTGCTAATTTGATTAATATTTAAAATTAGTGTAGGTCTACAGGAAAAAATAGGGTAACTAAAAATTCAAAGCCATGGCTAGGATAAAAAGGAGCCTTCTAGGAAATATAGTCCCAGCATAACCAGGTCCCCTCAATACCAAATGGCACATCTAGGGAACACTCTGGCCTTCTGGTAACTTTCCTCTTTTGGATGCCTTGCTACCATTTTATTTCATACATTCTGTTTGTCTCAAATTTCCAAATTGCTGCCCCCCTCCTCTGGCCTCTTCTATATTGTTTGTATTGGGCCTCTTTTGCCCTCCTCCTCATTTTATTTTTTTTCCTTTTGATTGGTTGGGTAATTATATTCCTAATTTCTGTTCAGTTTTATCAGTTCTAAAAAAAGTCTCAGTCACTGTTTTTTTCAGATTGCTTTCCCCCCTTTCCTGCATCGTCTCATTCAGGAACTCTACTTCTTACCTATGACTTCATATATTTTGAACATTGGTCCAAACCCTCTCTCTCCAACACCCTCCCACCTGACCCCCAGCTGCCAGCCATGGTACTAACCAATAGTCAGTGCTGCCCCTGGGCAATAGGCTTCCTCTCTGGTCTTTAGATTTCTGCTTTCCCCATACAAACACGAGTGCAGATGGATTTAATTTGATGGAATGGAGCTAATCAGGATTCTTGAGCTGTGGCAAGTCACTGAGGGAGGCTAGACCACCTCTGAGCTTAATGATACTGCCACAGTGTGCTGTGTGCGTAAACTCCGCCTTACCTAAAAAGAAGGGGTGGGGACGGAAACATAAGGGAGTTTTTACATCATTCCCCTCAGCGATCCTAAATGCTAGGTTGTCCACTGCCCCTGATCTAACACTGTTGTTACCATCATTGTCTATGCCTGGGATTTCTTCAAATACCATAAAGCTCATCTCTATGTCTCTTTCTTGAATCAGAATGGGACTAGATCGTTGTCATTCACAGCCCACTTGAACATAAGTAAAGCCGTATTGGTGCTCAGTTCAAATTACAAAGTCTGCGCCTGTCTGCTTACAAGAATCCCAGTTTCTCCTGGGGTAGAGATTCACTCTACATACTTCTGAGGTTCTCAGACATGCAAACTGGCACCTCTACCCAAGAAGCAACACCTCTATGTCCAGTGTGAAGATGGCAACTCTTTCCTTCCTATTCCCAGCCCCAGGCTCCCTGATGAACCTGCTGCTATCTGTCAGCTGTGGAGCTGGGACCTGTCCAGGTGTGTGGCAAACTGCAGCCCCACCGGCCCTTGCATGTGGTGAAGACAGATCCATGGCCCTCTCTCACTGGTTCCTTATCCCCTGGGTCTTTCCACATATCTCCACCCACTCTATGTATGGCAGGGCTCTGGGAAGCACCAGGTGCTGCCTGGACCCTGGGGCCTCCTTAGGATTCATCCCTAGACTCTCTCATGCCTCTTTGAGCTCTTTCTCCAGGCTCCTATGGGCTTTCATGCAAATGTGGCTTTTCCTGCAATTTTTATCTTTCTCTTTAAAAGTTCAGGGCTCAGCTAAGGTTCCAGTCCATTTTCTCCCAGGAGGCTTCACAGAATAGCATAAGTACTATTTTACATCTATTCGAAGATACATTTATTTCCACCTGTATCTCTTCCTACATTTTAGCTTCTCTGAAATCAAGGTGTGTTTCAGTACGGATGATGTTTTATAATTGGACTTGGCAGCAACTTTAAAAAATAAATGGTACATAGAATAATGGCATTTCTATAATCAGTGACATCTTAGATTTAATAAAGCATGGCAATTTTGTGGATGCAGAGAAGTGCCTGGGCTAAGAGCAGCCCCCCACCCCCATCACTGTGCACAGTATCCAAACTCCAAAGCACCTGCCACACTGAGAGACTGTGCTGCTTGCCCTGCCCACTGGGGACATGAGTGCCTGGGAACTACACACCAAGTTTCCTCTATTGCCAGGGGAAGTGTGAACACATGAGTCAAAGGCTCCACACTCTTCATCACACAGAGGGAGACGTTGCTGTCTAGACTATAATTACTTTGGACTAAAATTATTATTATTATTTAAAGGCAATGAAATGCCCAAATTTTAGAAAGGAGAAAATGGACTTGTGTATTCAGAAAGCCTATTATATCACAGTCCCCAGAAAACACCCTCTTTTTCGGTATGACATCTATTCCAGCCTTCGTGGGGGTGCTGGTAAAAGAAGATGTCAGAATCTCTAAGAAGCCCACCACTGGTGTTTCTTTAGACAGTATTTCTTTAGTAAGCTCTCAGTTTAGCTTACTCCAAGGTCAATTAAAACGCTGAATTATCTATGCATGGCTATATAGACTCTGACCCAGAGAAGTTATCAGTATTTCACTGCATTTGTACAATTGTCAACAAATCCTGCAGAATTTCCCTCTCTTATATTTATAAAAAGAAAGCACAACATATGATTTATCCAAAGATTCACATTGATCAAAGGCAATATTTAAAAACAACCAGAAGATCGTGGCAGCATATGTAAAATTGCACACTGATTTTAAAAGTAATTTGACTTCCAAGATTTTCTACTTAGTCACCTTTAATCATATTTAGCAACATACATAGCCTCCCTCTACCTGCGGTTTTGCTTTCCATAGTTTCAGTTACCTGCAATCAACTGTAATCCAAAAACATTAACTGGAAATTTTTAGAAAGAGACATCTCATAAGTTTTAAACTGCATCATTTGGAGTGGTTTGACACACTCTTGTGCTGTCCAGTTCTGTCCTTCCCAGGAATGAATCATTGCTCTGTCCCTGTATCCACACTGTATAGTCTACCTGTCCGTTAGTCACTTAGTAGCTGTCTCTGTTAACAGATCCACCGACCTGGTATCACAGTGCTTGTGCTCATCCTTGTGTTTGTTATATAATGGCCCCAAAGCACAGGAATAATGATGATGGAAATTCATATTTACTAAAGCAAAACCATAAAGTGCTTCCTTTCAAGTGAAAAGATGAAAGTACAATAAGATATTTTGAGAGAGAGAGAGAGAGAGAGAGAGAGAGAGAGAGACCACATTCTCATAACTTTATGGGTTGTTATGGTTATTCTGTTTTATTAGGAGTTCTTGTTAATCTCCACTGTATCTGATTTACAAGCTTTGTCATAAATATGTATGAATAGGGGGGAAAACAGAGTAGATTTAGGTTTGGTACTGTTGGCAGTTTCAGGCATCCCCTGATGAGGTCTATTAGACTATATCCCCTGGTGGATAAGGAGGGATTACTGTAATTACTCTTCTTACATCCATCTCTCTTTACTGTTTATCCCAACTCCCAAAAGACCTACCTTCTCATGGGCAGGATGGAAGGTTTGGACGCAGGCCTGTGGAACCCCAGAGCAAAACTGATCTCTATTGTTCCACTGGGCTTGCTTCAGCCACGGCATCCCTTCTAAGCCCCAGCTGCCACCTGCTGATTCCTACCTGCTGGTGAGGCCATCCTCAACTTCCAGGACAAGATAAAACCCTAAATATAAATAAATAAATAAATAAATAAAATATATATATAATAAACCCATCTTAGGAGCTACGCCTTGATTATGCTCTTGCCAGGATGCTGTGGTTCTAATACTGAGGTCCACCTTTCTCAGGCCCCAGGGCTCTTTGTGCCACCCACTCTTACCCTTAGGTATCATAATCCTAATAAGGTCTCTCAACACCTTCAATTTCTGGAGCTTTGTTTTGCTCTCCCCTCCCTTTCCAGGGTCTGGGTCTCTGGTTCTTTCTTGAGCCCTAGCTCAATGGTGGGGACTGCACCCTCGTCACAGATCTGCCCGATGGCATTTACTTCCCTGCCAGGTCTTCCTGAGCACCACCCATTCTGTACCCCACTGTTGCTGTTCTCGCATCTCTTGAGACTTTTTGCCATATCCCCCATGTCATCCCAAATCCATGCTCCCCTCAACTCGAGCTCCATCTGCCTTGATTGTCACCAGTGTTGCCTCTACTCCTTGGATGCACACTAGCCTGCCTACTTTATTTATTTTTTTTTTTTGGTAGCACCTAAAACTAAGTCTACCCTTCCAGTACCTGTCCTTGGCTTTCTCACTTGGCTTTAAATAACTCACTTTGCATTGTCCACTCCAGAGGGGTGATCCTATTGCTAATGGTATTTCCTTCTCTTGGAATGACCTCTCATGCCTCTTATACTCTTCCATCCTTCAAATCTCAGCTTAAAATCTATCACACCTGGGAGTGTTTCTTGCTGATTTTAATCTTCACAACTTTCAATAGGACCTCAACAAACATTTGTTAAATAGATAAAACTCCAATACCAGGCAAAGGATAGCCAGGTTACACTGAAGACAGAGGAGGAGGTTGAGGCAGGTACATGAGTGCTATCTAGAGTAGCTGATAGGAGATCTGTGTAGGTAGATGGGCAGGGAAAGTGGATATGGAGTATTGTGGGCACCCCAGAACCTCAAGAAGAGGACTGAAGTAACACATATAAAACTAAGGGCTCCGAGACTGGAAAGAAGGGTACAAAGCAGTGTTTATTCAGAACCTTAGAAAGAAACCAGGCACAGAAAGCAAGATACCAGGCCAGAAAAGGAGTAACACCTCAACTAAATTAACTCTGAACTTCATGAATTTTTGACCAAGTTCTGATACCATCAGTAAGAGGCAGTACTTGTCCAAAGAACTTAGAAAATGGCCATGTGCTTGGTTTCTGCCCATGCAGAACTCTAAACTCATGAGCAGAACCTTCCTAAGATGACACAGGAGTCCAAAACTAAATAATTCCATTATTCAAAGACTTTCAGGAATGGTGTCTGTTCAACGATGCCCAGCATTTGAGAGGCTTCCTGCCTGATTCTGTTATTATCTGGTGGTTAGAAGAGATGCCACCTAAGGGCCTGTTAAGAATGAGGTTCCTTGGAGTCCATGATTGAATGGTTTCTAGAATCTGGAATCTGGTTCCCGTTCATATCCTAGGTGTTTTCCAATGTCATATATTAATTTGTACTAAAAAAAAGTTGTAAAACCTAAAAGGTTTTCTTACTTTGCTTGATTTCCTATTTTACATGATAAATAATCTGTTTGATAGAGTATCCATTGGCACAACCACTCTAGAGAGAAATTCAATAGCATCTAGTGAAGCTGAAAATTCCCATAACCTGATTTTATGTACTAAATTCTCTCTCTCTCTCTCTCTCTCACACACACACACACCACAAATTCACATTTGAAGCACTAAACTCCAACCTGATTACATTTGGAGGTAGGATCCTTAGGAGGTAATTAAGGTTAAATGAAGTCGTCATAGGGCGGGGCCCTAAATGAGGCAGGTACATGAGTGCTATCTAGGGTAGCTGATAGGAGTTCTATGTAGGTAGATGGGCAGGGAAAGTGGATCTGGAGTATCATGGACATAGTACAGTAGCTTTATAAGAAGAGGGAAAGAAAGAGATATCTTTCTCTCTCAACCCTGTGAGAACAGTCAGAAGGCAGCAGTCTGTATGCCAGAATGAGAGTCCTCACCAGAATCCAACCTTGCTGGCACCTGATTTCTGACTTGCAGTCTCTAGAACTGTGAGAAAATACATTTTAGTTGTTTAAACTACCACATCTATGGTACTTTTTAACAAAATTCTAAGCAGATTAAGACAACTATAATATAGAAATTCAACTTTTAGACAAGAGAAACTTGGAACATGAGTCCAAAGAGTCATGAACAACAAAACTTGAAATCCATCTAACTACTCAAGAAGAGGGGCTTAAAGAAACATTTGCACCGGGTGTGGTGGCGTATGCCTGTAATCCCAGGGGCTCCAGAGGCTGAGGCAGGAGGACTGTGAGTTAAAGGGAGCCTCAACAATATTGAGGTGATAAGCAACTCAGTGAGACCCTGTCTCTAAATAATATATATATTATTTTGGGGAGGCAGCCCAGTGGGTAAGTGCCTCTGAGTTCAATCCCCAGTAACCTCCTACACACACACGAAAAAAAAAAGAAATACATTTGCTTATATTGATACAATGGAATACTATTAAGAAGTCAAAAATAAATGACTAATCTACTACCCCACAGTTTAACATGGGGTAAAAAAGTCACATTGCTCATTGATGTGTCAAAGATGATAGCATCTGTAAAACCTTTAAAACAGAAAGCATTTTAATTCTGTAAATGTGTGTGTGTGTGTGTGTGTGTGTGTGTATATATATATATATATATATATATATATATATATATATATATATATATACTATAAAAATGTGGAGAAAAAATTTCACCACCCTCAAAATAATCATGTACTCTGGATGAGAGGGAAAGGAGAAGGGAGGTGGTATTTTTAAAGGGACCTCAACTATATTTGTTTGATTTATTTTTATAGGTATGTTAATCTATCACCATTTTATCCTCCTATTTATTCCTGAGCTCAATCCATCTGTATTGTGCTTCAGCCACAACACTGAAACATGCTTTGCCAAACTATCTGTTTTAGTCAGCTTTTTCTGTCACTGTGACCCAAATACCTAAGAACAACATAAATAGAAAAAGAATATTTGGGCTAATGGTTTCAGAGGTTCAGTCCATGGTTGGCCACTTCCCTAGCTCTGGGTCCAAAATGAGTCAGGACGTCATGGCAGAAAGGCATGGGGGAGTAGAGCAGCTAAGGACAAGGCAACCAGGAAGCAGACAGTGCTCCACTATGCACCAGGAATGAAATACAAATCCCAAAGATACACCCCAGTGACCTACTTCCTCCAGCCAAACCTACCTACCTTTAATTTCCACCCAGCTAATCCATGTCAGTGGATTAATCCACCAATTAGGTTAAAGCTCTCGGCATCTAATCATTTCATCTTTGAACATTCTTGCATTGTTTCATACATGAGCTTTTGGGGGACACCTCACATCTAAACCATAACGCTATCCAACAGCTTCCATTCTGACACTTCTCTGACACATTTTTATTTGACTTCAGCAGGATTAACCCCCTGTCCTCTTCTCAAACTTGTTGCATCACATAGTTTCTGAGGTCACTTGACTTGTTTTCATGTTTCTGTGTCAGTTTCTTCTTGACTGAGAGCAGAATGCCAACTGATCGCTCCAGAGTTTCTGCTACTCTCACTATATCCCTCTTCAGGTATTTTCATACCATCTACTACATGTTAATGATGTCCAAATTCAAATCTCCAGCACTATTTCTTTCCTTGAGCCCTTGACTCACATCTGTCAACTTGGCATGTTGACTTGGATGTCTACTAAGCATCTCAAATGTGGAGTGTTCTGAATTGAACTTCATGATCTCCTCCAACCCCTAAACATTTATATCCTAGTCTTGGTCTTGTAAGCAGTACTAGATCCATTCCATTTTTCAAATGCATAGTCTAGGGGTCATACTTGATTCCTGTCTTCAACTCCCTCTGTGTCTAGTTCATCACCAAGTCCTGTTAGCACTGCCTGAACATTTCCCTGTCTTCCCATTTCTTGCCTGGTTTGAAGCTGTAGTCAACCTTCCACTGGGTATCTCTGTTTTCATTCCTCCTTTGCCATTTATTACAAGAAGCTTAAGAGATCTTTTTTCTTTAAACTCATTTCTAGATCTTAAATATTTTATAATACTTTATTTTTAAAGTTTTTTTTTAATATTGATTTATATGTGGTGCTGGGGATCAAACCCAGAGCCTTGCACATGCAAGGTGAGTGCTCTACTGCTGAGCCACAACCCCAGCCCCTATAATAATTTATAATGTAAAAAATTAGAACAGCCACAACCACAAAATCTATACCTAAATACCATAGGTCAGCTTAAGAAATAGAATATTACAAACATTAGTGGAATTCCTAAATAGTCCTCTCTAATCATGTCCCCTTTCTTCCCCAACAAAGGTAAATATAAGAGTTCTGTGTTTGTCATTCCAGGTAAGCACTGTATAACTTAGCCACAACCCCAAATATATATATAAAATATTTATTCTTGATTTCCCAAAAGCCATATAATTTCTGTATATTTTAAATTTTACTTATGGGTATCATATTAAGTGTAGCTTTCTATACCTTTCTTTCATTACACAGTATGTTTGTGAAATTAGAATCTCTTTGATACCTATGACTCCAATCATTTTAACTGATATGCGGTATTTCAAGAACACTAAATAATTTACCCATTTCCTGTTGATACTTAATTTGTTTCTTTTGTTGTAGTAGTTCCAAACAATGCTACCTACTGTGAACATATTTGAGGTATTTCCTTGTATGCACAGGGAAGAATTTATGTAGATATATATTATGTTGTGAGAAATCTGTTTTGAACAGAATGGGCATCTTCCAATTTTCCTGATATTGCCAAACCATTCTTTAAGATATTGTTTATCAATCTGTCATCCATCAGGAATGTGAAGCCCCTAACCCTCCCTTTCCTTTCCAACACTTTATATTGTCTATTAACTTTACCAGTTGGATCTTATGTCTTTTTAAATCTTTTTAAAATCAGTCACATTGAACATCTTTTTCATGCTCATTGACTTCTAGTTTTCCTATTATATCCTCAGCCCATTTTCCGATTACATTTTTTCCTTCCTATTGATTTTTAGGGGAAAAATTTATATATTCTGGGTACTAATCATTGCTTGGTTTTATGGTGGTTTGTCCTTTCACTCCTTAAATTCTGGTTTTGAGGAATAGAATTTTTATTCTCGTGTGGTGAGATTTATAAATCTCCCCTGTGCTTTGCTTTTTATGTCTTATTTAAGAAACCTTGCCCACTCTGGCCTTTTAGCAACGTAAATCAGACAACATCCATGTCCTACTCAAAATTCTCCAATGACCTTTGTCCTAAAAATAAAATCCAATTTCCTTTCTTTCCTTCCTTGCCTTGCTCATTAGACGCCCACCTTCTCTTCACTCCTCCAACCCACTGAGATCATTCCCATCTCTCAGGGACTGGGTGCTCCTGCTGTCTTGATTGCTCTTTGTATGATCAGGCACATGGCTGGTAGTCTCAGCTCAGAGATGGCTTCAGACAGACTTCCACTGACCCAAACATCTAAAGTGCCTCCCCCATCAGTTTCTAGAACATTATCCCCATTTTATATTCTTCACAATACTGTTGCTATAGGAAGTCATCTTTGTACATGTTTGTCTACTTGTACCCTCCGTCTCTACTAGGTATGACGTCTATGAAACAGGGACCCTCACTCTCCTGTTCCTGCTTCAACAGTGGAGCAGTGAAGAACTCTCAGAAAGCACTGAATCACTATCTGTTGAAGGAATAACTAGAGAACACATTGTGGGAAATCTTACCAACCAAAACGATGGGAAAACAGCAGCCTACAAGGTGAGGGAAAGTGACAGAGGTGAGACACTAACTAGTGACCAAGGCATGACTCATTCCTGTTGCTGAAGAAAATATCTGAATAAACTAGACAAAATGAATCAGAATTGCATTCATAAACAATAAGTCTCTGAAGGAAAATTAAAAAGAACTGAATCTCCTCCTCCTCCTCCTCCTCCTTCTTCTTCTTCTTCTTCTTCTTCTCTCTCTCTCTCTCTCTCTCTCTCTCTCTCTTACTGAAGATTGAGCCCAGGGACACTTTACCACTAAGCTACATCTTCAGTCCCTTTTAAAAATCCTTTTTAAAAGTTTTAAGACAGAGCCTCTCTAATTTGTGGAAGATCTTGCAAATTTGCTGAGGCTGGCCTTGAACTTGTGATCTTCCTGCCTCAGCCTCCTTAGTCACTCACTCCCGTGAGGTACAACACAGCTATCAGAATGTTCCTTTTACAGAACAAATCAGATTAGGACCCTTTGCCACTCACAATATTACAATGGTTCCTGGTCCCTTGGAGAGTCCCCACAATGGTTTTAGGGTCCTGCTGATCTAGCTTCCAGCACTGTGACTTCACCTCTTCCTCCTTCCTCCTTCTCCCTCTGCCATACTCACTTGTTTCTTCTCCACTTCTCCTCAGCTCTGAGTGCTCCTCAGTTTGGACCTCCATCCTCCAGAATGTCCACATGATCCCACCTTTGCCTCCTTCTACTTTGGGCTCAAATGTCACCTTCTGAGACAGCCCTATCCAAACCACCCTACTGAAAATTGCAATTCACCTCTATCCTGAAAAACTCTATCCTTTTCCAAAGCAGTATGTAATTTAATCTTTATATTGTGTTTTCTGACTATTTCCCTCCATGAGAACATACATTGGCACTCCATTTCCACAGATTTCATGTCCATGATTCAACCAACTGTGGATTAGAAACATTTTTTAAAAATGCATATGGCGGGGCATGGTGGCACATACCTGTAATCCCAGCAGTTTGGGAGGCTGAAGTAGAAGGATCAAAAGTTCAAAATCAGCCTCAGCATTTACTGAGGCCATAAGAAACTTGGCAAGGAATGTCTCAAAATAAAAAGGGCTGGGAATGTTGCTCAGTGATTAAGCATCCCTGGGCTCAATCCCCACTACCAAAAAGAAAAAAAATGGCATGTATATGGAACATGACAGACTCCTTTCCTGTTATTATTATCCCCTGTACAATATAATAAAAATTTATTTATACTCTATTAGTCATTATGCTATTCTAGAGTTGATTTTATGTATAGAGGAGAATGTACATAAGTTATATAAAATATAACTTCCTTTTGTACAAGGAACTTGATCATCACAGATTTTGGTATCCCTGGAGGATCTTGAAACCAGTACTCTTTGGATGTTGAGGGATAATTGTAATCTCCATAAAGAAAAAAGTCTTGGGCTGGGGTTGTTGCTCAGTGGTAGAGCACTTGCCTAGCATGTGTGAGGCACTGGGTTCGATTCTCAGCACCATATATAAATAAATCAATAAAATAAAGGTCCATCAACATCTAAAAAAAAAATTAAAAAGTCTTGTCACTTTTGCTCAGTGACATTAGGCCCAGTATACAGGTAAGTATTTGATATATATTTGCTGGATGATTTAGTTCATTTAATAAATCTGTGTCCAGAGGAAAAATGATACAGAATGGTCAACACCAAGACGCCTTTTGGTAAATTTACAGAACCTCAATTTCAAAGAAAGAATCCTCTGTGGCTCCAGACAGAGGAAAACAATACTTATAGAAAAAGGGGTGCAGAGGAGGGAGAAACCTGGCTAGCATGGGCTTTTCTTTGTCCCCTCCCCCAGTACCACAATATAGTGCAGTCAACCTTGTGGCATCCTGAAGGAGAGAAAATATGACACAGCATTATACAAGAAGCCAAATTATCCTTCACGTAGGAAGATAAACAGAGATTCTCGACCATGCAAGAACTCAATGAAACTGGGACTACCTATTACATTCTGAACTAGCCTGTTGAGAATTGCGTGGAGTAAAAAGAGACCATATTGCTTTCTGTGTACTGAATCTGTTCCCCCTGAGCAATCCTAACATAATTTCAGCCCTAGATGACAGGGCTGTCATTTATTGAGTGATTGATCACTATGAACCAGGGCTTTCATCTCCTATCAAAAACCTCACACCCTCATTTATGATATAGATAACCAGCCCCATTTTTTTTCTTGTGGTGCTGGGGATTGAACCCAGGGTCTTGTGTATGGGAGGAGGCAAGCACTCTACCAACTGAGCTATATCCCCAACCCCCAGCCCCATTTTATATGTGAGAAACCCAAGGCACAACAAACTTAACTTCCCAGAGTGCACAGTGGAAGAACCAGTGTTCAAACCCAGATCTGTCTAGCACTAAGGCTGTACTTATAAAAATTAACCTGATACTTAACCAGACAATGGGTAAAACCATCCCTGCCAACCTCCTCACAGAGCTGAGACCTCCCAGTGCATAAAAAGATTTTCCAAATCTCTATTTCTCCAGTGTTCCAACTCTTCAAGAAACTGTCAGAGAGCAGAATAGTCACTCAGAATTAACACAAAAAGGATTAGAACTTTCACCAGGAAAAATAAATAAATAAATAAATTGATAAATATGATCTTCAATATTATATCGTAAATATAGTGGATGCACTTTAAAACTGGAGAAGAAATAAGAAATGAGAGGAAGGACCCTTAACACTCTCTGAAAATCCCATTACTCAGAAGGGTGAGAATGGCAATATGTGTGGATAGATTCATACTGTTTGGACATTGTTAGGAGTCTCCTACCATCAGAACCTGTTTCTTATGTGAAAGTGACATTATGAGAAGGAAAACTTAGAATCAGAAAGACCTGCATTTGAAGTTCCTCCACTTATTGAACAAGTGATTTAAACACTTGGAGGCTCCATTTCTTCACCTACAAAATGTATCTGACTCACTGGACTGTTCTGAACAGCAAGTTGTCTTATAAGTAGATTCTTCACTATACCACGTGGTCCACTAGAAGAATCGTTCATTTACTATTACTACCAATAATTATCCTGAGTTTCCCAAAGAGCTGTGGTAGGCTTGGTCTAACTCAGTTGTTGGCAAATGATAAGGCCAAATTCAGCCAGCGGAGCCACTTTCATAAAAGAGGTTTTATTGTCACACAGCCATACCCATCAAAAAGATAATAATCAGAGTCTCCTGAAGCCCGAGGGAGCTCAGTGCTGGTGACAGGATGCAAGGCAACATTGCCATTTCTTTGCATTTGTTCCTGTTACTCTCCTGTCATCCATCTCCACTTCTTTTTGATCCTCGCCTCTATTTGTCAGAAAGGAGGCAAAAATGGGACTTACTGCTAGGCTGGTGAAACCTAACACTGGACAGATCCTAATAGTCCTTATCCCTAAGCCTGTTTATGGAGGCTCTGGAACAGTCTACAAAACTCTAGCCAGCATCATCTACGGCTGGTGGCATGGGTCTTGAGCCATGAGTCCACCTGGGCAATAAGTAGCCCATTGCAATGTGGGTCCTCCTGTGCTATTTTTAGCAGATGGTGGGCTCAAGAAATGACACACCTTGATGGCTACATTTGTGGCCAGAGGTATGACATCAAGGCCTGGGGCTGTCCATTCATGATGTCTCTGCCCAGAGAAGGGCAGAGCCCTGTAGTGTCTTGTAAGTTTGGACAAGGCTTCCAAGTCTACGCCAGCCCCACGCAGAGGCTTCTAGAGAAAACTACTCTTTCTAGGTACTGTCCTGTTTCCTTCTGCACTATTCTTATGACTGGCTTCATTTAATTTGTAAGGAATTATTTATTTACATTGCTTCTGTTGCTACTTAATAAAGAAATATTGCCTTTTTAAAAAAAAATAGCTTAGAAACTCAGACAATAAAACAAGTAGAAAAATAGCAGAAATGAAATAGAAGTAATTAGACTTGAATCTGACATCACTTTGTATAGCTAATGCACTATATTAGTGTAAAAAAGAGAATAATGGTTTTTCATTTACCTTAGTATTTACGATCATTATGAAAAATCACATTTAAGGAAGCCCTAGTGTAAGCCAATGTATGAGAGTATTTTACTTGAGCTAAACTACACTGGCCCATTTCTGAGCAAGCAATTTTTTTTTTCTGAATGAGAAAACTATTTTTGAAAAAAATAAGAAAATGTTATAAGTATTATTCCTCTTCATTTTAAAACTGCATATTTTGAGATAATGAGTGCAGTTTCTATTACTATTTCAAAGCATTCTCTTATTTCTGTGTCAGGAAAGAAAATTCCTTTGGGGATTAAATTTTCAAAAATTACTAGAACAGAGTGGAACAACTTGTCACAATGTTACCTTTTACACACATTTTTTTCTTAAGAAAGACACTATTGTATCTGGCTTATATTGACTTTCTTTCGTTAACTGTTCCTATATTGTGAAGTGAGGTTTATTTCTTATGGCCCTTACTTTTATATTATTTTTTAAATTTATTTTCTGATTATAAATTCTTGAATTGTGTTATGTACAGCATAACAAAATGAGCTCCTGACATTTTCACACAGGAACACTGTGGTTCTTCAGTTGGGGACTTCAACACCTAGTATCAGAGAAAGGATATAGATACATTACTGAGCCTGAAATTATCAACAGAGCCACCAATGTTAACCCCGGCCAGATCTCTCCATCACCTGTTCCCAAGTGTGGCAAATAAAATGAGTTCAGAGACCTCTGACTGCTCTCAGTGACCCTCAGTAGGGCATGTCACCCACATGCCTGGTCATCCCTGACTGAGGCCACTCCCAATTCATGCCCAGATGAATGCAATATTCGGATCTTCCTCTCTCAATCTGATCAGTAGAAACATTCCAACAACTCAGAGAACCCAGAATCAGAGTAGGATATGTTGAATCTTGAGTCCCACCCTATGGTGTCTCCAAGCTGCATCATCTGATAAAGCAGCCAACAGCTACACATGACCTTTTAAATTCAAGTTCATTATATATAAGTCAAATTCAAAGTATGGTTCCTTTGTCTCATTATTTCACATGCCCAACAGTCACATGTAGCTAGTGGCTACCATTTTGAACAACACAGAGTATAGATCTCTGTCACTGAAGAATGTGCTTATAGATAACACAGCCTTAGAAGGAACCATGCATCTTGTACCTGATGACTATTGGGCTAGGAGCTCCACTAGGTGAGTCTGAATGGAAGGAAGTCCTGTCTTGTTCTGGCTTCCTCATTCACCTGCTCTAGACTGGCATCAGTCATGTCTCCTCTCCAGGGCCTCGTTTCTTACCTGTGAGGGCTTTCTGGAATTAGACTTTGACCCATGATGAAAGGAAGGCAGGACTATCATGGCCCATGGGCCCTACATTACTTGACTTTGCTTTGGCCTTTTGTAAATTTGCCTTTATTGAAGTATGGCTTTGCATCATTTCTTCTCCCTATATAAGGACAATCATGTAAAATTCAGTGTTGCATTCATTTTAAGAATCTAAAACCATATTGCATCATTTTCTCTTAATGAGATCCAGTGAGAGAAATTTCTATCAAATCTTGGGCCCAGGACAAAATGTGATTTTTTAAGCAGCTAGTGGGTATTTAGGTTTAAAAACGATGTGAATAGTGTAACTGATCTCATTTTCCTCTGTTTTCCCTGTAAGGAGGCTCAGAGAACTTACATTAGAAGCAGTTAAACTGAATCATATGGTATTCATTTTTTTATTGTATCTCTAATAAAAGCTTTTTTGGAAGCCACCAAAATATTTCTGGGCAGAAATTAGAATTTGAACAAAGTATTTTATTAATTGAATGAAATACATTTGCAGAAACCCCAACCTTCAAACATATCATAAAACTTTATAAACTAAAATGCATTCTAAGGACACCCATTTGTTGGGGAAATACCCTTACGAAGGTGTGTTTTCAAGGCTTGACCCTAGACTTAGAAGTTGGTATCCACGTATTCTGGAGTATCACATAAGACTAAAAAAAATAAATAAATATACCTGGAGTTATATACACAAATATTCAAAAGACAGGAAAGTGAAAACCTATCACTTTGTTTTGGGGTACAGAATTTCAGTTGTTTTTGGTGTTCAAAAAATAGAAAATTTTAGCTGAGCACAGTGGCACATGCCTGTAATCCCAGTACCTCAAGAGACTGAGGCAGAAGGATCCCAAATTCAAGGCCAGCCCAGGCAACTTAGCAAAACCCTGCCTCAAAATTAAAAGAATAAAAATAACTGGAGGTGTAGCTCAGAGGTAGAGCTCCCCTGGGTTCAATCCCCAGTACTACAAAAAAAATAATAATAATAAGTTCTCACAATTGAGTTCTCAGCATTTCCTTAGTAAGCAAGATATTTATACCATTCCATGAAATAGACTAGTAAAAGTAAAATCATCTTGCCCCTTAAAACACTTTCATCCTTTTAAAAATTTCTTTTAGCATTGTTAAATGCTAAAAAAAATTTTTTTTTTTGCTTTGTTAGAGGGTATTTTTTAGGAAATTTAAAAATTTCCGAGGTATGGCAACTTTCCACTCAGAATTATATCACCATGTTCTCAGACTGAATAAAGAAACAAAAATATTTTGGAATCCAAATTTGAATTTGAAGCTGCAGACTAGAGTGGACCCACATGTAGCACATAAAAGCTGTCTGAAAAGTACTAGATTTATGCTTAATTGAAGTCACAGAACCCAAAAGGAGTCTCCTACACAGAAGCAACTATGGAGATCTGTCACAAACACATGCTCTAGTAGTTACCATCTGGCTCACACTGAGTTCATGAAGAATATGCTAGTCATACCTGCACTGAGACTCATAGGACAGCACATTGAACACTCTTTTTATTAAACATTTGAGACTCTTCATTTATATTTTTAACACAAAGACATGATCATTCACATATCTATACCTTCTCAATCATTCTGCCAAGCGAAGGTAGGGAGGATTATTTAAATAATAACAAGTAACATCTGTTGAGAATTTAGTATGTGTTAGGTATTCTGACCAACATTCTAGATGGGTCCTTTTATGAGTAATTTAACAAAGTATGAGGTGGGTATTGTTTTTATTTTTATTATATAAAAGACAAAACTTGGAAGCTAAATTTTCCAGGGTCACTATGGTTTGGACATTTGCCCCCCCCCCCCCAAAGGTTTATGCATTATGAACTTGACCCCAAGGTGGTGCTATTAGGAGGTTGGTGTGAAACCTTTAAGAGGTGGTACCTGGTAGCAGGGTCATAGTTCAGTTTGGGGCATACCCTCAAAAGGCAATAAAATATTTCTTGAGGAACCCAGGTTAGTTTTTGGTAGAGGATTGTTATGAAAATCTTCCACCCAGATTCTGGCTTCCTGTTTCAAGGTGTGATCCTTTCTCATACATGAATTACCACACTATTACCATCTACATGATATGTCACAGCCAAGAGGGCCCTCACCAGAGCTGAGTCAATGCCAGTGCTGTGTTCTTGAACCTCCAAAGCTATGAGCTAAATAAACCTCTTTTCTTTTTAAATTATTCTGCCTTTGGTCTTTTCTTACAGTGAGTAAAATAGTCTAATAATAATAGAAGGGTCTGCAGTGATAGTTGGGACTGTAGTCCAAGACAGAGTGCTTAATAGTACTCTGAAATGTTCTAAAGAAGATACATGTCCTGACCACAAGTTAGTCATGGAGTTAAGAAAAACACCTAGATAGATAGGCCCAGATATGACCAACCCTACCCTGAAAGAGCCCTTCCTTCTCCACTGCTTGGGATAAAATGGGAGTAAACTATGTCATTAGAACAAATAGGTGCATACACAGACTCAGGTAGATGGCTACCTAAATAAGTGGGGGAAAAAAATCTGGCTTGACTTCTTATTATCTAATGTCAAACTTTTCCCCTTTTTTCTCCCTGAAGAAAGAATGAAAGCATTTTCATTTATGCACGATTAATTTGCCCATAGCATATTTAATAACAATCATTCTAACTATCCTAGTGTTCTGACACCAGATAAGTGACCCTCAGCTCTCCTATCTTTCTGCTTCAAATTCCATTAAACAAGGGTGGATAAAAGGCTTTCTTATCAAAGTACCTTAGTATTTGATATGAGTGCCACAAACAAATACTAAGCTGCCTTTGAGTGTGGCTTGAAAGGCCAGGCATTTTCCCAGTGAAGCCTCTTTCTACTATTTAAGTCCTAATCCAAATAGAGTTTCCTTGTAAAATAATTAGGAAATCACATTGGGGCCAACATTTTTATCATTCGAAATATAAGTACTAACAACAGCCTGACCATCTGCTAAATTGGTGCTCAGCCAGTTGGTTTGGATAAATGGCCCCCCAAAGACCCATTTGGTCCCTAGACCACGATGTTACTGGGAAGTGGTAGAACCTTTAGGGGGGGGGGATAAGTGAGAGATCTTCCAGTTATTGGGGATGTGCCCCTGAAGCGAATATTAGGACCCCCATCTCTTCCTTTATCTCTATTCCCCACACAGCTAGGAGGAAATGGGCTTGGGCTTCAACCATGATGTACCATCACAGGCCCAAAGCAGAAGTTCCAAATGGCCAGGGACTGAAAACTTCAAAATTATGAACCAAAATAAACCCTTTCTCTCTCTCTTTTTTTTTTTCCCTTCCTGTACTGGGTATTGAGCCCAGGGGTATAGAGGCATTCTACCACTGAGTTATATCCCCATAACTTATTTTTTGAGACAGGGTCTCACTAAGTTGCCCAGGAGGGCCTTGAACTTGTGATCCTCCTGGCTCAGCATAGGATGTGTTGACCCCAGGTTCCTTTTCAGGTTGAGAAGTGGTTGGGGTAGAGGGAGCAAGAGAACTTTCCCAATACTTCAGTCTTTGGGAATGAGTACATCTCCGCCTGAAGGTTGGTGATCATGTGGGCTTCCCAGCCTGCACCTCTATCCTGGGAACATGGCTAAAAAATGGGGCTGCCTCCTTGAGAAGGGGAAGCTGCATGGGCTTTTCCAGCCCCTGGGTGCTAGAAGCTGCTTCCTAAAATAGGAAACCTCTTGCCAGCCTTGCAGGACTGCTGGGTAAGTAACCCTGAAGGAGCCATCAAGCATTTTAATGGTATTTTTTTAGCTCTCTTGGGATACTGCCCCACAATATTGAGCCTTTAGCATTTATGATTCATTCCGTGTAAAAGTAAGGGACTGTCTGGATTTGGGTCTGAGATGGAAGTGGTTGTTTGTAAATTTTACTGATTAGCATTGTTGGTTTAAAAAATAGCTTATTTAGATATAGTTACCGGATGAATATTTGTTGGATTCTCTTTACATTCATTGCTCTAGAATTCCCATTTGGAGCTGAAGGAAAATTGTATTCCTTCATATCTCCCTCTATCCCTTGCTCTGATCCAAGGGGAAAATCACTTGGCTCCATTTGACCAGCTACTGGCCAGTTGGGATTGCTGATAGAATTTCCCATCGCCTCACCAGATTCCCCCTCCCACCTTTGCCCTCACCCAAGTCCAAAGGCCTGAGAACTGGGGGGAGGGACTGTAAGTCTCAGTTCAACCCTTCTCATATCTAAGGGCTGTAGAAGAGGGGTACCCCAGCTCACACAGATAGTGAATTTGCATTTCCTCTGCTTTTTTATTCTATTTGGGCCCTTGTGGATTTGATGGTGCCCTCCCACTTTGGTGAGGGCAGCCTTCATTATTCAGCAGACTGATTCAAATGCTAATCTCTTCTGGAAAGAGCCTCAAAGACACACCCAGAAATAATATTTTACCAGCTATCTGGGCCTCCCTTAGCCCAGTCAAGTTGACATATAAAATTAACATCACAACTGGTGTGAGGCCCAAGAGGGCCTCCTAAGAGGGTTTGCTGTGGAAGGGCCCTCAGCTGACTGCGATGGCTCTTTTTACTAAGCAAATAAGCAGATCAAAAGCAAAAAAAAAAAAAATGATCAAACAGAGTCTTAACAAAGACCACACCCGAGTGTGGTGAAGTGTGAATTGTGGAAGCTCTGTTTATGTACCGACTCCTTAGGGAGTCAGGTACAAAGGCGAATTTTATTGCAGTAATGAAAAAATCCATTGATTTACACAATTCTGGAAATGCATCTAGCCAGATGAAAGAACACAAACGAAACAAGAATTTACATGATACTCCTACTATCTCCTCCCTCCTTCTCCCTTCATGAATGTGGATGTTGGGAGGAAATAAGATTTGTGGAGAAGGCAGACAGCAGGGACGGTTTTGGGGTGCTGCTTGGTTCCAACCTATGGAATTGTCCTGCTAGTCATCCACATGGGCAGGGTGGCAGGAGGAAGCCCTCGGCCAACTCTAGCTGTCCCCATCCTGGACCCAGTCTACATTTTCAACAATGACTTGGATAAAGACATAATCGTATAGAGAATATAAATTCCTCCTCAGCCTGGAGTCTAAATCCCATTCATGTGTTTGGAGAATTGGTTACATAATAAGCTTTGATGCAAAGCAGAACTGATCTCAAAAAGCAGATATTTATATTCCCAGGCTTCCTTGCAGCTAGGGTGTGGGTACCTGACCTGGAGGCAGTCAGATTCATGCACCACCTCCATACACACTCTGAACAGGAAGACTAGAATTTACACAAGTGTCTGCAGCAGATCTATCCAGGTGGCAGAGATGGGCAGAGGCAGCAGCTCGAGGATTCCAGGGCATCTCTAGAGGGTCTGTGTCCATGGTCCAGGGCCAGACACTGGGCGGGCAGTGCCATCCAGAAGCAGTGACATCCTACACAGTTATGTACCATTCTCTAGAATGGTTGGTGATGTCATTTTCCCTGCTACTCAGGACATCTTTTCCTGCCTCAGCCCAAGCTTCTGTGGCCTTCCCAGTGAACTTCTGAGCCACCCAAAATCTTCACAATCTTACTTCTCTGCTTGTGTCAGCCATAATTACTTTTGTTACTTGCTACTAAAAACATTGAGTGGTGGCAGGCTTTTCAAATCTGCAAAGGGCATGAAGCTGGGAGGGACGAAATCTATTGGATGGCAGAGTCAAGATAAAAAAGATTGTCAAGGGCTAGAAACGAAAGATACCAAACAGAGATAAAATGTGTGTACCCAAAGTTGGGCTCAAAAGTCAACTCCATGGGGTCAGATTTGAGCAATATTATCTCCAATCTCAGTTGGAAAATCCACAGACTTTTAAGAAACAAAGGGACCCCCCCCCACCCAGGGTTGATTTAAAATATTTTTTATCACATTGCTTCTCAAATATAAACATAAAATTAGGTATAAACTCCTTATGATCGTGGCTCATTTACAGTTATAAAACCAAAACAAATTTGCAAATTAATTACAAACAGAACTACAAAAGCAATAACATTCAAATTAACATCATTAATTTAATGTGAGAGATGATGATGTTTTGCTGAAATTGTATCATTGCTCACCACATGGCTCTGGCACCGACTGCTAAGGCACAGGGGGTTTCTAAGAGGGGGAATGGCATGTCTGCACCCCCTAAGCTAAGAATCCACTGAGCCCTGGGCAGCTTCCCATCTATCAGTTTCAGCTTCCCCTTTAATTTTCTGAGTCTTCTCTCTAGATAGCTAGGCTTTGTCTCATTGCTCTAACTTGTATGAAAATTCTTTCTTCTGTATCAATCCTTCCTAAACTGAGATTTAACACCCTGGGAATGAATTCACTAGTCCCTCATGAATCTGACATTGACCCCTGGTCAGATCACCTGGAGCCAGGAAGGAAAATCAAATCTTTTTTTTTTATTTTTTTATTTTTTTTTTGGTCAAGCTGGGATCCAGCATTATACCACTAAGCTATTTCCCCAGCCCAGAAGACCAAATCTTGCTCATATGCTTCTTCCACAGTTTACATATGGTTGGGGAGGGACAGTTGTTCATACTACAGTAATTCTAAACAGAGAGTAATAGGATATGGCTTAGCCATAGTACTATGGTCCTAATGCCATGGAAATTCTTAGGCATTCCCAGCAGGGGACATAGGTGAGTATGTTCATGGAAGCATTGTTTGTAGTGGCAAGAGGCACCATAGTTTCCATCACTGGGAAAGGACTTCATGCAACAATTAGAACTAATAAAAGTTCATATTTCAATACCTATATGGACCTAGGAAACAGGGTAGGAACTAGAGTGAGAATCAAAATGCTATTTACAAAAGCTATAGCTATCTTCAAAAAAAAAAACAACATGCATTTTGCAAGAAGGCATGCAAATAAAAAGATGCATATCAAATTTAAATGTTTTAAGTGTTTTCCTGTAGTAGTGAAGGTAGGCAGCGGATATACAATAAAAGTGACTAACATAAAAACAAACTCAAACCCAGTACTGTGGCACATGCCTGTAATCCCTGAAATTGCAGGAGGCTGAGGCAGGAGGATCACAATTTCAAGGTTATCCTCAGCAATTTAACAAGTCCCTAATAAATTTAGAGAGACCCTGTCTCAAAATAAAACATAAAAAGGATAGGGGATGTGGCTCAGTATTTCAGTACCTGGGGTTTGATCCTTGGTATCAAAAAAATTAAATTTAAATAGTAAAAATAAACACTTGAACTAACAAACAAGAGACAAACTTTATATGAGCTAATGGTAATAATCTCCATGCTTATGAATACTTAAGCCAGCCCTCTGTACTCAGTCGGAAAGAGGTAAAAAGGCTGAGGAGAGAAGAGGAAGAGGAAGAGGTGGGTGGGAGTGAGGGGGATAATACAGGTTTCTCCAAGACATGAAAATTATAAAGATTCTTTTTAAAATCTTACTTCACAGGATGGAATAAAGTATTTCAAAAGTTGCAATTTGAAAATCCCAGCTTTAAAAGGCAATAGGAATATTGTTTGACACATAGTAAAGAATAGCAACAGGACTTCAGCAGTGCCTGCTAAAAGCCTGCCTTATGACCCAGAAATCTACATCTCAAAAAGGAACCCAGCCATTACCCCCAAGTTTGACTTATCCCAGTGCAAGCCTACCAAGCATGGCTGGAACATAATGAACAGGAAGCTATTCTTTTCTGCATAATAAGTTTGCACACAGCTTTATCTTTTCGAGCCAGAATAGGCTGTACTATTTCAGTTACATTTGAGTGAAATACCCTAGTCATGATTCATGAAAACATTTCATTAACTGATTATAGATCTTGTTGCTTCAGCAGGGGGACTGAGGAGTGCACTTCTGACCTAAAAATCCTTCTGCAGAAATTGAGTGACATACCAAGTGTTACAATTTCCCATTCAATTGCCAACAAGAGAGGCTAAGAAAGTGACATTTCTTTCCAACCAGGCATCAGCCCTACATTAAATAAGGAGATGGTATCCAAAGCCATTTGGGGATATTTGAAAATCTTCTAAGATTTTGCAAATAAGTTTTTAAAATAGTAGATTTGTGTACACAAGAACCAACACTAGTTGATTCCTAACTTCAAGACATAGCAATAAACCTGTTAGAGTTTGGCCATTGAATTGAGGGTTCACCTTAAATTAAATCACAGGTGGGAGATGCTTATTCCCAGTATGCAAATACATTATATGATGCCTCTCAGCTACATGTAACAGTCAGATGCTACCCTAAAGCTGATCCGCTTTCCAATCCATCCTAAGTTGTATGGACCAATTTGTGAAAATACCTGTTGCATTATTCGTGATATAAATATTTTGCGGTTGGCTCTGTGCTCTTCCACTTCATAGCCCCATTACAGTTAGGTGGAACCATGTGTTTCTCAGGTCAAAATGCTAAAGATGGGAGTGATGAGGATCACATCTGATCTAAATTGTTTAAAAGTGCTGGCGAGGATGCGGGGGAAAAGGTACACTCATACATTGCTGGTGGGATTGCAAATTGGTGCAGCCAATTTGGAAAGCAGTTTGGAGATTCCTTGGAAAGCTGGGAATGGAACCACCATTTGACCCAGCTATTCCTCTTCTCGGACTATATCCAAAAGACCTAAAAACAGCATACTCCTGGGACATAGCCACATCAATGTTTATAGCAGCACAATTCACAATAGGTAGATGGTGGAGCCAACCTAGATGCCCTTCAATGGAAGAATGGATAAAAAAAATGTGGCATATATACACAATGGAATATTACTCAGCACTAAAAAATAATAAGATCGTGGCATTTGCAGGGAAATGGATGGCATTAGAGCAGATTATGCTAAGTGAAGTTAGCCAGTCCCCAAAAAACAAATGCCAAAAGTCTTCTCTGATATAAGGGGGGTGACTCAAAATGGAGAGAGAGGAAGAGCATGGGAAGAAGATTGCCTCTACATAAGGAAGAGGGGTGGGAGGGAAAAGGAGGGAGAAAGGGAATAGTATGGATGGTGGAAGGAGACCCTCATTGTTATACAAAATACATGTATTAAGATGTGAGAAAAAAAAAAAGGAATAGTGTTACCCTAGATTAGATAGAAAGAAGTGATGGGAGGGGAGGGGAGGGGTTGGGGAGATAGGAAGGATAGTCGAATGAAACAGACATTATTATTATTGTGTGTATATATGTGAATGCATGACCAATGTGATTCTGCAACCTGTACACTCAGAAAAATGAGAAATTCAGAGAGAGAAGAGGGGAGGGGAGGGGAGGGGAGGGGAGGGGGGATAGTAGAGGATAGGAAAGGCAGCAGAATACAACAGACACTAGTATGGCAATATGTAAATCAATGGATGTGTAACTGATGTGATTCTGCAATCTGTATATGGGGTAAAAATGGGAGCTCATAACCCACTTGAATCAAATTGTGAAATATGATATATCAAGTACTATGTAATGTTTTGAACAGCCAACAATAAAAAATTAAAAAAAAAAAAAAGAAAAATGAGAAATTATATCCCATCTGATTCAAATGTATGATATGTCAAGGTCATTGTACTGTCATGTGTAACTAATTAAAACAAATTTTAAAAAAAGAAAAGAAAAGAAATAAATTGTTTAAGACCTGGAATTGATTCTCTACCCTCTTAACACCCCTCTACTGCAGTGACCATGGATCTCCTAAGTGAGATGATGAAGCATGTGTAAGCCTGAATCTCTGAGGAACTATGAAAGGGCAAGGTCCCCCCACACACACACCCATCTGCATTTAGGTAAGTAGTCACATGAGAAAGTAATCTCTGCTCTATTAAGCCACTTGAGATCTGGGGGTTACTTGACTACTGTGCATAATGTAGTGTGCCCTGATTAATAGTGGTATTAAATGACTTAATTGCCAATAACTCAATTTATTGCATCCTGGAAGGAACAAAACTAAAGCAAATGAAAAGATAACTGGCATTGTAAAAGTGAAGTAAGAATTTTTAAACACAGTAGAAAAAATTTCTTGAGCCTGTACCATGTGATTAGGTGAAAAATCATACAAAGAGAAGGGGTCCAAGTTCAAGCAGTTATCCCTGAGATGGGCTAAGCTTCATAAAAAGCCAAATTTGGAGAGGCTGGGGCAAGAATATAGGACTTTACTTTAAAGTGGGCCTCAAATAGTCCAGAGACAGAGGGAGGAAACCTTCATTTAGGAAACTAATTGGAAATAAAATTTGAAAATATTTTAATACATAATGTAAGATCCACTGAAAATCAAGGGAAGGAGTTTGTACTTACATTAAAGGCAACTGGGAGTAACTTGGGCTTTTCAGAGTGATCCTGTTCAGAGTGATCCAGAACATTTTCTATTTCAACTGTAGGTGAAAGTGACTTTCAGAATATCAACCCACATCCGTGTTCAGGGTGGATTTGAAAGGTGGACCGAGTAGAAACAAGAGCTTGGAGATGTGTCTGTAGGTGGAAGGTTCATTGGGGTCATGGTCATGAGAATGCAAGGAAAGAAGGGGAGACATGGAAAGCAGTGTGAAGGACACACTATGTGCACCTCCAATCTACAACCCCAAACTCCAAAACCTTTCAGACTCCAACATGAGGCCACAAGTAGAAAATTCTACACCTGACCTCATGTGACAGGTCAGTCAAAATGCAGATGCACTAAAAATATGTACAAAATGATCTTCGGGCTCTGTATATATGAAGCAAAAATAAAGTTGGTGTCTCGACTTGGGTCCTGACCCATTATATATATATGCAAGTATTTCAAAATCTGAAAAAGTCTGAAATCTAAAATATTTCTGGTCCCAAGCTCTTCAAATAAGGAATGCCCAACCTGTAGTGACTGAGTAGATGCAGAAAAGAGAAGGGTGATTATCAAGTGACTCATTCAGCCATGCATTTATTCATGCACTCAGCAAATACACATTATGTACTCTCAACACAGCAGACACTATTCTTGTCTCCTGGAATGCTCTCCAGGAGCCCCTGCTCTCGTGGTACTTTAAATGCCAGTATGGTGAGACAGATAAGAAGTAAATTAGATACGATAGATTACATCAGGTGAAGGAAAGAGAACTGGATAAGGGGGAGAAAGAGGGTGGCGGGTGGGGGGGACGGGCACTGCCGCTTTAGAGTGGACACAAGGCCACACTGAGGTTCTGGTATCCCTCCTACCATGAGGAAGACATGATGTGAACATCTGCAGGAGAACATGGAGGAAAGAGAAAGGAAACTACAAACACAGGAAGTAGGATGCGTTAAACGCCCTCTCTCCCAGCAAGGAAACTACTGTCACTGGAGGAGAATGAGCAAGGGCGCTGGAATCAGAGCGGTGGAAAGGGGCCAAATCCTAAGGATCAGTAAGGAAAATATTTAAAACCGTGGTATGAAATCCACTGAAAATCAAGTGAAAGAGTTTGTACTTGTCAGGCTTAAATCCAAGTGAGATGAGGAGTCTGTGCGAGTTTTCCAAGAGTAAAATTTTATGTTCTAACTGCTGTTTTAAAATAGTCATTCTAGGTCTCATGTGAGGCATTAGATTGTAGAGGACAAATGATGGTAGTTTAGAAAGCAGAGAAATTCTTTTTTTTTTTTTTTTTTTTTTTTTTTTGAGGAGACTGGGCAAGAAATGACCCAGTTCTAGCTAGGAGGATAATAGAGGAGGTAGTGGGAATGGTCATATTGGGAGTACACTTTGGAGACAAGCCAGCAAGATTTATTAATGGATTTTATTTGGGACATGTTTTAGTTAACTTTTTCATCACCAAGACTGAAAGACCTGACAAAAGCAACATAGATGAAAAGTTTATTTTGGCACACATGGTTTCAGAGGTTCAGTTCGGCCAACTCCATAGCTCTGGGCCCACAGGGAGGCAGAAAATCAGGGCCAAAGGGCATGGCCAAAGAAAGCAGCCTGGGACATGATAGCCAGGAAGCAGAAAGAGCGCCACTTCTAGGAACAAAACCAACGTAAATCCCAAAAGTACACCCCCAATGACCTACTTCCTCCATCCATACCCTCTCTGACTGTAATTATCACCTAGTTAACCCATGTCAGTGGATTAATCCACTGATTAGGGTATACCTGTCATAATCTCATCATTTCACTTCTGAAAATTCTTGTATCTTCTCACCCATGAGATTTTTGGGGAACACCTCATATCTAATCCATAACAAGGTCTGAGAAGAAGAGAGGAGTCAGGAATGACAACAAGTTTTCTGAGAAACTTGAAGGAATGAGTTGTAGAATCCTCTGGAAAAGACAGGTGTGGACATGTGAAGTTTTTCCTCCTGTTTCCAAAAGGACTTGTCTGGGGCTGGGATTGTAGTTCACTGGTAGAGTGCTTGCCCCGCAGGTGTGAGGCCCTGAGTTCGATCCTCAGCACCACATAAAAATAAATAAATAAAAATAAAGATATCATGTCCATCTACAACTAAAAAAATATTTTTTTAAAAAAAGACTTGTCTGTCTCACTTTATAAACAACCTACAATTACTTACGTAGTCTTACGGTCTTTTCTCTTCCTTCCTTTCATTTTGTTATTGTTGTTGTTGTTCCTGCTGGGATTAAATCCAGGACCTCACTCTTGCTAGGCAAGTGCTCTACCACTGAGTTACCTCCCCGACCCTCGGTATTTTATTTGGAGTCAGGATCTCTGTCAGTTGCCCAGTCTGGCCTTGAACTTGTTATCCTCCTGCTTTAGCCTCCCAAGTCACTGGGGTTATTGGGGTTTGCTGCTGCACCCAGCTTCTTCTTCTGATGTATCTTAAGAACATCAATTGCTAAGGCCTGTTGCTGCTGAGAAGCAGGATAGCATCTAGATAGGAGCCACAGGCTTCAGACCTAACTGCCTGGGTGCCCCCATTCACTCTGTGACCCCAGGAAGGTACTTAGTGTCTCTCCTTCTCTGTTTGTAAAGTCCTCACACTACTCCATCACAGGACTCCGCAGGTCCACCTGTGTGAGGGAAGGCTCACAGTGGTACTCTTGTGTTTACTACTATAAGATTATCTTTCACTTTTTTAAAATTTGATAATACTAGAAAAATAGGTTCACTTATGGAAGACATTATAAATATCAACTAAGCAAAAAGGGAAAAAAAAAAAGAAAAATTATCTCAATCTCTTTACCTAAAGATAATTTCATCTTGGTGTAGTGTCACTATTGACTTGTACTTTCATCTTAGCTGTTTTTTTATATAATTGTTCTAATTTTTTTCTTCCTCATTATAATTTTGTTTAGGTGATTCAGTTTTTTTGAATAGGTATTAAACGACCATGGTAAAAAAGACAAAAGGGTATACAATGGAAATTGTCCCTCTCCAGCCACCACCTAGTCCTGCTCCCTGGAAGCAAGCGATATAAGTGGATAGATAAATGGATAAATAAATGGATAAATGGTGCTATGGTTTGGAAAAGTGTTCTTCAAAGGTCCATGTATTAAAGACTTGTTCACTACCATGTGGTGCTATTGGGAGGGCATAGAACCTCTAAGAGGTGGAGCCTGGCAGAGGCAGTTAGGTCATCAAGGCATGCCATTGAAGGGGATATTGGGTTCCCAACTTTTTCCTCTTCTCTTTGTTTCCCAGCTGCCATAAAGTGTTCCCACCATGTTCCCACCATGATGTACATATGGCCTCATCACAGGCCCAAATGTAAAGGGGTCAATGGATCATGGACTGAAACCTCCAAAACTCTGAGCCTAAATAAACCTTTCCTCCTTTTAAGTTGATTATCTCAGGTATTTTGTCACAGAAATGGAAAACTGACAGAGAACTGGTACTGGATGCAGGGTCATTATTGTGACAATGTGGAGAAGGCTTTGGAGTTTGTTTATAGGAGGGATTTGGAGAAGTTTTTAAAAGTGAGCTCGAGAAAATATAGAATGCTATCTGTAGAGCTTAATGGATGATTCTGATGAGGACTCAGAAGACCAGAATGTGGATGAAAATACAGACAATAAAGGTTATGCTCATTTGGTTTCAGATGGGAATGAAGATGCTATCATGACTTGGACTAGAAGTCATCCTTGTCACATCTTGACAAATAATCCAAATGAATTTCACTCATTCCCTGAGATCATGGGAGTCCAAGTTTAAAGGTGATGATGGACTAGGTTATCTGGCAGACAAAATTTCAAGGCCACACAGCACTCAGGCAGTGGCTTGAGTATTACTGGTGGTTTTTAGCCAGATTTGTATAGTAAGAATCAGGGGCAAAAAACAGTGGAAAGATTTGAAAAATTTGAGTTTGTCCAGAAAAGGAGAGTGTTAAATGTGTCACCAAGGAAGATGGGAGAGAGGTTAAGAAGATTAGGGCCATTAACAAGAAGCCAAGAAGTTTCCACCAGGAAAATAGGAAAGTTGCCTTGAGGGTATCTCAGGAATCTGCATGATCCCACCCACTGCAAACTCAAAGGTATAAAATTATAAATTCCTTCCAAAGATTTTCCTTTGAGAAGACTGTCCCAGGGTAACCTGCACACACAGAGTCACCCAGGGAATTATTTTCCCTGAATTTATTTCTCTGTGTTCAGCAATCAAGGTATTCAGAGACTGCTATAAACTCTGGATCAAGCAGGCCCGAGTACAGGGCACGCCAACAGCAGACTTTGGTGTAGTCCACAGAACACTGGTTTGCAGGCATTCGGAATGCAAGAATAATGGGGTCATAGAGGTTTCCATGGAGATTTCAAAGACAGGCATGGTAGACCAGGTAGAATGTGGCAGGATCAGAGTCCCTGAAAGAAACCCCTGACAGGGCAATGGATGAAGCTGTGATTGTGAAGCCAAAATCACAGTGAAGACCCCAGGAAGCTAGAGATAGACAGGAACATGGAACATCAACCAAGAGAAGCTGCAGACACCATGCAAAGTTAATCCAACAAGAAGGCCATGCCGTTTGGAGTTCATGTCACACCACCGTATGCCTTAGATACCGAAAATGGAACTGTAAGATTTAGTGTTTTCCCTGCTGGATTTTCATCTTGCTTTGGGCCAGTTACTTTTTATTATTTTTCTGTCCCTCCCTTTCAGATGAGAATATTTACTCTTGCCATTGTGTTTTGTAAGTATATACCTTGTTTTTTTTGTTGTTTGTTTGTTTGTTTTAAACAGGGGATCTCAACTGAGTTTGCCTTGAATCTCAGAGAAAACTCTGGAATTTTGAGCCAAAATTTGGAAACTCTTGGAGAAAGGCTAACTGTATTTTTCATTATGAGATAGGCATGAAACTTTGGGGGCCAAGAGAAGAATGCTATGTTTTGGTTAAGTGATTCCCAAATACCCATGTGTTAAGGGTTACCAGCCTACGGTGATATTGGGAGATGGTGAAATCTTTAGGAGGTAGATCCTAATAGAAGAAAGTTTGGCCATTGGAGGTGTGCCATTGGGGCCCCAGTCTCTTCCTTCCTGACTTTTACTTCCCACCCATTGTAAGGTGGTTAACAATTTCCTTCACCATATCCTCCCGCCATTAGGTACTGCTTTATCACAGGCCAAAAAGCAATGGGGGCCAAGCAACCACATTCTAAAACCTCTAGATATGTGAGCCAAAATCTCAGGTATTTTACGATAGTAATGGAAAGCTAATGAACACAGAAGGATACTCACAATTTTCTGTTTAAAATATTTTAAGGGAATTATTTAAAATGTTTACTCTTTTCCTTATATTAAAAAAAAAAAAAACAAGAGAAAGAGGTTGAGAAGGAGGAAAAAGAAGGCAGTGGAGGTGGTAACAATATCTGACTAGTTCTTTCCTTTTACTGGTTCATGGAGTCTGAAAAATGGGGGGAGTGACCCTTGGCTTTCCAAAATATACCCTAAAAAGGATGAGAACATTCTTATTGACAGCCTTCCAAGCCTGTTTGGTTACCTTGTGACTTTAGGATGATGACTGGACAAAATTCTCCTCCAGATCTCTTCTGAATTTCCCTATCCTGAAAACAAGCTGAAGGTTCTGGATCAGTCACTCATTTTAGCCCTTAACACAGACTTTACTTTCTTCTTCTAAAAGTAGTAAATGCTGATTACTATTTTTTAAAACCAGAAAGTATGTGAAAGTATAAAAGATAAGGGGAATTTTAAAATATTTGTAATCCTACCATTTATATGATTGTTTAATCCTTAAATTACTAATATGGCTACAGAGCTCATCGTTTAAGCTAAAGCAAATTAAACAGGGAAGTTAATACCACACCTAAAAATTATAATAAAAAAAGAGAGAGAGATTGAAGAGTATCTCAAATGAATACAGCATTATTTTAAATAATTCCTAACATTTCTTATGAAGCAAGATTTCAATATATTCATATTAGCTTAAATTTTCTTTTCCTGGCTTCCTGCCTCCCTCCCCCCCGACCCCCGTCCTCGACTGGGATATGTAACCATTTGGGAGTGATAAATATACTCCTTGAGGGATGAATTTTAAAGAACATCACCTATGCCAAATAATTGATCGTGTGTGAACACTAGTCTCAATATGTAGTTGCTGGCATCTTGGGCTGCTGCTCTCTTTGCGTAAATTGTGCACGGAGTTAGCTCTCATTCTTTCTTTGTCTTCACTTCTCTTTAATGTGGCAATCAGAAGCTAAGATTGTCACTTCACAGGGACAATGAAGACAGTAAGTAAAACCCCAGCAGTACAGATTCCACTACTGGAAAAGTGTGATTTAAGTACAGATAGGGACTGACTTAAAGTCAGCCTTCTTTCCCTGCCTAATACAAATGAATAGCTTATGCAAAATAAAAAGCTTGAAATATTTATAATAACAAGTTTGCCTCACATGTTTTTGGAGTCAGATAACTCTTATTTGTTCATTTAAAAAACAATCATTTTTAAATTCTAACTTGCATTATGCATAATGTGTATCTCAAAATTTTAAATCATTTAAAATAAAATACTTTTTGTTCTGTACTAGTCCAAAATAGTCAGATTTCGCTTGTAGCTATTGCATCTTTATTTTTTAAACACAAAAATGTGTGTCCATTGTAGAAAAATTGGAAAATACAGTTAAGTTTTTAAACCTGTAAAAAAGATGTGGAGCTCTGAACTTGAACCATAGGTGAGTAATAAAGTAGAAACATTTAAAAGAAATATTCCAATTCAATTTGAATTCATTTTCAGGATGCAGTTAGCCAAAAACCACAGATTTATTGCTCCAAATTTATTGTATTTTAAAATGATTGCGGGTTGAGCGTGACTATCAAGAGTTGCTATCGCTTTTCTTCTCTAAAACCACATAGAGAAGATGTTGACTAATTCAACCCCCAAGGTGAACTATAACTAATTAGTCAGAAACAAGTGCTTTTTAATTCCATTTGTAAAATATCCAAGGGAGAAGAGTCCCAGTTTGCCTGAATAATCTGTTACTAAATTTCCTTCCTGCTCTTAATAGCTCTACCATAAAGAAGCTCTTCATTACAGTTAATTCAAATCTCCAAAGCCATAACTTAACCCCATGTCTTCTCTTGGGACTGGTTGTGTGTGAATCTATTATTGCCTGTGACTTTCACTTTCCTCAAGGCACATGCCTTGAGTTTGGGGCCTTTTGAACTTTTCCCTGTCTGATAACAATAATCCCTTGTCCTTGTTTGTTTGGGAGGGACAATTACTTGAGTTACATACATGCCACACGCCTTCATAAATTCCACTTGCAGACTCCATTTCTGTAATGATTACAACTCGTTGGGCTATATTTCTGGCAAAAAAAAAATATTGTGAAATCAAGGCTTCTGAATTCTAACAGTGGTAGAGCACTTACTGAGCATACATAAGTTCAATTCCCAGCACTGAAAAAAAAAAAATAGAAAAAGAAGAAGAAAGAGGAGGAAAAGGAGGAGGAGATTGTAAAATCTTGAAAACAAACCACACAAAAAATTTTCAATGCATTCTTAAGATAAAAGATTTAAAAATAGAGACATACATAGAATAAAACACTGAGGTGTCCTCTCAGGTCTCTGCCTCCTATTTCACACCCAACCCTGTTACTATCTACACTTTCAGTCTTACCTAGCCTTTCCGTTAGCCTGTTTTGAAAAAATTTTCCCCATTATTTGATACAGCCTTATTTCCTGTTTGTGTAGTGCCGGAAGAAATGCAGCTCCATAGAATCAAATATAGAGCTGGCCCTCAGTAGAAAAAAAAAAAAAATCTTACATCTTCGGGTGAAGCCTGGATACTCTGACCTAATAGCTGCTATTTGATCTGAGCTTTCTGTTCTCCTTAAAAGTTACATAAAAGCATGCAAAACAACAGGTGAGTCTATTGCTGATCCATCGCACTGAGTCCAGCCTCTGTAACTGAGCCAGGACTCACTCATACCAAAAGGCTTGATGGCATCCTCAGCAGAACTCCACCCTCTCCCCACAAGGCCTGATTTAGCTTCAATTGCCCTGTGTACCCTTGCTCCATTTAAATGATCTTTCGTGGCATTAAGGGACCCACTAACTGGCTGAGTGACCTTGGGAACATTATGTAACCTCGGGGGCCTCATTTTCATCGTGCATAAATCAGGCGCTCAGATTAGGCCTTTTCTAAGTGTTTTTCCATGCTTCTAAATTCGTTTATTCTTTATGTTCCTCAAGTGAGAAGCTAAAAATAAGACAATGATATTAGAAAGAATATTCAAAAAAAACATAGAAGTATTTTTCCCCTGGGGAATTTTGTGCCTCATTTTCCTATCTAAAATATTAATTGAGAGACCTTGATATCAATGGCAATTTGACACTTGAAAGTAACAACCTAGGTACTGGGATCGTGGCTCAGAGGGAGAGCGCTCCCCTCGCATGCATTAGGCACTGGGTTCGATCCTCAGCCCTAAAATAAAATAAAGATATTGTGTCCACCTATAACTAAAAAGGAAGCAACAACCTAAAATTGATTCCTATTCTGGGGCCAGAGGGGACCAAGGAATCTGCATTAAACTGTACATCCCCAATTCGTGAGGGTAAGGGCCAAAGGAGAGGCTGGATCTTAACTAAGGAGAGAAGCAAAAATTCAAAGCTGAGGAAAAAAAATCTTAACTATCATGACCTGCAGGTAGGGCCAGGGCCTTAAGGGGGAAAGAAAACCACATTTCAAAAGAACACCGGAAGCAAACTTGGTGTTGGAATGATAGTCCCGTCTAACACACACACTTACCCATGGTTTCAGTTACCCTTAGTCAACCTCAGCCTGAATATATTAAATGGAAAATTCCAGAAATAAACAATTCATAAGCCTCAAATAATTTTTATTACAATATATTGTTATAATTGTTCTATGTTATTATTAGTTATTGTTTATCTCTCATTGTCACAAGTTGTATGTACAAGAAAAATCATAGTACATACAGGGTTCAGTACTCTCCGCTAAAGGTCTTGGAATGTATCCCCAGAGATAAGGGGAGTCTAATGGTGGACAAATCAGGACTTTTTGAGTTGTGTATTGTGTGGTCTGTTGCTACATAAAAATTTACTACAAAATTAGCTACCTGAAACAGTAAACATTTTATTTTTAATACACTTTCCAATGGTAAGGGATCTGGGAGCATTGTAGCAGAATGGTGTGGCCCAAAAGTTTCTCCTGAAGTTATAGTCAAGCTGTTGGCTGGGGCCAGATTACTGACTAGAGCTGAGGCTCCTCTTCCAAGTTCACTTATATGGTGTGGACAGCGGTCTTCCTCCGCACATGGGCTTCTCCACGGGATTGCTTAAAACATAGCTTTCTCAAACCAAGCAATCTGAGCACGAGATTGCAAGACCAAAACAATAGATCGCAACAGAGTCTTTTACAACACATCTCAGAAGTGATGCATAATCCCTTTCACCAAATTCTTCTGGTCACAGACTCCAATCCTAGTACAAGGTGAGAAGGTACCAGACAAGGTGTGAACATCAGGATCCCTGGGGCCAGCTTAAGGTTTGGCTCCACAAGTCCCACATTGCAGCCCATCTGTTTGACTGGCTTTATTGGCTTTAAAGAAAGGAAAACTCCATGAGGTCTCATTCTATAAACAGTAACTTCACAGAATGTTAGGAGCTGAGCTCAGGCTTAAAGGTAACTAAATGCTAGGTGCTGGCAAACAAGGGCAGGTGTAGGGGGTTATCTGTGTGAGGGGAAATTAGCAAAATAGAGCAGGAGTTGTCAAACTTCTAGGGAAGGCCAGACAGTAAATATTTCAGGCTTTTCAGGCCATATGGTCTTGTCACAATGACTCAACTCTGTAACAGCAATGTGAAAGCAGCCATAGACGATGTGTAAACAGATGAATGCCGCTATGTTCCAATAAAGGTCTATTTAAGAACACTGAAATATGAAATTTACACAATTTTCATGTATCACAAAATAGTGCTTTGAGTTTAAACAAAAAAAAAAAAACATTTAAAGATGTAAAAATTGTTCTTTCTTTATCTGCTATGCGAAAATAGACTGACCATGGGCCTGTCTGTGGCTTCCTGGGACAGAATGAATGGGGACGGTCAAGGCTAAGATCTAATTGAAAGAGGGGTGATAGAGCAAGGTGTTGTTTTTTAATTTAAGTTTTAATCATAATAATATAATCAATGTGTCATGTTCCTCATCAAGTAAACAAACTTCAAAATATGTAAATCTTCTAAAAATGTTTCTAAGACACTTTAAACTCCTAAAGTTTGAATTAGAAGTGCTGAATAAAATGGAACCAGTCCGGAGACAGAGGGATCAGGGTTTAATCAAAAATTCGTGTCACCTTTTTTATTGGTGCATTATAATTATTCATTAATAGTGGGATTGTTATGTCATGTCTGTTTTTATACACTTAACATAATTTAATCAATCCCATTCCCCAGTACCTTCCCTTATATTGTCTTTTAAAATAAAAAACATAGAGGTTTTTTTAAAAAAATTATTGTAAATGTCTCATATGATTATACCTATTTGATAAAAGGGATTATAAATAATCTGACATATAATTAGAAGATGGATGCAGTTTAAGGCAAAACAAGGAGAGCCACAGAAATTTGAGATTAAGAATTAACCTTGAAAAGACTGAACTTCTGAGAACAGAGTGGCTCCCCACAATAGAGACTTTGATCATAGGCATCAATCTCAGCAAAAGTGTGGGTAACAAAATGCAGGATGATACATGGAGGATCTTTAAGGGAGTTAAGATGGCTTGGGGAGAAGATGGCTCTTTTGAATTTTACTTCATTCTTTGAAAAGGTGAGAAAAATAGCAAAACTCATTATGCATATTATTTGCATTTTCCAAACTGGAAAATAATTGAATCAGTCTGTTTCCTTTAATAATTATTGAGATTTGATTTCTAGAACACACTGAATACAGGTCCATTTAATACCATCCCAAGACAATAAGTAATCAGCGGGGGTAATATCTCCCTAATTGCCAAGTGTCTCAAAGTACAAAGTCCTCTAAGTCATTCTCAGGTACTTAAGAGAAATGTTCCTGAATGGGCCAAATCACCCCACACTGTCCCACCTCATTTCCCAGAATCTTCCATTCCTTCCTTCCTTATTCCTCTACCCATTCAAGTGTCTACTATTGAGTTTCTGTTATATTCCAGCCCTGGGCTCAGAAGATGCAATTTCTTAAGAGCTTATGAGTTTAAACAAGGAAACGAGACATAAATGCACTGTTAAATAACAACACAAAATAGAAAATGATAAAGTGCCGGTATGGATGCCAGGGACAGCAATTATTCAGAGACAAGGAGACTGATGAATAAAGATACCTGGATGTGGTTTTGAAGGTTGATGAAACCTGCACCAGACTCAAAAGGGTGAACCAGCACTAAGGCAAGTTCTGTGACTTGACTTGCCAGGACAGAGAGGGGAGGACCTGTCTGTCTGTCTTACCTGCTGGGAGGAAGAATGCGGCCAAGACTGAGCCCTCCCTTCTCTTGGCACTTTTTGGTGTGAGAACTTCCATCCAAGGCAGATAGAAGCCAGTCTCAGCAAGGGTACAGAGCTCCTCATTCCCCGCCCACACACACACACACATCTACACCAGATGCAGATAGACACAGATTATTTATATACCAGATATAGATATATAAAAATCTGTGTCATTACCATAAAGGAAAAGGCAGCATTTGAACCAGTACTTTCAATTGTTTTCTTTTTATTACCCCAATCAGGGTATGACGCAACATAAGGGGGGAAAAAAGCTGTATTCCCTCCATAAATCTGTGCTCTTAAGGGGACATAAGGACTGTCTGAATATGAAACCTGATTCTGGTGTCACCTCTCCCATTCAACAAACCTGCTGCATCTCAAAGTCAGGAGATGAAGAGCTGAATGTGAATGGAAGAAGACCCTGGTCATAAAATTGTGCAATTGTCGCATCAGGAATTGTTTCATTTGGAGAGGTGATTGGAATGCCTTGGGGAAGAGCTTCTGATTCTTTATTGATTTCATTTTGATCAGGAGATCACTGCTCTATAAACCACAGTTTCATTCTTACTATGAAACACAATTTGTTAGGAAAAAAATTCTTCTTTGAAAGGAAGATCATGAGAAGGAGACCTGCTTTCCCTGAGCTGTGAAATGCCTTAGAGAGCTAACAAGAGTTGGGATCTTCTGTGACATCTGAGCTGGGATGAAGCATGGTAAGATCGGTATCTTGTAGGTCATCTGTGTATATGACTTTCTCAATATTCCCACTCAAGCCTGGAGTCAATGAACTGAATGCCCTCCTTCTCTTTCCTCTTTCTGCCACATTCTGGCCTCTGGAAAATTAGATCTGTTAATACTTTAGGATATTTGTCAAAATGATTGATCTGAATTGATCTAGATAAGAAAGGATGTACAGAATTTGAAAACAAAATGTCTTTTCCATGTGATATATTTATTCATAGTCCTACCTGAATGAACAGGAGGACAAGCCCTCGCCCTAAAGACAAGACACAATTTCACCACTGGCATAAAAATTATAGAGAGTGAGCAGCGAACTGCATATCAAAAAAGACTGACACAAACTCATTCTCTTGTCTTAGGAGATGCCCATTCTCAGTAGAAATCATGTAAATTAAACAGTAACTTCAGTCTAAAAGCAATAAACCAAAGTATGAATATGCAGAGCCTTATTTACATCAAGTTCAAGTCCAAAATGATTTAAAGATAGATATTATGAATAACAGCCTATCTGGGGTAGGATGAGGAAGTTGGAGGTACCATTTTAATTCTAGTCAACTAAGTGAGCTACTGCAAATTCAAGTCTTAAACTCTTCGAAATCAATATAGATTTTTACTGAACTGCACACCTAAAACAAGAAGCTGTAATTCGAAATGACTGTCCATGAACAGAGAGCCTAGAAATGAGGTGACCAGAAATTACTGAGATGGGAGCCCTGTACACTGCTATCAATGGAAGCTCAGCTTGCCCTGAGGGACCCCCCTGACCTGTTTTGCTGCCCCAGGTCACAAACTCTCCCCATTTAGTACAGACTCACACAGCCCAGGCTCCTTCCCAGTCTGCTTCACTCAGCTGGGCAGCCCAGTGAGTGCTGTCACACACTGCTGGCCTGGGGAAGATGAGAAGGTGTCTTAGGCTGGATTTGGGTGCAGTAGTTTATAGGAGAGGTGACCCCCAGAAGCAGAGGCCAGGACAGGAAAGTGTGAGGGAGGACAGAGTAAAAGCCAACTACTAAGCTGGGTGTGGTGGCACACACCTATAATCCCAGGGGCTCAGAAAGCTGAGACAGGAGGATCGCGAGTTCAAAGCCAGTCTCAACAAAAGTGAGGCACTAAGCAACTCAGCGAGACTCTATCTCTAAATAAAATACAGAATTCGGCTGGGGATGTGGCTCATTGGAGAGTGCCCCTGAGTTCAATCCCTGACTAACCACCTCCCTCCCCCACAAAAATAAGCCAATTTAGTGTATGTTACTGGATTGGTTGCTGCTGTAGGTACCTGTGACTTAGTTTGCATTGGAAACCCCCTGAGGGGGTTGGATGTGACTCCTCCATATGATCCCAAACCAAAAGATGAGAGCCTGGGCATTCTCTACCAGGTCACATCACCTGTTGCTCCAGGGTTGCTCCTGAAAGCATTAAATCCTATAAAGTTATAGCTATGTGTCCTCAACTAAGTGAGCTACTGCAAATTCAGGGAAAGTTCTAAGAAAGAAAGTGCCAGAGGCACTTGAGGCCAGACACCCAGCACACACAGGAACTGTCCACCACCCTGCAACTGAAACCAGAGGCAGCGGTGGAGTGCGCGACGGGTGCTGGTCAGTCTCTTGCAGACCCATTCCCCCTGTTGCACTGTAGCTCTTCATGGCAATCAGAATTGATTTCCCCTGACAATATAAGGACTTCTTGCCTGCAAGCCTCCCATATTGAAGAGACCAGATTGACCAGATTGCAGGCTTTTGTTAGCTTCCATGGAAGTCTTAGAGTACCCAAGTCAAAGAAATCATCTATGGGATCTAAAACTTTCCACAACTTGGAGCTTAGAGTTACAGAATGAATGAGTCAGTTGGAGCCGTGGTAAAATGGCCAGTCCTATTTTGACCACCTTATTCCTGAAATCATGACATCTAGCCAGAAGGGACAGAGCACTCTGTACCAGTAGTTCAATACTTAGACCTCCATCCTGCAGAAATGCCTCCCTACACTCATGTCTTTTTGGAACCTTCCAATAAGTCGCTGTAGCATTCCCTCTGCTTCCAGGAATTGAGACATGTAGAACACACTGTGTCCCATGGCCATGTGCTCACTGTCCTATGACCGTTACCAAAAAATGGGTTCTTCTGTATCATATGATGTTATTCACGATTCTGTGCCTATAAATGAAGCACTCTGTCAACATTCAGTAATGCCTGTGGATATGTTGCAGGGGTGCAATGTAAACCCACATCTGGAATAAGAGGCTGCTCACAATTTAGAGGGTTTAGTCCATGTTTGCTTGGTCCCATTGCTTTGGGGCCTGTGGCCACGCTGTACATCATGGTGGGAACACTCCCTGGAGTAAACTACTCACCTCGAGGAGGGTAGGAAGCAAAAGAGAGGAAGGAACAGACCGAAGGCCCAAGACCCCACTGGGGGGCAAACTCCAATGGCCAACTTCCTTCCACTAGGCTCCACCTACTAACGGTTCCACCATACCCTAGTAGCACCACAGGCTGGTGACCAGGCTTTTGACACATGGGCATGTGGGGGAAATGTATCCAGACCTTAGCAGTGTTGTTTTGAACCTTCCTGTTTATGGTAATGTGTGCAGCGATGAATAACTACTACAGTCCTGTTGCCTCTCTGATCACATCACCTCCTACTTTCCCCTTCGTCCACTCTGCTTGAGCCCCTCAGGCCTCTGTGCTGTGTTTCAGGGAAGCCAGGTAGGTGTCCATAAAGGCCTTTGCATAGCTGTATTCCCCAAACTTTGGATGTTCTTCCTTCAGATGTATACATGATTTTTGTCCTCACTAATTTCTTAGTTTTATTCAAAACCTATCATCTCAGCAGGCCTTCCCAGCCATAGTATATAAAATTTTACATCCCTCTCTTACTTCATTACTTCCTTCTCTGATTTATTTTATGCTTTCTTTAGCATTTATCATCCTTTAATTTATTATATATAAGATGATATGTTTAATTTATTATGTTTCAATTACTGCTCAATGGGTGTTTTTCTCTCATTGGAATAGGGCTTTTTGTCTGTTTTATTTGTCATAGTACATTTTGTTCTGCTATAACAGAATGGAACAGAGTGACTAATTTGGAAAGAACAGGAATTTATTTCTCATACTTATGGAGACTGGGAAGTCCACAATTAAAGGGCTAGAATCTTGTTAGGGCCTTCATCCCATGGCAGAAGGTGAAAGGGCAAGAGAAGATGAGAGGGAGAGGGAGAAATGTAGTTCACAGCTTCAAGTTCTTTAATAATGAGCATCAGTCCATTCCCGAGGGTGGAAGCCACAAGATCTACACACCTCCCATTAGGCCCTAATTCACTGGGGCTAAAGTCTCCAACACATGCTTTTAGGAGGCCACATTCAAACCAAAGCAGATGTACTTTGTGCATAGCAAATCCAATCAGTGTGGCTGTGTGATTCTTTTCTCTACACTGAAATGCTATGCATCAGGTAGAGATATAGAGGATATTTGGGCTTAGCCAGTATTAAAATACAGTGATGAATTAGAGGGGCAGGAGGACTTCGAATGCTTTCTGGGGAATAGTCCCAGTGCCAACTGCCAAGTCCAGGGGGGAAACAACAGCATGAAGGAATTTGTGCATGGAAGAGAAGTCTGGTCATTGAATTATAAGTCTCATTAAATTCAGGGAACTCATGGGTTGGGCTTGCTAGGTGTGCTGGAGGACTGAAGGTGACAGTTGGAGCAGAGATGTTTGTATTTATGGTGTTGGGCATGTGACTGGTGATATCAAGGTCTAGGGTATGGCTTTGTGAGTGCATGGCTGAGGTGAAGAATGAGATTATTAGCTCTAAAAGAGGGATCGGGTTGTTGGATGGAGCATTTATCAAATTCTGAAGTCTCTAAGAATGATAGCAGGGGTAAGAGTGAAATAGTTCATCAAAGAATAAGAAGAAATAATAGATTGGTAATTGACAGCTCTGATCTAGGAAAAACAACTTTCACCTGCACTCCACAGGAAGCATAATCCTCAAGGGAGTAACCTGGTTTCCATTGGAGCAAGGATCAGGAAATTACCACCCCTGAGCCAAGTCTGGCCTGTCCCCAGATTTTGTGAATAAGATTTTATTGGAGAACAGCCACGCTCATCTGTTTACCTATTTTCTTTCTTTTTTTAAAAAAAATATTTTTAACAGACATTTTACTTTCCTTTTTTAATAACTTTATTATTTATTTATTCATTCATTTTTTTATATGGTGCTGAGGATCGAACCCAGGGCCTTGAACATGCTAGGGGAGTGCTCTACCACTGAGCCATAACCCCTGCCCCTGTTTATGTATTTTCTATGGCTGCTTTTGCACTAGGATGGCAACATTACATAGCTGCCAATGAGACCAGATGTCCCACAAAACAAAACCTAAAGGTTTTATGATCCAGAAAGAGCAAGGAGAGGAACAGAATGTTCAGCATGAGATTGAAGACACACGAGGATTTTGCTGATGGACTATGAATTTCAAAGGGACATTTAAGAATGACTTTGGAGAATGGAGGAGGTAGGAGAATGACATTAGATATTAAAGGGTATCAGCACAATCTAGTGATGATGAGACTGACTCTTGGACTTACCAGGGTGAGGCAGGCAGGCTGGGAATCTTCGTTTATACTGCTGTAACAAAATACCTGAGACTGGGTAATTTTTAGAAGAACAGAAATTTATTTCTCATGGTTCTGGAGGCTGTGAAGCCCAAGATCAAGGTGCTGATATCTAATGAGAGTCTTCTTGCTGTGTCCTCACATGGCAGAAGAGCAGAAGACTAAGCCAGCTTGGTGCTATGTGGCATCTTTCACAAAGGCCATGTGGAGAAGCCCTCATCAGGGCCCCACCTCTTTAATACTATCACATTGGAAACCCCTGAATTTAGGAGGGGCCACATTCAAACATAGCATTGGAAGGTGGAAGGCATGATGCACAGGACCCTAGGACCCTCCAGGTGGGAGAGCGCCACATGGGCAGAGTTGTTGAGGCAGCTGCAGGTACCTGAGAGTGGAGACCACGAGGAGGCCAATTTGTCCCAGGCTGGAGCCCAGGAACATGCAGCCATGAACAGGTCTGGGGCTGGTCCTGCCAGCAGCTGCTCCCTAACCATGGGCACTACCTAGTTCCTAGGTGGGTAGTTCCTACTTAGACCCCTAGGTGGGTCTCTAGAGGGAGGGAAGTGAGAAGAAGAGGGAGAGAGAGAAGCTGGCAGCAAAGGAGCAAGTGGAGTGGGTGGATAGGATGACAACTAAGTGTTTGCATGTATTCCTTCTAGAACTTCATAAACCAGATAAAATACTAACATGCTTTTCATAGTAAGAAGCCTCTTTATGACTTTAGACAAAAGAAAGAAATCCTGTGATTATTGCTGAAGCCTCTTTGGGGCCCTAACATATCTGTGGTTTGGGGGTGGCAGGAGATACAGGTATCTTATTTTCTCCCAGTGTGTCTTTCTATTCATCTACCCACAGCCCTAAACAGCGATTCAAGTGTGCCTTTAAAGTGCACTAGCTTGGAGGGTAAATGAGTAACACTTGGCCACCGGCTGCCTGCTGGAACTGCTCTCTCTGCTGTTAACAATCTCTACCTGTTTCCTCCCCAGGCAACGGTCCCCACCTTCCTTCAGAATCCGGCAGGGAAGGTTTTTCTCTTCCTGCCTATGCACTCTGCACGGAGGATCTAAGCTTCACTGCGGCACATCCTCCTCTTGTCTTGAGTCCCATGAGGATGTTCAATTCTGTTATACCCCCAGAGAAACTTAACCCAAATTCCCAGTAGGTAACCGCCAATTCTGGAATACTCCACCAGTTAATGACTGCATTTTAATACATTTCCTTTTTTAAAAGAGAACAGCCCCCTCCCTTCTCTGGGAGCTGCCTGCTGAATTTACATACCGTTAAATATTTCTCAGCTCAGATGCCTTTAGCAAAGGCTTTTTTCCTTTATAAACTCTCTTAGTCCAAGTGGTCACCCCTCCCAGGAAAAATAAAAACAACACTCTGCAAAGAAGATTTAATAGAAACGCGGAACAGAGTGGATCTGGTTTCATCATAGCATCCCTGACATTCCACAGGGAGGAAGCCTAATTTAAGGGTGGAGAGTGAAGTAACACTGATAGCCAAAAGTTCTGAGAGCCAAAAATGACATCTAAAAATAATATTTGTAAATGTACCCAGAGGCTATTGCATGATGGGCGCCCAAGGGAGCAGGGCCCTAGGCATCTGCCTATGCCTCAGGCTGCTTATGTTGATTGGCCAAAAATAGCAACAGCATTCTTCCACCTAAGGCCCTACCATCATCCTCCCCCAGCTATAAATGTAACAGCCAAGCTAAGGATCAGACTGATTCTTTCACAAAGGATCTCTTCCATCTCTCTTATGGGCAAGTCTGCGTTTTCCTGTAGTCCACAGTCCATCCTCTTTGGAGCCAATGAATTCTGTAATCAGTCTTCATCTCTTCTGTCTTCTAACTCTTCCAGCTAAATACTTTCTTTTTCTATGTTATTATATTTACTTCCTCATGTCTGCGTGCTTTCTCTACCTTTCCTGCCTCCATTTCTTCTGATTTCTTTGGGCTTTGGAAGCCCAGAGGAAACACTATTAATTCACACATGGAGCTCTTAGGAAAACCTCACATACAGGAAAAGGGAATTGTGTGATCAAAATCACAGAGAGACCAATGAACGTGGTATGTGCTGGGACCTGTGAGCAGTTCGTTAAGGCTAAAGCAAAGCTTGAGTCAGACTGTGAACCTTTATCCTCAGAGCAGTGACCAGCCATGGAAGATTCTATACTAGTGACACAGCTAGATCTATGCTATAGAATAATTAATCTTTCTATTATGGAAGTCTTTAACAGTTATCTATTGCTGCATAACAAATGATCCCAAGATCTAGAAACTGAAAATAGCAAAAAAGTATTATCCTACAGTTTCTGTGGATTAGGAATCGAGTGTGGCTTAGATATCTCTTCAAAGTCTCTCCCAAGGCTGCCAGGTGTTACCCAGGACAGCAGGGTGAGGCTCTAGTTTCAATATAACTCAAATGGTTGTTAGCAGGATTCTGTTCTTGAAAAGCCTCTGTTCCCTCACTGTCTGCTATTTGGAGACTACCTCTGTCCCCCAAAACTGGACACAGCAGTTCACAATATATCTACTAGCTCCATCAGAGTGTGCAAATGAGAGATCAAGGTCTTTTTGTGACCTACTCCCAGCAAGGACATCCTGTTGGTTTGGGTGGGTTCTACTCATTAGAAGCAAGTCAGTAGGTCCAACCCACATGCCAGGGGGTAGGGGCGAGGATAACACAAAGACATGAAGACCAAGAGGTAGAAATCTTTGGAATGATAGGAAAATAATCAAGAAGGTGTCTAGGAACCAAAAAGAAAAAAAAAAAAAAAAGACTTTCAAGAAATGGGAAGTGTATGTGACATAGAAGTGTCCATGATTCTGATTTGAGTATCTTGACAAATCTTGCACATGGAGAGGACAAAGAGGATAAAACTGCAATTGATAAAGGAGCAGTCACTCATTCAGGCTGGGAAAAGGGGGTGTTTGGTGCTCTGTGAGTGGCACCGTGACCTTGTTTTTGTCTGTTCTTAGTCAAGAAGATAAAGTGGCCTTGCTTTGACTCACTTCATCACAGTCTCAGGGTAGGTAGCCTTGTCCAAGGTTGGTATCTTGTGAGATTATTTATGTCTAATAGGAAAATAACACATCCTATCAGTGAGTGGCAGCCAGGCTTCTGAATGTCAGCAGTGGCTCTTTTTTTTTTTTTTTTACCTTTTTCTGTGGTCAAGAAAGACCATTGATTCTGCAAAAAAGACAAGCAGCAGTTAACACTGGAGACAAACAGCCTGGATTCAAATTCTGACTTGACCTATTGCTTATCTTCTTTGTACCTGAGTTTTCTTGTATTCAAGTAGAGATCAAAATAACATTGAATTCATTAACTTGTCCCAGGACTCAGGATTTAAAATGCATGTAAAGTATTCAGAACTGCTAAAAAAAAAAAAAAAAAAAAAAAAGTTAGATAAATTAAAATTTAACATAATTGAGTTGATCAAAGAACCATTTACAAATCAGGTAGTTCTCACGTTACCAAGAAGGGAAGTTCTTCTGCTTGATGCTCCACTAAAGCTCGGGAGACAGATTGGTCAAATAAAACAGGTTTATTCAAAGCTGGCCTTGCATAGGATAGAAGAGACTTTTACTGCCTCAAATCTGCATCTTCTGGTGGGGTCTCAGGGGTGTTAACAGCTTATATAAGAGGAGGGGGATACAGTGGGGCAAAAGGCAAGCAATAGACATATCTTTGCTAGCCACAGAATATGTCACAATTCATGTTTTTTCACCCTTGCTGGCCCTGCCTGGTCTTTGGAAGCAGTTTCTCAGATTCCATTGAGATGGAGAAAATAACAACCAGGAAGTTGGGGGAGAAAACAATTTAGGCTCTTCCCTCCACAGAGGCTCTGTTACACTTAAAACGAGATTCAGAGAGCTCTGCTCTGCAAATTGGGCAGGAAGCATTGATGCATGGAAAATGGAACTGAGGTACAAAAATTTGATTGGCTATGCCTCTGTGCTTGCCTATGATTGACTACAGCTCAGTTCTTTTGATTGGTGATTACAAAAATCTTCTCCTAAATTAGGCTTCCAGGTAGCCTATGTACTAACTTAGGTTGTGGTTCCTTATGTAAGAACTCAAAGTACAGAGGCATCCTCGGGTCCAAATTCAGTTTACCAGAACATAGCTGATAAATACTACATAAATGCTGGTTATCATTATCTATGATTATTAAAGGAGAAATTTTGTTCCAGTGGTAGAAGGGAAAGGCCAGATTGCACCGACCAAAGATAAATAGCATCTGATGAAGTAAAATAAATGTTTGCTGAATATCCCTTCCAGAGGGAACTGCACAGAAAAATCTGGAAACCTTGCAGAAGGGAAAGGGAATTGATTTATCCAAGGTTGGCATAGAGCAGCATTTCTTAAAGTGGGTTAGAAATGCAATACCTCCAGCCTCGCTTCTATCTGTGTCATCAGAAACTCTGTGTTACAACAAACCCTCCAGATGGGCACTTTTTTGATAGCTTTGTTGAAGTTTAAGTGACATATAGTAAATAGTACCTGTCTCAAACATACATATTGTGGGGCTGGGGGTATAGCTCAAGTGGTAGAGCATGTGCTTAGCATACATGCAAAACCTGCTGGGAGCCATTAGCCAAGTAGGTATCACAATTTCCTTGCCAGCGTACCCCATGTTGCTTAGTTGAAGGACTCGTGGAAATAGGACATTTTGCAGTGACATTGCATCTAAGGTGACCTTGCTCAAGGACCAGGGCGGATCCGGGTTTAGGGTGTTCCCGGTTTAGGATAATCCAGGTTTAGGGCGTTCCCGGTTTAGGACTATCCGGGTTTAGGGTGGTTCCAGGTTTAAGGTTATTCCTGCTGGGAATAGGGCGTATCCTGCTGCCTGAGTTCCCCTTGAGTTCTCACGGAATTCAGACAGTATTTTTTGGGAGACAGAAGTCCAGTGGATGTGAATTTGGGCAGAGAACGTGGATTTCCCCAGAACGTGATTGTAGACGGCTGGTGTGAGTTCGGGAATAAAGAGTTGCTGTTTGAATCTACAAGCTGTGTGGTGGCTCGTGATTTTGTGCCCAGCCAGACTGCGGCAAAAACCCTGTATGCAAACCCCAGCACCAAATCCAGAAAACAATAAAACATGCAATTTGTCAGTTTTGACACATGCACACACCATAAAACCATCACCACAGTCAAAATAATGAACACATCCATCACCCCTTGGTAGTCCCTCCCTCCTGTCTCCCCACACCCGCCATCCCTAGGTAATTCTGATGCTAATGTGTGAAAACCAAAATTAACTGTCATTAAGAGGACCCAGAGTCATAGCTCAAAAGTAGTAATAAAGATAAAATCCTAACTATGAGGAAAAGAAGGAAATAGGAGATTAGCAGCAAGATCAGCATCTGGGATAAGCAGGGGCAACTATGAACAGGTTAATGAGAACCATCAGAACCCAGGCTGTGGGCAGTGTGTGCTTCTTCCCTGACACCTGGAGACCCATTCAAGGAGCACTGTGAGCCACCATCGCATACATGGCATACATGTGTCAGGGAAGGGATTCACCTGTGCATCTCTGACCAGGGCACTACCCACCCCAAAAACCTTGAAGAGATTCCCCTTTCTATTAGATGTGGTAAAAACTAATAGACGAGCAGCAACAAAGCAGTCTCCTGGGCTGGGGTTGTGCTCAGTGGTAGAGCGCTCGTCTCACACATGTGAAGACTGGATTCGATCCTCAAGCAGATAAAAATAAATAAATAAAATAAAGGTATTATGGGCTGGGGATGTGGCTCCAGCGGTAGCGCGCTCGCCTGGCATGCGTGCAGCCCGGGTTCGATCCTCAGCACCACATACAAACAAAGATGTTGTGTCCGCCGAAAACTAAAAAATAAATATTAAAAAATTAAAAATAAAATAAAATAAAATAAAGGTATTATGTCCATCTACAACTAAAAAAAATATTTAAAAAAATTTTTTTAAAGAAAAGCAACCTCCTTAGCCTGCTTTTCTGACATCCTCTGATCTTGGCCACATTTTCTCTTCTAATTTTGTTTTTTGCTCTTCCCACTTCAGTTTGCTCTGATCCCCTCCCGATATGGTGGTTGGGGTGGGTGGCCTCTTGTTCTGTATAAGTAGCTCCTCCTCTTCCTCCTCCTTCCTGTGCCTGACTTCAGTCCCCTCCTTGGCCCATTTAACACCAGTCCGTTTCAACATTGCCATTTCTTGAAGCTCTCTCTGATGGCACCTCTGAGAATAATCTAGCTTTGCTCTGGATCTTTTTTTAATCATATATGGTGGTGTTCTTGTGGAAAGTGGCATATTCTTTTTTTTTTTGGCTCCAGGGATTGAACTCAGTGGCCCTTGACCACTGAGCCACATCCCCAGCCCTATTTTATATTTTATTTATAGACAGAGTCTCACTGAGTTGCTAAGCACCTCGCCATTGCTGAGGCTGGCTTTGAACTCATGATCCTCCTGCCTCAGCTTCCTGTGCTGCTGGAATTACAGGTGTGCACCACTGTGCCTGGCTGATAGTAGCATATTCTTAAAGGCAAAGATATATGTGTCTCCCCAGGTGTGGTGGGAGCTCATGCCTGTAATCCCAGCAACTCAGAAGTCTGAGGCAGAAGGATCGCAAGTTCGAGGACAGCCTCAGCAACTTTGCGAGACTCAAAATTTTAAAAAGGGTTGGGGATATATGTAGCACCGTGGCAAAGTTCTCTTGGGTTCAATCTCTTAGTACCATAAAAACAAAACAAAATTACGTGGGTCTTATCTTTGCATCTCAGTACTTCATACTTTGAACTTAGGAGTTACTCACAATGTTTGCTGACAAATGAGTGGATAACAAGTGAATTTGTCTGGAACCATTAGTCTTTCATTTATATGCCTGTGAGGTATACCAGGGTTTGTCAACTTTGGCACATTTAAAATTTAAATCTGGACAGTTCTTCCTTGAAGGGGGTTGTTCCATGCATTGCTGAATGTTTAGTTGCAGCCCTGGCTCCTCCACACTAGGCTCCAGGAACAGCCCTAACAGTGCAATAACCAAAAATCTCTCCAAGCATCACCAAACATCACCTGTGGATGTGTCTTGCAAGAGGGGAGAGGAGATGACAAAATAAGCTGGGTTGAGAAATTTGAATAATATCTTTCCAAATTTTTCCATAAAACATTCACTAAGAAAAGGATAGTGGTGAAGATGTATTCAGGTTAAGGAAAGAAGAAAAAATAATAATACTTGGAACCCTTCTTAAGAGCTAAGAAAATTCCTTGACATTTTCTCAGTGGATTCCTCTCATTTGCCCTCTTTCTTCCTCTTCCCTGCTTCAGAGTACTTTATTCTAGCCTGTGGATCAATTCTCAATAACAGCAAAGGAAAATATGTCAAGAATGAGAGTAGTAAATCCTTCGGAATGGAATGACTTCAAGTTTGTTGGTGTGTTAGATAGCTTTGTTACTATAGCAAAGTACCTGAGATTATCAATTTAAAAAGAGGAAAGGTTTATTTTGGCTCACAGTTCAGGAGGTTTCAGTCCATGGTCAGTTGGCCCTGTTGCTTTTGTGCCTGTGACAAGACAGAACATCATGGCAGAGAGTGTGTGGTGGAGCCAACCTGCTTACAGTCAGTCAGGAGGAGAAAGAAAAGAGTTCAAATATTCCCTTTAAGATCTGCCCTACTCAACAGGAAGACTCTCAATTAGGCTCAATCTCTGAAAGGTTCCACCACCTCCCAGTAGAGCCATGAGTTGGGGACCAAGCCTTCAACCTATGGGCCTTGAGACTCTTATGCAAACCATAGCAGTTAGCATTTGAAATAAAGTGTCCCTCAAATTCCTCAGACTGAGCTATGCAGGTCCTTCATGTCCTCACAGTGCCTGCAGTGTGTGACACATGCCATCTGTTCTCTGCAACTGAAGATGATAAGTCACTTCCCCACAATTGCATGAGATAAAATGTTCACCATCTTGACTTCGTGTGGTCATGTCCTGAAAATGACAATGCCAGGAGACAGATCCATGTGTCCTCTCTCTGAGCAATCTAGCCCCCTACAATCTTAAGTATTTCCCCCTTTGTCTCATAGATCCAATCTTAAGTTTAACACATTCATTTTCTTCCTTATTATAAAATGATCTATGGTGTTCATTTTGCAAGTCTAATTCAATGAACTGTTTGCTCAATGGACTATTAAAATAAAACAGCAGCCTGTTTCCTTGAGCCGGGGCTGGATTGCTCTGGGTCCGCAGTATTCCTCCTGCCAGGACCACCCTCTTACTCCATGACTGCACCACCCTCTCCTGTAGGCAAATTGCTCCTCTCTCCCTTCCAGACTCTTCCTCTGCCCACTTTTCCCCTTTCTTCTTTATTCTCCAGCTATTTCCCACTAACATTTTCTATTTTGATCCTTTGATGCTTTATAGATCCTTTGTCTCTGTTCTCATCCACAGCTTCTGTCTGTGTTATGTGCTTCAATTTTGAACCACTGGGAACACAAGCTGTATATCACTGTTTTCCTCCTGAAGTCACAAAAGCAGAGGGGGAAAAAATTTAAAAAAGGAAATCATCTTTCCGCCTGAGTGAGACCTTACTCATGCAGTCAGCCAGTGGGTACAATACCAGCTGGAGTGAATGCTGGTCGTGGTCATCTTAATGAGAGAACCTCTGATGCAAATGAAAAGCATATGCTTTGGAGAAATAGCCTGGAAAAAAATATGGTGAGATACCCATAGGGAGGAAAATCAAACTTAAGAATGGTCTTAGTGTGTTCCTTGTCATAACAATACTTAGCTTTTCAGAGAGTAGCACGATGTATCCTTGAAAGAATGACTTTGGGTTTATGTATTAATTCCTAGTGTGTCACAAACAAATGGAAAATATTTTTTTATTCCAGTCATTAACAAGCAGTGAGAGATTCAGCTAACTGCAGTCAGTACAGTTCTTCAGCGAGATTGCCTCTAGAAACTTGGCCCCTATGGGGAAGGGGGCTGCCATTCTATGTGGGGTCACTTGTGTCTAAATCCATCTGCTTCTTTCGTTGTCATGAGGGGTATCTATTGCTGTATAAGGCAAAACTAGACAATACGAATAAATGGACAATATAACTAAAAATATGAATATCAGGGTATAAGAGCAGTTTAATAAATCTTACAAACCAATTTGGGGAACATCCCTAAAAAGAGCTGGTAGATCTTTCCCAGTGGTCTTCCATTCTGTGAACTCTTATGGACTTGTCACCCCCCGCTTGATTACAAATGCAGCCTGCAGAATCTGGAAGGAAAGATAGTCTGAGCTCTTACTCCCAACTACCAGAAGTCTTTTTAAGACACACACACACACACACACACACATTTATTTATCTCTTCTAACCCCAGGGAAGCTTCGAGCTTGACAGACAAGCAAGTTTAGAAAGGCAAATGTGCTTTTTGCCAAGGACTGAAAGGTGATGGAAACTTTTGCAGATTTGAAATGAATTGCAGACTAAAGCTGATCAGAAAACCAGAGGTAAAACAGGGAGATTATTTTTTTTAAAGCAGTGCTAGTTTTTTAAAAAATATTTTTTAGTTGTTAATAAACTTTTATGTTATTTATTTATATGCATTGCTGAGAATCGAATTCAGTGCCTCACACATGCTAGGTAAGCACTCCACCACTGAGCCACAACCCCAGCCCCAGTGAGATGTTTATTAACACCTCCTGAGTGGATCTTCACTACAAAGCCTCAGTATTTCACTCAATATAAATGTAAATGTACCCAAATGCATATGACAGTCCAAATTATTTTCCAAAACCAAAATAGGAATAATCTTGAATATTCATAACTATATTATCTTTCAATAAAAATAAAGATATTCTTCCTTGTCCTTTTATTAATCAGGACATTTTTTTAAACTAGATTTTTTAAAATTTACAATCTCACACTGTAATATAAAAAGGGGTATCTAGCTGTAAAAGACACTTCGTTTTTATTATGACATTGACATTTCTCTTCATAAAAGAGAAGCTAGATAATGCCAATACTATTTTAGCCTTTCTCCCTTATGAACTCAATGAATTCATAAAGATAAATGTCATAAACAGAGATCAGCAATCATGAGGTCTATATTAGAGGGAATTTCATTTTGATCTGGCAGGAGGTATTGCTGTGCAATATTTTAAAAATTATTATAAAATTTTAGAGGTTTTCGTATTTAATTTTACCTCTTCAGCTGATGTAACATTTTCTCTCTATTCTCTTTAGAACTTTCCTTCCTTCTCCTTTTTCCTTCTCTGACTCACATTTGTTCTGCAGGACTGTATCTCTATCAGGTGTATCTAAATCTCCTATTTTCTGTTTTTCCCTGTCTGTGCTCATAAAGGATCCTTGAATTGTAAACCTTTGGGGAACAAGATTCACCAGTTCATAAACTCAGGTAATCTTTATACTATATTGAAGTTGAAAAAAAAATCTGGTGAATAGCCCAAACTAAAATTGAGGAAGGTAACATTCACATAGCCCCAGTTTGGGTTCTTGAAGACTGAAGTGCGTGGTAGGAAGTCAAAGAAGCCCTCAACACAGAAGAATGGCATGAGATCATTTTACATGTGCCATACTGTCATTCAGAACTCTGGCCATACACATAATAAGAGGTTCTTGCTGTTATGTGGAAAGCAGATATGAATACAAGAGCATGGCCAGGATTTAGAATTACTAAGCCACAGTGTGGGAGACTTGATTCAGCAGTTTCAATACACCTAAGTATAACTCTGCATTGTTGCTGTAAGGTCAGCAGAACCCTGGGTGGCAGGAAGGAGGTGTGCTAACTGCACTATTGTAAACAGATCCAACAGTAGTAGAGTAAGCAAAAGGTGCTTAGGAAAATTCACTGGTACACCAGGATTCTTGAGAATTGGCTGCTATGAATAAATAACTGACCAGCGTTGCTCTTGAGAGGACGCAGGAGCAGCGCTGAGCAATTATTTATTTAGAAATATCCTGAGGAGCTGGGTCCAATAGAAAGACTTAGAAGACTGTGGAGGTTCTGGATCATGGGAAAGGGAGGTTGTTAAACTCTCCTTCCTCACTGTCTCTTAAAGCGTTCTGTGACTGTGCCTACTGTCCAGGTAGATTGTCAGACTCAAGAGATTGTCAGACCCTGAGTACATTGGAAGAAAATAGGGTGTGATCAAAGATGTCTTTCTAGGGCAATGAATGATTATGAAACTCTAAAATAAAAATCATTGGCTATAAGAGACTAGAGATCCTATCAGCCTTTTGTGAGGGAATAGAAACACAGGGAAGGTTAATGAATATTTATCAAATACTTACTACTAAAAGATAACCACTTTAAAAGCCTCTGAAATGGGCTGAAAGATAAAGAGCAAATAAAGAAATATCTAGTCAAGAGAAATCTATGAAAATGCAGTAAGAAACATGAGAGGTATTTGAGTTGAAACTACTCCCTTTCCTCCACTCTGTTGCACCCCAAAACAATGGTATCCCCCCTTTCTCTCTCGCTCCCTCCCTCTCTCCCTCCCTCCCTCCCTCCTCCTCATTACAGTTCTTGGAAGAAAAGGATCTCAGCATTTCTCATCCTGCCCCGGCCTCCTGTTGCTGAGGCTATCTCCCACCCGGACTCCTGGGACAAAGCTCCGCCTTAGACAGCATGCTAGAATACTGGAGTGTTAATACAACTTGCCTTATTATATGGCAGTGGTTTTGAGATAGAAGAAGGAGGCCAAGAAGACCTCAGGCTGCTTTACCTTCACCCCGAAGTCTACCAAGCAGTGAGCTCCTAGAGCAGAGTGAAGACAGGTGGCCATTATCCCCACTCTCAGCTCCAGAACACTGGTTTAGAGATTTTTCCTGGAAGAAGAAGCATACAATAAAACAGATAGCGCTTAATCTCCTAAAGGAACTGACTTATTTGCAGCTGACCATGGAGATGTTATTCCTGAAGGCCTGCTCAAGAGCAGTAGAGATTGTAGTGATGCAATTGAGAGGAGATTCCAGAGAGAGGCTAAACCACTATGCCCCAGGGCATTGTTGAAAACAAAAGGGAAAGAAAAGAAAGAAATAGAGCCCCAAACCACTCTCATCTCAGTGCTGTTGAGAGAATATGTTTAACCTTAGAACAATCAATTTTTTTTAAAAGGTCCAAAAACATATTGACAAAATCATTAAAGAAATTAAAGTACTACAGTTGAAAATATTTATTTATTACAGAAGGAAACAGTAATGGAGAAATAGAGAGGAGCCCATTTGTTTGGATGTGGTGTGTAGCTCAAGGGTTGGGGTGTTGGAAACTTGTGACAGTGTTAAGAGGTGTTGGAACCTTCAACAGATGGGTCCTACTGCAAAGTGAATTGGGTCATTGGAGGCATGTTTTTGGAAGAGATTGATAGAAGGACTCATGGGATCTCAGTCATACTGGGGCGTCCTGTCTCACCATGGGATCTCTTCCCCTCTCTATCACGTGCACACACCACTGTAATGCCATCAGCCAGGAGGCCTTACCAGAGCCAAATAGGCCTTACCAACCCCGAGCCTCTAGAAATCTGTGCTTAAATATCCTCTTTTCTTTATAAAGTACTCAGCCTCTAGTATTTCATTATAGTTACAGAGCCAAAAAGGAATGAGACATGTCAAAAACAAAGAAAAATGGCAGATACAAATCCAACTCTATCAATAATACAACATCAATTGTAAAGAGATTAAATGGTATAATTAAAAAGAAGAGATTGTCAGACTCAAAAAATGGCAAGCTCAAACTATGCTGTTTATGGGAGAAATTCTTAAAATCAAAGGAATAAATAGATTAAAATGAATTATTAAAAAGATGTATCATGCAAACAGCAATCACAAGCTCTACAGATATTAGTTAAAATCAACTTTAAAACAAAAATGTTGCTAGAGGTAAAAAGGACATTTTATTTTTTATGTGTGTATATATGTATAAGGATGATATAACAATTATATATATATTTATGTATTCAAAACAGAGACTCAAAACACATGAAGCAACATTGTCATAATTGAAGAAAAGAATTGACAACTCAACAATAATTGTTGGAGACTTTAGTATCCCACTTTCAATGATGAATAGAACAACTAGGCAGGATATCAACAAGGAAATAGAAGACTTGAACAGTGGTATAAACTAACTAGACTTACAGACATCTATGGAACATATTACCCAATAGCAATAGAGCATACATTTTTCCCAAGGGCCAATTAAACATTGCTCCATGGTTGAACTGCATGCTAGTTTATAAAACAACACTCAGTAAACTTAAACGTCTATTTAAAAAATAAAGTAAAAAGTCTGTTCTCTAACCATAATGAAATGAAATTAGAAATTAGTAGTAAGAAAAATGAAAAACTCACAAATGTGAAAATTAAACAATACATTCTTGACTAATTAATGAGTCAAAGAAAAAAATCACAAGGATAGTAAGAAAACACTTTGAAACTAACAAAAATGAACACATAACGTGTTGGTATTTCTAATGTGATGAAGCTAAAGCTGAGTTTAACAGGAAATTTATAGTTTAGATGCAACAATAACTGTACATTTATTGATGTAGAAAGAAAAGAAAACTTCTAGAACTAATAAATGAATTCAGCAAAATAGCAGGATATAAAATCAACACCCATAAGTCAAACCCATTCCTATTCATCAGCAAAAGGGAAATTAGGAAAACTACTCCATTCACAATATCCTCAAAAAAATAAAATCCCAGAGCCTCAGGAGACTGAAACAGGAAGATTGCAAATTCAAAGTCAACCTCAGCAACTATGCAAGGCCTTAAGCAACTTAGCAAAACTGTCTCAAAATAAAACATAAAAAGGGCTAGGGATGTGACTCAGTGGTTAAGCACCCAGAGGTTCAGTCCCTGGTACAGGGTAAAAAAACTTAGGCACTAGAAGAAGAAAAAAATAGACCCAAATTTTCACCACATTGGCCTAGGATCTGACTTCCTTAACAAGACTCCTAAAGCACAAGAAGTAAAATCAAGCATCAATAACTGAGATAGATTCAAAAGAAAAAGCTTCTTCTCAGCAAAAGAAACAATAACATAAGGAGAGAACCTACAGATTGGGAGAAAATCTTTACCACATGCACCTCCAATAAAGCATTAATCTCTAGGATATATGAATAACTCAAAAAAATTAATGGGCTAAGGAACTGAACAGACACTTCACAAAAGAATAAATATAATTGATCAACAAATATATGAAAAAGTGTTCAACATCTCTAGCAATTAGAGAAATGTAAGTCAAAACTACTCTATCTCACTCCTGTCAGAATGGCAATCATCAAAAATTCAGGCAACAATAAATTTTGGCGAGGATGTGGTGAAAAGGTACATTCATACATTTCTGGTTGGACTGCAAATTGGTGCAACCACTATGGCAAGCAGTATGGAGATTCCTTAGAAAATTGGGAATGGAACCATCATTTAACCCAGTTATCCAACTCCTTGGTTTATACCCAAAGAACTTAAAATCAGTGTACTATAGTGATGCAGCCACATCAATGTTTATAGAAGTTCAATTCACAATAGCTAGACTATGGAACCAACCTAGATGTCCCTCAATAGATGAATGGATAAAGAAAATGTGGTATATATACTCAATGGAATATTACTCAGCTTTAAAGAAGAATAAACTTATGGTATTTGCCAGTAAATGGTTAGAGTTAGAGAATATCATGCTAAGCAAAATAAGCCAATCCCACAAAACCAAAGGCCAAATGTTTTCTTTAGTATGCAGATGCTAACTCACAATAAGGCGGCGAGGGGGCACTAGGGAAGAATAGCATTACCTTAGATTAGGTAGAGGGAAGTGATGGAAGAGGAGTTGAAGGGATGTGGGGGGATAGGAAAGATAGTAGAATGAAACAGACATTATTACTGTATGTACATATGTGACTACATGACCAATATGATTCTGTAACATGTACACTCAGAAAAATGAGAAATTATATCCCATCATTATATGATATATCAAAGTGCATAAATGCATTCTACTTTCATGTATAACTAATTAAAACAAATAAATTTCAGAAATAAAAGACATTACTATAGACCTTACAGAAATAGAAAGGGTCATAAAGTCATACTACAAACAAGTAGGTTCAACATTTGAAAAGTCAGTTAATAGAATTTATCATATCAATGGATTTTTTTTAATTATGTGATCATTTCATTATGTATGAAAAAGCATCTGACAAAATCTAATTCCCTTTCATGAAAAAAATACTCAAATGGAAATAAAAGGAAACATTCTCAACATTATAAAGATCATACATAAAAAGCTCACCATGAACACCATACTTAATGTTGAAAGCCTGGATACTTTTCTCCAAGATCTGGAACAAACCCAGGACATTTGTTCTCCTAACTTCTATTCAACATTGTACTTGAGGATCTAACCAGGGAAATTAGGCAAGAAAAAGAAATAAAAGGCATCCATATTAGAAAGGCAGATGTAAAATCATCTTTACTAGTAGATGAAATCATCTTGTATATAGAAAATCCTAAGTAATCCACTACAAAAAATATTAAAAACCACAAACAAATTTTTCATAGTTGTTGGATATAGTATCAATTATTGTACAAATGTCTACTGTATTTCTGTACACTTGAACAATATGAAAATGAAATTAGGAAAACAATTTCACTTACTATAATATTATAAAGAATAAAATATTTAGGAATAAGTTTTAAAAAGACATGCAAAATTTATACTATGAAAACTATAAAACCTATCTAAAAAAATTAACAATGATTGAAATAATTCAGAAAATTCTTCTTTTGGAATCAGAAGGCTTAAAATTTTTAAGCTGAAGATACTCCCCAAACTGACATACAGATGCAGTATAACCCCAATCAGAATTCTGACTGACATCTTTATAGAAATTGACAAGCTGATTCTAAAATCCACATAGAACCATAAGGGACTCAGAATAGCAAAAACAACCTTGAAAAAGAAGAACAAAGTAAGAGGACTCACGCGACCTGATTTCAAATCTTACTAAAGAGCAACGTTAATCAAGCGAGTGTGTTCTGACACAAAGATAAACACACAGATCACCGGAATAGAAACAAGAACTCAGAAATAAACACACTCATCTATTATCAACTGATTTTCTTTTTTATCCATTTAAGATAGGTTTCTTTATTGTTTTCAATTGATATTTTAACTGCTTAGCTTCTACATGGCCAATTTTCTTTCTTTTTTTATTTGTTTTAATTAGTTACACATGACAGTACAATGATCTTGACATATCACACATTTGAATCAAATGGGGTATCAATTGATTTTCAAGGATGTAAAGACCATCCAATAGAGAACGAATAGTCTTTTGAACAGTGCTGGGAAAATCGAATATTCACATGGAAAAGAATGAATTTGGGTTGTCACTTTATGCCATCTACAAAAATTAATTCAAAATGGGTTAATATGCTAAGGTAAGAGCTAAGATGGTAAAACTGTTGGAAGAAAAAGTAAGGACAAATGTTTACGACTTTAGATTTGGCAAAGCATTCTCAGATATGACACCAAAGGCATGAGCAACAAAGAAAAGAAAGATCAATGGGACATCATCAAAAATAAAACATTTGTGCCTCAAAGGACATTATCAAGAAAGTGAAATTAAAACCAATCAATGGAGTCAAACATTTGCAAAGTATATATCTGCATCCAGAAAATATAAGGAACTTTGACAATTCAATAATAAAAAGACGAATAACCCAATTTTAAAATGGGCAAAGAATCTGAATAGATATTTCTTCAAGGAAAAAAATCATGGCCAAAAAGCACATGGAAAGATGTTTGGCATCACTGTTCCCCTGGAAAAAGCAAATCAAGATTGTGAGATACCTACTTTGTACCCTCTAAGATGGCTAGAAACAAAATGTCATATAACCAACAGTGACACGGGTGTGGAGAAAGTGAGACCATTGTGCACTGCTGGTGAGAATATAAAATGGTACAGCCACTTTGAAAATCAGTCTGGAAGCTTTAAACTGCTCAACATTATTATTTTTTATTGATTTTTTTTAAAAAAGTGACAGCAGAATGAAAATTTTAAAAAAACTGTTCAACATTACTCTGTACAATCTAGTAAAATTATTCCAGATACAAAGTTTTATAAAATGTTTATCTCAGCATTATTCATCATAACCCCAAAATGGAAACAACCCAAGAGTCCATCAACATTTGGATGAAAGCCTAGAATGAATACACACATTGTGGCAAATCTACACACACTGGAATATTATTGGCCAAAAACCTGACTGAAGTACTGACACGCTATGGCACTGTGAGTAATGAAAGGACACACAGACACACAAAAATTAACATGGTATATGATCCCATTCATATGAAATGTTCAGAACATGGAAATCTATAGAGATGGAGAAATAGATCAGGGTTGCCTAGGACTGGGAGTTGGATACAGGGGGATAGAAGGCAGATAGCTGAAGAATACAGATTGTCTTTTTGAGGTAATCACAATGTTCTAAAATTGACCATGTTGACAATTATACACATCTGTGAATATTCTAAAAACCATGAATTTGTATATTTTGAACAAAGGAATTATGTAGAATATGAATTACATCTCTGCAGAGCCATAGTAAAAAAGAAATCTACCATGAGCTAGCTTAACACAGCACTAAAAACTTTACAAGTCAGTATCTCATTTGCATACCCTCTTTTTGCAGATGAGGAAACTGGGGTTTACCATGTTTAAGAAGCTATCCCAGGATCACACTGTGAGGCTGTGGCAGAGCTGGCACTAGAGGAGGAAAATGAATTCCCAACTTAGCAGCAGTTTATATTTATTAGATTCTAATATATATTGAGCTGATGGGTTTTCCATATATTATGCCACTTAATTCTTGAATTACTTAACTGGCTGTGTTGTAAACATTACTTTCTGCCCTTCAGAAATAAGTAAACTGATATTCACAGAAACTGTGTAAACTGGCAAAATATCAAATGATTTTGTTCAATGAAAGTCTTGTGCTTATTCACCTCCACTCCAGCTAAAGGTCACCTGCTGCACAAAGGTTAGCAGAATGTAGCTGAGACCCAAGCTCACAGGCACTTTGTGTATAATACATTAAATGGAAACTTAGCTACATGCAAAAGAAGAACAGCCTTTAAGCTTGGACAAAAACATATCTGCAAGTGAAACAATCTTCTCTATTACTTTTGTTTTTTGGTTTTTTTTTTTTTTCCCCCTGTACCAGGGATTGAACCCTGGGGTCCTTAACCACTGAGCGACATCCCCAGTCCTTTTTATGTTTTATTTTGAGACAGTTTTGCTAAATTGCTTAAGGCCTTGCTTAGTTGCTGACGCTGGCTTTGAACTTGCAATCCTCCTGCCTCAGTTCTCCTGAGGCTCTAGGATTATAGACATGTGCTGCCGTAACCGGCTACTTCATTTTTTAAAGTTTCTTGGTCTCAGATTAGTAAGACCACACAATTGCTAAGACTACCTTCCTAAAAGCCACAATTTTCGAAGCACTAATTTGATTCCTGTCCAGAGTAATGTGTTTTGAGCCAGCATTTCTTCACCATTTATTTACTTAGCTGAATTGCAGATCAGCTTAAAAAGTCCACTCATGGTGAAATAACCTCTTTCAGAAGGGCAATCGTATAAATTGTGTCAGTACTTTTATAGAAGAATAAAATGCTTAACAAGAAGATTTGCCTTTGGAGATTTCTGATATTCAGGCCTATGGAGGCAGCACACTTCTGCCCGCAGGGTCCACCTGGTCAGCTCCCTGGAAGCTTTTCTGGAGTTTTCTTAAGGAAGATTCAAAGGGCAGTAAACTAGCCCTGAGGCTAGGAGAAAAAGGAAGGGGTTAGGAAATAGGACACTGTTTTTCCTGAGTGGAGGAACCGATTCCCAAAGGGGTCCTCCCTCAGAGCCTGCTCTCTCCTCCCTCCCCATACTTGCAGAGAGGAGGATAACAGAACCCAGATCTGAGAGCAGAGAGGCCGCAACTTCTATTTGGTTCTTCCTAAAGTTAGTCCTCCGTGAGAACTCCTGTTTCCAAGGCTAGTGTTCAAGATACAGAGCACGTATTTCTGTGTAAAAACAAAATGTCATTATGTGTTGGTATCTTTAATGACTACCTGTCAGAAAAATCTTTTTGTGAAACCATGGGTAACCTACAAGAGTAGATTTCATGGGAGCAGTTTTTCCTTGTATGCAAAAAAATACTTCCTTACCTCATTGCCTCAGCAACATACCTATTCTTTTTAAGATTTTTGTAAGGGCGATCTTCTGGGAGGGGGGAGCAAAACCTGGGGAGAGCTGACCATACACCTGTGAGAGTATTGTCAGGGAAGTCAAGGGTCACTTGGCATCTTCCCAGGAAAGCTAGTCCTCTAAACTTCTGTTTTGTCAGATTTCTAACCTTAGATTATCCATGAATTCCAATTTATGCAAATTAAAACAAAAACCTTTAAGAATCTGAAAAAAAAAATATTCACAGCCAGTTAAAGTTTACCAAAACACAAATGCCCAGGATTTCTGCTACTCTTGGTGTGTTGGTAACCAAGCAGGGATTTTTTTTTTCAAGAACAGACAGGGTAAATGCCTTCTCATGGGGGTCTGCTTCGTAGACCCCACACCAAATACCTTTTCCTAGTATGTCCTTTGTTGTTTTTAGCTTCATCCAAAATGTTGAATAACTTTGAGAGGAAAGAAGGGCCAGGAAGCATTTCAGGTATCCATTACTCTGAGACTAGACAAGAACCAGTCTTGCGAGAAAAGGAATGCCTATGAATTCTAATAGCAAAAGAAGAAAGCACCTTGGCTTGCTCCATCTCCCTCCCGGCTCTGTCTCAGATTTCTGGAAATGTTTTAACATAGCTTATCTAGACAGCAACTGACACAGCCCAATGATTCACTTTGGGTTGACAAAGTGATCTCTTGAGGATAATAATCTCTTTAGTCTGTGGTAGTAGAATTGTTACTCACTCTTTCTCTGTTAAAAAAAAAAAAGAAAACCAACTTAGAAACAAATATATATTTGCAAGTTGTCAGTAATAAGCTTCCAAGGCAGCCGGTTTCTTTTCTTCATAATCTGAGGTGGATAAACACAACTTGATGAGACAGTGACATGACTTCCAGCTAACTGCCATCATCTTCTCAGCTTGTCAAAGCTCTGGCTTCCCTCTTTTTGGGTTCGATGGTGATTAGTGTGAAGGTGAGATGAACTTTCTAGACCTTCTTTCCACCCGTCCTGACCTTGTATTCCCTACAAGGGATTTCCTCCAAAGCCCCAGCCTCTCCTACCTCCAATGCCATTCCATTGTTCCCATAGAGAAGGTTGTCCCATTTTCCTGGAGAATTTGAGAGAAGGTTGAACCTGCTCCAATCAGATCCTTCTGGGCATTACCTCGGGGTCTGCAGGTCCAGAGATAGTCCCACTCTACCCAGGCTTCCTGGACAATCTGCCTCCATAAGAGAGGCAGAGTGGATGGGAAGAATCTGTGACTGTCAAGTACTGGGGTCATTTTAATTCTGAAGTAGTATTTAGGTTACGAAGCGTATCTGGGCATACTATCTAAGCTTTGACCTTTCATCCAACATTTTTTGTGTGTGTGTGACAATGCTGATTTTAAGAATATCTCTTTTCGTCGTAGTTAAATTCACAGAGACAGAAGAGTGGCTGACACAAGGTTATGGGGAAGGAACAATGTGAGTTATTTTTTTAATGGGTATAAAATTTCAGATTTGCACTATGAAAAGAGCTCTGGAAATACATGGCAAAGATAGTTGCACAACAAAATAAATATATTTAATGCTGAGCCTACAGTTAACAATGGCTCTGTGTGCTTGACTATAAGGTTTTTGAAATGCAGAAAATGATTCCCATATCTATGTTCCCCAGGGTTGGTCAGCTTCTGTTTGATCATAAGATGAACCATTAGTTTCAATGACTTCAAAGTACCAAAGCTGGGGACATTATAAAGGAGATTTCTGACCTGGTCTCTGGTTCCCTGAGGGGACTTCCCCTCAGAATCAAGTTCCTGGCCTCTCTCTACTTTCTTACTCCTTCCCTGGAAGGGAAAGGTGACCTGCCCTGGAGCCAAACTCGCTAGCTTTCTCCACACCAGCTTCCTATAGCCATAGAGGAAGACTTTCCCCCTCCGTGGAAGATGTTTGGGTGGTCAGGATCTTCCCAAAAGAGGATGGGTTGCTTTAATTTTGAGTAAAGCATTGGGAAATCAATTTGACTTTGCATCATGTTATTCCATCTAATTTTACTCATTCATTCATCCAACAAAGATTTATCAAGTACCTGTTATTTTCCAGGTACTATTTTCTCAGGACAGAATAATGAAACTACTCTTTAATCTCAATCTGTCCAGTCACAGGGTTTTACTTCTTCATTGGGGAAGGAAAAAAGAAAAAGGTATTATGTATTGACTCTCTAAACCTCTGCAGTTAATATTTTTTATTCGAATTAGCTCAATATGTACTCTGTATCAGATTCTCACTATATCCCAAAGTGAAGTAAGCACTACCTCATCACCTCTCTTTTTAAATTCTGGAAAATGCCAAAATATGGAATTTTAGAAAGGAAAGCTAAAGAATAACAACAACAAAAAAGTATAACCTAAAATTAGGACAGTCAGCTATACCATGCTTAGAGGTTAGAGCTAACAGAAATCAACATAAAATGGGGAAGATTAGCCATCTGCAGAAATCATCCTGGGAAATAAGCCATACAAGAGATGATTCACTAGCATATTGCTAGCAATTTCAGGGTGCTTTCTAAGTCTCACCAAGGGGTCTAGTATGCTTCTCTAAAAGGGAAGTCATCAATTTGAAATGTAACTAGTGGAAGATTAGCAGTAATTTAAGAAATTGCAAACTGTCATAAGGAAATGACAGAGGTTTTAGATGACACATAAAAAATATAGAAAATGAATAGTAGAGGAGAATTTGTCAGCGTGTTCTTACTCTTCTAGGTAAAGAGACACTCTGATTCTAAAGACTGCCACCGGATAACTTAAAAATAGTCCCAGGACCAAGAACAAATTATCTTTTTGTGTAGTTGGACAGGCCATAATTTCAGCTGAATCTATCTGTTCTTACTCTATGTTCCCTTATCAATCTTCTGATCAAACTGATGTCCAAGCATCAGTCCCCATCTGAATGGCCGGCCCTGTAGTCATACTCAATGACCACTACAGTCAACCTGTTGGGTAAAATCCTCAGGATAAATTAATGAAGAGGATACTCATTTCCAGACTATCATTACTGAGTTGGATCAAGTGATTGAGCCTCTAGAACTTGCTCACATGTCACTGATAAAGTAATGCATATATTCCATGTGTTGCTCTCATCTAAGTTAAAGTATTTCAAGCCATAGGACATATGCAACTAGTTTGTATCTCTTTCTTATTCTTTTTTTAATCCCCTCAATGTAATTCATTTCCCATTACTCAGGCACAAAATCTTAAAAACAAAACAAAACAAAACAAAAACCCATTCTTTGAATGCTTTATCTACATTGTATACTAATCCTCTGCGGTAGTTTGGAAACTTAATGTTCATGTGGTGGAAACTTAATCCCAATGCAACAGTGTTGAACAGTTGGCTCTTCAAGAAGTCATTAGGTCATTAGGGCTCTGCCCTCACCAATGGATTAATTCCATTATTGTGGCTGTGTTCAGTTATAAAGGAGTTCAGCCTTCCCTCTCTGATGCAAGTGTTCTCTCTTGCCCTTCCACCTTATGCCATGAGATACTCATCAACAAGGACCCCAACAGATACTGGCCCCTCCAGCTTGGACTTCCCAGCCTCCAGAACTGTGAGAAATAAATTTATTTTCATTACAAGTCACCCATCTCAGATTTTCTGTTATAGTAGCACAAAATGGACCAAAATATACTTTAATCAAGTCCAACAGATGTTTCATTTTTATCTCTCTTCTTCCTAAACCTATGCCCTGAGGACACCAAATGTGTGTGGTGACAAAGTATTTCAAGTTACTAATTCATATGATTACCCATGTCCACTCCTATGCTCACTTAAATCATTTCCTAAGCCTCCTTCTTTCCAGAGAGTAAGACAGGAGACATTCATAGAGGAACTTTGTAGAACCAGGAAACAACAAAACCCAACAAAAGCAAAAAATAAATTAAAATTCTCCTGATCTTGGGATTATACTGAAAGATTCAGATCTATGAGCATGACTCTTCAATTAGACTAGAATAAAATAATCTCCAAGCTGGAAATAAGAGAAATTAAGAAAATGGTTGTCAGAGAAAAAGAAACAGGATTTAAATATTGAATGTGAAGATCTGATGCCCTGCCTTCTGCCCCCTCAGGATGAGTCCAGCGAGAAGACATATCCCTTTTGTTTAAAAGAAAGAAAAGTCTTCTGAGGGGGCAAGGCTGGAAGATATCTGACAGCAAAGCCTGGAGACACACATACATTCTCTCACACACACTCACACACCAACCACCATCATTCAGAAGAAGCTGCAGGTGAAACTGGTGGTGTGGCTCGCATTCAAGTAGCAGCTAGAAACAATTCACCTAGTGTCCTGTGGGCTGGAGAGGTGAGAGGTGTGGGGAGTATCTGAAGGCTTCCATGATCCTCCACTTGGGGACCAGCATTGTCTAAGAGAAGGACCTTCCAGGACAGTCAGCACGAGGGAACTTCTAATACAAGGATTTCATGTGGACAGCCTTGGCTCCTAGTGACCACTATCTCACACATACGTAAATGACAAATGTGAAGAGTATTCTTGGGAACAGTCTCCACCATGTGCAGAGAAAGGTAAAGCCAATATGGCCCCCCTCCACCTTCTTTCTCCTCCACCCCATCTGAACTGATGGAATTCAAGACCCCAAGAAAGCACAAAATTGGACTTATTCTACCTAGAAGTGAGAAGAGCACATTTTCTGCAGGAAACAGAATGGAAACTTAGTACCAGAAATTTAAACCAATTCTAGGACAGTTATAGGTTCTGGTTGTGTGGTGGTGGTACACTTGAGTAGGGCCTTTAAAATTTGTACCTGCTGCCCTCATCTGACCAAAATATCTTTTAAATAAGCTCCCTGTGTCCATCTTACATAATGCTGCCAAATTAATCTTACTAAATGCCCTCTTTAACAAAGCATTCGATGGCTCCCTGTTGCTCTCAGAATGAAATCCAAACTCCTCACCCCTGAGGCATTGTGGAAGGTCCTGCACCATCTGCTCCCCAACTAGTTTTGAACATTTTACCTTCTGCCGTCTTCAATACGAGTCATCTGTTTCCAGAAACTTCCAGTCTGTATGCCTTTGTTCATCTTCTCTAGTCATCTTCATCATATCTGAAATGTTCTTCTGCTTCTTTCTTTTACATAAATCTGAATCACCTGTCATTCAACAATTGTATTTTAAGTCCCTCCTTGCTCTTTTCTAAACATACCTGTCCATTTCTGACAGGCACAGAGGCGCAGGCCTATAATCCCAGAGACACAGGAGGCTGAAGATCACAAACTCAAGGCGAGCCTCAGCTGACCGGTCTCAGAGTAAGAAATTTAAAAGTCTGGGGATGTGGCTCAATGGTATAGTGCCTCTGGATTCAATTCCTAGTATCACTATCCTCTACCCCCATCAGGAAAAAATAAATGGGATTCCAAGGGAGCTTCCTGAAAAGTACACACATGTGCTGGGCTCTAAAGATGGACAAGATTTAGGCACACAAAGAAGGGAGAAGGGAGGAGAGAAGGAGTCTACAAGAATGAGATAAAATTATGAGCAAAGAAATCCTCCACGTATTTGGGATTGCTGAATGGTTGAAGAAGGCACAAGCTAAGTCCCCAATTTCTTAACTCCTAAATATTTTAAATTTTTATTTTCTGTACCTCTAACTTTTTTATGTGATTGACCCCTGTATCTATACCATATCATCTCTCTGTATGAACCACTTTACCTAAGTCATCTATCAGCCTATCTATTGAAATGGTTCACATATATGACTTAAGTCTCCATAGAGAAAAATCTGATGTGAATGAGGGTGGCACATCTTAAAAATCACAGATAACTCCTGACATAGCTACAACACCGTTATTAAATGATACATGCAAAGTTGGGTTCTGGAGATGGGCACTGAGTTCTTTGTGAAGCTAAGTGCCATTTATTTCTCAATTAGAAATTAAATACCTAGGGCTGGGAATGTGGCTCAAGCGGTAGCGTGCTCGCCTGGCATGCGTGCGACCCGGGTTCGAGCCTCAGCACCACATACAAACAAAGATGTTGTGTCCGCCAATAACTAAAAAATAAATATTAAAATTCTCTCTCTCTTTAAAAAAAAGAACTAAATTATTAAAAAAAGAAAGAAATTAAATACCTAAGGTAACAGATGTACAGAGACAACAATGATAACTACAGAATCAGGATATAATAAGAGCAACAAGAGAGAAGGTAATAAACATGGAAGACAGAACAAGATGATCCAACATGGAGACAACTGGTATTCCTGCTACAGAGAACTGAAACAAAACCAAGAGAGGGTTCAATCATATACTATTAAACACAGGCCTGACACACAATAGGCAGGCGCTGTACCACTGAGCTATCATCCCAGCCCTAAGATTTTTTTTGCTTTTTGTTTTTGGTTTTGATTTTGGTTTTTTATTTTGGTACTGGGGATTGAACCCAGGGGCCCTTAACCACTGAGCCACATGCCCAGCACCTATCCCTTTTCTATTTTTTAATATTTTATTTAGTGACAGGGTCTTGTTGAATTACTTAGGGCCTTACTAAATTGCTGAAGATGGCTTTGAACATGTAATCTTCCTGCCTCAGCCTCCCAAGTGGCTAGGATTTCAGGCATGCACCCCTGCACCTAGCAGCCCTAAAATACTTTAAATACAGTTATTAAATTAAGTGACATTCTTAATATCACTGCTTCTTGGTAGGACATTGAGTTTCTAAACTTACAAGTTAGAAAACTGAGTCATTTTTCACAGAGACAAAATAAATAACATTTAAATACAGTTAAATTCTTTCAGGATTAGTCCAAGTAAATTTTGAGTTACACGAGGCTTGTTGGGCTGGATTAGGAACAGAGTCAAGGTTTTAATATTGTTTCGATATGGAAATATGCTCTGAGTGATAAACCCTAACTTGGAAGTAAACTTCTAGAACATACATCAGCTTTTAATTCAGGAACTATTTGTATTTCTTTTCTAATAGCTTCAGAGCTTAGCAGAAAACTATACTCAGAGCAGCAGTGTAATAAATGAAAGAAAAAAAATTAATGCATGAGGGTTTTTATTTTTGAATTTGCTGGGTAAGAACAGTGATAGTTTATGTGCTGGATGGGAAATCCTCATGTTCTTCAAGTGATAATCACAAGCATAAAACAGTTACTGCCCGCTAAAACTGATAATAAATATTATCACCAAAGGGCAGAGAGGATGATTACATCATGTAATTGTCTCATCTTGGAAGTCACCAATGGGACAAAACTGAAACAAAGTAAAACAAAATATTCAAAGGACAACACTTTCCGCTCTGAAATGGTATTTTATTTATTTATTTGTTTATTTATTTATTTATCGATTTGCTTAAATTTGAGGGATTGTTTATTTATTTATTTATTCAGCCAATGAATTAGTTTTCTACCACTACAGTAACTGATACCACAAATTTAGCAGTTTAAACAATACAAATGCCTTATCTCCTTTATGTTGTTCTAGCAACAGGTAGACATCAAGATGTCAGCTCTTATCTGGAGGCTCTGGAAAGAATCCACTTGGAAGAACATTCAAGCTGTTAGTAGAATATGACTGAGGTCCTCATTTCCTTTCTGGCTGCCAGATGGGCCTGTCCTGAGCTCCTAGGTGCCAGTCCTTGCATGAGGCTTTCTATGTAGAGGGGCAAAAAAAAAAATAGCATTAATTCTTTGTGCATTGGGACTTCTTCTGACTTCCTGCTACCCAGATAATTCTTAGGTTAGATAATATCTTAACCTAATCTATAATTAAGGTGCCTAAATTTAATTATATCTATAAAGTCTCTTTTGCCATTTGATGTAACATATTCATAGGATCCAATTACCAGTGCATGGATTTCATTGGGCAGCCCTTCTGCCTACCAGTTAGTAATAGTTATTGTTGTTACAGAACTTCTTTTAAAAAATTCTGTACTCAATGCATAGTATGGAAAAAAGCTGATCATTGACCTTGTCGAATGATCACCTGACAAGAGGTGAACTTAGTCATGTTTTTCATGAATAATCCCATTTTTAAACTTAAAAAAATCATTAAAAACTTTAACTATATTATTGGTTCTCCATCAGTTATTTACAAATTATCAAAGCATATTTTTATTATGGAATCATCAGTAGTGTATGGAAACACACAACAAGGATATCACGTCTGCAACTAATTTATTGCTAAATCTTCTAGGTGCAAGGAAATGAGAATTCTCATGCACTTCTGGTGAGAGGTAAATTGTTATATTATGATTTAGCAACATACAGAAAAGCCTTAAAATATGCATATTGTTTGACACATAAATTTCCCTTCTATGAATTTCTCTTAAAGAAATATAGATCAGCATGAAGTTTTCATTACAAAGACATTCAAGATAGTATGACATAAAATAGTAAAAGATTAATGTCATTTAAATATACAAAAGAATAGTTAAATAAATTATGGTTCCTTCAGCTAACAAAATAGAGTTTGTGAGGTTCGACCTCAAAGGGGAATCCCTGGCCCCAAAACAGAACCAAGCCTGGAGGAGCTGGAAAGGTCTCAGATTGTCTCCATACAGGAATAGAAAATAACAACAACAAAACATTTGCATGAAAAATGCAGCCACAATCCCAGTGGCCCAGCTGCCATGGGGGAGCAGTGTTTTCCCTGTCCCTGAGTACAGCAGTTGTGGTAAGAAGTTCTGACAACTTCAGAGCAACACAGGTAACCTGTCCAAGGCTCCTGAGTGAGCTAGACCCACGGAGATTGTGTGGTCAGCATTCCTCATGGTTCAGAAACTGAGAACCTGGCAGATAGGAGAGAAAATCCATTTAATCTCCCTGGAACTTTTAGATGCCAGGCCAGAGTAGGGGAAAATCATGCTTAGACAGATTTGTTTTTGCTACCAAGAGAAATAAAAATTAAGTTGAGTGATGAAAAATAAAATACATTTCTTGCATATTTGAGATTTCTGCATATAACATACGAATAGAGAGAGACATGGATAATAGTGACTATCTCTCTAGATGTTACCATTACAAATGATCATAACTTTGTTCTTTGAGATTTCCTATTATTCCCATTTGTTAAAATTATGGAGTAGGTATAAGTTTCCTATGTGGGTGAAATATTATAAATCTGTATTTTCTGCTTCTTACCTTAATGGAGACTCCAAACATCTGCCCTGTCCAGCACATATTTATTCCTTAATCACTACATTAAGATGTGTGTGTGTGTGTATGTGTGTGTGTGTGTACACAGGATAATTATCATAAATTAGCCGCCCACACTGGTTCCCATCTATTGTCACTCACTCCATGGTCCCTTTGGCATATAGTGCTTCATATTATTCCCTTGTAATCATTTTTATTTCTGCAAGTAAAGTAGCAATAAACTCCGTTTTAGTCCTAATTCTGGCGATTTGAAACTTCTCTTTCTCTTTAGACAAAGTTTTGCCAATTTTCACAAAACCAATTTCTCATTTTGTTGTTTTCTCGATTTTTTTCAATTCTCTGTTTCATTCATTTCTGCTCTAATATTTGTTATTTTCTTCCCCAAATTGCTTTGGGTTTCTTTTTTCTTTTTCTAGTTTCTTAGGGTAGACACTTAGGTTATTGATTTGAGATCTTCCTTTTGCTTAAAATGTACTTGTTCATAGAATACTTTTATTTAAGTACTATCTTAGCTGCACATCACAAGTTTTGGATGTTGTGATTTAATTTTCCTTCAAATAAACGATTTTCTAATCTCTCATGAGATTTCTTCCTTGACACATTGATTATTTAGGAATATATTCTTTAATTTTCACATATTTATGAATTTCCCAGATTTCCTTCTACTGATTTTGAATATAATTTCATTGTAATGGATGAACATATTATGTATGATTTCAGTCCTTTTAAATGTATTGAAACTTATTTTATGGCCTAGTATATCATCTGTCCTGGAGAATGTTTTGTGTGTATTTAAGAAAAATATAAACCCCACTATGGTTGAGTGGAAGGTCCTATCAATGTCTTGTAAGTCTAGTTGATTTATAATATTGCTCAAGTCTTGTATTTCCTTGCGAATGTTCAGTCTAATTATTCTACTATTTAAGTGCAATATTAAAGCTTCCAACTGTTATAATTGTATCATCTGCTTCACTCCTCCCTTATGCCAGTTTTGCTTAAGGTATTTTGGTCTCTCTTTTAGCTACATATGTATTTATAATTGTTCCTGATACAATCATACTCTTATCATTATAAAACAAACTGTTTTTATCTGAAAGTTGTTCTGTGTGCTATCAGTATAGACAAACACTTTAAGAATCCTTCATTCCTGTTTGCCCGGGTTTTTATTCTTTTGCATTCAGCTTACTAATGACTTTCAACTCTAGACTGGTTGGTTTGCATATATACTGGCAGGTATGTTGTTCACTATCTCCAGGAATTGGCTGGTCCTGGGAGTCAGAAAGAAATCAAAATATCAACAATGTCAAATAAAACAGACATGGTCAGTACACTTTCTGCAATTTCCAAGTCACTTCTGAGAAACAGACGTCTGTGGCCATCTCTCCCTAAATGTACCATGTGGCTTCTCTGGGATCCTATTGATTCCCCCAAGGAATCTGCAAGAAATGGGAAGTGGGTCCTCTTTGCCCTGGGACCCTTGGGCCTGTTTCCTCCCCTAATTAGAGGATGCTCAGCCCCTTCCCCAGAACACAGGCTTTCCCCAGCCCTTCCTGGTCAGCTTTTGCCACATATTTGGTGGCTCATTATATCCAGAGCATGAATCATTACAGTCCCTGAAACCAGTTGCACTTTCCTCAAGAGGCAAGGATTTAATCTGTCATGAGATGAGGAGGAATTTTTCCATTTCATTTTTATAGTGCAGGAAAAAAAAGGAAGAAAGAAACACAACAGTTTAGTTTTTATATTTAAAAACTTGCCATTTGTATTCTGGTACATATGTACACATGCATTGTTGTGTACGTGTTTAATGTTAACATTAGATTGACACAAAGATATGTAGTAATTTAAATATCCCCCATCCATTTTTAAGACCTACCTCAATTGCCAACTTTTGGTTTTCTTATTAATTCTGTCTTACCTCCACTAATTTTAATTTCTCCTTCTTTTTGCCAATTATGTTCATCATGCTTCCTTCACATCATATTTCTTTCTGAATTTAAGTGACTTAAAACCACAAAGCATTATCCTTGTGTCTTGTGCTAGAATGTTTATGTATATTCAAAAACTCAATTATTTGCACTTACAGCAAGAACTAAAAAGAAAAGATCAGGGCTGGGGTCATAACTCAGTGGTGGAGCACTTCCCTAGCATGTGTGAGGTACTGGATTCAATCCTCAGCACCACATAAAAATAAATAAGTAAATAATGGTATTGTGTCCATCTGTGTCTAAAAATATGAAAAAAAAAAAAAGAGAAAGGATCAAATGGATGTTATCATCTTCAAAAAGTCAAAACATTCCATAATATGATAATAAGAAACCCTTCTGATTTTGTCTTTTGGTTTATCTGAGGGTTTTGAAGTTTTATTAAAAATAAAGTCTGTCCCTTGGAAGCAATCACATGATTAATAAAAAAAGAACGTGGGGGCTAGGGCTGGGGCGCAGTGATAGAGCACTTGCCTAGCACAGGTGAGGCACTTGGTTCAATCCTCAGCACCACATGAAAACAAACAAATAGATAAACAAATAAATAAAAAGGAAAGAAAAGAGAATGTAATCACTTAATCACTTAGTAGGAGACAATCAGAAACATTCCCGGAAATGAGGTCTAAATCTAGTTATGTTTACTAGGTAAAAGCTTATTCAGAGCTACATGAAAGAGGGGAGAAAAGAGAAGAAAGTAAAGAATTGTGAATATCAAACTTTAGAGAAAAATTACAGGTAGGAAGAAGCTGATATATGAAGTGGCAGATTTTTCCCTGTTACCCACACCTGAAACAGGCCTTGAAGATGTATGTCCCTGTCCTTAAGGAGACATCAACCAGTAGCTGGAGGTACCCGTAAGAGTTCTCAAATCTGTTCTCAGTTAAGAGAAAAAGACCCTCTGAAAGGCCAATCCTATAATCCTGAGCCTATTTCAGTAACAAAAAAATGACTTAAAACCACAAAAAGATAACTTAGCACAGAAGTGTGTCTTTTATAGACATAGTAGCTGCGGAAGCTCAGTTTAATCTCTTTTAATATTTAAACTGAATAGAAGCTTCTTTTGGAACCATGACCACACTTGGGAATTTTTCTTCAAATTGCAATGAACTTGTGTCACATACGAAGTCTCCTGGTTTGTAGCTCTGATGGAGTGGTAAGGAATAGATTCTGAGTTAGGGTATAAAGGCTACAAGAACAATGTAAAGAACAGCCAGGATGGGTTAAAATTCCTGTGCCATTCTCTTCAAGCCTGGGCCTTTTAGTTTTGATTAAAAAGATCACAGAGAATGAATTACTTAGATCCCTTCCTAAGGGGCTTGCTGGCTTAGAGACTGTGCTGATAAAACAAGAAAGATTAACTACACTCTCTTTCTGATATGTGGCCCTGACTCACTCTGGGTGAATGATGAGGCCT